>NC_140589.1:1380114061-1380819061 GCF_964204655.1 Triturus cristatus | reverse complement strand
TCCTCAATGCCAGAAAACAGTCATCAGTGTAGGAAGAAGGCTCTGTATTTACTATACCAAAGTGGGGTATAGTGTGCACAGAGTCCAGTGGATCCCCAAAGGTAGGCAGAGGTAAAGTTGCATAGCACCTCACTCTCTATTTGTGGTAGTGTGGTCGAGCAGTAAGGCAGTATGCGAAGACAGTGTTAAGCATTTGTTGTACACACTCAGTCAGCAAATGAATTCACACACTCAAAGACAACTTCAGACCAATTGTTTTTGTAGAAAAATATTCTTTTTTTTCCTAGAACAAAGCAAGCCTGGCAGGTAAGCAATAAATAATTTACAGTGGGAATGCAGTTTGTAAACAGTTTGAATTGAAATTTTATATGCACTTTGTTTTGACTCATAGTATGGTTTCAGAGAAATGCACTACTTTGTAAATACAGTACATAGACTTGAATGGGCTTTTCAGTAAAATGACAGGTAAGTTACTTTTGAGATGACTTTTCTTACTCAGAGTAGTATACCTGGAAACAGGTAAGTAAAATCGTTTTGGTTAAATAGTACAATTTTAAAGAATTTCTTTAGGTTTTCAAACTCCACACAGAAACTTTTCCAAGAAAAACAGTCAACAGTTTTTTCCTCCATAAGATAACATTATCAGTTTTAAGGTAAGTATCCAGTAGTGGGAGTTAAGGTTCTGGGGGTAGACTCAAAGGTCCCCCAAGGTCAAGGATGCACTCTCGTTACATCCTCAGCTACACTAGGGCGGCAGGGTGCAGTGCGCTGATGCCCAATGTTATCCATTGGGGGATAGGGGGCCTCTGGTTGGTGGCTGCTGATGAGCAAGCCACAAGGTTGTTGGAGTCAAGCTCCTGGTGTTAGGCTCAGGGCAAAAGGGGATCCTGTTTAGCACAAAAAGTGCATCCGCAGCAGCGCAGGGGCGGCTGGGCTCAGGGTGCTGTTTTAGCGTCGGTGGCCTGTTTTCAATGACTGTTTTTGGTTTTCAGCTGCAGGCTCGGTCCAGGAAGACTTCCAGGAGGAACAAACAGCTGGGCAGGTAAGTTGGAGGGTTCTCTTCTCCAGGGCGCAGGGCAGCTGGATGCAGGGGTGTCTTTTGAGGTCAGATTTCCCCTTACTGGGCTACTCGTGGTTGGGGGGCGGAGACTGCAGGCAACATTGGGGAGTCCTGGAGGGGTCAACACACAGTGGACTTGGACTCTGGAGCACTGCGGGGACCTCGCTAGGACCGGGGGGGCCACTCGAACTCGGGCCATAGGCGACAGGTGCAGTGGTGGTTCCAGGCGTCGGGTTTCATTTTCCTCAGCAGGCTCGGAGTCTTTCTTTGGTGTTTCTTCTGAATAGAGCTGCTGTTCACAGGAGTTTGGGTCTTTGTTGAAGGCGGTCAGTCCTCCCAGGGGTTCTGGAGGTCGCTGGCTGCAGGACAAGACTATTTTTGGCACAGAATCTCTGAAAATTGCAGACGGGCCAGTAGGGCTGGGACCAAGTCAGTTGTTCTCTGCAGTCTCCTCTGCTGGGCGTCCTTTTTTTCTTCTTAGGTTGGGGGAATCTGCCTTCCTGGCTGCCCACTAAATACTGTATTTAGGGGGCGTTTTAGGGGTCTGGAGGTCAGTAGCCAATGAGCTACTGACCTTCGGGTGACTACACCCTTGGTGTACTCACCCCACATGGGGGAGTGAGCACAATCCCTATTCCTGATTGGGGAGTGCCTGCCATCTGCAAGATGGCGGACACTGAAGAGTGGGCTTCAACCTCGCCTCAACCACCTGAGGGGTGGTAGGCAGAGGTGGGCACACCTTCTGCACTGGCTAGTTTTTCCGCCTGTCTTCTCACCTGAAAGGAAGGGAGACAGGAAGGGGGCCTGCTCCTGATAGCATGAGAGGTTGGGGGTCCAATTACAAAGGCTGCCAGGCCTTTGAAGCTCCCCTGCCACAAATGGCTCTTCCTGGCCTGGGGGAGGTGTGAACACCTCCACCCAGGAAAGGCTTTGTTTCTTGGCTCAGTGACTCAGGGGTGATTGAATAGGTTCAGACAGCGGAGTTCGGCCGTCCTGTCGCTCAGGGACCCCGGCAGGTTTTAAACCACCAGGGTTTTGTCCTGATGTTCCAGCGTAGAGCCTCTTGACAAAGGGTCCATGGCCCCACCACGCCCTGTTTGCTGCAGTACCACATGGAGGTGGTGTTGTCGGTGAACACCTGCACCCCTTTCCTGTTGAGAGAGGGAAGGAATGCTTTCAGTGCCAGTTTGATCTCCATGAGCTTCAAAAGGTTGAGAAGGAGACCGGACTCTGCCGAAGACCAGACGCCTCTGATCTCAGCCTCTCCCAGGTGGCCACCCCATCCCATCGTTAGATCTGGTTGGGGAAGGGAGAGGGATCTGCCTCTGACCCAATCTCGGTTTGTTAGCCACCACTGCAGCTGGTGTGCAGTTCTTTCCGAGATCTGGATGTAGTCAGGAAGATTCCCCTGATGCTGCACCCACTAGAATTCCACTTCGGAGCCCACATATGCCATCTGGCATGATCCACCGGCAGGATGCAGGAGGCCAGGAGGCCCTGCAGCCTCAGACTAAGTCTCATCGAAATCCTGTATAGAGGTTGAAACATCGGTATCATGCCCTGAATGTCCCGTACTCACTGCTCAGGCAGATAGGCACGAAACTGCACTGTGACCAGAACCGCCCCGAAGAAAGGGAGCATCTGAGAGGGAGTCATGTGTGACTTCAGCACCCTGATAGTGAGCCCCAGCGAATGCAGGAGATCCACCATAGTCTGGAGGTGGGAGACGACAGCCTAGGGCAAGCCCGCCTTAAACAGCCAGTAGTCAAGATAGGGGAACACTGGAACACCTGATCTGTGCCGATGAGCTAGGAACACCACCATCACCTTTGTGAACACTAGAGGGGCACTGATCAGGCCAAAGGGGAGCAAAGTGAGCTGAAAATTCTTGTGGCATCGTAACGCCTGTGAGATGGCAGGATGGGGGTATGGAAATAAGCGTCCTGCAAGTCCAACGCCACCATCCAGTCACCTGGGTCGAGTGCAGACAGAACTTGGGCAATGTGAGCATTTTGAGCTTCTCCTTCCTGAGGAACAAGTTGAGGGCCCGGAAGAATTGGATAGGACCCCCTCTATAGCTCCCTTGGCCAAGAGAGACAATACTTCCTGGCGGAGAAGTGCCAAATGATCCTCTGGCATGTGATCGTAAGAAGGTGGTAAAGAGGGAGGGGTAGTCTCTAAGGAGAAGCCCCTTGGGACTATTTGCAGAACCCACCTGTCCGACGTGATGGATTGCCAGTGGATACACCTACTGATGGTGATGGTAAATCCTGCCTCCGGTTGGCTGGTGATGAGCCTGGAATGTCAGACTAGGAAGGTTTGGAGGTGGTGGCAGACTGGTAAAAAGTGGACTGGCCAGCCCGTTGGCTCTCTGACCTACGAGGACGCTGGGACCCACGTCCGTGATCTGGTGGCTAGGCTGGGCAGGACGTGGCTGGACGTCCATTCCGTAGCCACGAAAGGCAGACGGAGGTGGACGCGAGGAAGCTGCGAGGCCGAAGGATCTGGGGGTAGCTTGAGAATCCTTGAAGCGCTCAAGCGTAGTGTCTGCCTTGTCGCCAAAAATGCGAGTGCCGTTAAGAGGCATGTCTATCAAGGAAGCTGGTTTCCGGTCCAGGGAAGGCATGGCTTGGCAGTTCGGGCTGGACTGTTCCCATGTGGCACAGGGTCAGACTGATTTGCATATGGCCATGTCTGAACTGGGGTGGCAGAGTGGGCTAAAGAACGGTGATGGATCAAACTCGGATCTGTTGACTGGGTGTGAGTGTTTGATTGGTTCTGATGCTCCGTCCATGACCAACTCCTTTTGTACCGCTTTGTTCGCCATAAGTTGGCAGGGTATGCTCAGACGTGAGTCCCTTGCTCACTTTGCCACTGGATTCAAGCAAGCCTGGCTGAAGACGGCTGAAATGCCAGAAACCGGTCCTAGGAAGCTTGTTTCCGGTCCAGGGAAGGCATGGCTTGGCAGTTCGGGCTGGACTGTTCCCATGTGGCACAGGGTCAGACTCATTTGCATATGGCCATGTCTGAACTGGGGTGGCAGAGTGGGCTAAAGAACGGTGATGGATCAAACCCGGACCTGTTGACTGGGTGCGAGTGTTTGATTGGTTCTGATGCTCCGTCCATCACCACCCCCTTTTGTATAAAGAAAGCAGTGCACTGCAATTGTAAATGAAGCACCAAGTAAGACAACATGTGAAAGGGCCACTTCTTATGGAAGGTTACAAAAGTAGAAAAGGAGGGACTAAGGAGTGACTACTAAGCAAACTAACCAAAGAAAAAAAAGCATTTAAATAAGACAGTCACAAGAGCCACTTGAAAATATGGATGGGCAATGGGTGGAGCTTAAAGCACATATCCTGAACACACCTTGCCTCGAAGAGAAAGCGCAAGTGCTGCCTAGGTGAGACTCCAAAGGGAGGGAAAAAGGGGTTGCATTTTCCCATTTTAGCTCCGATAGGATAGAGATTTGCATAACACTTGATATGAAACAATAAATGTACTCCTACAGCATGCTTTCAATGATTGATCTAAATTCATTCAGTAGCATTCAGCCTAGACAAATAGTCATGACTAGCAACATACTCAGAAGGGGGACGAGAAAAAAAATGTGAATTTACATGAATCTGCATTAAAATGTCCTTGTATTATATATACTCAAGGCGGCACTTCATACTGGACACAACCTTTTTTGTTTTAGTGTGTGGACTCCCCAGGTACTATCACAACGTTATGGACTAGACATCACTAGCAATGTGTGATGTACATCCTCTGTAAACTGCAAACTATTTTACAATTTGAACACAATACGTTTCTGACTGGCTACCAGTTAAAAATACTATCTTCTACAAGAAGTGCCATTTCTCTGGCAACTAACAGAAGAAGCACCATTGTTTGAGATGCAGGAGTCCTGAAAAAGTGTTTCTACAAGTCACTGCTGCATCTTCATCAACAGATAGTCCTGGTCCAGCAGTGGCTGGGAATGAAGTGTAAAGATGTATATATTTTTTTAAACTAGAACTACAACAGGAAAAAAAGTGAGAGAGTAATGCTTTGGCTGCAACACGAAAATACACTTAAATTTGCCGGCCCTGGTTTGTAACGCATGCCATAAAAATGCAATAAGCCCACCAAGTACAAAACACCCACTTGAAAATGGCATTGGAAAACAACTTAGGGAGTGAGGGGGGCAATTTGAGTTTTAGCATGCACATCATCCCATTACAAGTGAAATTGGGTGATTTTGAGCCAGAACCACAACTCAGTTTGTGTGTTTTTACCCCCAACTGGACGACAAAACATGTGTGTGTATACCTTTAGTTTGTACATATGGATACATAGCACCATCTATGACAAATTTATCAGGATACTAGACCCTTTATACGTCAGTGTTTTAATAATGACAACACATTTATTATGTGATACGTAGGTCTACCGCGTAGGAGTACTCCCCGCTTGCAAAACTTTATTCATCATGCACTGACAACAACGGTTAACTTTATCAAGAAATCTGCTACAAATGAATGTTAACAAGCAATGACTCAATACCTTACGGGTTTTGTTTGAATTATTGTATGGTTGTTCCAGCAATGAATCATTTGAACTGCTGATACTTTGGGTCGTGACTACTACAGTTTGATAACTCGTGATAAAAAAGTAAAGTTTTGTTTAATGCCACGATTGTCTAAGTCTGTCTTCACTGTTACTTTGTGCACGCTGCCACGTGCTTAACACGTATTTGTATTATATACTTCCTGGTTTACTGAAGGTCATGTGACCAAGGCTGCTTGACAGCCGAAACGCATCTGCCCCCTCGTGTGAATAAACCTATAATTTTGCAGCAAGATCGGTGTGGCTCGCCTTCTTTCCTATTGGAACTGTGGGGAGAACTTCTGTGCAAGATATAACGGTGGTGCCCGTTGACGAGCCCCAACCCGACTGGCTGGGCATTTCACTTTAGCGCCAAAACCTCATTCGGATTTCTTTACGAATGACGCCCGCCGATGTTGACCCCCGAGCTACGGAACTGCTTCCGGCTACAATGGCAAGGGAAATTAGTGCTCGACTGACATCGTGAAAGTGTTGATATTCTACTCCGAGTGTGAGTGGATATTTTGCTTCCAAAAAGCACCGTGCGAGAAAACAATATCAGGGTACGCCCATGCAGCATCAGCAGCAAGGGCGCGTCTTGCTGGATCGTGCCTGCTCCACGGAACAAGCTCTGAAGAGATTACACGAGGATGGCATCTGAATATCTAAAGGGCCGGGAAGCCTCGGCTAACAGCATTTTCAAGAAAATATCAAATAATGAATCATGCCCGACAACTGAAGAAATCGGACGCCCGGCAACATCAAGATCGAGCATCAGACAAAAAGGTAACATACTAGAAAAATTAAGGAAACGTGAAATCAGCAGATGGTGGCAGGCGACCTCTTTACAAAATTATGTAGAGGTGAATAGAATCCCTAGAGGGCTGAGTATATTTACAATACCTACTTTAAACAGCCCAAAACCGCAACTGCTTAAAGACTGGATGGCAAACTCACACGAATGTTCTAAGAATATGCTATGCATGCTCAAAGAATGCGTGGGAAGATCATGAGGAATTAATGGTCCAAATACAAACCGTACTTGATGATCTGAACAAAGAAAATGACCAGGAGGAGGTTAACAAAACCCTGGCAATCATTGAGGAGAGGATGAAGAAATTTGAGTCTGACATTGTAAAAAGGAAACAAAACAAATTTGAACGCGACGAACACGACTACGCGATGGGCAGAATACTTATTTTTGCCAGGAAATTTGACAAAGCGAGAGCTGAACTGTCAAGAGAGAAAACCATGGGGAGAGAAGAAAAGAGCGCATATGCATCAACCACGGACCTCAGCTCTGATTTGGAATCTGTGGACAGTAACACGTCTAATGCACATGAAGCGACGTCTTTTTCGGAGGAGATGCGCCTCATACAAATAAACATGGAACATTCCGAAAGGGGACGACCCAGAGGAAGAGGCAGAGGAGGCGCAACCAGAGCACGAAAAGAAGACAACGCAGAAGAAAAGAGCAAATTGGTCAGTATGGGAACACGCGGACAACTGGCGAAGAAACAAACATGAACAATACAACCTCACTTACGGTAATGAACCTCTCTAAGAGGGTTTTAACTGAGATTTATGAAAATGTTCTAGCTTTGGGTTTATCCTTTTGTCCAGATTGTCCTCTTGATTACGCACAAATACGCATTGATTTGTATAAATTTGTCAGAAAGCTTAAGTTGTGTAAAATCCACACTGCACGCAGGAAAATTCAGCAACTTGATCCTATCCCAATGACACCAAATACGAACATTATTGAACACGCATCTCTTGATACCAATGACTTAGAAATTCTAAACACTATGCATGATCTAGCTAATGAAGACCTAAGCATATCATATCCTACTCTCACTATCAGTAGTCTGTCCAACTTAGGTGACACACGAATTGAGAGAGAGATAGACACAGATCTAGCTCTTGACCCCAACCAATCTACAAGAACGAGTTTTAGAGCCAGTTCCAAATACATCCCACAAACACCGAGAGACAATATCGATGTCTTTCAAGATGCTGTGATTTGTGATTTAAATAAACTAACAGACATACACACGCAGGAGAAACATCACCAAAGAACAGTGGGATGCTATAATTTCCTTACAGAAGGATGACAACATTGTGATCAAGCCGTCCGACAAGGAGGGAAATGTGATAATCATGGACAGGGAATTTTATGTCAAAGAAGCCAACAGACAACTTTCGAATAGTACTTGTTATGAGAGGATAGACAAGAGTTACCTTGATAAACTACAGGATAGATATCATGTCATGATCGACAAATGGGCTCAGGAGGAGCTCATTAGTTGGGATGAGAAAAAGTTCCTCACGAACACCACACCAACTACACCCACTTTCTATCTCTTGCCCAAGGTACACAAGGACCCCCAGAATCCTCCAGGGCGTCCCATTGTCTCCTCTAAAAATAGTCTATTTGAAAATACGTCCATCTATATTGATCATTTCCTGTTCCCCTTTGTCAAAGATCTAAGCTCCTACGTCAAGGACACCAAGGACTTCCTACAAAAAATTGAGAACTTGCATTGGGGTCCAAATTGTTGGATGGTGTGCCTTGACGTAGAGAGTTTGTACACCAGCATCCGTCATCCTGACGGCATAAGAGCCTGTCAGGACTTTCTTAAAACCAGAAGTGTACACCTGCTTGGCCACACACAGATGATCCTCCAAATGATTGAAATGTGCCTCACTGAGAATGTTTTTATGTTCATTGGCAGTTGGTACAAACAAACGCAGGGTACTTCGATGGGCACTTGCTTCGCTCCCAGCTACGCGAATCTCACTATGGGCTGGTGGGAGAAGCAAGTGCTCTGGAGCGAGGACCTGGACAGATGGACTAAAAACATTAATCTCTGGCTCAGGTACATTGACGATATTTTCTTCATTTGGGAAGGTATGGAAAGTGATTTGTTTTTGTTTTACAATGCTCTGAATGACAATTGTATGAACTTGAGGTTTACTATGGCACACAGCCAACAGACTGTAAATTTTCTAGATATCAAACTGAACATCATCAACAACACCCTAGCCAAAATCCTCTTTAGGAAAGAAACATCTGGGAACAGCATTTTGCACGCCACTAGCTGCCACATGCCTAGTTTTAGGTGGAGTCTCCCTTACGGAGAACTACTTAGAGCAAAACGCAATTGCAGCACAGAGGAGGCTTACCTAAATATGAAAAAGGATATGCTGCCCATATTTAGAGAGAGAGGATATACCGATAAAATGCTTGAGAAGCGGGTACGAAAAGCAGATATCAATAGAACTGAGGCCCTGTTGGAAGGCGTTCCACGGGGAGGCTGCGGAATGTGTTTCTAACCACCCTGAGGCCCACCTTTCCCAGAGTTAGGCCGAGCAAGAGCAGGGAGGCCCTTCCTGGAAGGGTCTCGTACCTAGGATCGCACATGCTACGCTTACTCTCTTCTTCGGATAGAGGGACACCACACAGTAATTCGTTGTAAGATAATATGCTTTTATCGGTGGTTATCAGGGATCTTTATGATCCGGCAGGCAGGTGCAGAATTAATGCCACAAGCGGCAGCGATCTTGTGATGGGGGGGAAAGGGGTAGCGGGACAGTCTTTCAATCAGTGTCTCTGCGAGGTATCCGGCGCCCAGCTCTCAATCCTCGAGCTGAGGGGATGTTGCTTCTCTCGGCGATCTCTGCCGATTCTCTTGGAGGGGCGGGCCGCGAGTCACTCAGCAGGCACCGGAGGGTCTTAGTTCAGGGAGCCGCGACGGCGTCAGCAGGGCTCAGATGGTTCAGAGTTCGAGGAGCCGCGACAGCGTCAGCAGGGCTCAGATGGTTCAGAGTTCGGGGAGCCGCGACAGCGTCAGCAGGGCTCAGATGGTTCAGAGTTCGGGGAGCCGCGACAGCGTCAGCAGGGCTCAGATGGTTCAGAGTTCGGGGAGCCGCGACAGCGTCAGCAGGGCTCAGATGGTTCAGAGTTCGGGGAGCCGCGACAGCGTCCGCAGGGCTCAGGTGGTTCGGAGTTCGGGTAGCGTTCTTCTGTTCGGGGAGCGATCGAGCCGCGACCAAGTCCGCAGGCTCTCGTCAGTCCAGGTCTTCTCTGCCTCCCGTCCCTTCAGCACCCCTTGTTATACTCCCCCCTCCTCTTTGAAGTCCGGAGTCCTCGGAGAGAATGGTCTGGTGCCTGGGGGGCGGTGTGATGTGGTTTCCGGTCGCTCGGCCCCTTGATCTGTTCAGGTGTGTCCGGGAGGGACTCCAGCCGCCCAGCAGGCGAGGCGCCCGCTCACCGGGGGCCTGGTGGTCGATCGAAACCTCCCTCGGGGAAGAGACCAGAGGTGTGACAGGGTCGGCGTCTCTCGGTCTGGTCTGGGTTGGGGGGTTTCGCTCTCCCTCGGTCAGGCATGCGTGTTGGGGATCTGGTCGGCCCTCGGGATGTTGGTCCACGGAAGCCGGAAGGCCGTGTCCACGAGGTTCGGCGTGGTTGTAGTGTAACTTGCTGGTCGGGAGGGCCCACGCCACGAGGCCGGTCTCACACGTGCCCCCCCCAGCTGAAAGGCGGGGAGAACTACCCATCCACTTGGGAGCTCTCCTCGCTGAAGCAGAAGAATCGGGACAGGCCGTCCGCGTTGGCGTGGTCAGTCCCGGGGCGATGTTCCACAGTGAAATCCATCCCCTGGAGAGAGATGGACCAGCGTAGCAGCTTGGGGTTTTCCCCTCGCATCTGCATCAACCACCGCAGGGGTCGATGATCTGTTTGCACTCGGAAGTGTGTTCCGAACAGGTAGGGCCGTAGCTTTTTGAGGGCCCAGACTACTGCGAAAGTCTCTCGTTCAATTGTGCTCCACCGCTGTTCCCGGGGCAGTAACCTTCGGCTGATGAAGGCTATGGGCCGATCTATGCCCTTGTCGTCGAACTGGGAGAGGACTGCCCCGATGCCGTGTTCCGAGGCGTCCGTCTGGACCACAAACTCCTGGGCGTAGTCGGGTGCTTTGAGCACTGGGGCCGCGCACATTGCGGCCTTTAGGGTGTCAAACGCCTTCTGACAGGAGGGAGTCCAGTGTACTTTCTTGGGGTGTTTCTTGGAGGTTAGTTCTGTGAGAGGGCCTGCGATGCTGCCATAGTTCTTAATAAACCTTCGGTAGTAGCCGGTGAGGCCCAGGAAGGCTCGGACTTCCGTTTGGGTTGCAGGGGGTTCCCAGGACAAGATGGCGTCGATCTTCGGCTGGAGGGGGGCGACCTGCCCACTTCCCACCTGGTGCCCCAGATAGGTTACGGAGCCGTGCCCAATTTGACATTTGCTAGCTTTGACGGTGAGGCCGGCTCGGCGCAGAGCCAGCAGGACTTGACGGAGATGCTGGAGGTGCTCGGTCCATTGGGAGCTGAAGACCGCTATGTCGTCGAGGTATGCTGCGCTGAACCCCTCTAGTCCGGACAGGACCCGGTTCACCAGCCGCTGGAAGGTGGCCGGGGCATTCTTCATTCCAAACGGCATCACCCTAAAGCGGTAGTGCCCATCCGGTGTGGAGAAGGCGGAGCGCTCCTTGGCTCCCTCGGTGAGGGCAATCTGCCAGTACCCACTGGTCAGGTCGAAGGTGCTGAGGTAGCGAGCGGCCCCAAGGCGGTCAATGAGTTCGTCGGCACGGGGGATAGGGTGAGCGTCCGCTCGGGTGACCGCATTGAGGCCTCGGTAGTCCACGCAAAACCTCAGCTCGGGGGCAACACCCGGGGTAGTCGCTTTCGGAACCAGGACTACCGGGCTGGCCCAGGGGCTGTCGGAGGGTTCAATCACCCCGAGGTCTAACATCTTCACCACCTCGGCCTGGATGCAGGTTCGGACCCGATCAGGGACCCGGTAGGCCCGATGTCTCACTGGCGGGCTGTCTCCGGTGTTCACGTCGTGGACACACCAGCTGGTGACCCCGGGGGTCAGGAAGAAGAGATCCGCGAACTGCCCTAGTAGTTGGCGGCAGTCGTCGGTCTGTTGGGCTGTAAGGGCGGTTGACAGTCTCACTCCCTCCACGGATCCATCGGTTTCTTTCGTCCCCAGGGGGTCTGGAAGGGGCTCGGTGTCTTCTTCGGCCCCATCGTCGGTGGCCAGGAGTAAACTTAATTCGGTCCGTACAAAGTGAGGTTTGAGGCGGTTCACGTGGAGAACCCGGAGGGGGTTCCGCGGGGACTGCACATCGATGAGATATGTGACTTGGCTCTTCCGGTCGACCACCTTGAAGGGCCCAGTCCATTTATCTTGGAGAGCGCAGGGTCTCACCGGGGCCATGACCCAGACTTGTTGGCCCGGCTGAAACTCGACCAGCGTAGCATTCTGGTCATACCAGCGCTTCATTTCTTCTTGACTGGCCTCGAGGTTTGCTTCTGCGAGTTCCCTGAATTTTCGGGTCTGGTTGCGGAGCGCCAAGATGTATCGGAACACATCCGGAGGGGTCCCCCGGGGGGTTGTTTCCCACCCCTCCTTGACCAGGCTCAGGGGTCCTCGGACGGGGTGTCCATATAGTAGTTCGAATGGGCTGAATCCCAGGGATTTTTGGGGAACCTCCCGGTAGGCGAACAGGAGACATGGAAGGAGGACGTCCCACCTCCGGCGTAGGGGTTCCTCGAGGCCCATGATCATTCCTTTCAGCGTTTTGTTAAAGCGCTCGACTAGTCCGTTTCCTTGGGGGTGGTACGGGGTGGTGAATTTGTACGATACTCCGCACTGCTGCCAGAGGGACTTCATATATCGGGAGATAAAGTTCGTACCCCGGTCACTCACGACTTCGCGGGGGAACCCCATGCGGGAGAAGATCCCCATCAAGGCCCGGCCTACCACGGGGGCCGTCACGGTGCGGAGAGGAATGGCTTCGGGGTAACGGGTGGCATGATCCACTAGGACGAGGATGAACCGGTGGCCCTGGGCGGTCTTGGGGTCCAGCGGTCCCACAATGTCTATTCCTACCCGCTCAAAAGGGGTACTGACGACGGGGAAGGGCTGTAGCGGAGCCTTGCGCTTGCCCCCACTCTTTTCGCTGGCCTGGCACGTGGGGCAGGACTTGCAGTGGGCCTCCACATTTGCTCGCATCTTGGGCCAATAGAAGTGGGTGACGAGCCGTTGGTAGGTCTTATCTTGGCCTAAGTGTCCGGCCAGGGGTACATCATGGGCCAGACCCAGGAGGAGACTTCGGAAGAGTAGGGGTACCACTAGTACCCGGACGATCCCAACTCGGCCGACTTCTGTTCGCTGTACAGGAGGCCGTCCTCCCAGTATACCCAGTGGGTGCCAGTCTGGTCGCCTGCTGCTTGGGCCTTGGCCTGTTGTAGGGGTCCGATGAGGGACGGGCAGGTGGATTGTTCTTGGCAGAACTCTTCACGGGAGGGGCCCCCTTCGCAGGGCCACTGGGCCAGTTCTGGCAAGTCCTCGAGGTGGGTCAGGGTTTCGGGGTCGGAAGGCACTGACCCTTCGTCGGGAGCGGTCGGCTCGTCCAGAAGGGGGTCGTTGGCCTCTGGTGGCGCATTCTGGATCTCGGGGGTGGTGGCGGTGTCTAGCGGCATGGTCTCTTCCCCCTCGGAGGGAGGCGCCCTGAGAGTCATTGAGCGCGTGGTGGCGCATACCCACTCGGGTAGGCCTATCATCTCGAGGTGGGCTCTTCGCTCCACTTGTCCCCACGGGGAGTTCTCAAGGTCGTTGCCCAGGAGGCAGTCCACGGGCTGGGAGGTTCGGACCGCCACCTTTAACTTGCCGGTGACTCCCCCCCCATTCGAAGGGGACTAGGGCCATCCGGCAGAGGCTCTCGGAATTGTCTGAGGATATGACGGGGCAAAAGGCGCCAGGCAGGATCTGATCCTCGGAGATCAGGTGACAATGAACCGCCGTGACACTCGCCCCCGTGTCCCAGAGGCCCTCGATGCGGTGACCGTTGACCGTCACCTGCTGTCGGTACTTCTTCGTGTTGGCGGGCAGGGACGATCCGGGGACCATCTCCCGGTCCCCTAGGGAGACCAAGGTCATGGCGGCTGGTTCCCATTCTTCGGAGTCTTCTATCTCTTCCCCCAGGGCTACGGAGGCCATCTGTCGAGCCGGCGGGGTTGTTGTGGTGGACCGCTGGTACAGGGGACACTGAGGGTCGCTGGCATAGTGTCCGGTCTGTTGGCAGCGAAAACAGGTGATCCTCACTCGGGGCCCCGGCCTCCCTGGTGGCCCGGTGCTGGCCGGAGGTGGAGCTGGAAAGGGCGGAGATGGTCCTCTGGGAGGACTGAGCGGGGGTCCCCCCGGGAGCTCCCGTTGCCGGCCTTGATTCCCTCCGCCCCTCTGGCGGGGGGGTCCCTGACTGTGGCGACCGTAGTCTCCCATGGGGCCCCGGGAGGCCCGGGTGTTCACCCATCGGTCAGCCTCGACGGCCAGTTTGAGGGTCTGTGAGTTTGCTGTCCAGGAGATGCTGGCGCAGCTCCACGAAGCAATTAGCGGACAAGTGTTCCCATGCGATTAGGTCGAACAGCTCCTCAAAGGTGGAGACCTTGCTGCCCTTGATCCATCCGTCCAAGGCCCGGCTGTAGAAGTTCACGTACTCCACCCAGGTGGTACCGGGTATCTTTTTGCAGTCTCTAAACCGTTGCCGGTACATTTCCGGGGTGAGCCCATATCTGGCTACTAGAGCCTCTTTCAAGTGACTGTAGGAGTTCATCACGGTGGATGGCAGGTCCAGCAGGGTATCTCTCCCCTCGCTCAGGAACCGGCCCCACAGCCCAGCCCCCCAGTCTTTCTGCGGGACTCGGTGGGAGGTCATGGCGACTTCGTAGGCCTTGAACCATTGCTGAATATCGTCGTTCTTATAGTATTCTTTCACCACATCTTTGGGGATGTTGACCTTTGGTTCCACGGTGGAGGAGATGGGTTGTGTTCCCGAGGGTCGGGCCTCCTCCTTCCTAGCCTTGAGCTCGATTTCTTTTAGGCTACGTTCGTGCTCTAGTTGGAGTTTTTTTTCGTCGTGTTCTCTCTGTCGTTTCTTTTCCTCTAGTTCTCCTTGTAGGCGTAACTGTTCCACCGCCAGTTTTTTCTCAGCCAGTTTTAGCTCTCCTTCGATTTTTAATTTTGCTAGTTCTAGTTCGTGGTTGCGATCTCTTTCTCGGTCCGCTAGTTCGTCTGGGGATAGGCCCCTCTCGGGGGCGCCGTTCCTCCCCGGGTTGCTTCGTGGTTCGTTGGGAGGCTCTCCTTCTGTTTGTGTCCGGGGAGTTTCTGCCTCGACCCAGGTTTTTAATGCCCCTTGGAAGTCCTCTTTCGTGCTTAGTCCGGTGGTAGCGATTCCAAAGTCTTTGCAAAATTGTTTCAGTTCTCGGTGCGTATAAGATTCTAACTGGTCCTTTTGGAATGCCGTGCTCGGGTTGGTGCCTGCGGCACCTAGGGAAGTTTCTCCTTCCATTCTTCTTGGTAGTGCGTACGCCGTCTACTGTACGATCTCTAGGTGTTGGCTCGGATCCCGTCGCCTGCCACCAAATGTTGGAAGGCGTTCCCCGGGGAGGCTGCGGAATGTGTTCCTGACCACCCTGAGGCCCACCTTTCCCAGAGTTAGGCCGAGCAAGAGCAGGGAGGCCCTTCCTGGAAGGGTCTCGTACCTAGGATCGCACACGCTACGCTTACTCTCTTCTTCGGATAGAAGGACACCACACAGTAATTCATTGTAAGATAATATGCTTTTATCGGTGGTTATCAGGGATCTTTATGATCCGGCAGGCAGGTGCAGAATTAATGCCACAAGCGGCAGCGATCTTGTGATGGGGGGGAAAGGGGTAGCGGGACAGTCTTTCAATCAGTGTCTCTGCGAGGTATCCGGCACCCAGCTCTCAATCCTCGAGCTGAGGGGATGTTGCTTCTCTCGGCGATCTCTGCCGATTCTCTTGGAGGGGCGGGCCGCGAGTCACTCAGCAGGCACCGGAGGGTCTTAGTTCAGGGAGCCGCGACGGCGTCAGCAGGGCTCAGATGGTTCAGAGTTCGGGGAGCCGCGACAGCGTCAGCAGGGCTCAGATGGTTCAGAGTTCGGGGAGCCGCGACAGCGTCAGCAGGGCTCAGATGGTTCAGAGTTCGGGGAACCGCGACAGCGTCCGCAGGGCTCAGGTGGTTCAGAGTTCGGGGAGCCGCGACAGCGTCCGCAGGGCTCAGGTGGTTCGGAGTTCGGGTAGCGTTCTTCTGTTCGGGGAGCGATCGAGCCGCGACCAAGTCCGCAGGCTCTCGTCAGTCCAGGTCTTCTCTGCCTCCCGTCCCTTCAGCACCCCTTGTTATACTCCCCCTCCTCTTTGAAGTCCGGAGTCCTCGCGGAGAGGGGTCTGGTGCCTGGGGGGCGGTGTGATGGGGTTTCCGGTCGCTCGGCCCCTTGATCTGTTCAGGTGTGTCCGGGAGGGACTCCAGCCGCCCAGCAGGCGAGACGCCCGCTCACCGGGGGCCTAGTGGTCGATCGAAACCTCCCTCGGGAAAGAGACCAGAGGTGTGACAGGGTCGGCGCCTCTCGGTCTGGTCTGGGTTGGGGGGTTTCGCTCTCCCTCGGTCAGGCATGCGTGTTGGGGATCTGGTCGGCCCTCGGGATGTTGGTCCACGGAAGCCGGAAGGCCGTGTCCACGAGGTTCGGCGTGGTTGTAGTGTAACTTGCTGGTCGGGAGGGCCCACGCCACGAGGCCGGTCTCACAGGCCCTTTTCAAAACAACGAGAGCACAGAAAACCACTCCTACTGATATGACACCACTTAGATTTATCACTACCTTTTCCACCCAGGCAGATCAATTGAAATATATTCTGAGGAAAAGGTGGGATATCCTTACACTGGATACCCTGTCAGCCAGGATTGGACCTAATTCATCCTTCTCGTACAGGAAGAATCCATCCCTGAAAGATCTACTGGTTAATAGCCATTTCTAACCTAAGAAAGGGACCTGGCTGGAACAGGATAAGGGCTTTAAGCGATGCAGAAAATGCAAAGCATGTAGTCATTCTGATGATGTCAAAGAGGTCACCCTGCAGAAGACAGGGAAACTGTGGAGGATTCCAAAATTGATCCACTGTAACACTGACTATACTGTTTATGCCATCACCTGTCCCTGCCCCAAATGGTATATAGGGTCTACTACGTTTCCAGTGAAGAAACGCATCCTGGAACACTGGCGAGCAATCCCTAACCAAGATCTTAGTTACAGCACTGCCAGACATTTCAGGGAATATCATTCCAGTGACTGGACTAAAGCAAAGTTTTTTGCGCTTGCCAGTGTGCCCAAACATCCTAGAGGTGGCAACAGAATACAGTCCCTAAGGAGACTAGAATCTCGCTACATATTACAGACAGGCAGCCTTTTTCCGATAGGGCTTAATAACGATGAAGAAATGTATTCACATTTGTAGATTTCTTGTATGTGTTTTTTAGCCAGGCTTGGCCCTTTTTGAAACCAGTTGTTTTTCTCTTCTATGAAATTGATTTTATCTTCACTTTGCACATAATGGACAATCGTGTTATGTTTTCTTTTTTGCTCATGTCTGGTGTGTCACGTTTGATAGACCATGCGTAAACCCGAGCCATATATGCTTTATCCTGAGTATTGATGCTATATGATCGTTGTAATGTCATAATAAATGTCAAAAAAAAAATATATATATATAATACATGTCAAGCACTAATGTAATATTATTCTTTTTTGTTGTTTTTGGAGCTTGGGGGCTCACGGATAGACCAGTTCACTACAAATAGTCACGGATATGACGTATTGGTAAAGTTCCTGTTATGCGCACATCCCTCACTGGATTAATATGCACATATGCAAATATAAGGGTACTATACCTTCACCTTGCACCTTTAGTTTGTACATATGGATACATAGCACCATCTATGACAAATTTATTAGGATACTAGACCCTTTATAAGTCAGTGTTTTAATAATGACAACACATTTATTATGTGATACGTAGGTCTACCGCGTAGGAATGCTTCCCGCTTGCAAAACTTTATTCATCATGCACTGACAACAACGGTTAACTTTATCAAGAAATCTGCTACAAATGAATGTTAACAAGCAATGACTCAATACCTTACGGGTTTTGTTTGAATTATTGTATGGTCGTTCCAGCAATGAATCATTTGAACTGCTGATACTTTGGGTCGTGACTACTACAGTTTGATAACTCGTGATAAAAAAGTAAAGTTTTGTTTAATGCCACGATTGTCTAAGTCTGTCTTCACTGTTACTTTGTGCACGCTGCCACGTGCTTAACACGTATTTGTATTATATATTTCCTGGTTTACTGAAGAGGTCATGTGACCAGGGCTGCTCGACAGCCGAAACGCGTCTGCCCCCTCGTGTGAATAAACCTATAATTTTGCAGCAAGATCGGTGTGGCTCGCCTTCTTTCCTATTGGAACTGTGGGGAGAACTTCTGATGAATATATATATATATATACATATATATACATACACATATATATATATATATATATATATATATACATATACACACACACATCCATCCATCCATCCACAGGAAACCTCTGTATTCACACATCCTAATACAAAGAAGACTTGCACTCCAGGAAAGCTTTGGAAAAAGACCTCTGTGGTCGAAACGCGTTGTCATTTTAACTACTACATCTATACTTTTTTACCACGATCCTGGAGTGCGAGTCTTCTTTGTATTCGAATGTGTGAATACAGAGGTTTCCTGTAACTAATAAACGTATCCCTGCACCTTTATGTCGCACCGGCCTCGTTCAGTGAAAATGATCAGCAGTGCTGCAAGTATATATATATATATATATATATTCACTGAAAAAACCATAGGTTTAACACATGTTATAGTTAGCGGAAATTTTACTGATAAAAAACCAATGAAATTGCCCCGTTATAGTTAGTGCAGGCAACTATAACTCACGCGACCGCAATCCTCTGCTGATGCTAATACTGTATTTAGACACTTATTTGCCCATGTCTTCTTCCATACATTTTTAGCTATACATATATTACAAATATTTTTTTTTCATAAAGACACATATGTCATCAGCAGAAGATAGCGATCGCGTGAGTTATAGTTGCCTGCACTAACTATAACGGGGCAATTTCATTGGTTTTTTTATCAGTAAAATTTCCGCTAACTATAACATGTGTGAAACCTATGGTTTTTTCAGTGAATTTGCAAGGTTTTTTAAATGCTAATTCCTAACTATAACGTGTGTGAAACCTATGGTTTTTTCAGTGAATTTGTACGGTTTTTTAAATGCTAAGTTACTTTACGCCATTCGAGGCGTGCGCGCCCACTTAACGCAGTGCGTTCCGTGCACGGTTTTTATCAACTTTAATAAGCCCTGTACATTTGGTGGCCTTCGGCCACCAAAAGCACAGGGGGTGGGGTCAATGTGGATAGTGTTTTTTTTATTTCGATTTTATAATTTCATGTTGCCAAAATATAGTTTTTTTACTGATGTAATAAGCCCTGTACATTTGGTGGCCTACGGCCACCAAAAGCACAGGGGGTGGGGTAAGTGTGGATAGTGTTTTTTTTATTTCTATTTTTTACCGTACGCTTACGGTAAGCGTACGGTAAGCGTACTCGGCGAAATTGCCGAAAAAAAAATAAAACCGTTTTTGCTCTTGGGGGATGTTTGGGGACTCCCTCAACATGACTATGTGGGAGGGAGTTGTCAAAACAGCCCCGTAACATGTTTTTGGGCATCATGTTTGATAAATAACACTCAGTGCGAGAGACAAAATGGCGGACGCCGCTTCCTGGTTTCGGCCGATTCGAATGTTTACTAAGATCTAAGAGCCAATCAGAATCGCGCTCGCGCACGCCACCGTACGCGTACGGTAAGCGTACGGTAAGCGTACCGTAAGCGGGCTCAGATATATATATTGATTTAAAGGCTATTTTCTCAGAATCTACTGAACAGATTTACACCAAACCTACAAAAGGCACTTCCTTGACCTACGGACTACCTCTCTGCCAAACTTCTAGTAATTCTGTTCAGCCGTTCGGGCTGTAGCTCGTTCTAAAGGTCCTATGGAAAAATGCATGGGAAAAACGCGTTTTGGGACCCCCCTTTTATCTCAGCCCCCGCTTGACGAATCCCCCCCGAGACTTTCAGGGTAGGAGCGGAGCGTAGCGCCCCACCTATTTTGAGAAATTCGCGAGGATTCATCGACCGGCGCCAAAGGTATTCAAAATAGAATGTTGCGGATTTCCTATGGAAAAGGGGTCCTAACTATAACTACCTACTGGCGACCGCCAGTAGGTAATATATATATATATATATATATATATATATATATATATATATATATATATATATATATATATATATATATGTATACACACACATATACATACTACAGGCATATTAGAGAGGTTTACCTACACCACTGTAGTTCAGATTTATTCCTCATTCCAAAGGAGATATCGTTTTTGCACAGTTATCAAGTTTCCCTCTTGGATTTGAGCCATTTGCATGAAACATAGAAAACTATCTTTCAGCATGCCAAATTTGGATCAAACTGGCTGAAAAGGGCCGAAAAGGAGCAGGGGGGCGGGGTGTTGGAGGGGGTTAAAATCCAGTGACTTTTTAGAACAGCATGGCTCCCTGGGACAGCTCGGTCTAAAAAAAAAAATTAAAACCTGCCACATTTGATGCCTTTGATATTAACAATTTTCATTCAGCCATTTGAGTTATTAAGCAAAAACACTGTATATGTCCCAGTGCAACATATGTTCTTAAATATTCTGCAACACTAGATAAACCTTTATACAGCAGAACTCCAAGTTGGTGTGCAGTAGTAGCAGTATATCACTATGAGTTACCAAAAAGTAGGTTGTAAATCTGTAAAACACAAGTAACACTAGTTCTGCTTGAGAACAGCTGTTACAAATAGTGGGTCCATGGAGACTGATGTTTGCAAAATATTTACAAGGCATTACATCACTCACACACACACATACACATACATACATGCACACGTGCAGTATTTAATTTCTACCGTCCACAGACCCTAGAGAAAAGATTGGGGTAGTAGTTCATCTGTTGAGTTTGCAGTCCTTACATCAAAATATTATAAAACTAATGCATCAGTTAAACTTTGTAACCATCTAAATCAAGAAAGCTTTCCTAAGGGGCCGCTAATACGGACATTTAGTAGATGTTCAAATTCATTCACCAGGTGCCTGTAACTTAAATACAGAGTTTATAGTTTGCGCACACACACACAACCACGCGCGCGCACACACACACACACACACACACACACACACACCCCCAACCACGCGCGCACACACACACACCCCCCCAACCACGCGTGCACACACACACCCCCCCAACCACACACACACACACACACACCCCAACCACACACACAACCACACACACCCCAACCACACACACACACACCCCCAACCACACACACCCCCAACCACACACACACACACCCCCAACCACACACACACACACACCCCCAACCACACACACACACACACACCCCCAACCACACACACACACACCCCCAACCACACACACACACCCACCCCCAACCACACACACACACACCCCCAACCACACACACACACACACACCCAACCACACCCCCCCACCCCCCACACCCCCCCACACACACACCCCCAACCCCACACACACCCCCAACCCCACACACACACACCCAACCACACACACACACACCCAACCACACACACACACACCCACACACACCCAACCACACACCCACACACACCCAACCACACCCACCCACCCACCCACACACACCCACCCAACCACACACACACCCAACCACGCACACACACACACACACCCCCAACCACACACACACCCACCCAACCACACACACACACACACCCCCAACCCCACACACACACCCCCAACCACACACACACATCCACACACCCCCAACCCCACACACACACCCCCAACCCCACACACACCCCCAACCCCACACACACACACACACACCCACCCCAACCCCACACACACACACACCCCCAACCCCACACACACACACACCCCCAACCCCACACACACACACACCCCCAACCCCACACACACACACACCCCCAACCCCACACACACACACCCACCCAACCCCACACACACCCACCCAACCCCACACACACCCACCCAACCCCACACACACCCACCCAACCACACACACACCCACCCAACCACACACACACCCAACCACACCCACACACACCCAACCACACACCCACACACACCCAACCACACACCCACCCACACCCAACCACACACCCACCCACACACCCACCCACCCAACCACACACCCACACACCCCCAACCACACCCACACACCCCCAACCACACCCACACCCACCCAACCACACCCACACCCACCCAACCACACACACACCCCACCCCCCCACACACACACCCACACCCCCAACCAACCACACACCCCCCAACCCCACACACACACACCCCCAACCCCACACACACACACACCCCCAACCCCACACACACACACACCCCCAACCCCACACACACACACACCCCCAACCACACACACACCCCCCCAACCACACACACACCCCCAACCACACCCACACACCCCCAACCACACCCACACACCCCCAACCACACCCACACACCCCCAACCACACACACACCCACCCAACCACACACACACCCCACCCCCCCATACACACACCCACACCCCCAACCAACCACACACCCCCCAACCCCACACACACACACCCCCAACCCCACACACACACACACCCTCAACCCCACACACACACACACCCCCAACCCCCCACACACACACACCCCCAACCCCCCCCACACACACACCCCCAACCACACACACACCCCCAACCACACACACACCCCCAACCACACACACACCCCCAACCACACACACACACACCCCCAACCACACACACACACCCCCCAACCACACACACACACCCCCCAACCCCACACACACACCCACACCCAACCACACCCCCCCACACCCCCCCACACCCAACCACACCCCCCCCAACCACACACACACACACACCCCAACCACACACACACACACCCCCCAACCACACACACACACACACCCCAACCACACACACACACACCCCAACCACACACACACACCCCCCAACCACACACACACACACACCCCCCAACCACACACACACCCCCCCAACCACACACACACCCCCCCAACCACACACACACCCCCCCAACCACACACACACCCCCCAACCACACACACACCCCCCCAACCACACACACACCCCCCCAACCACACACACACCCCCCCAACCACCCACACACACCCCCCCAACCACCCACACACCCCCCCCAACCACCCACACACCCCCCACCCAACCACCCACACACCCCCCACCCAACCACCCACACACCCCCCACCCAACCACCCACACACCCCCCACCCAACCACCCACACACCCCCCACCCAACCACCCACACACACCCCCCAACCACCCACACACCCCCCAACCACCCACACACCCCCACCCAACCACACACACACACCCACCCAACCACACACACCCAACCACACACCCACCCACACACCCACCCAACCACACCCACCCAACCACACACCCACCCACACCCAACCACACACCCACCCACCCAACCACACCCACCCAACCACACACCCACCCCCACCCAACCACACACACACCCACCCAACCACACACACACACCCACCCAACCACACACACACACACACACCCAACCACACACACACACACACACCCAACCACACACACACACACACACCCAACCACACACACACACACACACCCAACCACACACACACACACACCCAACCACACACACACACCCCCAACCACACACACACACCAAACCACACACACACACCAAACCACACACACACACCCCAAACCACACACACACACACACCAAACCACACACACACACACACCCCCAACCACACACACACACCCCCAACCACACACACACCCCCAACCACACACACACCCCCAACCACACACACACACCAAACCACACACACACACCAAACCACACACACACACACCAAACCACACACACACACCCCAAACCACACACACACACACCAAACCACACACACACACCCCAAACCACACACACACCAAACCACACACACACACCCCAAACCACACACACACACACCCCCACACACACACCCACCCAACCACACACCCACCCACCCACACACACACACACCCAACCACACACCCACCCACCCACACACACACACACCCAACCACACACACACACACCCAACCACAACCACAAGGGGGCGGAGCTTGGCTCGCAACGGAGATGGCAGCTTGAGCCTCGGGCTCCGGCATGCAGCACCTTTATCCTACATTTATCCGGCCCTGCACTGCTTGTAACTGCGGCCAATTAAACGAATTGTGCGCCGGGCTTGGTGAGCTACCCAGCGCTGTTACTCCTGAGCTGAGAGACTTTGCAGGGACTGTGAAACGACCGACGGAGCGTGGCGCGGCGCTGGCCCGCTAATCCCCGGAAGCCAGTATGCGCACAGGCGGGCTTGCGTCGCTGTGCGTGTGGACTGAATACTAGATTTGCCGCGGTCCGTCCCATTGGCCCCCACTGTTGCGTCCGAGGCTCAGGCACAGCGGCAGCTGCGACGCGGAGGGGACAACGGGAGCACTGCCTCGTATCGCGGTTAAAGCGAGGGGGGCGCTCGGAGCTGCAGGCACCTCCGTATTCCACTAATCTTAGCCGGGAAGGGCCTGATAAGGAGGAGACCCGGCCACCATCGCTAGATGTGTGAGCGGTGGCTGGAGCTGCGTGCGCCGTGATGGAAAGCTGGAAGCGGCACATTGGAGGTACTGAAGTACACCCTGGGGCAGCAGACCGATGAAACCTCGACGATAAATACTGCCAGACGCGGGCTGCCTTGAAGGGACTCGACAGGGGAGGCCTTCAGATGCGGTTGGGCAGCGACCACCGGAGCAGAGGTTAGGTGACCGTGCAGGCCAGCGACACGTCGCGGATCGGCCGACCGAGGTATTGGATGGTCGGCGCCCCTGGGACAGTTTGGAGCCGCTGCTGCGCACAACGAGGGGGTGTTGGCTGCAGGCGGTTGTATGGCGCATTGGTGAGCATGGCCCGGAGCGTAGCATGAAGTTGGATTTCATGGGGAAGCTGAGAGAGCAGTATTGTCACAGCGACACGGCTCTGCAGGCCGCGGTGAGCAAGGAGCAGACGGGAACCATCGTGGCGGCCCCCTTGCCCAATGCATCTGCCCTTCCAGTGGGAGGCGAGGAGTAGGAAGAGCACCGCTACGCGTGTGGCGGATCAGTGGGCCTCCATAGGGAGGCCGGGCGGCGACACTCTATAAGGGAAGAATAAACTACGGCACTCCACCCGCAGCTAGTGCTGGGACCCAGGATTGGAGACTGGTGAGGACCGCACCAGGTGAGACACGCTGCTCCTCAGCACGCCCTAGTTGGCGCCTTTGGGTGTATTTTTGGATGCGGTGTGCGACGCCACACGGAGGAGGTAGCCACGATGGGCAAGTCTGACAACTCCCAATCGAAACTATCCTTTGAGTTGAGGCGTCCCAAGCCCCAGGTCCCTGCCGAGGGGGCTGACAGTGGCACCTCTGTGCCTCCGGAGGAAGACCAGGATATTCGGAGCTTGCTGCTATCCATGGAGAGGATTGCAGAACGGTATCGCCTCCCTGGGTGCAAAGATAGATGCTCTCTCATACAGAATGGATCGAATGGGGGAGCGAATCGAAAAGCATGCGGAAAGACTGGATCAGTCGGACCAACGCCTTGCGGAAGTTGAAGACACACAAACTTTGTTGGATACGGACCACAAGAAACTTGAGCTTCTTATGCAGGTGTTACAGGATAAAACAGAGGACCTGGAGGCACGTACCCGTCGCTGCAACTTGCGCATTACAGGCCTGCCGGAGACGACGTCAACAGGAAGAATGGAGTGTTTTGTGGAGTCGCTACTGGTAGAGCTGCTTGGTCAGGATGTGTTCTCAGGGATGTTTGTGGTGGAGAGAGCGCATAAATCCCTGGGACCCAGGCCCCCTCCGGGAGCACCGCCGCGACCAATTATAGCGAAACTGCTGAACTACCGCAACAGGGATGCGGCACTCCGTGTGGCACGGGAGAAAAAGACACTGGTGTATGAAGGGTCGACCATCTCACTCTATCCGGATTTCACTGCCAGAGTGCAGGAGGCAAGGCGGCAGTTTGTTCCAGTTAAAAAGCAGTTCCGGGAACTGGGACTGGATTATGCGATGCTGTATCCGGCCAAGCTGCGAGTAAACAAGCAAGGGAAATCCCATATCTTCCTGGACCCAAAGGCACTGCAGAAGGCGTTGAAAGACTGGAATAAAGAGCGGAAGCGGAGCCCAGAGAGACAACTGCAGGGGGCAGTGGCGGATGAATTCGCTGGAGCTTCAGGACTGATCCAGTAGAACCGGCAAGCATGTGTTGCATTTACTTTGTACCTAGGGAGGCGAATAGGGTGGGGGTGGTGGGGGGATTTATTTGGACGAGGGGCAAACAGCGACGGCTGGATAGACGCTCACTGAAATGGTGTCAAACTGCATGCATAACAGTCGGCCAAATATCCTATAGGCTGTGCACTGGGGAATGAGGGCTGGCATGCAGGCCTGGGCCCCAGCGGACAACACATTATGCAAGGCGCTGGGGGAGGGGGGGGGGGGGGGTCTTCGGGTACACGAGCTGGGCGCGCAGTCGGGGGTTGCGGGTTGAGTAGAGATGCAAACAGTGTCGTGATCCTCACATGGCGGTGGGGCAGAAAATCGCTTGGTGGTAGTAATTGGTTACAACGTGATAACCCGTTAAAAACTGAGGACTGAGCGACCTCCGCCCGCGAGTAAACACCACAACTTTGGGGGGGGGGGGTCAATTTGTTCAGGGCAGGATGGCGGGAGGTGCGGGTAGTCCCTACATGGGACACGGCATGGCCGAGTTGTGGGTGGTCTGCTGTGGGAGGGGGGTGGGTAGTGGGTTCCTTTTTCTTTTTCAGAGGTTCGACTGTCAGTATGCTATATTGTGCATTCTCCATCATACATGCAGCATACAGTATTCAGCGATAGACGCTATGCGTTTCGGACAGGATAGTAATGACTAGTGAAACTTTCACGCGGGTCACCTGATTCTGTAAGAGTGGTGACCTGGAACGTCAAAGGCCAAAATGATCATCGGAAGTTGCGCAAGGTGTTACACTACCTCAATAGACATGCTATTGATATAGCCTTCCTACAGGAAACGCACCTCCCCAACCAGAGCGAAGTGCTGCGTACCAGAGGGTTGATGGGAAATATACATGCAGCTGGTTTCACCACCCACGCCAGGGGGGTAATAACTTGGTTCAACCCTAAGTCGGACTACAAGGCACAATTGTTGTCAGCGGACGGCAGAGGCAGGTTTGTGCTTTCGCGTTGTCAGGGTAGGGGTCTGGACTTATTATTGGTTAATGTTTATGGCCCAAACTATGACTGCCCGGAGTTTTATACTGCGCTAGCTAACACAGTGAGGGACTGTGGAGTATCACTCATGTTGTGGGGAGGAGATTTCAATATGGTCATGAATCCAGGCCTTGATAGATCGGGAGGCCCGGCTAGAACACAGGCAGCTGCAGTTAAAATAATAGGACGGGAAATGCTCTGTATGGCCCTTACGGATGTGTGGAGAACCCTTAATCCTACGGAGGGGGGCTTTACGCACTACTCTGCCTATCATAACCTACATACGCGTATAGATTACTGGCTCGCGTCGACGTCTCTTATGTCACAGGTTCGTGCGTGCCAGGTGCTGCCACGTACTCTATCGGATCATTCCCCTATCTTGCTGACCTTGGCTACACCCAGAAAGACCATACCACCTTTTATATGGCGGTTTCCCCCATACTCACTGCTGGACCCTCTTTTTAAAGAAGACATGGCGGAGGCGATCACACTGTTCTTCGATACCAATATTGGTTCAGTGGATAGCTTTCAAACGGTTTGGGAAACATTTAAGGTTTATATTAGAGGGGTGGCAATTGCCAAGCATTTCGGGGTACCGCGCGATATCCGGCAGAGACTGTCGACATTGGAGCGCAAGCTGGGGGACTTAGAGGCTAGGCAACAGTCTGATGCGTCGGAAGATACAGCGGCTGATCTGAAGGCACTGTTGGCGGAATATCATGAGGCAGCAGATGCGGAAGTGCAGCATTTAGGGAAGTATGCCACGGCTAGGGTGTATGGGGAGGGCGATAGGCCTGGCTCAGTATTAGCTAATATACCCGGAGGGGTAGAGCCGCTATTACCAAGGTCAGATCGGACGAAGGCGTGCTACTAACGGAGGAGGCAGACATAGCTACGCGCTTCAAGTCGCATTATGCTACTCTCTATGCGTCACGACAGACCGATATGGAAGAGAGCATACAAGACTATCTGGATCACATTCAGTTACCCTTTCTCACCAATGCACATAGGGAATTTCTGGCCCTCCCCATAGAGAAGGGTGAAATCCTGGAGGCGTTGGCGGGTATGAAGGCGAATAGCGCCCCAGGGGCGGATGGTCTTACGGTCGCCTTTTACCGAACCTTTATAGACCTGTTGCTCCCACATATATCGGCACTGTTTGATGATATGTGTATTACGGGCCACATGCCACAGTCTATGAGAGAGGCCATTTTGTTCGCTATCCCCAAACCAGGTAAGGTGCTGGAGGTTCTTATCTACCGCTATCTTTGTTGAATGTCGATACTAAACTATTTGCGAAGGTATTAGCTACGCGCCTGCCCCCTGCTCACTTCAGAGCTGGTCGCTCCGAAGCAGGCGGGGTTTGTGCTCGGTAGAAACCTCACGTATAATCTGCGGACGGTGTTTGGCACTATGCAGTATGTGCGGCGGGATTCGAGGGCTCTGGCTGTCTTCCTGGATATGGAGAAGGCCTTCGACTCGGTAGAATGGCCTTACATGCGACAGGTCCTGACCAAAATGGGATAGGGTCCGGTCTTCTTACAAATGATTGGGGTGCTATATAAGGGACCTACTGCGAGGATACGACTAGGCGACCTGGTCACGGATGCTATTCCAATCTCTAGGGGAACGCGTCAGGGCTGCCCCCTGTCGCCCATACTATATGCCCTTATAGCGGAGCCGTTAGCGTGCGCCCTCCGGGAATACCATAGCCTCAGAGGTGTGAGCTTTCTAACCTACAGGATCGTGGTCTCCACATACGCAGACGATACCCTGCTTTATGTCAGGGACCCTGAGAACAACTTGGCACCGGTGCTACGGGAGGTGGTGCATTTTGGGGCGCTCTCTGGACTAAAGGTAAACTGGACTAAGTCCATCGCTTTTCCGTTGACCCCGTCCACTACCCCATTCGAGATGGAGTATCCGCTTCAGTGGTCTGACGACTCGGTTAGATACCTTGGGATACAACTGCATATGGATTCCGAAGTAGTACTCACGGAGAACTATGGAAGAGCCATTGATAAACTAGAAGATGATGTGGAGACCTGGATCGGGTTACCCCCGTCTATGGTGGGTCGGATATCCATTATGAAGATGGTGGTACTTCCCAGATTTTTGTTTTTGTTCACTAATATTCCTATCGTGTTGCCACGCACCTTTTTCGCTAGGCTTAATAAGTCCCTGTTGCGGCTGGCGTGGGCGGGGAAACAGGCTCGTGTTAGCTGGCGCGTCTTGACGTTACCTTACCATATGGGAGGCCTAGGGGCGCCGGATTTGGAGCTGTACTACAGGATTGAACAGGGAGCTCAGGCGCAAAGCTGGATGCATGGAGAGGAATCGGTCCCATATCTAAAGCTAGAGAGACTGTTTGCAGCACCTCTCCCGCTACCCGCGGTTATATTTGAGCCGGCTGATCGCAGAACGGGATTTTTAGACTCACTAAACTCAACTCAACATGCATGGAATAATATACTGCAGCACACGGCGGGGGCATTATTATACTCCCCGGCAATGCCACTTGAATGGGCGGTCTGGTTGACCCCTTGCAGGGATCGCGGGGTGGTGCAATCCCTTTGAGAGCTGGGTATACACTTGCTGGGGGACCTGTTCTCGGACGGCATCGCTAAAACATGGGACGAGGTGGCTGCCACAGTTGAGACTACTACACAACTACAGCGCTTTCAATTCCATAGGGTGAGGGGGGCATGGCGGCAGCACCTAGGGGACGATATGGCCGAGCCCCCTGAGGTTCTGGAATTATCATATCTCAAACACAAAAGTCCCCGTAGGCTGGTGTCCAAACTATATGGCATAGCGATGTCACAGAGATCTCAGAAATATACTAAGGCCAGATTAGCCTGGCAAAGGGACCTAGACACAGTAATAGATGACGCCATGTGGGCGTATTGCTGTTCTGGTATACGACGCATATCATTACACGGCAAACATAGGCTGATTCATTTTAAATTCATACATAGAGTCTATTACACACCGGAGAGATTGCACCGGTATGGCCTGCGGGAGGGGTCGACTTGTGAGAGATGCCGCCACCCCACTGCTGATTTCATCCATTTAGCGTGGGACTGCCCAGGTGTAAACAAATTCTGGGAGGCTATCTTTCAGCAGATAGGAGGTATAGCAGAATTAGATCTTACTCCAGACCCTGCAGTGGCGCTGCTTGGACACTCTAGAGTGCTGCCCAAGGCAGCACGTAAGCTAGTGGACATGGGTATACTTGTAGCAAAGTGCAGGGTAGCATTCTGTTGGATGCGGGGTCCCTTACCTACAGTGGCACAGTGGGCAAGGGACGTGCTCTACTGCTGCACGCAGTCAGACGTTTAGCGAACTGCTCCCTCCGCGGAGTAGACCAAAGAATTTCTGGGGATTGTATGCCGACTATTTCCGGAGGGGCGGTGTGGCTGCGGAGACCAAGACGGGGACAAACAACGAGACGGCCCCGGACGCAGCCGTTCCCTGAGCAGACTGAGGGGGCTACCTTCAGGAGCTCGTAGATCTGTATAGATGGGGGGGACAGGAGAGTTCCTATACTAACAGGGGACTGATTGTAGCGGGGAGGACACAAAAGGCCACTCACTTACGTACACCTGTCTGATATGAGAATTAAGGTATGGAAGGCTCTTCTTAGAGGAGACGTCACGGATAGGCACGGAGTACGAGGGTAAATCGTATATGGGTTGCTGACAGGACACCAACAGTTACGGGTAGGGGGTGGGGAGGGTGTTGGTTTTTCATGTGTTATGTTTAAAGTAGAAAAATCTGTGCCCCCTTCAGGGGAGAATGACTACAAGAAATGGCATACAAGATTGCAATCCTTGCTAGATATACCAAACTACAACTTTTGAACACAGCGATGCCCAGCCTCCGGGATGTGGGATAAGCTGTGATGTAACGTGCCTATAAGTGACATAGCAGCCGGCCTCAGGGTTGTAGGCGCACAGCTATGTATGTCATCATGTGTTGTCAGTTAAAAAAAATTTTAACAAAATTAATTCAAAAAAACACACCCACAACCACACACCCAAAACCACACCCACACACCCAAAACCACACCCACACACACCTTTGCATTTGCAATGCAATAGGTCTCGCATTACTGATAGTTTGAGCTATTGACATTGCATTATTAGCTGCAACGCCAGTAGCTCAAACTTTCACTACTGCGAGACCTATTGCATTGCAAGTGCGTTTTTTGCATTTGTAACCTTGTTGTACAGGCTGGTCGTTTTAAAGACTTTGTGGTAAATTATGTCTCCCCCCTCACTGCCTCTGCCTGCTCACCCACTGGGTGCAATCTCACTCAGTGCTTAAAGATGAATGAAAGGAGGAGGGGTGTCTGTAAAACAGCTGAGGCCAAAAAAGCGTAACTAGAAAATCTTCCCAAGAGGCCGGATCTGTGCATTTCATGCCATGGCTTGCATACAATATAAAAACTGAAGTCCTGTGCCTCGACGCCACGCAGCCCCCCTGCAGAGCACCTGAGTGTTGTGCCTGTGCGTCCAGACATCACACAATCACCCCCCCTTTCACAACGCTGCCTTGTGCACTCTCGCTGTGTGAGACACCAACCCCTTCTTCTCTCCGTATCCCCATTTGCACGTCATGCGCCACGGCCTTCCTCTTCAGCACCGTCCGTCCACTCTTGTTGTTCTGCTTATACTTCCTTGTGAGACGCCCCTTCACCGTGCCCTCACTCCCACGCCCCGCTCAGTCTTTCTCTCTCCTCACCTGTAAATAAAGCATTTTATTCTCGTTTGCTGTACCCCCTTCACAAACGTTCCTTTAGAATCACATTTAAATGTAAATACGTAACCATCGCTCTGCCGAGAGGCCAAGGATTGCATGAGCAAGTCGTCTGAGACTGTACACCTCTGTGTCCCACTGGCAGGCACGGTGAGACACTCGCACTGCCTTCAGCCTCAGCCCAGAGCTCTCAGTCATGACCCATTATAAACCCACCCAGAACCAGAGCTCTCCCAGCAAAAATCATTAACGAGGATGAAAGGCAGAGTAGCCGTGCCTGGATTCTAACTTTTAAGAGTGATGTGGATACATTAGTTCACTGAGCCTCCAGACCCAGTAAAGGCACTTATAATTTGCCTTTCCTAAAATAAATACAATAGCAGCACGCCTAACTTAGCATAACATACTAAACACAACCAATTAAACTAAAACCCAGAACAATGTGAAAACGGCACCCAGATCAAGAAAGCGCAATAGTGCCATGCTGATAGTAAAGGCGCTATACATGTGCTGGCAACACAACAGGTCTCATTGAAGCAAATCTTCATCCATTCCTTTGCATTCCCCGAGCCTGCCACTGATGGCTGAGAGGTCAGCATTCATCCCAGCGTGACCTCGTGACGTCTAAGCAAGCCGAGTATTGATGGAAACCGACACAGAAACATGAACGGCTTAATTTTGTGCACCTGCCGACGAGGCTCTATTCAGGGCCTGGAATGTATTTAATTAAGTATGGTGGCTTACTGTGGGATACATGCTTACGCAGCCGTCTACTCTACCTCCACACACACACACACACACACACACACACACACACACACACACACACACACTGTGAAGCATCACTTTTTAAATAAAGCGAAGAGAAAAGAGAACACCCCGAACACGAACAGGTTAACGGCAAGATGAACAAAGGCGGTTAAAGAGCCACAACAGAATGAACACACAAACTAGGTTTGAGCAGGTCGTGCATGGCAGGAGTCTAGCAATTTAAAGTCTAGATTGAAAGAGAAGCGTCAGTCGGAAAAGGCCCTCAGTGAAAAATCCAAGTACAAAGCTAAAATATTTACAATTTCAGTAACTGGTTAACTAAGATCAAACTGTGCGCACCTGATAGAAATCCAGTCGCCGTTATTCCAAAGCATCCCTAAACGAGACATGCTTTCAATTATCGCGCCCGTGTCTGGGCACGATAATTGAAACCACATGGCCTATTGGTGTCTATTACGCGCACCAAGCGCGTAATAGACACCAATAGGCCGTGGGCGGAGCAACGCGCCCGCCTTTGGCCAATTGCGTGCAGTCTTTTATAAAAAGACGTATGCAAAGGCCAATGGGGTCGCACAAAAGGAATCGCACATGCGTGTGCTATTCCAGGGTCGATTTCTGAACCCCAGACAAAAGGACTCTCACCTGCACGGGCACTGCTGTGCAGTGCAATGCAGGTCGCGGGACCGAAAAAAAGGTATGCAGAGCACACAATTGTGATACATAATAAAACCTTTACTGGATTAAGACGGAGACCTTCATCAAGAGTAGCCTGACAATTTCCGATATGTGCAATAAGTCCTATTATCGCAAATATTGGAATTATGAGTTTTGCAATTTTTTTTTTTAATCACACCCAATAAATACTGGGCACGATAAACACATCCACATTACATTTCAATATGTCACCTCTCTAGGAATTTAATGGGAGAAAAAGGCCTTTAAAATCAACATTCTACCCCAACTTTGGGTAAACACTCAATCGCTCATGCCCATTGCACCCAATAAATAACATACCCACAGTATTATTTAACAGGTGTAACAAAAAGCACACCTAATATTGGGCCACTCACAAAGGCCTATGTACGTAAATGTTTAAATGGCAAAAAAATAGAGTAACAAAGCAAATCACCAATCTACCTGGGTAAGGGAGTGGGGGGCGGACAGGATTTTCATGTGTTGCCTATTCATCACATTTACCGCCAGGACCAACAATACTCCAAATGAATTGCCCTATTCTATAACAGGCAATCAGTGGCAAAGCCAGTAGGTCTGGCCTTGGCAAGTGTTATATATATATTTTTTTTTTAAACAATCAAAATACATACACACATGAAGTCAAGGAGCCCACTTTGCACAAGAGCCCTGCCGCTCAAGTGCATTATTTTCCAGCAGCTGTGCACGTGGCCAAGCAAAAGGTCAGATTTAAATTCACAAATCAGTAGCACAAACTCCTTAAGTGAGATCAGTCACAGTTGTTGCAAAAACCTTAAGCATAACAAAGAGTAAATTATTCCACTTTTCTACCCATCAGACAAAATAAGAAGCAAACTAGCACAGTGACTATTCACTTCAGTGAAACGTACTTTCTCAATTCAATCATTTTCAGAAGCACAGCATATCCATATTATAAAGTTCAAATGTATCTTCACAGCCACAAATCATGCAATTACAATGAATGTCAGATGCACAAACTGTAAATGCAGGGCACAATCCTAGTCAATTTTATTTCACAGAGAGCCAAATTTAAGTAGTGTCCAAACCAAAATGTAATACAAGATTTATTATTTTAAAAAACAAGAAAAAATACATAGAAATGATGAGAATGAAAGGTAACTGGCAAGGAGATTCTTTAATACACAGAAGAAACTGAGCCATACCTGTTGTTTCTGATATGCAGTGTTGCCATTTATTTTCGATTCTAAAAGAAGTGAGCCTGCAACATAAAAAAATTGCAAAACATTAATCTTCACGCTTGTGTTGAGTATTATTCACGCATAATGACTTAGAGATCAAAGTTTCTAATTTATTCATGAGTTTACCAAATAATACACCATACAATATGATCTTGGACAATTCGCAATTGCAATGTTTGCTATTTGGGACCAAAATTGTACACAATTTACAATGACTGAGAAAGGGCTAAAACAAAGGGATTGAGATTGGTAACAGTAGCATTGAAGGCCATTGAAAAAGGTGAAGTGCCTTATCTGGTGGACTTGACATTACGATGATATGGAGAAGATATCTATTTAAGGCATGTGTGTACAGTACAAGGTGATCAGTGATAGTGTAGACTCCATTAACATTTAAAAGAACATGGTAGATTTGCCAGTGTTCCAACAGAACACCTTTTAAAATGGTCCAAGTGGGGGATCATTTACAGTTCCACAAAAGATAAAATGATTATTTTTCTATAAGTGTTTATGCAGAGGCTTCTGTATTTAATGTGTTCAAGTTGGTAACCATTGAAAATAGTTCATGGAAGGTTACGAAGCCCTCATGAAAACATAATATTGTAACACACCCAGAAGAATGAACAAGATAAAAGATTCTTTCAAATGTATAACAATCTGCAGAGTTGGACGCACATTGATTGATTTTAGTGATGCAAGCTGCTCAAGACACCCATGACTGAGATTTTATCACCCGAGTTAACTTGCAGTTGAAAGGTTTGTAACAACCTTTGTTAATGATGGTTGTTCAGGAAAGAAAACTGATATTTTTCCCAAAAGCATTTGTATTATATTAAGCAAAATGGTGAAGGGTATGCGCTTGACTTGCAAGATGTCTAATGGTTGATTTCTTAAAGAGGGAATGATTGCTGGGGAGGGGGGAGGATTAAGGTATGGAGCTGGGTTGAAGAATGGTTGTCTGGCTTTATTGTGATTGGAATGATTGTTTTATCAGAAGCCAAGAAGATAAAGAGAAAATCGTTGATCGGAGAAGATGGTTGCCGTTAGAATACAGAAAGGCTGCAAGACGTGGCAAGTGGAAAGATTCAGTCAAAGAGCGTTCTGCTGTGCAGATCAAAAGAAGGAGGACAGTGAAAAGAAAAGCATATACTTAATACACCTCTATTGACGAGGATTACGGTGCCACAAGGGCTTTCAAAAAAATAACCAAGAGAACAAGACATGGGTTGAAGTCCAGTGAGGCAAACGCCAATGGTACACCAAAATGTATTCTTGCATACGCACTTCTGCATTTAGACAACTTTGTGAGATTGTTTCTATCAGGAGTCCGTTTTTGTTCATTTCTGTGTGGGCAGGAGTGTGGATGGAGAAATGTACTCGTTTTTTTCGTTGGGGTGGATTATATGCATCTTGTTTTATATAGCACTTCACACCACTGTCATGCCTTTACTAACTGTAGTAAATAACTGGAGTCACTACAACCCAATTTAAGGGAACTGAATTTGCTGGATTAGAAGGGTATATAGCAAAATCAGATGTGTCAGGATTCAAATTCATGAACTGAAGATCACTGCAATGTCAGCAGCAAGTGTTTAACTCAAAGACATCTTGCCACTTAGATTAAATTATCCATTATTCGTGTATATGTTTTCTTCTAATGTCTTTTGGAATTAAGATCACCACAGACTGAACATTTCTATACCCAGAAACGAGAAAATAAATGTACAGGAGACACTGCAACTTATTGGCAGCTAGAAACAATCTGAGGCAGCCATTTTAGGAGGTTCAGCAATGCTTTTCTGGTAGGAAATCAATCAATCAAACAGTATTTGTAGAGCACGGCTCACCCGTGAGGGTATTCAGGTACTGGAAATAAAAGTCTAGCTCCAAGTACTTGCACTGGAATAACACTCAATAAATGAGTTCAAGTTAATGAACCTTCTTGAAAACCATTGAAAAAGGCATTCTGGAGACGGTCTATCTTCTATTTGAGTCCTCAGACTTCTAAATGAATGGTCATTGCTGTTAAGATTGCATTCATCATCCTTTTGGCTGTTTATCGTCATCCTCTTTTTCCACAGTTTTCCAAGCATCACAGCCTTTTTCCATGTTCTTCGCCTTCGCATTTTGTGTCCAAATAATGAGAGCTTCAATCTGGTAGTCAGTGGTTCTAGTAAAAATTCTGGATCGCTTTCCTGATAGTCCATTGTATTCTTAGAAAACGGCATCTACACCACAATATCTATGCTCTTACCATCACGTTTCTTCATGATCCAACTCTCACATCCATATTTGGAAATATCATTGCTTTGTCAAATGTGACTTTTGCTCTTGTACATACATCAGTGCATTTGAAAATCTTTTGCAAGCCTATTACCACAGCGCTATACAATGCTAATCTGTGGAGTATGACTTTACTGGAACTTTGATCACTGATGGTTAATCCCAAAAGACAGAAGCTGCTGGTCACTTCTAGGCCTGCTACACCTGTTGTCATCCTAAATATTTACTTTCAGTCCTTCTCCAATTGTTTCAGTGTACTTCTTTATTTGTTATGAAGATTATCATGCCTTCTCCACTTTCAGCTATGAAAGAGGTCACGTCTGTATACTGAAGTTTGCCGTTTCTTCCATCAATTTGAATAGGTTGAGTGAAAGAATGAAACCTTGTTGAACTCCTTTGCCGATCTGGAACTGGTTTGTCTCACCATTCTCTGCTTTGTGGCTTTCTGTCCATTGTACAGGTTTAAGCATTAGTAAAATTGGAATGATAGAATGCCAGTTTTAACTCTGTGCAACAAAGGCTTGTATGTTGCATGCACTAGATGTGAACAGAAGTTTCGATTCATAACTGACCAAACCCAAAATATAAAATTACATTTTCTGTACATTGAAAGCGAATAGCCAATGGGGCTGCAAATAACCATGTTCACTGCACTAAAAATGTGCCCGAGTGTGCTTTTAACGAATAATTTAACCAATATGAAAAAAAATTTAAACCACGTCCGGGAAGAATTGAACACTAGTGCATTTTTTATACACTCTGCATATTCTGTACAGGTAAACTGCTACTTTAAGTAACGCAGGTGCAATGGCAAAGCAGAAATACACAATGCAAAGGACAACAGCTGCCAAAATTATAGCGAGAAGTTTGCAGAAATTATATTGGTGATCAAGACATCACACAATCAACCAAAAAACAAGCATTGGCATAGCCAATAGGTCTCGCCTTTGGGACCTTATAAGTGTTTAGCCATGCAACAGTTGCATAACTAAATACTTATAAGGTCCTAAAAGCGAGACCTATTGGCTATGCCAAGCGGCCGTGTGGCCGCGAAAGTGATCGCGATTGCGATCAAACATCAAAGCGGCCATTCGGCCGCGAAAGTGAGAGTAATCGCGGCAAAGCGCTGCGCGCGCGCGCGCCCGTGCACATGCACTGTAGCTCTAGGCCAGCCTGGTAGCACTTTTTGGAGCCCTCTCAATAAGTCTCGCCAGACCAGCGCATGCGCTGGGTCAGGCGAGACTTAACCAGGTTTACATTTGTTTGCACTTCATATGCTGGAGGGCCCTATCCTCCTACAGAAACAATCACGTCACAACAGATCAACAAAACCAGTGAATAAACTGACCTCTTTGGCAGAGAAGCCTTCACACCATCATTCGCAATCAAGAGTTCACAGGTTTCTAGGCCCCCGCCGGCTCCAGGTGCACCCTCTCGTCTGATAATTGTGAGAAAGTGCCCTCTTTCTGCTTGGTTGCCCCAACTTTATGCTGAATTGCTGATGTGCTTTGACTGAGTGTGCCCTGGGTTCCTGCTAATCAGGTACCCGGGGCCTATGTTCTTTACCTAAAACTGCATTGAAGCCTAAACCCAATTTGCATCTCAGGCACAGGTCAGCCCCTGGTAAATGGTACCACAGGTACCCAGGGCACTATGACTTATTGTGCCAACCTTAGAGGTCCTGTACCCGACACTCACACACTGCCTTTGCAGGCTGCGTGTCTTGGTGCAGAACAAAGTGAAGAGTCGACATGTCACACATCCCCGTGTGCCATGCCTACAACCCACTGCCCTAGCATAGATCAGTCACCACTCTAGCTGGGTGCACTATACCAGTGGTGAGGGTACAGGTGCATGAGCCCAGAACCTCTAAAGTGTCTAAGGCCATTCTTAGACATTGTAAGTGCAGTTCTGCAATTAAGAGTATATGGTGCTGAGGTTTTGTCATTACGAACTCTACAGCCCCATAATGGCTACACTGAAAACTGAGAGGTTTAGTATCAAACTTCTCAGCACATTGAACCCACACTGATGCCGGTGTGGGATTTAATGTAAAATGCACACAGAAGGCATCTTAGAGATGCCCCTGAAAACTAACCCACCACTAGTGTCCAGGCTGAGTGGCTACTTTCAGCTGCCACCACTGGACATCTTTCTGGACCCCTGGGTCGAGAGCCTGCTGCTCTCTGGGGCCTGAAGCAATGCACATCCTGGGACGAGGTGCCAAGCCTCCTCCCCCAGGATGGGCAGGGTTCACAAAGGGGAAGCTTCAAAGGCTTGCCGCCTTTGTGAGCTTCCCCAGGCCACTTTCTGCTTTCAGCAACTGGTCCCCACTGGTTCTGACCCCCACTTTGGGCAGGAGAGCGGGCGGAAAAAACAAGTGCGGAAGAGAGGTGTGCTCACCTCTGCCAACTCCACCCCTCAGGTGGGGGAGGCGAGGTGAAGCATAACTCTCAGTCCACGCCATCTTGAAGATGGGGGGGGGGGACTCAGCCAACCGGGGACAGGCTCATGCCCCCCTCCCACTGGAGGGTGGCATAATAGGGGGTGTACCCACCCCAGGAAAGGGACCCATTGGTCCTTTTACCTACCTGTACAGCCATAAATCTAGTATTCAGGGGCACCCCTGAACCTTGCTTCCTCAGACAAGAACCTTCAACAAGAAAAAGAAGCAGGACCGAACAGCCGTGCAGCAGCTAACAAGAGGAAGACGCCCACTGACTTGGCCCCAGCCCTACCAGCCTGTCTCCCCCCCGAACCTGCTCCAGCGAAATCCCAGTGTGTCCTGCAGCCAGCAACCTCGAAAACCCCAGAGGACCTGCCTAACTTCAACTACAAAGACTCTGTCTCCCGTGAACACCAAATTTGTTCATCTGCAATCTCTGGTTCCGGCCAGGCACTGCAGATTCGCCCCACTCTGCACCCGCCGTCCATTGCCCGAGCTCGAGTGGGCAAACACCACGAGGATGTCACTACCGGCGATCCTGACCAGAGAACCGGCAACCCCTGACCTGCTTGCACCCTAAATCCAGAAGGTCCCCCCAACCGCGACCAGGAGCTGGTAAGAAGATCCGACCCCAAAAGGCATCCCTGCCCCAACGCCCCACGGCCTTGTGTGCCCAAACCGACGGTGCTTAACCATCCCCTAACTTCCCAACTTACCTCTCGAAGTAGGGGTCGCACCCAGTAGATCTTCGTCCCCGAGCCTGCAGTGCCTTTGCAAACTGGAGATTCCCCGTTGAAATCAACAGGGAACCCAATGTCGAAACAGCACCCTGCACCCGGCCGCCCTAGTGCCGGTGAGGGTGCATCTTTGGTGCTACTTTGTTTCCCCATATTCCCTGAGCTAAAGTCCAGGAGCTTTGCCCCCACAACCCAGTGGCCTGCTTGCCAGCAGCCACCAACCGGAGGCCTCCTATCCCCCATTGGGCCTCAGCACTCTGCAACCGGCCGCCCTAGTGCCGTTGAGGGTGTAACGAGAGTGCATCCTTGACCCTGGGGGAACACTTGTTCTAACCCCACAAGCTCAACTACCAACACCAATTACTTACCTGGTAACCTTTAACTTCATTTCTCTTCATAGGAATCCATTGACTGTTTCTCTGAAAAATGTTATTAGTGTGGAGTTGATTTGTCTGGAAACCTGAAAAATAACAATTGTGCAAATCTGACTTTACTTACATTTTCTCTAGAAAATATCCCAGTGTGATATCTAGGCATATCACACGGAGTAGAAAAGGTAATTTTAAAAGTAATCTCAAAAGTAACGTAAAAGTAACTTACCTGTAATTCTTATTGCAAAATCGATACATATACACAAAGTATATGTGCAGCATTTCACAGTATTACATTACCAGTAATTCAAACTGTAACCATTTCAAAGTACATTTACAGCAAAGTACTTAACTGTGCCAGGCTTGCTTGGTTCTAGGAAATAAAATAACTAAAAGAATTTTATACAAAACCAATTGGTCTGAAGTCCAGTTGAGTGTGTGAAATCATTTGCTGATTGATTGGGTACAACAAATGCTTAACACTGTCTTCTGATACTGCCTTACTGCTCGACCACACTACCACAAATAGAGAGTGATGTGCTATCTAACTTTACCTCTGCTTGCCTTTGGGGTTCCACTGGACTCTGTGCACACTATACCTCACTTTGGTATAGTATATACAGAGCCAGCATACTGCAATAATCACTAAGATTCTCAATTACAGAGACCGTGACACTATCTTGCGTCTCTGGACCATGAGCAAGCTCCACTGCACTATTAAGGCATGTCACTTTCCATCTTTTCTGATTTCACCCCATAGTGCAGCAAGTCCACAGACACTAAACGCTTTCTCCAAACAAGCATTTACAATGCAATAGGTCTCGCAACTGCGAATTTTGGAGCTATTGGCATTGTAAATGGCAATACCTTAAAAAAAATTAAAAGCCATTGTTATTTACAATACCAAAAGCAACACCTATTGCATTGAAGCTCATGAAAGTAAAAAAAAAAAAACGAAAAGAAAAAAAAGAGTGAGGGGTGTAAACCAAACACTCACTCCACACATACACTGAATATTAACACTACATTCTGGGCATATACATAATAGCAGAACCTTACATGGGTGGGGCAACAAGCATCACTCCTGGAGACATGACTCAAAAGGACTGGCTACACTATTGATATTTCTAAAACGTTCTATGCAGTCACGTCCACTATGCCCAGGTAAGGGATAGTAGTCCTCTGTACACAATGCTTGGTGCACCCCTCTAGGTCACATGGCAGATCCCGGACCTGACATATATTCAGGGACTTCCTGGCCTGAACATCTGCTAATACAATTAGATCAGCATGAAGCTAGGGGCAAAATAAAAGTAGGGACACCCGATAACCATGCAGTCAGGCTACTCAGGAAAAGTAAACACGCCTGTATGCCATAAGGGGTAGAATCCTGTCCCAACGCTGGAGGTATTTTTTTTTATAGCACTGGAAACTGACCAAGCAAGGTATTTAGTTTGGTTACAATTGATTTTGAGGCAGTGGTTTACCCTGCACTTCTCAGATCTCGCGGTCTGCCCTTTGGCCATATAAACGTGTTATAAAAACAGTAAAGTAAACAATAATTACAATTAATGGGTGGTGGAACAGTTGAAAGTGAGGAAATTATACACTGGATAAAGACAGCAAGGAGAAAAAGAAAATGGACAAGGAAATTAGGGATAGAAGAAGCACCCCGCTACTGTTCCACTGGTGTAAGGTGCAGTTAACCCAGCTGGCTGGGAGGTGGTGGGGGTGTCCGCGACTTCTTCGCCTCATCCTATGGCCGGTTTATGACATAGGGGCACTCCCATGAATCAGGAAGTGTATCCTTGGTGAGATGCACAAGTTACCATTGGCATTTACATATCTATCCTCCTTAGCACATGCTTACAAAGCCATGGGTTGCTGTGTTTTTGGTTCGGAATGAGCGGGATTGAAAGAGGGTGTCTACCACTGAAGAAATAGCGTTAAGGTTCATAGGCCTCCAGTGGCATTTACCTGCTACCACCTCTGGGGCTTGGGGGAGGGGGCTAGGGGAATTATTGCATAGACTGAGTGGGTGTATTTTATTTTTTTTAATTCAAGGATTTACAACATCACTACCCCGTTCGACCTCACTCGTACAGGCTAGCGAGTGGAGGGTCTGGTCCGGAAAGGGGGGGGGGGGCGGGGGGGGGGGGATGAGGGTGCCCCCCCCCCCCCCCATGGTGGCTAGCTGGGCCCTGAATATTCTTTACATACCTATTGTAAGCCGGCCTGACACCCGCCCTGTCTGTTAGACCAGAGGGGGGGTGGTGAGGGGCTGGATAGAAGATGGGTCCTCATACGTGGGACTGGGGAGCTCTATGGGCCCTTACCTGCCGCCTCCTCTCCGGGCCCTCTCGACACTGAGCCGCCGCGGCCTGTACTGGATTTAATACCCGTCAGAACAAACCATCAGAGCAGGGGAATGCGGCCCTTTGTGAGAGCTGTCGGATGGATATCGCTGCGCTCCCCTTGTGGCTCCTACCTCGGTGTCTATATTCTGCACCAGGGAGGCCGTGCACAGGGCCAAAGTTTTCTCCCAGAAACCCTCCGATTCAGCCCAGGAGCAGTTAACGCCGCCCGCAGCCCCCGCGGATACTGGAGCGGGGTGACCTTGAAGCGGTGCCGCGCTCCGAATTTTTTTTTTTTTTAAAACAGAGCGTGGTGTCCCTGAAGTGGACGCCAAGCTAAACTTTGCACAGCAAATAAAATTTAAAAAAAAAGTGAGAGGAAGGAAAAGGTACAGACTCAGGGCTGGGGAAGTCGTACCTTCTGTTCTTTGAATGCGTCGTAAAAGGGCTTTGCTCGGACACGCATCTCTGGCAAAGACAGCTTTTTTTGCCCTGCTATTTTGCACATCATAAAGATGAGAAATACCCCCACGACAGCCGAAAAGCAGACGATCCAGTCCGGATGGGCCGGACGAAAAGGAGAAAGGGCGGAACCAAAAAGGCTCAGTTTCAATCAGAGGCCTCCGTTTTACATAAAAGATGACACCAGCAAATGAAAAAGAGGGGCGGGGCTTCAAGTCCCCTTCTGAAATCTCATCCACAATATGTCTCGAGAGCGAGCAATGCATGGGCGCTGCGACGCTAGGTGGGACCTAAAAAGGTAAATATAAAAATGTCCATGTTGTATCCGGCGTGACTGAGAACCAGCTACACAGCAATTCCCACATCTTTGATTCCCCTGCGGAGGTCATAAAACTCTGCAAACAGCATTGAGCAACTCAAAGCCAGTCAGCTCCTGACGATCCCCGGGGCCCCCCCGTCCCACAGTCCGGCGATCTAATAATCCCAACTCTACTCTGCCTGTCGCTTCGCTCGGCTCGAACTCATAAGCATACCTAACTTCGAGATGACACGGTGGAGGAAGATGTGAACACAGACATGGCTTGACACTGTAGCGCGGACACCGCCCTGGACAGGCACACTCTCCATTATCTGCATGGCCCAACCTCAAAATGCTTTTCTACAAGAATCACAGGCACCCTCCCTAAACCTTCTCATATCAGACACACACTCTACATTACTCCTCCTCCAGCTAATATTTACGCCCCAAATGCAGATGCCCCAGAATTCTTCAACGATATATCCGCTCACATGCACCGAATGCACGCGCACACACACTGCTTATGGGGGGAGATTTCTACCTTACCCTGAACCCCCCTGTTGACACAATTGGTACAATCACGAAGCCCATTCATCCCAGGCACTATCTGCTCTTATCCACTCTTACCTGCTGGCGGACGCTTGGTGCTCTAGACACCCATCCTCCAGTGGCTACAATTTTTACTCTGACCCGCATAGATCCTGGTCACGGGTAGACCATCCGTACCTTATACCAAACCTAACGCTAGCACTCGGACATATCAGATCTCCCCAGGACCTTATCAGGCCATTCCCCAGTGCTTCTCAGTTTACAAATCCCTGAAGCCGCGCTGCCACGAACACCTTGGTGCTTCCCTTCAAAAGCTCTTTTGGATGAGGTGCTTCGCTCCAAAGTGCGAGATGCAATAGTTGAATACTTCGAACTCAACACCGGCACTGTGCAACACTACTCTATTCTCTGGGATTCTTTTAAATCGTTCATTAGAGGGGTATGCATCTCCAAGCACTCATGAGTATTGCGATCAATACACAGAGGCATTGCTGTCATTGAGCGAGCACTGAAAGACTTAGACGAACAAGCGCTAGCCAATGATTCCTCGTCATTGTTACGACGGATTCCAGGAACTAGCACTGCAAGAGGTATTTTTACTTAGCAAGCTTGCATAAGCTTGTACCTACTGTGAGGAAGCGTGGCCTGGCTGCACAATGTCCATACTATTGCGCCCTCCAAACCAGGCTTCATTAATCACACAAATTCAGTCTGACAGTGGTCATACCCTCACCAACAATAGTGACCTAGTGGATGCATTTCACAATTACTATACTCAGCTGTACACAGTGAGAAGTGGTTGGTGACACTGCTACGATTGCAACATACCTAGCTAACATTGCCATGGCATGACACTGGAAAACAGCAGTTACTCGCTTCCCCCATTTCTTGCGAAGAAATAACTCAAGCCATTGATGATCTGCACGTCTCTAGCGCCCCAGGCCTCAATTGTTTTACTGGAGTGTTCTACAAAGCATACAAAACAATCCTAGCCTCACACTTACTCGAGGTCTATGTGGAATCCCTGGGACTCGGGATCCTCCTCCTGTCACTCTGCGAGGCAGTCATTCTACTGCTCAAACGGGGCAAGCCCCCAGACCAATACGCCTCATATAGGCCATTGTCCCTACTAAATCATGATAAAATCCTTCCTAAAATACTCGCCACCCGCATATCTTTATTGATGGATAAAATATTTTCCTCATTCCAGTCTTGTTTCATCCTCAACCGATCCACATCAATAAATCTTCGGACTATATTTGCTGTTATTAATCAACTCAATCCTGAGCTCCCTGCTGTTGCGGTCATGCTCGATGCTGGAAAAGGGTTTGATTCTCTGAAATGGCCATTCCTATTCGCTGCCTTAGACAAACTCGGAATCCCAACAGGTTTCAGCGCACTAATTCGCCTCCTCTACGTTGCCCCGCTAGCCCGATGAAAATAAATGGCAAGTTAACAGTCCCTTTTTCAGTAACCCACAGCACCAGACAAGGATGCCCGCTATCCCATCTTTTATTCATAATAGCTATGGATCCTCTTGTTCGTTATTTTCAAGAGCAGCATTTAACAAGAGGTCTCCGTTTTCACCATGGCCCCCTCCTAGCATCCCTCTACGCAGAAGACATAATGCTATTTGTCATAGGCCCAGACACCAATCTGCCTCACCACTCTGAGGTAGTCCGCTTTAGCACCCTCTCCGGCCTCGCACTTATGTGGAGCAAATCAGAAATTTCCCTTTAACAAATGCAGCATACCCATGTCCACTGGAATACCCGCTTAGATGGAGCACCGACCCACCCAAGTACCTGGGAATCTACCTCCGCCAACGCTCAGAAGTTATACGCCTGAATTACAGCCCGGCGATGGATAAACTGACCTCCCAAGTGCAACATTGGATAAAACTTCCATTATCCATGGCAGGCAGAATAGCAATTATAACAAGCATTTACAATGCAATGGTCTCGGCAATATTATAGGTAGAGCTATTGGTATTGCTCATTATTTTTTTATCATTTTTGTATCCCTAAATAAATGGCATTGTCATTTCTATTGGCATTAGCTTTTTTTTTGCATATGTGATACCTATTGCATTAGCAGAGAGAGAGTGAGGTAGTGAGAGACAGTGAGGTAGTGAGAGAGTGAGGTAGATAGAGAGTGAGGTAGTGAGGTAGTCAAAGAGTGAGATAGTGAGGGAGAGGGATGTTGTGAGGTAGTGATATATAAGCATAGAGTGATGTTGTGATGTAGTGAGATAGAGAGAGAGGTAGTGAAAGAGAGAGTGAAAGTGAGTTAGTGAGATATAAAGAGTGAGGTAGTGCGATAGAGAGTGATTGAGGTAGTGAGTGAGAGAGAGTGAAGTTGTGAGATTGTGAGCTAGAGAGTGAGGTAGTGATGTTTTGAGAGAGAGAAGTTGTGAGATAGTGAGGTAGTGAGATAGAGTGGAGTAGTGAGGTAGAGAGAGTTATGTAGTGAGAGAGTGAGGTAGTAAAACAGTGATGTAGTGAGGGAGAGGGATGTAGTGAGATGTAAGCAGAGTGGTGTTGTGATGTAGTGAGATAGAGAGAGGTAGTGAAAGAGACAGTGAAAGTTAGTTAGTGAGATAGAAAGAGTGAGGTAGAGAGATAGAGAGTGAGTGGGAAGGGCAGAGAGGGGGCCACAGGCAGAAACACTAGCCCTGTGGGCAGCAGTCGGAAGACCCTGTGTCGGTGTGGCCCCAAGCCTGGCAACCTGTTCGTAAAATAATAGGGGTCTGCGGGTTTTATATTGTGAAGGGGGAAAATTGCATGTACTTGAAGCGCAAACTTTATAAACTCGGTTACTTCTCCTGGCAGCAGAAGAGGGATCTACTGGCAGCGGAGGAGGGAAAAGTGCCTAGCACGTTAGAGTTCCACCGAGGGCGTGCTTTTGTCACTCTAGCTGAGGGGAGGGAAGGGGGAGGTGAAATGAAAGGGGGAGGGGGAAGCAAATGGAAGTCTGGCAGCACCCTGCCGCGGAGCTCTAATCTCGTGCTTTAAGAATGGAGGCGGCGGGGGAGGAGCAGGGGGACAGCTGGTTTCAGTGCGTGAAGAGGTCAGTGCTCTGCTTTATATAACACAGCCCCCCTTCGGGGGGTTTCTAGGGTTTGACTCTCCTTTTGCAGCAACTGCTGCACAAAGTTGCACAGGGGACGTCTCCACGCAGCTCTGTTTCCTGTCCCGTTTGCTTTACGTTTAACCGCTCTCTGACCAGTTATCTGCTCAGTATGTTGACGAGCTGTTCTTTTCGTCCACACCGTAAATAAACACATAATAATTTTCTTGCAAAGCAACAACAAAAAATACACGCTATTACTGCACACCCCTTGCATTACGTTGTGGCTGCTAAAATAAGGATGGTTGTGTATTTGGACATAAGCGAAAGCTGAAATATCGAACAAAAGTACCTGCTGCGCAAGTCTCTTTGTTGCGTTGACATATTTGAGAAGACACATCAGTAGCAGAGACTGGAGTTGTGGACCGCCGTATTATTGTGGTCAGGATAGAATAATCTTTGCACTTAGACAAAGTGCTTAATTTGTGCTTGTTGTTGCAGGTGGTGGGCTCCGGCAGTTATTTCTGGGGGTCAGGACTTAATTTTCTTAATTAGTGTTTGAACTGTCGACGCGAGCATCGGAGGAGCGGTTTATGGGCTGGCTGCAGAAGAAAGGAAATATATATTCCTGTGGTGATCAGTGCGACGCCTTGTGGAGTCCACATAGCACTTAAAATGTATATGTGTATGAATGCAACTTGCTTGACGCTGCTCACACTTTAACCTGTACTTAATTTGCCGGAAAAATAATAAGTGCTAGGGCTCTCTTAAGGGTGTCATTTCTGCCAGCACTGCCAACTACAGTAACAACACAATTACTAACCATCACACTCCTACAGTTATGAAAGTACCTTAAGAGTATATTAGAATGTCCCTCCTACCAATGTATTTAAATTAGTTCAAGAGATAAACACCCGTAAACCCCACCCACCTCATGACTTTGTTGATGACTCCGTTGCATTCGAAAAGTATTTGAAAAGCTCATTAGCTCCTGTGGTGTATTTACTAACTTGCAGCCTCAACTGGCCCTCTTCAATCACTTCGTTGCAGCACCACTTCCAAGCCAATGAATAAGGCTGCTGGGTTGCAGACTTTGCACGAGCACACCAGTACCTGTTTTCAGTTCATTGCGCATAGCCACCAGACACACACATTACTATTGTGCTGCCGAAGTTCAAAAGTTCCTTGCGTCTCCTGCCCTGGAGGCATACTTCTGGCGCACTAAACCAGCACGTCAAACTAGATCACACCCTGCATAGAGAACTCACAAGCGCACCTCACACCACGATGCACCGATTCACTAGAGCTGCACCCACCGACGGTCAAACGTGAAGCAGTTTTTAATAAGACGCGAGAGCTTCTGAATAGGTTAAACAATGAATTACAGCAATGCCAATCCTAGGTTAGAGTTAAAAAACACAAACTTGGAAGCATGTTCAGTAGTATGTAATAGCAGCAGTGGAAGACAAAAACATACCGATACAGCCGCTCGTGGAGGCTTTATGTAATGTAGACAGCATGCTCAGCATAATAACAAAGGAGGGTCACTGTGCGGCATTCTTTAATCATTGCTCCTTGAAGGGTGGCTCTTAGCTGAAAGTACGTTGGAGCTAGGGCTGCTGATACGTGGGGGCTGGAGGGGCCAGGCACCCCACCATCATAATGCCGATCGCGGCACTCGCGAGTTAGCTATAAACATCTGAAGCTAAAGCGCGGGTGCCGCAATTGCTTAAAAAGTAAGGAAATAGAACATTTGCATTTTTTTCTATTTCCTTACTTTTGAAGCAATCGCGGCACCTGCGCTTTAGCTTCAGATGTTTAAAACTAAAGCGCGAGTACCGCGATTGAAATTAAAGTAAACAAATAGGGGAGGGGGGCGAAATGGCGGCCGCACGTTTTTTTTAAAATTCTGTTTGTTTACTTTTGTTATAATGGCGGCACTGGTGCCCCATTGTAACAAAAGTTAGTAAATGGGAAAGAACAAAAAGCAGTAGTCACTCAGTTGCCCGATTTCTATGCTGCCCTCAGAGGGAGAGGTTGTTGTGGTTCAGGGGTTGGAGCTGCCGGGCTGGGGCGGCATCTGCAGGGACTGGGCTTCTATTAACGCTGCCTCTGACGGGCTAATCCTTTGCTTCAATGGTGCAGAGCCTCAGCCTCGGAGCCGCTGCATGTGTCACCCAGTCATGGCGGGTCCCGGCCGTGGTTGCTGATTAAGATACAGGGCCTAACTAGGCGGGCAGCGCGCGAGAGCAACAACAAGAAGATCCTCACGGCCAGACACCAGCAAAACAATGGCGGATGGAAGCTCCGAAACTTTTTCGGATTCGGGGGCGTGTTCCTGCTGTTCTAAAAGGGCGTGGCTAAAAAGTGGAAAGAACAGCAAGGAACACGCCCCCGAATCTGAAAAAGACGGAGCCTATTTGGAGGGACGGCTCTCTCCTCCAATGGCGGGCCTCCGTTTAGGAAGCTAGCCAATGGAGGAGAAGCAAAAAGAGAGGCGGGCTAAATAGCCACTCTAGGAAACATTAAATCTTCCGACTTCCGGTTCTGCCTTCGGCAGACCGGTAGTCCTCGACCTAAAAATGGTAGTACTCCCTCGCTTTTTATACCCGTTTCTTAACATTCCCATAGGCCTCACCACTGCCTTTTTCGATTCCCTTCGGAGAGCTCCAACACACTTGATATGGGCAGGGAAGCAAACCAGGATTAAACCAGGATTAACTGACATACCCTCACCTTGCCATAACAACAATGGGGTGTTTGTGTTCCCGATTTCGAGCTTCATTACCTGGTGGCGCAAGCGCACTTTGCTTCCCACTGGTTCCATCATGATGCCCGGTTACAGTTTCTGAAACCGGAATGGTCCCAGGTCCACCCTTTTCCACCTTCCACTATATTGCCACGGGACCTATCCAGAAATGCTACAGAAATACAAATGCTACCCACTACCAGCTGGGCCAAGCTTCAACGTTCTCAACTACGATCGGTTATATTCCCCACACATCCCCCTTGCTGATAATCCCTGGCTGCCATTAACTGCAGAAACACTCACTAAACACACCCTATCCAGCTGCCGTCTGCTCCGGATAGGTGACCAATTCGCTAATAGTGAAATTCGTACAATCGCAACCCTAATGGAAGGGCACAACATGACATATGGATAGGCTCATAATACACCGACTACAGAACACCATGCATGTCGTTTTCCCGACTGCGCCAGCGTAACCCTCTGAGCTGCCACCTCGATCACCAATTATCAGCACGACAAATAACTCATCTAGTTTCTTTCATATGGCACTCCCCCTGAAACCGGTACTGGAAAGAGGAGCGCGGGCAGACTGGGAAGCAGATTTATAGCCCCCTCTACCTGACTCGACATGGCTTTTCTGTTGTGAGCAGACCAAATTGGTTTCCTATAATCACAGACACAAGCTTATTCACTTCAAATACCTACATAGCATTTATACCACTCCATGCCTGTTGGCCAATTTTGACCCTACCAAACAGCATTGCTGCGCTCGATGTGCCTGAGACCAGGCAGATTTTATGCACATGGCATGCAATTGTGCATCGGTGCTTGCCTATTTGGAGTAAGTATTCCGCATTCTGTCTCTAATGATTGACATAAAAATCGCCTCATCCCCACTAACAGCCCAACTTGGATATGTCAAACCCCTCCCTGCCGGAGTTCAGCGCTTCACTGCCATGGCCCAATGCTGGCAAAACGACTAGTTTCTCTGTACTGGGGCGCTGCCTCGATCCCCACAACGAAAGGATGGATTCAAGAGTTGATGTGCTGTGACACCATGAATGACCTATACTCCACGCATCAGCCCCTCGCCTCTAGGCCCAAAAATATTTAGCAGCCTCTATGCAACTAATTATTACAACTAATTATTGCTCCACCTCCTCGAAGAGGAGGCAGGTTCCTCATCCCAAGTTATGCTTTGTCTCACGCTGCATACCATTTACATATATATTCTTATACCTCCGCTGGTGTTGAATCTGTGGATAATTCTCACGCCCACATGCTATGTGGTGACCTGGATCCCCTGCACCCTGGAGTCCAGACGACAAACAGCTAGGCATATCCCAATTCCCCTGTTAAGATATCACTCCAATTTGCCCTTCAACGGAATGATCATACATTGCGCACTTAATTTCCATCGTCATCCCGCCCCCTCATTACAAGAATGCAATACTATATGTGAAGTCAATGTGCATCGCATATTTCCGGCATGCCCGCTATTACCCTTTCAATGTAAAGTCCCAACAACTTGCTATTGTGATGATGACTGTTTTTTGCTTTTTAACCCCTTCAGTGCCCATGACGAGATAGTCTCGTTATGGAGCGCGGTTGCGCTGTGCCCATGACGAGACTATCTCGTCATGAACCCCGCCCGCTAATTCAACGCCCGGCACAGGGCGTGGAAAGGGCGGGGCACTGAAGAGGTTAAAATTAGATGACAAAGAAATAATTTGTTTAAAAAAAACAGTTAATACACTTAGCAGCAGGGAATTGATGATACTAGGTATATTAAAGAAGGTTAATTTAGTACAGAAGTGTTTAAGAAACTGATGTAGGGAAATAATAGGAATACGTTTTAAAGATACATACACACAGATATAAAATCCCAAACCCCAATACGAACATTTCAGGTGAGTGATAGTTTTAAAATCCTATGTAAGTAGTGAACCAGGCTAGACATAATAAATGGATGCAGAAATACATAGGTCACAGTGCACATTAGTTTTAGGAAACAAACATGAATGTTACATGGTCAATTTAACTGTGCTGAAACACAAACTTTTATTTCTGTGCAGACTCATACTTGACAGGACATCAATAAGTACAGATGTGACAGAAAAGGTCATCATATTTCTATCTGTTAAACACAACGAGAGGCTGACAGTAGAAATTGTTTTTGCATGGTCATGGAGTACAGGGTGCAAATAAGGGTGGATTCTGCCATAGGGCAGCCTGTTGAGAACATGTTAAAGTCAGATAGGCTGGGCCCAATGACATCAAAGAAGAGATAATTACTCGCTATGCAGAAAAACACAAATGTTTTTCTATGATTATCTCACCCTTATTCTGAGAACTAAAAGAAAAAACACAAAAGAGGGGGCTTCTGCTAAACATGTACACAGCTCTTGATGGATATATTAACATGCGTTGGCAATACCTTATCTGCCCAGCTTGCTAGCAGCGTCACAGAATAATTAGTAGCAGTGTTTTTTGTGTGGTTTTTGCAATATGTATACTATAGCTTGTAATCCAGAACTTTGTACTTCAGACTTTGGTCTCCGATTGAGACTGCCTGATGTTCCGAATTGATTGATTAAAACCATATTATTGTGTAAAATTGTTCGGTCTTACTTTATTAATAGATTTCATTAAAAGACCGGAGGCTACCATTATGCTAATCACTTTTAATGCGTCACCAAGCAGCCGCGTACATCACAAAGAAAGTGTTCCAAATAGAACGTTAATAATAAAAGGCATGAGCCCACAACAATCAGCCTCTTTTAAATGCGGCTCTAGGCAGATAAGTTCTTTAAGACACTCCTTATCTAACTTTCATCTATACTGTATCTTTTAACTTATTTGATGTATTTTGAAAGTTAACTCATTTGATGTATTGTATTTTATTCGATGTAAGCTACTAGAGTTATGCTTTTCTATACTCTTAATCCTATGTACTCATGTTCCCTACACCTCACATAGCCGCACTCTTAGGGCGCCCCGCCCGACATCCGCTTCCTTTTGGGACTCCGCCACCCCCTCCCTCTCCCCCTTCGTTACCGTCCTTTCCACCTCCAATTTATGGAGGTTGGATCGTGACCTCACGCACAAGCCTTAAATAATTTTACTTTCGGCGCTCCTACCCGATTCGCCACTTTCGCCCCAAGCCCGGTGTGATTCTCTTAATTTTGACACGGCCCACAACGGTGCCTCCCTGCTTCACTAAACTGGGGGAATGAACCTTGGCAGCGCGACGCTAACGTTGTCGCGTTGCCAAGGAGCATTCCTCTAATCCTCCTCCTGCCTTTCAGGCAACATTGCACGCGTCATGCGCGCCATGGCAACCATTACCTAAACAACCTCCGGTGATCGCGCTCGAGCGCACTACGATCACCGGAGGAGGACAGTTAATGAGCCAGATGGTTTTTTCTTTCGCCACAGCCTGCCTTTTGCTCAAATATATAAATAAGGAGACTTATATATTACCACTGTAATCAAATTCATATTTTAAACCCTAATTCAAATATATTTATTATTTATTAACCCCCATTATATTTATTTAAAAAAAAAAAAAAAAAGGGGGAGAGAGAGTGAACTTATACTTGAATATATAATTAATAGGAAAATAATACTCTATTCACCTACCTTCACCTATCATGTCTGATTTCGACTCAGACGAAGCAGAGGCTAGCGCACCTACCCCCAATTTAAATAATGAGGCTTTTAAGGACACCATTCATGAGGAAATGAGATCCTGTATGTTGGAGACCTTGTCTAAAGTGATTACTTCTAAAAGATCCTTCCTATCTGACGAGGATATTAACTCCCTAGACCAACATACTCTCCCTAACGAAGATCTCACTCATACAAGGGGAAAAAGAACGAAAAAATGTAAAAACATAGAATTTTTCCCCAAGAGCACTGGAGGTCCTAGTACCTCCACTTTTACGGGAGGTCATCACACCTCCTTTTCCCTGGGTGTCCCTAGCGGCACAACATATAAAGGTGTCCTCAGCGGCACAATACATAAAGGTGTCCCCTGCGGCACAAAATATCCAAGTGCTCAAAACAATGACCTCGCTAAAACAATGACCTCGCTAATAATGATGATGATCTCTATATTGATGCCTCTGATTCACCCGATGAATATGTCCTAGACCAAGACGATCTTGAGTTCAACTCTCTAGATGAAGACCTCACTCACTCCTCCAAAGATACCATCTTAGACCCCCTAGGTCAAGAGATGTTCTCTCCTCTTAACATTAAACATCCCAGTAGCTCAGAATGGATTCCTCACGATCACGTGAGCAAATTCATAAACAAATGGCTAAGAAACCCCCTTGACAGGGATGCTCGGAACCTACTAAGAGCCGAATGCTCTCGACCCTCCATTGGAGATAAAACTTGCCAGACCCCAAATCTTGACCCAGAACTCATCAAGTACCTCTTCAAACTCGGAAGAGACCCCAGAAAGGGTATGGAGAGATCCCTAAAAGGCTGCCAAGATAGGGTCCTTGACATCCTGGGCCCACTTGCAAGAATCATCGATATCACGGAAGAAAGCTACATTAATGGCACTCCCCTTAACACAGAACTCATTAGAGGACTTAGTCAGTCAGAGAGCCCTTGTTCTGTTAGGCAACGCTAATGCCAGCCTAAATTCTGAGAGGAGAAGAGTAGTCCTCACCAAAATAAGCCCGAAGCTCAGTGACCTAGCAGACAGAGAACCCTCCATCAACCCTAAAGGCTTGCTCTTCGGTGAAGACCTGATTAAGACTCTAGGAAAATATGTCTCTAAGTTTACAGCACTAGATAAAGCCCACCAAAACATGGAGTTTTTAACTCAAATAACCTTTTCGGCAGGGCCGGTGGACGGGGCCAGTCTTCCGGCCGATTCAACAGAAGGCCCTATTCAAGTGACCACAATCACAACCAATTAATGGTAGAAGGCATATTTATTACTGCTCATCTCAAAAACAGCTTCCAGGGAATGAGTCTATGCCTCAAGCACAAACATTCCATCACCAAGGAGCTTATAGAACATTCATAGTGCTATGACAACACCAGTAAAGCTATTACAATATCTCCCTTCTTTGCATAAATAAAAACAACAAAACAATAAAGCAAACATAACACAAAATAAATACATATAATATAAAGAAAAATGAACAACAAATAAAATCACTAAAAATACAGAATAAACTTAATACAATCTCAAATGCTGTAACATGTTACAAATCCATGCGTTTGGGAACAATTATTTTGCGTGTACTCCTCCTAACCGAAACAGAAGATCCCTCTGGAGACATGTCTTGGGATGACCCATTGCAGGACTGACCCTCCCCATTCAGTTCAAACTTCCTACCCTCTGGGAAAGAATGACCAATACCTGGTACAGAATTGTCCCTCAAACCCATTCGAACCGCAACCTTTTCAGGGATTCTATAGACCCTAGACACATTCCACCAATTTTTCCCCTTAACCCTCACAGCATGCCGCGAGACCAAATCAACACACACAGGTTGACTGAACTTAGAACAACCTTTGGGAACATTGTGTGGAATTTTTATCTTAATCCAATCCCCTTCTTTGATATTGTGAGACCACCCCTCTTCAGAAGAACTCTTTTCAAAAGAATAAGAGGTATTCTCATCAACACGACCTTTATGATATACCTTTGAAAATGACAAACCTGAACTAGACACAAGTCCCCATTGTCTCATCCAAGCTGGACACATGTTAAACGTGGCAATTCTCCCTCTCAGTAATTCAAATGGACTTTTCCCAAACTCCACACCTGGCGTAGTCCGATGTGCCCACAACATGCTCTGAACAGCTCCCCCGATATCCATATTTCCGGAAACAGCCCATTGCACACAATCTACTAAAATACGATTCATGCGCTCAATGAAACCATTTCCTTGTGGGTGATAGAGAGCTACACGCTTATGGAGAATACCAGATTGACTTAAAAAACAAGACATTTCCTTGGAGACAAATTGCACTCCATTGTCTGACACAAATTCTTTAGGAAAACCTTCCCTTGCAAACAAGCTTTCCAAAAACTTGATAACTTTAGTCGTATTAGGCTCAGTCATAAAACACACTTCCCACCATTTACTATAATAATCCGCAACCACCAAATCGAATCTATACTTGTTAGATAAAACATTGAACGGACCAATGAAGTCTAGAGCCAGCTTCATCCAAGGCCCTGAAGGTAACTCAACACTCACCTTAGGAGGAGTCACTGTTTTGATTACTTTGTCACTGGAACAACAAGTGTAACAATTTTCAACCATACTCTCAATATGCCGGTCCATTGAGGGCCACCAATAAATGGAACGAACTCTGCGCTTAGTACAAGTCTGTCCCAAATGACCTTCGTGCCCTGCTTTAATTATGCGATCTCTCAAACTCACTGGAGGTACAAATTTGTCACCACGCAAAATCATTTCACCTTCCTCTAAAGTTAGTTCATCAGCCACTTTAGCAAAAGGTTGTAATTCAGGATCTAGATGTTTCTCCTTTGGCCACCCTTGAATGATGCACCTTTTAACTTCTTTGAAAACAGAATCTGCTTTTAACGCATCAAACCATTCAACCTCTTTGAAACACCCCTCTTTACAAACATCAATGCTTGCAATCAAACATTCCTCATCATCTTCTGCATCACATTCTCCTTGTACCTCCGGCAACGGCAATCTAGAAAGAAAATCTGGTCTAATGTTCTTTCCTCCAGGAATGTGTTCAACAATAAAGTTATATTGAAGAAGCTTGGAGCTCAGCCTAGCAATCCTGGGCGTATGATCTTTTACCAGCACACCATTGAGAATCGGAACTAGAGGTTTATGATCCGTCATAAGCTTGAAAGATCTACCCCAAAGGAAACCCTTGAACCTCTCAACTGCCCAACAACAAGCAAGAAGCTCCCTCTCGATCACAGAATAATTCTTCTCACTGGGACGCAATGATCTTGAAATGAATCCAACTGTGTGTTCTGACCCACCTTTCATTTGAGTCAACATGCCACCCAGGCCATCCAAACTAGCATCCACAGACACAATGGACTCTAAAGCAGAGTCATATGGAGTCAGAATATTACAATGATTCAATTCATTCTTGATTTTCTCAAAATCCTCTTGACATTCCTGATCCCAAAGAAACACAGTTCCCCTCTTCAAAAGTTCCCGAAGATGTGCGGTCTTAGTTGAAAAATTGGAAATGAATTTGGCATAAAATTCACACATGCCAAGAAAAGATGAAACCTGCTCTTTGGATCTAGGGGACGGAACTTTAACAATAGCTTCAATCAACCCAGCTCTAGGAAGAATGCCTTCGCCTGAAATACAATGCCCGAGATACTCTATGGACTGCACTCCAAAAACACATTTACTTAAGTTCCCTACAATGCCCTTATTTTGTAATCTATTCAACACCTCAGTTAAGCTCTTATCATGTGATGATCTGCAAATACCAGCTACTGGAATGTCATCCTGAAAAACCACTGTGTTCTGCACACCCATCAGAACTTTTTCCATGACACGCTGGAAAACGGAAGCAGCGGAAGCTAACCCGAAAGGCATTCGTTTAAACTGGAAAGTTCCAGATGGAGAAACAAAAGCAGTCAAGTGTTTAGATGATGCATCTAACTCCACCTGATGGTATGCTGAAGACAAATTTATCTTAGAGAACCATTTGAAACCTTGAAACTTTGACACTATGTCATCAATGCGTGGAACCGGGTGTGAGTCCACCCAGATATTTTTATTGAGACTGCTTAAGTCAATGCAGACTCTGAGGTTGCCATTTTTTTTCGTGCAATGACCAACGAACTTAACCAAAGGGACGACTCAACTGGTTCAATCACCCCTGTTTCACACATCCTTTCCAACTCTTTTGCCAAGTCATCTCGAACACTCAAGGGTACATTTCGTAGTTTGTGTTTGCAAGGAATGGCACCATCCTTTACCTTGATGAGGTGTTTAAAACCTTTGATTAATCCTAGAGATTCAGAAAAAACTTTGGGAAAGCTGCTTCCCCAGCTGGAATATTCTTTTCCACCTATAGACTCGTTCACAATAGAAACTGGTTCTTTAGTGCCTGGCCTGAGAGTCATTTTAAACAAGGCTTGATGATACCACCCCAAGATATCTAGTCCCTTGATAGCTACATAAATTTTCCCCGTGATAATTTTTTCTTTGAACATTAACGTGCCTTCAAAGAAACCTTTAAGTTGAATCTTTCTTCCTTCGTAGGACACGGGACTTCTATCAGGAGGTTCTAAATGTCTGTCACCCCATACAGATTCAAACAACTCTTCTGTAATCATTGTCATCCGTGCCCCCGAATCAACAAACAATTTTAAAACTTTGCCATCCACAACTATATCTACGATCGGGTCTGCACAATCTTCACAATCATCCTTTACTACTAACATAAGATCTCTCATGGAACTCACGACTTCTGTGTTGCTTTCTAGACTGCCACTCTCTTCCCATACCACATTGACATTCCTTCTAGAATTACAAACTTTGGCAAAGTGACCTTGTTTACCGCAGTTCCTACACAAAGCATTACGAGCAGGACATACTCGTGAATTAGGAAAATGTGCAGTATAACCACACTTTGAACACATTCTTTTTCTGTGAATAGAATTGTTTCCCATCTTGTTTTACAACCTGTGACTTCCCTTTGACCTCAGTGCCATTTCTTTCACTGGAATTTTTGTCAGGTAAACTATTCTTGTCTGCACTATTTTTGCTTTCATTTACAACCCCAATAGTTGCTTTATCTGATCTCAGCTCATTGGAAGATGACTGCGATAACTCTATGCTTTTGACAATTGAGATAGTTTCTTCAAGGGATGGGTTTTTCAAGGTTAGTAACTTTTGTTGAACTTTTTTGTCTCTACACCGTACCACAATTTGATCTCTTATGAGTTGAGATGTAAATGTTTCAAACTCACAATCAGATGCCAAAATACGTAGAGAAGCAACATACGATACAATACTCTCCGAGGTTTGTTGTTCTCTCGTGAAGAACTTATGTCTAGCTACTACTAAACTCTTTTCCACATCAAATTGTTTTTCTAGCATTTGAATTGCTTGGTCAAACTCATTGAGTGGTTCAGCACCCTCTGCTAACTCCGGCAAAGGTAAATGCTCAAGTACGGCCTGGCCCTCAAAACCCAAGTTATGTTCAAGCATAAATCTTTTACGTTCCGCACTAAATCTGAGACCCCCAATGGCCCCTAGGTACTTTGTGAAGGCTCTGTACCATACCTTCCACTCTACTGGTGGGTCCCCTGGAAGCTGTAGAAACGGAGAAGGTGCTTGTACATTTTGCATGATGTAAATTTGGATGAAATAGCTAATGAACCAATAAACAGGTCAAACCACACAATTTACACCAGCAATGTGAATTTCCCTTTTCTCCCTGACTGTTAGAATAATATCTAATCAATACAATAATATTACTGTTGCTTTAAAACCTATGTGTGTGCCGATACATATTCCTTTTACAAAATGATGCCTGAATACGTACTAAGTATTTGTCCAAAATGCTATAGGCAATCATGTGCTGCAACTAAATAGAAATCCACTAGATGGTGCTAGAGTATTAGCGTAATGACAACGATTAAGTCCAGAACGAAACAAAAAAAATTGTTTGTGGGTTGAACTTTTAAAGCTTTAACTTCATACGCGAAAAGTACCCTGAGCACAACTGCCAAACGCCGGTGACTTGTCCGCTTGAGTGTCTGTTCAAAAAAACCTTCGTGACATTCTCTATGTCGATAGAGACGAAACCTCTTGGTGTGTGGTGATGTTGACGTCAGTGCGCACAGAGACGCATGCCGTGTGGCTTAAGGCACGCACCTGCTGCACTGCGTTTAGGAACAAGAACGGAGAAAGACAAACGCTGTGGAATGCTGGCGATGAAGAAGACGCGCGACTCAGTAACAGCCGTGAGTACGCGAGCAAATCCAAAAATAAACAAATGTAACTGAAACTGCCCAAAAATGTTGCCAACACCTCCAACTCGAACCAAAAGTTTGTTCTGATGATCACCAAGCCTCCATTCACTGTCGGACCCCTTCAGCGCTGCTCACATGGGAAATACGATCGCCGTACATGCACCACATCCTGATAATCACCAAGCCTCCATTCACTGTCGGACCCCTTCAGCGCTGCTCACATGGGAACCACGATCGCCGTACATGCACCACATCCATGTATAGGCTCCGCAAGCATATTCCAGGAGACACTCGCTTTTCCAAATACCTCCACAGGGTCTCGTAGGGAGATGGTCAGAATGTAAAGATACAATGAAGATCAGGCCAGCGCCTCGCTGAATTTCAACACGTTGTTGGTAGAAACAACATTCAGTTGTCTGACCCGTACAATTAACTTCAGATGAGCCCAAAAACCGAGACAGAATGTCCCATCGGTTGTATGAGCAATAGAGGAAATATAGAAATCTTAGATCAACATCTGGAACAGTTTTTCTTCAAATAAAATCCACAGGTCCAAGAAAAAAAATAGTAGACGGCACAACTCCACACACACACGTGGGTACGAACTGAGGATGAGCAGAAAATCCCATAAATCGTCGCCAATTGCAGGGGTGTGGAATTTAATAGAATATCTACTTGTCCATGGGGCAGGTTGCCTCATAAATCTACTTGTCCTGTACCAAAATCCACTTGTCATTTTGGTGCCATGTAGAGCGGCGTCAAATTATGGCAGCAATCTCATTATATAAGAGCTCTAATATAGCCTCTCTGATTATGCCAGGGCTCATACCATAGAAGTGTTTGAATACTTGCAATCCCTTTATGTTGCCGCATTTCCGCAGATCTACATACCGGGGTTGAAGGTAGTGGTAAGCAATAGCCCCAGGGTTAGGATGCCCTTTTGAGCAAACCTACTAACTTACATGTTTAAGGGTTTTCAACAACTCTTCTCTGGCAGACGTAAACCTTCTTCCAGAGTTGGGGAAAAAGTGGTTGGAGGGAAAGTGAGCTTGCAAACACTCAGATTTTCGCATGAGCAAATCTACACATGCATATTTGCTCATGATAAAATGCAGTTCACAAATATTTTCTAGGAGTACTATTTCTTGTCCTACTTCTGTAAATTCTTGGGAATTCATGAAAGCCTTATAGCTGTACTTGATGCAAGGCCATATACCATGGGTGCACTTTTGAGACTTTCTTTAATAATTGGGCCCCTAATTTGGTCTGCTGTTGACCATGGCTTTGCGTTTATTAAAATTCTGTTTCTCTCTCTGTATTGGCTGGCTTCACTGTGAGTGACAGCATTCTGCTCTTTCACAAGGAGCATATCGGCACACATAGTAGTTTTGTTTTGTGCCAGTAACTGATGTGGCAGTGTGTGCTTTTTGAGACCAAAAACTATTTTTGCTTTTGCCAATGTATGTTATAATGGTGAGAGTGTGGCAGCGCCCACACCAATAAGGTTTTACAAAAACCATGCCAAAACAAGTCACACATTGACAAAACTAACAAGCTGATTACCAATTTCAGACCTACTGGCTTTGCCAATGCTTGTTTATTTTTGTTTCCCATAATCTTATTGAAACTGGTTATCCTGATTTCCCATTATGAATCTGTTTGGGAAATACTAGCATACATCAACACATGTTACTAAATGATGCTGCACAGAAATGGGACCTGAAATTTTACAGTAGTTTATCAAAATGTTTTTTTCCTGCTTTCATTTTTTTAATGAACATTTTATTTTGAAAGCAAAGACTCATCAATCTTGATATCAAGCTTCTGTAAATATTTGCATAAAATCCGAGAGCATTCTGGGAGCATTATACATAGCCTCATATTGCTAAATGTGTGTACAAATGTTTATACTGGAACCACTGTCAGTAGTGCAGTCAGAGCTTACAACATTTACTTAGAGTGCTCACCCTAATAATAAAGGATTTCAATTTATGAACCATAAATACAAGTTTGAACAGCATTAATATACAGACAAAAATATTACCTTAACTGCAGACAGTGCCCTTCCCTGATCCATAATGTGGTACTGCAAACTGGCAGCCAAAGGGTTCATGCTGCAGGGGTTTGGGCCTACTTGTCCCAAGGACAAAATACAAAGGAAAACCTGTTGCCCTTGACCCCAAACAATATGTCCTGGGTGTCGGGCTATAAGAATTCCACATCCCTGAATTGAAGTGACCACAATCACAACCAATTATTGGTAGAAGGCGTATTTATTACTGCTCATCTCAACAACAGCTTCCAGGGAATCAGTCTATGCCTCAAGCACAAACATTCCATCACCAAGGAGCTTATAGAACATTCATAGTGCTATGACAACACCAGTAAAGCTATTACACCTATCCTAGAGGAAGAGGATATGGCGGAAGGGAATTCACTCCCTCAAACACTCCCCAATTCTTTCCGCAAAGAGGAAGAGGATTCCGCTCCAGAAACTTCAGATCCCACGGAACATCTATCGACAACAACACCCAAAGTGAGTACAATCCCTTCCTCCCCTCCTCACCCCCTACCCTCCAAAGTAGGTGGGAGACTCAAACTCTTTTTCATCAACTGGAAATTAATAACCCAAGACCCATGGGTTTTAAATACCGTGAGGGGATTCATGATAGACTTTACCCAAACTCCTTACCAAACTTCTTTCCCAAAAGAAATGTCTCTTACCCTAGATCAGGAAAAGATTATAGAGGAGGAGATCTCCTCCATGCTTCAGAAGGGCGCAATAGTAGAAGTCACCCTAGAGATGCTAAAATTTATAAGCACCCTATTCCTTGTAAAAAAAAAAAAAGACAAAGGTTGGAGACCCGTCATAAATCTAAGAAACCTCAACCAACTCCTTGTTTACAGACATTTCAAAATGGAAGGAATTCACCTCCTGAGGGACCTACTTCTAGAGGAAGACTGGCTTGCAAAACTAGACCTAAAGGACGCCTACTTTACTATTCCCATGGCCAAAGTTCATCAACCCTTCCTTCAATTCCTTAGGAAAAAACACCTTTTCCAATTCAAAGCCCTTCCCTTCGGTCTCTCTTCAGCCCCCTGGTGTTTCACCAAGGTAATGAGATCAATCGCTTCGTCCTTAAGAGAAAAAGGTATTCGCATGATAGTTTACCTAGACGATATTCTCATCCTCTGTCAGGACCACTGTCAAATCCTTCAAGACCTAAAAACTGTGATGGACCTTCTAGAAAACCTGGGTTTTATCATAAACAGAGAAAAGTCAATCCTTTCACCTTCCAAAAACTTAGAATTCCTTGGTTTTTCCATAGATACCACAAAAGGTCTGTTACTCCTTCCACCAAAGAAAATATCAAAAATAAAGAAAGAAATAAGACATCTTGAAACTTCAAAAATTTCCCCTGAGGGAACTAGCCAGATTACTTGGTCTCCTTTCCTCTTCGATACAAGCCATCTTTCCAGGCCCGCTAACTTATCGTGCACTTCAGAGAGTGAAAGCAAGAGCCCTTCAATCGGGCCTCTGGTACGGAGACCTTATCTCGCTAGACCAAGAAGCCAAAGTAGAATTGACCTGGTGGTTAGACAACCTAGAAGCATGGAATGGGAAAGCTATTTTTGGTTCAACTCCAGAATTCGTTTTAGAATCAGATGCCAGCCTTCATGGCTGGGGAGCCTGTTTCCAAGGCCAGAAAACTGGTGGAATTTGGTCTCTAGAAGAATCCTCACATCATATAAATTTCCTGGAATTGACAACAGGTCTCTACGCCTTGATGAGTTTCAAACAATTCATTCAGGTCAGGTCCATCATACTAAAAATGGACAATATCTCCGCCGTCGCCTACATAAATCGGCTAGGTGGAACCAAATCTGCAGACCTCTCCAATCTTGCCAAGAAACTTTGGATGTTCTGCTTGGAACACAAAATTTCTCTAAGAGCCGAATATCTCCCAGGCAAATCCAATGTATCCGCAGACTGGAACTCAAGATTCCTCCTAGACTTCAGCGACTGGAAACTCAATGTTTCCGTCTTCAATTCCCTCAACAACTTCTGGGGTCCTCTGGAATTAGATCTCTTTGCCAGAAGACTAACCTTCCAAATCGAGAATTATTACAGTTGGATGCCAGACCCGGGTGCTCTGGCAGTGAATGCCTTCCTTCAACCTTGGCAAGGCAGAAACAGTTACGCCTTTCCCCCCTTTTCCATGATTAAAAGAGTCCTCCAGAAAGTCAGACTCTATCGATGCTCGATCGTATTAATCACTCACTTTTGGCCCTCTCAAGCCTGGTTCCCGACTGCCCTAGAGATGAGCTACGACCTTCCATTCCTAATTCCCTTCCTTGTGGACCTTCTTACAGACATAGACGGTCCTCTTCACCCCATGGTTCAATCAGGGAAACTGAACCTTCTTGCCTGGAGAGTGTCAGGAGATCCAATGACCTCTCAGGACTTTCGTCAACAGCTTCAATTCTCCTCGGCGAATCTTGGGCCCCCGGCACACACTACCGATACAACAACATTTGGAAATCTTGGGTTCGTTGGTGCTTGGAAAGGAATCTGGATTCCGTTCAAGCACCTATCGTTGACATAATCAATTTTCTGGTAGAACAATTCGAAAGAGGCCTTAGCTATAGATCTATCAATTGTTATAGATCTGCCATCTCCGCTGGTCATTCCCTAGTCAACGGTAAGATAATTGGTAAAAACGCAATTATCTGCAGAGTTCTCAAAAGCATCAGATTCAGAAGACCTCCTAGACCCAGATATCAATCCCTCTGGGATGTCAATTTAATCCTGGACCTTTTTTCGAACTGGCCTATTAATACGCTCCTAAACAATAAAAAGCTTTCCATTAAACTCGCTACCTTACTTTGCCTAATTTCCTGTCATAGAGTCTCCGATGTCAAAGCTCTTGAAATATCTAATAGATCTTATAACATGTTCGGAGTAAACTTTGATCTCTTCAAAAGAACCAAGACCATGTCCAGTTCAATCTTTTATCCTCGTTTTGATGCCTACCCTAAACTCTGCGTGGTTGACTGTATGAAAGAATACGATTCTAGAATGAATTCTCTTCGTCCTCCTACTGCGACGCAGTTACTCATCTCCTTTGTTAAACCCCACAAACCTGTCTCTTCCAGTTCTATCTCTAGATGGGTTAAAATTGTGATGAACATAGCAGGTATCGATCTTAATATCTTCAAACCACACTCTATCAGAGGTGCAATGGCCAGTAAGTCATTCTGGTCCGGAGGTAAGTTGGACGATATCCTCAAGGCTGCTGATTTGTCTAATGCTAGAACTTTTGCTCATCATTATTGCAAACCTATTCCGCATGTGTCAGACGTAGTATTACAAAGCTACCAACAAGCATAATGGTAGCCTCCGGTCTTGTAATGAAATTGCGATTCTCCTATTAACATGACCAGAGAATCTGGATTTCATTAAAGACACAGAGGCTAACATTATCCCTCCCTCCTCTTCCCACTAGAGGTTTTTTATGCTTCTATAGAAATGTATCTAATGTTTATTATTCAAAATTTTAAGGACATTGTTGACTTGACATCTATTTCATGCTATTAAACACATTGCTGGTTTGACATCAGTCTTTTGCTCTTGTTATACTTGTACTAATCTCTTTGATTGCTCTTACCCTAGTCCTTTATTTTATCAATTTTTACTCACACTACTCTCTTTTTTGCAGATGTTCTCTAACGACTTCTGGACTCGAGCCTTTTTCCTTCTTCATCCTCGGTATCCTGCCCTCGATGATGCTCTACGTTTTATCAAGATGTTACTTCATCCCTTCAAGTTCAAAGGATTTTAACGAACTTATCCTGTTTTTCGCGAATTAAAAGAGGCTGATTGTTGTGGGCTCATGCCTTTTATTATTGTTAACGTTCTATTTGGAACACTTTCTTTGCGATTGTTGGAGGGAGGCCCACCGGGGAGTCAGGGGGATCACTCCGGGGCACCTTCCTACCGCAAAGTGATAGCTGAGCGCCGCTGAGAAGCCTCCTAGGGAAGGTCTTTCTCCTGTGATCGTACTAGGCCCAGTAACACCACCACACAGGACTCCGTATCAGTTGCTTATCTAGGTACTTTATCAATAGTAGCACATTCGAAATATTTACAGGGGGAATCGAGAGATCCAGAAAGAGTCTCAATGTCTTTGTAGGGACAGGGTAGCGGGACAGTCTTAGTACCAGCCTGGTACGGGGAAGCTCTGCGCCAGACCTTGCGTTAGGCCGAAGGTGGCTCCGGGGATCGGAGCGGCAGGTGCTGGTCTCAAAGCAGCTCGGACGTGGAGAGCCGCGACGGTGTCTGCAGGGCTCGGGTGGTAGTTCCGCTTGGGTCGAGCCGCGACACAGTCAGCAGGGCTCCGGTGGTAGGTCCGCTTCGGTCGAGCCGCGATGAGGTCAGCTGGGCTCTGATGGCAAGTTCAACAAGGCCGGGCCGCGACGGCGGCAGCAGGGCCCCAAAAGGTTTGTGAAGGTCTTTCAGCACGGTGGAGCCGCGACGTAGTCAGCAGGGCTCAGAGCGTGGTTCCAGGATGAGTCTTTCTCCATAGGGTCAGCCGCGATCCGATCAGCAGGGCTCTTGACTCCGGGATACAACTGCTGTCTTGTTGCAGGTTCGCCCTAGATATAGGTCTGGAGCCCTTTGATGTCCGGACCCTTGCGCCCGGGGGGCGCAGAGGCCGGGTCGGGAGCGGCCAGACGCCCAGCAGGAGAGGCGCCAGGCCCAGGAGAGCTGTGGGGCAATCGCACCTAGGTGTGGGAGGACGGTTGGGGGTCCCATCGATACTGCCCTCCGCCGGGAGTGGGGAAGTGTTCACGTGGTACCCCCTGGCCAGTGGTTGGCACCTTGATGTCGGGGCTGGCTGGGACAGAGGCCGGGTTGAGCGGGGTCACGTAGGCTGGTGCGCAGAGTCACGTACAATCCAAAATGGAGGAGCCCCGAGGTGCAGGGGACCTCGGGCGGCTTAGCGAGGGGGAACAGGACCACGCCACGTGGCCGGCTCCAACAGTGATGTACGCGGCTGCTTGGTGACGCATTAAAAGTGATAAGCATAATGTTAGCCTCCGTGTCTTTAATGAAATCCAGATTCTCTGGTCATGTTAATAGGAGAATCGCAATTGTCCTCCAACATGTTGGCGAGCCAGCCAGGAGCTCTGTGTGACTTCACCGACTGCCAGCTCAGAATACTACCAGTCTCTCAAGAAGTGATTTGAGCACTTTTGAAAGGTAAAAGAAATGCAGTCGTTCAGTGAAAGTCTTTGCATTTCTAAAGGGCAGGTAGGACTCAGGTGCTTGGCGTTTAAACAGTACGATGGATGCTCCTTTTTATATGTAAAAACATTAGCAATTTTACAACAATATATCATTTTATTGTTGGCATGCAATATTGCGTATTGACACAATATTAAGGAATAACTGGTAAGACCGGAAGATGCAAGGGACTCAACTACATAGTTGAAAGTGGTCAAGACAGAACAGGGTTTGAGGCGGAGTAATCAATGCATGTTCAGCAAATGAGTGAAAAGTTGTCTCCTCCATGAATCCAGAGGGAAGTGACCCGTAATGCTTTGTTTGCCTTAGTATGTAATTTAAAATTGATACAGTAGCGCGTTGGTTGCCTTAGAATTAAATGAAGTATTGCTATATATGTACATGTATGTATTAGATAGAAATGTGGCACCATAATGTTAGTAGATGAGTTTATGCTATTTAGTGTATAATTTAGGAATAAGTATTAGATTTCTATTCTTATGAAGGTTAAGAACAACATTATACAAGAAAGTTTAAAGTAATTGACTGAATTAGGTTAATGTCCCAACAGTTAACTAATAATCATTTACAACAGACCCTCGAATTAAGTATCTATTTTTTATAACGGTCAGGCTGTTGCCCTCACCAAAGGAACTGACCTTAGTTGACCTGCAATACCAATACCATTGAATAACCCCTTAATTTATGAACGCCTATGTATTAATAGTATATCACCTCTAGGCCAATACAACTTACATTGCCATAACAGAAGTAAACCTACAAAAAAAAAAAAGCCATCCAAAAAACGAATGCAAGACCATTGTCCTACATGGTAGAAGTACTGTTGTGCAGTAGCCTCACGAACCATATAATAACTACTGACACTATTAATTATTATCCCTATTGCGAAACTATAGAGCCTTACGATTGGAGGCTAGGAAAATTATCAAACAGTATAGACTGGGGGTGTACACACATTTGAGTGTTTTAGAGACTGAATAAGAATTATCAGCTACTATAAATAGGAATATGATGAACTACCTTTCAGGTAACTGCGAACAAGACCTTCGCATACTTAGAATACAGAAGTTTGTTTCAAAATCTATAAAACCTGTCGCAGTTGTTTTCCCAAGAATGAGGCATCCTCTAGAAGGCCTCTAAAAAAGAACTGACCAATCCCCAGGAGTAGTGAGGGGAGCAGTCTAGGGAAAATACATACGAGGTTAACCTTTACGGCCTAATAATGGTTTGTGTGAAGTTTGGAAATACCCCATGAAGCAAATAGGAGTCCAATTCTAGTGTAAACTATAGCACATAAGATCAAGTTCACTAAAAAGACACAGGGGTCTACTTTAGAACACATGGTTGAGGTGTTCTCTGGGGGAGACAAGGACAGGACAAAGAATGGCATAAAGCAACATTAAAACTTGCATATGCTCGGCCCAAAAAGGGCAAGTTTGACACTACACTTGTAGAACACATGTCAAATTCAAGGGAAGTAAACTAGAGAAAAGGAAGACTACAATAGACCTATTGAAGGTCTTTTGTGAAACAAATATGTGAGAGTCAGATATAGTCTCAGACCACCCCTCCAGCTCCTTCATCTCTCTACAAAGAATTGCAATTATGTTTAGATATTGCAAAAGTATGGTGCATGTACACGATGCAACCTGGAACACTGCACTCACTACCCACTTCTTCACATACACCTGCTGTGGGATATACAGGCCCTCAGTATAGCCTATCATCACAATCTTCTTCTAAACATGTAGAGTACGTTCGTACATCTCTATGTCCTAGAATGGCTAGTACACCACGAAAGACGTTGTGTCGGGACAGTACTAAATACATAGGGACAGTAGACGCCACATTAACACTTCATTTGGAGGGTGAGATGTCCCCCACTAGAAAAGAAAGGGGTGCACTTAATGAAGGGTCAAGGGACACAGAGAATGGTAGTGCTAGAAAACAGGAAGATTTTCAGGAAAAAAAACAAGTCCCAACAGTAACTAGCATTTGCAATGCAAATAGGTCTCGCATTTGTGAGTTAGAGCTATTGACATTGTAAATGGCAATGTTTTTTACCTACACGTTTTATTTTTGGAGTGAATGTTGTATATAGTGTGCAAAATCCCTTGGAAAGGTCCTGCACTTCGTAATAAATATATTGAAAAAGACGCAAAGTGTGGATTGTGTCAACAATTGCTTGGCAACTACCTTATGGGTGAAGTGTCACCACACATGCACACAGTGGTGCTTTACTAATGCGAAACTCATTGATAAAAGTAGTGCTTACAGACTAACCAACGTGATCGGGATTGGAGCATGTGAATCCGAATCCCGGCTTCTCTTTCATTTTCTAGACTATTTGACTCACTCTCCTGCGTCTTGGTTGTCCCCCAAACACTGGGAGGCAATGAAGTTTGCCAAGGGGGCGGAGGGGCAGGGGGGTTTCAGGGGTACATGAAAATGTATTCATTGCCTAGTTGTCAAAGGTCGCCCAGTGCTATTAATTAAAAGTGTGCAGATTTCATTAAGGTATTAAGAGTACTTTAATCGCATCTATGAGAAAATCGACATTACCTAAACAAAATGCCAGAATGTGCGTCAGTATTCACAGTGTTTTAAACAGTACTGGTTGCTTAGTTTCATTGCATTCTTTTTTGTATTTACTCTTTTACACAGCATCCAAAGTAGGTTACCTAACCCCCAAAGCCCCGAATTGTTAAATGACCCATAGAAGGGAGTATTTTATAGTTGAGCAAATGTGTCCAAATGTAATTTTGGTAGTGCCATGGAAAGATCAGCCAATGAGGTACTCGATGAGCAGGTATTTAACTACACGTTCAGAACGTACGGTGTTGTTGCTGTTGTTTATTTGTACACAACCACCTCTCTGAATGTGTTTATTAACACAGAGCTTCATCTACCAGACAGTGCTCACAGAGGGGTGACTAAAGCACATAAAAAAATGTATTAATTTATCCTGAGTGTGAAGGCACCCGGAAGGCTTAGGTGCCCGCACGGAGAGGCTAGGGATCCCAGCGCTTCTACAGACTCTGCGGTGCTCCGCCGCCTCTACTAAGAATAGGTTAGGGGGATGGAGTTGGGGCATGCAGGAGTTGCCGGCAGATTTCCAGGCTATTGAAAGTGATAATTCGGACGTGAGGCAATGGAGACTGACTTTGTTTGTCTGCACCAGTCTATTTGTCTACCATCTACCGGGCTCACTGTGATGTATCCATTCATCTCTCTTTGTTGGAGGCGCGCGTGAGCCAATATATTAACATGTAGAGCCAGCCGGAGACGAGCCAAGCGTATAAGAGCCAGTGTGCGAGCCGTGAAAATGATCGACATGTTAATCATATAGTAAACGATGTAAATGTGCGATAATGTCTCTTCAGAAGTCAAAAAAGTGCATTTCTTTAGCGCGTCACCTCAGTACACAAGATTATAGCACTGAATTGAGAGGAAGTTATTAAAAGTGCTCGTTTTAAGCATGAGTTAAACACTGCTGCTCCTCCCGCCCGACAACAATGCCATTTGTGAACTAAGAGGCGTCAGTTGCCATGCATACCCCGAATGTAGTTCATTAAACAAAAGAGGTTTTTGTACAGCACACATCTTGAACTCGCATATTTCAAGGTGGCAATAATAAAGATGAAAACGGAAGTGCCGGCAGGCAAGAAAACACGAACGGGAGGGAGGGGGTGGGAAGACAGGGAGGAAAATAGTGTTATGAGTAAAGGGGCCAATAGCCGTGGAAGGATACTAATGATTAATGAGGAGGGACTAACAAGCCTCAAACCAATCAGAAGGCAGCATTTAAGACAAAAGCCAATGAGCAGAGAGTGGGCAGAGCTTCCACGAAGCTTCCACACTACAGTATATACTGCATGCCCTGCAAAGCGATGGCAGCGCATTCGTGCTGCAACGCTAGGCGAGACCTAAAAATGAGACAACAAGAGTAGCCTTAACACCAGAACCTCCTACAACAGGGTGCTGGATGTTCAGACAATCCGGAGCAGAGGAGAATAGTGCAAGCATGTGAGTCGAAATACATGAGGATGGACAGGCAGACCCAAGAGCGACTCGGAAAAGGGAAGAATGGCCCCTGGGACAGTGGAGGACCCCAAATGGGCCACATGATTGAACAAAGAGGACCAGAGGGCCAAGTTCTTACACATAGCATCCAAGAAGAAGATCTGGGAACCGAAAATTCCTACAAAGGATCTTGGGGGGCATTAGATGACATCACTAAACATATAAACAGAATGTCCCTTCTTTAGGAACGTAACAGTGAACAGTCACAGTATGCCTGTGTTGAAGAAGAAAGCAATAAGGCAAGACAAGCTTTACAAAGAGGACAACGTGAACTGAGGAGATTAGCATTCGATGGTGGGCATGCACACCCATATGGGAGAAAAGGAACAGTTGGCACTGCAGACAAGAGAACACTGAGGAAAGATCTGGCACGTTTACTCCTGTGTGTCCAGGCAATGATTTGACGTCCTGTGAAATGGTAGCCCAACATGAGAATAGCTGGTGCGAAGTTGTCCCTTTTATTGACAACCTAGCGGGTTGGAGAGAAGGATTAACATCACAGATGACACTATTGCAGCAAGAGGATTCCTTGAAACCCTGAGACATGACAAATGCAGAAAAGTACATTTCCCAGGGCATAGGGGGATCATTACTGGCATTATCCCTATATGCAAGCCAACTAAGTCTCCCAAGTGTTGCAGAGGTGTGCTCACAAGTAAGACTGTCACCCTACTGGCCATAGGACTCCAGTCCCGACAGTTGCCCTTGATATTTAAGGGCCCCGGGGTGACTCTATATATAACATGGCCCCAAATGGACAAAATCTTTTTTTAAAGTTGCTACCGCTCGCTGAAGAGGCTGGGAAATGAATAGGAGTTTTAGAAATACATACAGCAGAGATTACTCTTGCAACAGGAGACATTAAAAGCTTACCGAGTTCCCTTATAGGAGATGGGACAGACACTTTCACAATGGAAGGAGTTAAGGTTGTGACACAAACTCAAAATGTGACGGTGCACTCTTTAGCAGAGTAAGGGTCTTGTGGGCTATACATAGTGATTTGAATTTTATTCTTTTGTTAATTGGCAGCCAGTGTAGCGTCTTCAGGGCCGGCTTGGCAGACTGAGGTTTGGGAATATTAAGCAGCAGCCTGGCTGCACAATTCTGTACGACTTGGGAGTTTTCTTGTCGTAGACTTCGGAACCCAGAGATAAAGGGAATTTCCTTAGTCCAGAAGGGACAGAATCAGGGCTTGGACCATGACTCTCCTTGCCATCATGGGAAGGAGAGGTAGGACTTTCCAAAGTAGTCTAAGGATACCATAGCAGGTCCCTGCCAGTTTCACTGCTTGGTGATCAAATTTGAGAGACTTATCCACCCAAACACCTAAACTTTTAATCTTAGACTTAGGTGCCGGAGGAGGGCCAAGACAATTTGGCCAGGCCAGTCCAAAATCAGAGATAGAGGAGTTGCCCAGGATCATTAGCTCGGTTTTATCTCCATTGAGCTCAAGACAGGAGTATTCCATCCATTTGGCCACGCTCCAAGGCAGGATTCCAGATTAGAAGGAAGGTTCTGGGAGTGGTTTAGGTCAACCATGTTGTCAGTATATGTAGCGATGTTGATCCCATATGGCAGGACAATCTCAGCAAGAGGCCTCATATGCACATTGAGCAATGTGGGACTCAGTGAGTAGCCTTGGGGTACTGCGCAGCTGAGCGACAGGCTCTTGGAGGAGCTACCTCCTTCAAAGATCTGGAACAATCTGCCATCTAAGAGACTGAAGCCAGGTAATGACGCCACCTGAGACTCCGAAATACCTGAGTCTGTTAAGAAGGATGTCATAATTGTCAGTGTTGAAAGCAGAGCTCAGGTCAAGGAGGATGAGGGCAACTGCTCCTCCATGGTCCAGAATTTTCATGGATTCCTCAACTACTGCAAGGAGGGCACTTTTGGGTTATGTTAAAAATGTCCCGAAGGCGGTTCGGAAATTTACAGCGGTTGGGCTACTCCTGGCGAAAAGGAAAAAAGCGTTGAAATGGGAGAAAAGGGCAACGCAGAGTAAAGACTAGTTAAACAGTATGGCATATTGCGATCTGAACTATGACCTATCCGCCTTCACACTGCCGAGCACATCCCGCCCACGCTCCATTTGGGGCCCGTTCAAACAATTTACAGCAACATCACAGTCTACACCAGACGAACGGCTGGACGCTAGCCTGGAACCAGCGGGTATTGGTTAAAAGGGCTCTATCCACTCGCCAGATGTACTCACACATTACATGACGTTACGAGAGGAACTATTGCCAATATCGAGCGCCATCTACTTCACAAACGCAGATGTTGAAACTGTAGGAGTCAGTCAGCAGAGGATGTAGGCAATTTATGTACAGGGCAATTGTGATTATTCATAGTCGGGGTACTGGAACTGAATCCAGTTACAATGTAATTATGAAAATTATAAATAAAGTTTAATACAAACTACTGCAAGGAGGGCAGTTTCTGTACCATGTTGTGGTCGGAATACAGTTTGAGAGGTGTGCAATAGATTGTGAGTTTCTAAAAATACTGTTTTACAACACAGTGAAAAAGGGTCTACCAGTAGAAGTGCAGGACAAACATGATAACATAGTGGCCTTAGATGCCAAACCATGGACAGAGATACAGGCACACAATACATTTCTATAAGAGACGGGAAAAGGACACCAGCATTTGCAATGCAATAGGTCTCGCATTTGGGAGAGTTAGAGCTATTGGTGTTGTAAATGACAATGTCGTTTACCTTGGTCTTCTGGTTTGGAGTGTAGTGAATGTATGTGGTTTGGAGTGGAATTATGTGGGTTGTATAGGAATGGTTAGTTGTGGAATTGTGTGGTGTGGACTATATTTGTGTAGTGGAATTATGTGGCATGGTGAATAGATAGGGGTGAGAGCTGCACAGAATAGATAGAAGGATGGACTGGGGGCGCCATGACCAGATTACCAGTGGCATCCATGTCGCCAAGATGTGCTCCAGCTGTGGGTGGCCTTTTCTTTTATAATTCGTTTTTGGGATAGAGCTACTGAAGTGGACGAGAACTACACTTCCCAGAATGTTTTAGGTTGCTAATGAAATTTCAGCATTGTGGAGAGAAAGCGTACTTGGTGCCCTAAAGTCTTGTGCTAAAATTATGCTGAAAAGAGGATAAGGCGTAAGCAGGAGGCAGGTTTTGAAGCACCCATGTTAAAGGAGGGTTGTTAGCAGCAAATGAGGGCAGGAACAAAGAAAGACAGCTTGGTGTGAAGTCTAGAAGGTTAGGGTCCGCAGAAGAGATGCACAACAGTTTACAAACATCAGAGGGTGGAGAGTTTTAAACTGGACAGAGTCTAGTAAATGAGGGTGATGAGCGGAAGGAGGGGGCTGGATGGGAAGTGGAGAAGAGAAGGTCTGGGAGGGCGCTTCTTCACCTCGCCGGTGAAGTAAGTACTGCGACAGAGAGAAGAAAAAGAAAACAAATGTAACTTCGAGATTATCCAAATTGTAATGGAAAACCATGTGTGTGACAGGCTGGTGTTACATTTCAATTACACTCAAAGAACCAAACTGCAATGTAAATAACACACCCTGTGTCCTAGCGTGAAGGAATTAATATGAGAGTATAAATGCACATAAAATAAAGTCCTGGGCATGCTTGTACATGTTTTAAAGGCCATATGTGCAGAAACAACAGATTTCTCCCCTGAAAATATTATTTAACAAGTAAAAGCATGAACACTGAAATATGTGGAATAGCAAATATTAGGAGACTGGCAAAGGACTCTGGCTGGGTTGTGGGGGGTCAGGTCTGCGTTTTAAGCTCCCTGCGAGCCTCCAATGTTTCTGAAATGCACAAGCGCGTGACTTTATCCCGGCCCAATGGGGTGGGGGGGGGGGGCAGTTTTCAGTGTATGGAACGGACAGATATGGGTGTGTGAAATGGTTAAGCTGAGAAATGTTATTTTCTTACTGAAAACTTCTTCAATGCGAGGCCCTTTACCCTAAATTGGCCGATGCAGGTGTGGGGGCTGGAATGAAGGGGTGGGGGGCTGTTGTCTCTTTTAATGTCGGTCATGCCCTATGAATGTGCAAGAGTGTGCTTAAATATAATGCCCGTTCTTCATGATCTCTCCGCACACTCGCATGTTGAGCCGACTTGTTTGCCTGCGTTGTTTCCACCCCACAGCCAGGTCTCCAGGGCCCTGTAAGGCTGTGTTTTCTCTTTAGCAGTTAATGACCATGATCTGCTGATGAAAGAGGGCATGGCATTTACAGTAGGTCAGCAGCGTCTTTTCTTACTTCTGTGCCACAGCTCGGGCTGCCCGATCCACCACACTTCTGGATGGGCACAGGCAGAGCCCCAAGACTAGGATGTGGCTTGTGGAAGTAGGGTCACGCTTGTGAGTTATGCCTGGTGTATTGTTGTTTTCCCTTGTTCACACTGCTGCCCGGCTTCAATCATTTACCAGGCAGCAGACCCCACTGAGGCTCTGGGAGAGGAGGCGCCAACATCTGGTGTCTGCGCCCCTCTGGGGATGGGTGGAGGAACAATGAAACTTTTTAACCCAAGTTGTAAGCAGGTCTTCCTCGTACGTTGCAGTAATGGGTTCATTGACCTTTTTGCGCTCTTTCAGGGTTTTTATGCATTTATATAAATGTTTGAAAAACATCTGAACATTAAAACTTTATGCAAAAAGAATTAGTGGACAGAATGAAGAACAATGTCATACATTCACCCCAGTACAGAGATCTGGGCCTAAATACATTGATTTTTGCTCCCCATGCAATTTCAGTTAGAACCGAGCCATATGCAAATCAGTCTTGACCTTGCTACCTATGGGAACAGTCCAACCCCAACTGCCAGGCCAGGACCCCCTGGCTGGACACAAGCATTCTGGGACTGGTTGCGGGGTAACACCCTTCATCAGCCAGGCTAGCTTAACACCAGTGGCATGAAGAGCACGAGACCCACGTCTGGGCATACCCGTCCCACTCGGGATGACAAATGCAAAAAGAACAATTGATGGACAGAATGCAGAACAATGTCACATATTCACCACAGTAGAGAGATCTGGGCCTGGCTGATGAGGTGTTACCCCGAAACCGGTCCCAGGATGCTTGTTTCCGGTACAGGGAGGACCTGGCTTGGCAGTTCAAGCTGGTCTGTTCCCATGAGGCACAGGAACAAGCCTGATTTGCATATAGCTGTGTCTGTATTGGGGTGGCGATGTGACCTAAAGTACGGTGATGGATTCAACCCAGATCTGTGACTGGGTGCGATTGTCTGAAAAGTTTTAACCCTCCGTCCATCATCTCCTTTTGTTTGCTTTGTTCGTCTTAAGTGGTCAGGGTGTGCCCAGACGTGGGCCTCTTGCTTACTTTGCCACTGGATTCAAGCTAGCCTGGCTGATGAGGGGTGTTACCCCGAAACCTGTCCCAGGATGCATGTTTGCGGTCCCGGGAAGACCTTGCTGGCAGTTTGAGCTGGTCTGTTCCCATGAGGCACAGGATCAAGCCTGATTTGCATATAGCTGGGTCTGTACTGGGGTGGCGATGTGACCTAAAGAATGATGATGGATTCAATCCAGATCTGTGACTGGGTGTGATTGTCTGAAAAGTTTCAAAGCTCCGTCCATCTCCTTGTGTTTATATTAACACCTTAATGGCGTAATAAAAAAATACATTGGTTCATCGTAGAGCACATAAACAGAAAAGCAATAACATGGTCACAACTGGAGAAACGAAGTGTTGTTCGAGTGATACAAGTATATTCACAATAAACTGCCAGCCACATAATATATCAAAAGGGTCTTGTAGACACTGCCGAGGCTGGGATGCTGAAGGTAGTTTGTTGTCAGAGCTCCCAGAGTCTGGTTTTGGTAACTGTGCGGAATGATAAAATGAACAGTGCATGGGGAAGTCAAAGGCGCGCAGACTCCACACAGTTTAGTAAGCAGGACATTGGAGCTCTATGGAAGTCTGTGTTGACATAAAACATACTAGGCACTGCTTCTGTCTCGACTAGTGACACCCTTGTTTTGTTTCAGAGCTCATAATAATGGAAAGGTCAGAGTTTGAAATCCTTGACGATAAGTGGACAATAAAAGGTGCGACCGGGGAGGCAGTTTACTCACGAGAGATGACCATCACCCTCTTGGGGTCCGTACCGCATTGATGCGGTTGAAGGTCAGTGGCTCCGGTGCCAAGGCTAATCTTCGGAGCTGGTAGAGATACAGCCGTTGCTTTAATGTTTAGATTAGCTGCGAAAGACACTAAGCAGTGTTGTGCAAGGGGTGAGGGGGTAGGTGGGACAGCACAGGGATGTCGGCAAGAAAGCATAAGGAGACAGTACTCTGCAAGTGCTCAGTGGCAGCAAAGCGCAAACACCAAGTAGGGAAAAAGAGGACGGATTTCCAGGTAGCAAGCAAGTATTTCTGAAGGACACTGGCAACCCCTTACCATACGCAACAGGTCGCTAAGCTCTGTCTAGGCTCGACCTAAAAAGTGAGAAAGATAAAATTGAGAAAGCAGCTCCCAAACTGCTCCAGCAGAAGTGGACCAAGAAAACAGAGGGAGGAATTGCAACTGCCACCACCCAGATAGCTTCAGTGTCCCTGCGTATGCCCTCTCTGGGCATCCCGATGCCACCCAGCCAGTATGCCCAGTGAAGACATAATAGGAATAATGGCAAAGGAGTCAGTGGAAGGTTTTGGGGAAACCGAGTGTAAACATTCCAGAGTGGACAGACAGGTCACTATTGCAAGAAGCCAGGACATTTCATTAGAGAGCATAGGTTAAAAAAATGAAGATGAACTTAACTACAAGGGCGACATATGGCCAGCAAATGGCACCACCTGGTGGTATTGTGGCACAACCTGCCATGAGTCCCCAGGTGATATACATCCCACAGCCCCAAATCCACCTGCCGCCTCAACCAAAGATACAGCCCAAGTAGTTACAGCAACCCTTGCCTCAAATGCAGTATGGGCCACAACAGATAGTGCAGCCCATCTTTCAGCACCAGAACTCACTAGGAGGGGTAATTGTCAGGGAAGGGAACCCATTCCAGCAAAATTACATACAAGAATATTCACAATGAAGGTGCCCGCGGAGTAGTCTCATGTGTCCAGTTTTATCTGTAACCCTCAGGCCAAAAGAGGATCCCACCGTGACGGCAGCTATAAATGACCAGGAGTACACCTTTCTCAGCCACACTGGGCCACTAGGTCCTGTATCTGTGAGAAGGGGCTCCCATTGTCACAATAATCTATGGACACTCAGGGGTTCTCTGGGGCTGTGATGGGGGTTCCTTTCACTAAACATTTGGAGATGGAAATTGGGGAAGAGGTATGTTGACGGCTGTTTCTTAATCTCCCTAAATGCCCCACCTCACTTGCCAGGATGTAATCTCATGGCAAAGTTAAACATTAATATTCACCAGGAGAATCTCGTACATGCATCATGACTATGGTCACACACTTTTTAGGCTGTGACCAGGCTAGGGCTAGACCCACGGACCTTTTAGCATTCAATAGAGCAGTGTACACTATCATAACAGACACCTGAATTGACAGGGAAATTAGTTGAATTACCCAAGAACTTTCTATTCCAACAGGGCCCCTATTCTGAAGCATTAGACAAAGACCTCATTCTGGAAATCAGAGGCTCTGGAAGTGTCTCCCACCTATAGGACACTGATGGCAAGTGACCAAACCTGTGCGATGTGGGCATGTGTCATCTTTCATGATCCCAACATGCAGGTGGGAGACATATCAGATGACCAGTTTGCTGACGGCCCCAGAAGAACAGAGATTGTTTCCAAGACAGTATACCCCTATGCATCACACTGGAGACAAGGACTGCGGTACCAAGACATTTCTCCAGCTTATCAAGGACAATGACCGTGCGCAGGTACCCTCTAATTTGTGGCGAAAAGGCCCCCATGAAGTAGGCCTCATCAGCACAGCTGTATCATTTAGAATAATCCTGAAGGAAAGAGCAATACTGCCAAGACGGAAACAATGCCCTCTAACCAAAGAAGTGGAGGAGGGACTGTGCCAGTTATAAAAGCACTGGTGGACCAGGGAGTCACATAACCAGGTGTATCCCCCAGTCACACCCCAATTTACCCCATCAGGAAGGCCATGGGCAACTCGTGGCATACGATTCAAGACCTGCGCCCCCTTAATGACAGTGATAACAGAATTCCCTGTAGTGCCCGACCCTTCTGTCATCCTTACCAATGTCCCCCAAGATGCTAAATTCTTCTCAGTCATAGACTTAAAGAATGCATTCTTTAGCATTCCCCTGCACCCAGACAGTCACTATTTGAGCGCATTTTCCTATTGCGGTTCTCAGTGCATCCACTCACAATTACCTCAAGGGTACTGCAAGTTCCCTATTATCTGAGACAGTGTAAGGAATGCAGACGTTCCTGGGCTTATGTAATTATGTCAGACAATTGGTTTTTGAGTACAGTACCTTAATATCCCCACTGATTGCATCTATCAAACAGGTTAAAGCACAGAAAGACAGGATAGCATGGACTAAAAAGATGAAACAAACATTTAGCAAGTTAAAAACAGACATAACAAATGTACCTGCGTAAAGAACACCAGACTACAATAAAGAGTTTATTCTTTTTTGCCACTCTAATTGCTAGGTGAGGACAGCTCTCTTCAACCAAAAATATCCTTTCGGCCACACTCCAATTGCGTATTTTAGTGGCCTATGTGATTCTGTCATGAAAGGAGATTAACTTTGTGAAAAAGTCAAAAATAAAGAATCTTTTTTAAAAAAATTAAAAAAACCTTGTCAACAAGTACTAGCTACAGCAGCCTTTGGAGTCAAGAAAAGTGCCCCCATTGTCATGGGTGCACCTCTGACACTGTACGCTAAACATACAAAGTTTGCAATAATTGACAAAGCTAAAAACAACACTGACAACACAAAGTATCAGGCTATGAAATAGTAGTTTCAATGCCATCCCTGAAGGTAGTTAAATGTCACACCATCAACCCCCTGCTACCTTCTTTGCACACCTTATTTCGGACCCAGACAATTTAGTCTTTGACTGTGCCACATATACTCCAGATGAGTGCAGCCAAGAAACAGAAGACCCCATTCTGGATAGCACTGTATAATTTGCGGATGGGTCTTCCATAATAGACCTGGATACAGGAGTAAGACACACAGGTGCTGCAGTGGAGAGAGCGATACAGCATGACTTCCGATAACAGAACAGATAACTTTGCCACCTCAGTCTTCAGCCCAGGCTGCTGAATTAGTAGCTTTAGTGGAGGCACTCAAACAAGGGGAAGGGGAAACAATAATAGCATAGTCAGCCTATGTTACCACGACAGTGCACTCTAGCATCATGCTGTGGAGCCAACACGGATTACTTGAGTCTGATGGAAGTCCCGTCATGCATCGCCCACTCTTGGAGAACTTGATACAAGCCTCAGCACTGCTACATGCAGTCGCAGTGGTGAAAGGGCGCAGCCCACACTAGTGCTCAGGATTTTGTATCCCGAATAACGCCCTAGCTGATTGAGCAGCCAAAGATGCAGCAAAAAGCAGTCTTAGTGACACACATCACAGTTTTAGTAGCAGGTGACAGACACCAACCAACCCTTTGGATGCCTCAAGACATTACACTGAGACAGCTTACCTATACCTTAGAGAGATACAAGACAGTGCCCCAGAGCATGAGAAACAGCCGTGGGAAGCTACATGATGCATACAGACAGGAACAGATTTAAAATATTAACAGAGACACAGGAAAGCCTGTCATGGCCCAAGCATTGTTACTGATAACTCTAAACCAGTTAAATCTTCCTTCACTCACTGCCAGAGACATGTCCCTCCAAAAACACCAGGGTTGGTTTGTCCCCAACCTACATGAGAGGATTACGATGTACATACACACCTGAACAGTAAGCCAGCAGTACTTTCCAAGTCCCCCCCATCAGGGTAATAGCTTCCACAATACCCAGGCCACAAGGACCATTTAAGGAGCTGCACACGGACTGCATTGACATGACTGACAGATGTAATAATTAATTATCGCTACCTAAGTTGTAGTCAAGGTGGATCGAAGCAGGACCTTGCGTCCACTGTGATTCCAGGTCTGCTGCCAATTTTCTGATTCCACCCAGGTGGGGCATTCCTAAGGGAGATCAAAGCAGACACTGGCACCCATTTTGTCTGTAATATCTCCTATCTCACCACCTTGTGGAGAATAATGCACAAACTGTCTTCAGCTTTTCATCCCCAAAGCAAAAATAGCCAATTTTTCATCCCCTATCATAAAAAATTAACCCTGATAAAACAGAGGTCCTCGTCATGCCCTCTGAAAATAATCCCTGGAGTGACCTCTTCTGGCCACAAGAGCTGGGCACCACCCCTACGCCAGTTCCGGTTGTAAAAAGCTTAGGCATCACGATTGATGCCAACTTCTCTATGGCTAATCAAGTCTCTGCCTTGGTCGGAACATGTGTGGGCTTACTGAGACAGCTGCGGAGACTTGCCACGCTCCTCTCATCAGCCACGCTATAGATGGTCGTGTCAGCTATGATCGTGTCCAGATTGGATTATGGCAATGCCATATATATTGGTCTCCCAGAGAAACATATCAAAAAGCTACAGGTGACCATGAATGATACAGCTAGGCTGATCTTCAGGCTTCCCAGACGACCTCGCGCTACCCCCCTGCTGCAACAACTGCACTGGGTCCCCATTAAACAGGAGCTAAGTTCAAAGGCCTCTGCATCGCCCGTAAAGCTGTTCACGGCCAGGCCCCAGTTTACATCAAGAAGCACCTAGGGCACTATGTGCCAGGACGTCCACTTCTGTCGTCCGAGGCAGGCCTCCTGGTACATCCCTGGTTCAAAACCACATCTAAAGGCGGTAGAGCCTTTTCTGTTTTAATTACCCAACTATGGAATTGTCTGCCTGAAAATCTCTGCAAGGAACCCGCACTCCTCCCTTTCAAGAAACAACTCAAGACTCTGCTGTTTAGGGAGGCTCTGGACACAGCATAGAACCCCTCCAAGTATTGAGTCTGTAACTGCTGGTGGGTTTGGCTACCGTCTCAAAGCGCTAAGAGACCTGCCGGTGATTATGCGCTACACAAATCCAAGCGAACGTAACATAGCAATGGTATTGTGGAGTCCCTTACTGACTGCCTTGAGAACAAAATAAGTAAACTATGTGTGACATTGAAAAAGAAGTGCTTGTACTGTCTCCCATTAGCACGGTTTGCCTTGAGAAACACCCATGGATCAGATCACCATTCGACTCCTCATCAAATTGTGACAGAACAATGAGCACATTTGTGCCATCGCCTGAAGTTGTACAAACTGAAAAGAATGTATTGAGGTTTTAAAGATTGCAATGTTCTTCTCTAACTAGGTCACACTGACGAGCGCGCCCACGCACCTCCTGTAGATGACCATCAGACACCATTGGGAACATTAATTTACATCGACAATTTTGGGCGCAAGTGGTGAGATAGCAGATTTAATGGACCCTCCCCTGTGACTGAATGCATGATTACAGCGATGAAAGTCCAAGACCACAAACCACAGATCCATCTGACGGACATCCGTGTATCCCTGACCATGCCATTCGTCCCTTCAGACACTGAGCAGGAAAAAGAGAGGGGAGGACAGGAGAAGCAACCAAAGTAAAGCCTTCCTCTATTGTTCCAACAAGACAATACTTCTTTCAAGTTATGTATTTGTTTGTTTTTAGGTCGAGCATTCGAGACCTCTTGTATATACTTTAGTATATACTTATATGTGTATGTGCTTTGAGGGCTCTGGAGTTCAGCCCTAGGACTGGTCTCCTTCCGCTTAGGGACTTTTTTTCTGTTCAAATGCTTCTATTTAACGGTCTTGATAGAAAACGACCAGTAAAAGTCAGTAAAATACCAGAATTACTTTGATGGACTTGTTTTTTAAAAATATTTCTGGCAACTGCCTCTATTTAACTTTCTTGATAGAAAACGACCAGCAGAGGTCAGTAAAATAGCAGAACCACTTTAACATTCTCTAGATTCCAGTCCAAAAAGATGGTCTTACAAGAGCACCCGCAGACAATATTCTTTTCAAATCTTGTATTTTCAGTGATAGGACTACCAAAGGCCCCGATTTTGTACTAAAAACAGAGCTTTGGACTATACCATTTCCAGCTGAAAGGCAATATTTCTCTCCATGTGTTCCCATACCTGGCGTGTCACGCAATTTGGTGCTTACTTTCCCTCCATGTTCAAGAACAGTAGATGTTTCGTCACCCAGGCTAATGTGCTGCATAGCTAAATACATATAAGGTCCCAAAGGCAAGACAGATTGCATTGCAAATGCTTGTTTACTTCTCTCTGCACTAATACTGCTATTCTCAGCCCTAGTGAATTTTAATTCCTTTGATCCTACATCCACTATTACACACGAGGAGAACTTTTGATAATGATACTGACCATCACCCTCTCCATACTGCTTTGAGAATTTGTGGTACCAGCAAATGCATAGTATAGGCACATCAACCACCAGCTGTTATGTATGCTCACTCATCCCCAATGCTGCTGCAGTCGACAGACTGCATCTCCCAAACAAGCATTTGCAATGAAATGGGTCTCGCATTTACAAGAGTTTGAGCTATTGGCATTGTAAATGACAATGCCAATAGCTCAAACTCTTGCAAAAGGGAGACCTACTGCATAACAAATGCAATTTTTGGAAAGCGCCCCATAATGCGCTGTCACTTTAATGTCGGCCACGCCCCTTTCTTTAGACGAGACACATCTAAAGAAAGGGCTGTGGCCGCTTTCAAAGTGAAAGCGCTGCATGGGGCACTTTTACACAAAAAAAGCATTTGTTTGTCAAGTTAACAAACAAATGCTTTTTTGTAAAAGTGCCCCATGCCATGATTTCACTTTAAAAGCTGCCGCAGACGTGGCTCGTCTAAAGAAAGGGGTGTAGCCGACATTAAAGTGACAGCGCCTTATGGGGCACTTTTACAAAAAAGATTTGCAATGCAATAGGTCATCTCAAACTCTCGTCAATGTGAGACTTATTTTATTAAAAAGAAACGGCCACGCTTGTCCCAAGCTGCGGAGCTTCTATTACATACTCTAATACAGAGTGCGTCGCTGCGCATGCGCTGCCCAGCCTCGACCCAATGACACTCCAGTAATGTGGCTTTTTCAACAGAAAAGTGAATGTATATAAAGTGTGCGCCACAAATGGATCAAAAGTTATTCATACTACTGCACACTGTGGGGATGAGGGCCAATGCCGCATCTTGCAATGTGCAAAAATTTAGTGTTACCTATCGGCTATTGACTGATGCATTAGAAGTGACCAGTTTACTGACATGGTGCAAAATCACCCAGCGATGGACAGAGAGGAGGTCTGATGCCTTAACTTGTAATCTGCCACAAGACCAGTTTATAACAAATGTGAAACGTACATCAGGGTGGTCCGTTCATGGAAGCGACAGCTTCAAGGTGCCTGGTAGTGTGAAGTAATGGTAAATATAAAACTAAAGGCCAGTTTTGGAACACCACAGGGACGCAGCAAACAAATGATACTTGCCTTTTATTAAAAGGAATGTGTACACATCGGCTTGTGTTCTGCTCAGTGCAGCAATAAAGATGTTTTAGACAATCTGATGTATTCCAGGGCAGTGTTATTAACATGGCATACGTGCACTTATGAGGTTAAATCAATTATTATTGGTGACACATTTACTGTAAGATCCCCTGCTAAATGGGTGTAGTTTTCTTCCTTAATAAACCTATTCTTTTAGTTGTGGGATCTTTTTCGAGCTATGCTAAAAGGTCAAACGAATGTCACAGAATATTCCACATAATTTGCTTTAATTCATCCAATAGGACTCATAATTTGTCTTACAATTTAGGTACCTTTTCCACATATTTTTCTACTCCATTGCCACATAATTTCATCAAGTGCGCTCATTGACAACCATCTCTGCTGGAAATCATGAATGGGGAGAAAGTAACAACATTGACTTTGCACCAAGACTCTTCACAATAACACCACGTGCAGCCGAAAATAATTTCGCCTTGGCTTAAAGAGGTGTTGGCTTTGTCCCCCGCCTTGTGCCTTCAACGGTGGGTTGAAAGGTGGACTTGGCCTGGCGAACTGACCTGTATCTTGCAGATCATATGAGAAGTTGGCCTGATATATGCTGTACACTAGTTATAGTGGGCACCTTGTTTCAGTCCAAACAACCCCTTATTGGTTATAGGTTAAAGACACCCTTTATTGAAAGCTATCTTATTGGTAGCTATGGAGAGCAGCCTTCAGGCTAAGTCTTGAAGGAATGTAAAGCAGCTTGTTTTACCAGTCTATAATCTCTTGAGTCACTAAATGAAAGATATCCACACCAGGTGTATATATATATAAAATATATGTATTTATTACTAAACACACCCTCCTAGTCTCTTTATGAGACTAGAGGTCAAAACACATAAGTTACACTTCAATAATCACAGTAAAATAGCACAAATACACGTCAGGCCCTAGGGGCGAGCCAAACCATATACTAAAATAGGGGTATAAGAACCACGACTTAACTAGACACAAGGCCTAGAGCCTGTAGAATCGCTGGGACCCCAAGGAACCACCCAAGATAGTGACACAGGGGACCCACGGGGGCTGTGTGCAGTGTGTGAACACAGCCGCGAGCTCCCGTTAGCTTCTATGGGAAAGTCGTGGTTAGATTTCTAAAGATTAGGGACACTTAGAAATGAGTCAGGACCAAACCCTTTCGGACTTAGGAAGTTCTAGGGCTAGCACCCACGGGAGCACCGGAGTACTCGTGTTACCTCACCCAGGGAAGCCGGGTGCATAGGTGTCGGGTCGCGTCGTCGATTTCAATGGGAGCTGGCGAAGAAGTGCTGTTGACGTGAAGATGCGAAGTGTCCGAAGAGATCCAAGCCTGGATCGAAGATGAGAAGAACCTGAAAGCAGAGGGGACAGTCTGGGTCACTAGCCAGCGACCAGGAAGGCGATGGACAGATGCCCACCGATGAGGTCCAGGAGGCGTCCAGGACGACCAGAGCTGGATTCGAGCTGTCCCACGAAGGATGTCGAGTGCTCCAGCGTCGGTGCCCGGATTGGACACAACAAGCCTTGGCAACAGCAACCCACGCAGAAACGAGAAAGATGCTTTGATGCAGGTCTGTGGGACTCACCACTTGGTAGGGAGTCGGGGCACGTCTGGAGCAACCAGGGAAGCCCAAGGAAATTCAAAGTTACCCCCTCAGGGACTCAGCAGTCAACGGACCAGGGATCGCGAAGGGACCACGAGACGAAACACAAAATGGAGGCCCACGGGTCACTCGGAATGACCAGGCCGACAATCTTCGGTGGATTCAGTGCTCGAGGTGGGGGCTACAAGTCAGCCCAAGCACGACTTCAGGAGACGTTGAGAAGTCAATGCACATGCAAAAGTGCATGGTGACCAGGAGTTCCGGTTCCACGCTACTCACGAGGGCTGCTGGTCTCAGCTTTGCTGGGGGCTCGGGTCGGCCTCTGAGATGTCTGGAAGTCCTCTTCCTGGGCTGCAAATACTTCGGAGTCCGGCGGGAGCTTCGATAAGGCAGACAGGCAAATTGCTTTGTTGGTGCCTGCCAAGCAGGGGAGTCACTCCTTGACCCCAAGGGAGATTTCTTCAGTCCTCTGGTCTTTAGCAGAGCGTCGAAGGTCCAGGATTCTGCTTCAGATTTTCGTCCAGGGTAATCTAAAGTCCTAAGGACTGGGGTCCCATACTTATACTAAAGGTAGGGGGTTGGACATACTCTGGGGACCCACCTATGGGAGGGTTTGGAAAGAGGGGTGGCTACACCCATTTCCTTTGTCCAGTTTCGTGCCAGAGCAGGGGCTGGAAGCCCCTGAACCGGTTTGAATTGGACTATGCACAGGGACACCAAATGTGCCCCCAGTGCAGACTTCAAAGCACTCTTGGAGTGCTCCCATCCAGCCCCAATACAGTAAAGCCTGTCTGGGAGGTGGTTACACCTCCCTGTGACAGGAAACCTATTGTCCAGGCCTCCCCTGCCGGAGTTTCGGTCAGCAGCAGGAGGCCAGACCCGTGTCTGTGGCTGCAGCATCCATTTTGTGATGCCAGGGCTGTATTAAGTTTCTACCGGGCATACCAGTGCTGTCATGTCTCTCCCTCTAGAAGGGTGGGATCATACTCTCACACCAGTTACTGGAGTGGGGGTATGATTCCAAGGTGTTTGACACCAAACACGACACGTTTCCGTGCAGCCAGTCCAAAGTTAGCATTTACTGTTTGGTTAGAATGCACTTAAGAATATATGGTCAGGCTGCACTACAAACAGCATCAGAGAAGGGTCTACGAACGCTGCAGAGGGGCTCTGCTCATGCAGGGGCACCCTCGCACATAAGAACCAAGCACTCTGCCTTCAGGATTGATAAGGCCTGCCATAGGAGTGACTTATAGGTTTATGTGTGTGTGATATATAGTGATATAGGTAACCTATATCACAGTAAGGGGTGCATGCACTACCTTACCCAGGTTGCAGTAGCAGACCTGTGGTGTCATTTAGGGTGGCTTTCCAGGGGTGGCATAATACATGCTTCAGCCCCTGGTAGGCCTCTGGGGTACCTATGCCCTGGGTACATAGTATACCATATACTAGGGACTTATAAGGGCACCTCAGATCCAATCTGTAAAGTACCTACAGTACATGGAATCAATTTATAAGGGAAAGCAGATACGCTGGGGACCTGAATAGCAGGTTCCCTGCCAAACTATGTCAAAAACCATCAAAGCACCAGGAAAAAAAAGTGGTGGCAACCATGCAGTCAGATTCCACCTTCCTACAGATCACACCTGTGTTTAGCATGTTGTGTTACCTTGAGTCTCTCAGCTGCGCAACAACCAAATCAAACGCTCAGATGTGTTGAGAGGGTCAGGGTTATTGTAGAACGGGAGGAAGACCCGTAATGCCCTGGGAGGCTTGACGCACCCACCTGAAGCGGAACCCGCCTATCATCTATTTCTGTACAATCTACAGCCAGATCTGAATCCATGTGTATATCTAAAAATGTACCTCATTACACAGTCCAGTTCCATGGAGTCCCTGCCTTTCCAGGGGGTGTGGGAGGAGGGAATCGCCTCTAAGGACAGGCCCAACTGCTATAAGTGCCCTCGTTGCTTTGCATTGTACTGAGATGTCAAAGGCTGATCTACCCGTTTTATTTTCATCCAAATCAGTTTTTCTCCTATTATTGCCTCCCCTTGTATTTATTTTTTGGAATTGTACATCTGAGGCACTACAGGTACATGCACTTACCCTGCTGGCGCTGTAGGTCTCTGTGGGCCTACAAAGCTCCTAAACTCTGGTCACCCAGTGCCAACAGTGTGCCATGGGCCCTATTGCAAGAAAGGAAATGGGCCCATATGCTGTTTGAACTGTTTAGTGCAGCCAGGACTTTAAATGGGATTAACAAAAAGGATGACGGGGGTCCCTTAAAAGGGTGTGGCCTGCATAATTAGTGCATGGCTCACATAGGTGAACTAAAATCCATATACAGTGCCACCCTATCCACACATTTGCAGAGAATCACAAGTGGCATACCTGATCATTGCTCTGTGTGGTCTACAAAGAGGCCAAGGATTGGATGGCTGTGGGTTCTGAAAAACATTTTTTACCCATTGACAGGCAATGAAAGTAACTCTTCCTGCCTTCCACTAGAATAAGCTGGATGGATTCAATTCACAGCGTACAATATACAAGTTACTTGCTGCCTGGAAAAAAATACCTTCACAGAACATCCTGGAGATGGGTAATGCTCTTAGGGAATTCAATATTACGTAAATCATCTGAAATATGGACAGAAACGGCATGGATTACCATAACTTGTTTACACACGCTGTTCAGAAATCAATCAGCGTTTTTTCCTGTAAACCAGAGGACATGGATACAGGGCCCAAAAGGGACCCGGTTCACTGTCTGTTTTTATATCCTACCGGGTCTGAAACCTTGTGGGACCCGGCCCACTTAAAGTCTTGAGTATATTAACAATCCTGATTCAGCAGGCCCCTTAGGCTTCTGTGACCCAGTGCACCTGCACCAGCTGCACTAATGGAAGCAGCCAGGTAGCCGCGGGGCAGTGCCTGCAGTGAGCACATAAACCCGCTGACAGGAGGCGGCTTCACAGCGCTGCTAGATGGGGGCGAGTGCCAAGAATGTAGTCATTACTCACTGCTAGTGCTAGACCTTGCGAGGCAGACAAGGTTCAAACAAGCCACACTTAGAAAAGTAGAAGGCTGAAAGGGGAAGGCCTCTCATAGTGTACAGCTAAGCCGACAGGTGTCAGGTTCCCAGGGAGAAATGTTCTGTGTGCTCTTGTATTTTTTTCTTTCGAACATTTCCCATTAAGAGGGCAGTGTGCCTGGAATCAGAAAGCGTGGGGCTAGTATGAGATAGACACGCACTCTTTACACAACCCCTGACACTAGTACCAAATAGCGAAGTTACAATTGACAGTTATGTGATGGGCATGTTTTCAGTACCTTGTGTTGAATATGATATAGTCTCAAATTAGACAACGGGTCATGTGATATACAATGTCTAATTTAAAGCGTGCAATGACGTCAATGGTATCGAGGGAGTAAGTTGACTTGTAAGTGTTCCAGGTAGAGGTGCAAATTGACGTCAATGCTATCGAGGGAGTAAGTTGACTTGTAAGTCTTCCAGGTAGAGGTGCAAATTAATCTGCCTCTGCCTACCATAAATGAATGCGTCCTTAAGTGGTGCTCATGAAAAGTGCCAGTGTTGATGATTAAGTGCTGGGAGGGAGACGCATCGCAAGGGGTTTCCAATAACCTTGCTAGCCTGCCAGCACCTACGGAGGGACTCCAACCCCCAGGATCTAGTGGGACACAGACACGAACAGCGGCCACTCCCACAAATAGCGGAGCGTATTTATTGGAGATAGGAATCCCGCCTCGCGGGATGCGGGCGGCCGCCGGGCTAAGCCCAGGCAAAGGGCGGGCCGTCTGTGGCCGTCAGGGGCCAGAGGAGGCCGGGCTGGGCCCACCATCTGAGGTCTATTGGGCCCCCTTGGAGTCCAACCAAAGGTAATGTCCAAACCATACCAGGGATAATCATTTGTGTTGTATTAAGCCCTGTGTCAGTTATTTCCTCCTGGTCCGGTGTATGATCTAAACATCACAAACTAACGTTTTGCACGATGGGCAAAAGAAAGTTGCTAGATGTCACTGGAGGGATTCCAACAAACATAGGTGGGGCAGCATAAAGTAAAAAGGCTAAGAAGACTTGCAAAAAATCTTCAACGAGTGGCCCTGGTACAATGGGTCGTATAGAGACACTGGTTGAGGATTGCAAAACAACCCTACAAGCTGCCCCGGACTCATTACCTATTTCTAGTACGGAGCCATCTACCTCGAGGAAAAATCGATCTGGCACTACGTCCATCCCCCAAATGTTCTGCAAAGTACCTTCCCGCCAATTAGTACTTCAAAATGACGAGAGGGGGAGCGACGAGGGGAGCCCTTTGGCGGCTTCTCCTGGTTTTGACTTTGAGAACTGATGTGAATCCAGTACCTCTTGACCCTGTAGTGATTGTGTGCTCTAACAGCTATGCGGCATTAACTGATAACTCCGATTTAGTTGCACCATCTGATCTAGGCTCAGAGCCTGATCAACGACTCACGGCTATTAGGAAAGAGGGAGGGGAGTCTCAAGATCGAATGGGTGGGAAGGTACCTGACGTTGGGCAAACTGTTGAATCATTAAGGCAAGAAATCAGCTAAATTAAACTACTAATTTTGGAGCTGATGACCATCATTAAAAAGTCAATTTCACACCCACCGCCCATTCCCTTTGACAAATTCCCTCTATTTCCACTACCCATTCCAACTCAGCCTGCATCTTTAAGCCATGTCGAAAATCAGATTTTCCCTGCCATTCCATCTGAATATAGCAGAAACGAACCAAGGGTAGCATCTAGAGCTGGCCCTACTTTCGGCAACCCTTCTAAGAAGCCTCACCCGATTTCCACTTTGCCCAACCGTCTCAATCAGGCCAATCCATCGCGTAGAAATCCTGAATCCTGCTCACCTTTACTAACTAATCAGGCCCAAATACCCCTAGCTCCTAACAAGACTACAGTCTATATGGTCAGGGTTCCACTAGCAAAAGGGAGAGAGAATGAAGGGTCGCTAAAAAATAAGGTTATTCATTGGATACGTCACGTCAGAGGCTGTCGATCCCTAATAAGGGATGACATAATTTGAGCCCAAAGACATAGATCTGATGATAACTTTACAGAAACTGTTGAACTCACCCTGGCCAGTTATCCCCTGGCTGGGGGTCTTTTAGCTTTAGAGTTCAGATCTTCTTCCCCAGATTCATCTGCTATCCAATTTAGGCGATTTCCTTCTGTTAAACTAAATAGGAGGAGGGGTGCGGCACAGGACTTACTAGAGGGGAACCATTCTATACTTGACAATATCGATTGACTAATTCCGGATGTGAATCCTTCGAGCAAACAAGGTATTTTTTCTAATGTTGGTGTGGAATTGGTCCAATCTCAAAACACTACTGTTATGATTCACAATACCAGTGTAACTAACGCAGGTGGAGTGAATGTATTCCAAATACACGAATTGCATACTCACGCTATTGACACCGTATTGCCCCCTCTCCCAAACCTTAAAATAATTTCTTGGAATATTGCTGGCCTGCGAACCAAGCTTTCTCTCCCAGATTGGAATGATCTGATCGCAAGCCATGACATATGCATATTCCAAGAGACCTGGAGTCTTGTTCCATTATATAAATCTGGCTATGCCTGTTTCTGTGCTCCAGCTGTTTCGAAGGGGCGAGGGCGCCCTTCAGGAGGTCTCATAGTGTGGGTGAGCATTGCTCTCAATTGTAGGGTTCGTGACTTTCTTTGCATTTCCCCAGACGTGATGCGGTTGACATTGAGAGGGCTTAGGGGCGGTCCCGTTATTGAGCTTTTCAATGTTTATATTAGAGGAACATGTGGAGGTTCTAAGTCATCGATAATTACAACCCTGGGAGACGAACTCTCTTTGTGTTTACCTGATTCTCTTATTTTGGTGGCAGGTGACATGAACTGTACGTTCGAACCCCTGGCCACAGATGATTTCCTCGAGATTGAGAATGAGGATGCCAGGTGGTGCATACCACCTTTGACACTACCTCCAATTAAAAAATGGACACCGGTAGTAATCCAATTAAACGCCCTAACATTAGAATTTGGCCTAAGAGCAGCCAATTGACCCCTTCCATCTGATATCCTTGGTGCCAATACATTCAATAGAATGTTCTGCCCAACCCGAATCGACTAGATCTTGATTGACCGACAACTATGGAGAAACGCAGTGGATATGACCATAGTTCCATCTACAGAAAGTGATCATAATCCTCTGTGCCTAATTATGAAGAGCCCATGGTCTCTTGATCCATCAGGTTCTGGTGCCGGCTCTACCATGCTCTCTAAGAAAGTAGTTCCATCAAACTGCCGGTGATATCTTAAATGGCCCCAAATCATTTGTAATGAGCAAAAATTGATTGCCATAAAGGAGGTCTTGCTAGCCAATATCATGGAACTACAAAAAGCATGTAGCGACCCAGAGGGGTGTACAAGGGTTGGGAGCATCCATATAGATACAGTTACGAGGATAGGCTCATTCTTCTTGACACCCTTCCCTTCGAGAATTTCTAATAAGCCTCATAAAGCACCTGGCTCATGGTATAGCTCGGAGTGCAGACAGAAAAAGAGCACACTAATAACAGCTGTTAAAACTTTTGACTCTTACCAAGTGCAAAGTGCTAGAAAAGAGTATAGAAAGGCAGTGATGCGAGCAAAGTGTGCTTGGGAGGAATCCCACTGGTTAGAACTAAAAGCCGCCAGTTTGGCAAAGGACGGAAATGCCTTTTGGAACCTGTGTAGAAAGTCCACAGGTTCGGATTCTGATACCATCCCAAATCAAGAGAGGTTTGCTCATTTTAAAAAACTCTATTCTGGGGAGGATGTACAAAGTTTTCAACCTTCATATTGCCCAATAGTAACTACCTCTATTCTAGAGGTATGCGATCCCTTTGTGGAATCTGAGGTCCCGATTGCCATTAATAAAATAGTCCCAACTAAGGCTCCTGGCCCAGATGGTCTCCCCGGCGATTTGTTTCGAGCGGACTCCCAAAATTGGGCAAAGTATTTTACTATGTTGCTCAACGCTCTCATTAATGGATCCCCTTTTCCCGAATCGTGGAAAGGAGCCGAGGTGGTCCCAATTTTCAAAAGGGCTCCAGGGAGGACCCTGCTAACTACCGACCAATTAGCCTCATTGATGCTGGTCAGAAGGTGGTTGGCAGGGTCTTGTTGGAGAGAATCCTGCTGTGGGCTAACAAGAACAATATTCTGTCTCATTATCAGGCAGGATTTAGATAAAATACAGGTACAATCGATCAGGTCTTCAGACTCCCAGACTCCTCCTCCTACATTGGAAGGTGGTGTTGATCGGCAAGGGCAGTCTTCATTTGGCGTTCATAGATCTGAAGACTGCCTTTGACCTGGTCCCTCGAGATCGCCTATGGTTAGTTATGAGGGAAATGGGTGTGTCCTCGCCAATCCTTGACCTTCTGATCCGCCTGCATGAGGGCAATTATGCCCAGGTTAGATGGGGAACCCAGAACCAGAAAACTGCAAAAATCCCTGTTAATAGGGGAGTTCGCCAGGGCTGTGTTTTGGCACCCATCCTTTTCTCTTTATTTGTGAATGGGGTGGTAACATTTTTACAAGATATTCCAGCAGATGCCCCCGGCCCTGGTGGGTGACAGGGTCCCCGCCCTCCTCTTTGCAGATGACACCCTGCTAATTTCCAAGACCCCGGCAGGGTTGCAGAAGCTCTTGGACAGATTCTATTTGTTTTGTAATCTAAGAGGCTTGTCTATAAACACCGCAAAGACCAAACTTCTCTCGTTCAAATCACGTAGACCATCTAAAATCACCCCTATGCTAGATGGAACTCCTCTTGAGCTTGTAAAAACTTTCGACTATCTTGCCATTAGAATTTCCGATAATGTTAGTTGGAGACCCCATCTGGATAAGATGCTTCTTAATCACAAGCGGGCTGCGGGGGCTATTATCAAAGAACATCGCTCCTCGCAGAGCAGGCCCATTGCACCCGCTCTAGTGATTTATCAAGCAAAAGCTGTTAGCTCGGCTCTGTATGGTGCCGAGCTATGGGGTTTCGACAACGTCGAAGAAATCTCTAGGTCAGAAAATAAATTCTTGGGGGAATTGGTCTCAGTCCCAAGGGGTACTCCTCTCAAACCCTTATTTAGCGATTTGGGTAGGCGAACAATTATGGATCTGGCAAGATTGCGCCCCTTGCTTTTTTGGGCCCGCTTATGGCGCACCCCTGAGCTGTCAAAGTACGTAGAGGGCCTTAGAGAAGTGATAAATACCATGGGCTCACAGAGTTGGTTGGCTGCGCAACATCAAGAAGTTTTTTCTCCTGTTGGGATTTAGAGAAGCCTGGGAGTCCGGTAAACCAATAAACAAGACTGATCTCAAAAGAGCTTATTGGGCATGGATCGATACCCAAGAGACCAGCAATCCCAACCAAGGCAGACTAACAGAAGATTTCTATTTACACAAACAAGCCGTTAGCCTTGAGTCTTACCTTGATTTTGTTCAGAAACCAAGAGATAGAACACTCTATATACAATTTAGATTGGGCACATTACCAACTCGAGAGTACACCAACAAATGGAAGCCTCCCCATCAAACCCCGGCATCTTGCCCGAGCTGCAGTGGGATGGTCGAAAGCACGGCACACCTTACGTTTGAGTGCCCAGCTTACAAAAACCCAAGAGGCAGGTGGTTAAGTCCGGTCTGCAGACAGCTGGGCACGTTGAACTACCGTGTAGCCCTCAGAATCTTACAATCAGATACTAGCGCTGTGCTGGTTTGTGGTGTGGCCAAATTTCTTGGGTGCTCTTGGATAATTAGGTTCAAGTCTCTTCGCTCTGACACGATTTTTTAGTCTCCTTACATTTTATTTCTTTTAAATTGTCTTTTATCAGCTAAAAGCAATGGGACTAATATTGAAATTTAATTATTTTTTATCTGATTGTAAATATCACATCGTATGCCAAATTTATTTATTCAATTTTTAGTATTCTTTCCCACACAATAAATTGTATCTTTTATGTATGTATGTTGTTGCTTTTATGATACAGATTATCGAAATAAAGCTTTGATTGATTAAGTGCTGATGCTCAGCATTGGAAACCACGGGCTTAAATTAAGCACGGGGCAGGCGAGCTTGGGCTACATTACATTGAGTTCCTGAATAAACAATATTGCAAAGACCGAAACAAAAAAATAGCACGTATACCAAAAACTACGCAAAATAATTAGATTGCAGTATAAAATATGCAAAAATATTTACTTTTTCCGGCGGACAACAAGATATTTTTTTTTATCCCGACTGATACACTATGCAAATGTTCTAATATTTTATTTTAGTGCATACAGAGGCATGCAACAATTATAGAGGCTGTCCTAAGAGCAGGCTTCGACTGGAGTATGAAAGTGTATGAGACACCCGTTTCAAGAAGGCATGAGAAGCTGCTGCAGCAGACCAATCCTCTGAACAGGAACACTGAGCAAGTCAGCTGCTTCAGCGACACTGAATCTCCCGCCTGCTATCCATCAAACCCACGCCACTTCTTCTGTGACGCAGAGAGATGTGGGCCACCTCCAAAACAAACATTGGGAGATGCGCGCGGTCACGCCGCCACCATGGCCATTTTGGAATTAAACTTATTATGCACTGTTACTACAGTGGCAGCAAAGGAAAGCTAGCCTACAGGAAAACAAACACCAATCGTGGCATTCGCACTTTAGCCGTAAATCTCTTAAACTGAAGCATGGGTGCCGCGACCGCTTCAAAAGTAAAGAAATAGAAAAAAAAACATTTGTCCGAATGTAGTAGCTATTTAGCTAACCCTTTACCCAGATTCTGCGAGCAGACCAGGCATTAACATTACGGTATCAGTATTTGCCCATGACAGACAGCACACTGGAGCCCAGTTCACATGTAGATCAATGTTATGGGATTGTAACAAGACAAACTGTCACCTAAGATTTGATGAGATAATAAGCCAGCGTAAAAAAATATGGGATGCAAACTACAAAGATATACATGGACAGGAATTACCATGCATTCTAGAACAGAAATAAAATGAACAGATAAGGCGCTACTGAAGGTAAGTAACTTATCTGGTAGAGACATGATCTAGCCGCAGATTCCGTATCTGTGAACTTCCCTGGCGTCATACTGGATCCAAAAGAGTTTTCTTGAGCAGTATCCTTGCACGCTGATAGGTGGTGTAGGCAGACAACGTTGTCTGCGTCATCTCGGTCATCGTGACATCCGCGTCAATAATACAGGCGCCACCTCGGCGCGCTGACATCAGTACTATTCACGCCTTTCCACGCCAGAAACGTGGAGCCATGAAATTGACTGACAGTGGTGTGCTGAGACAACTAGAGCCCTGAAGGGGAAACCCCCTGACATGAAGAACTGATCCGCAGTGCAGGGAGGATGGGTGGGTCGGTAAGGAATCTGCGGCTAGATCAGGTCTGTACCAGATAAGGCATTACCGAAGGTAAGTAACCAGTACATCTGATAGAGACATCTACCTGCAAATTCCTTACCTGTGAAAAGATACCCAGGAAATACCATACCTGGAGGGGGGACTGCTGAAATGTCCTGTAGGACCGACCGATAAAAGAGCCCTTCCCTACGGACCCGATTGTCCAGGCAATAATGCTTGGCAAAGGTGTGCAGGGATGCCAAATAAGCTGCTTGGCAGATGTCAAGGACCAGGACACCATGCTGAAGAGCCGTGGTGGCTGCCATAGCCCTGGTAGTATGAGCTCTGAAGCCTTCAGGAGTAAAAAGGATGCCTTGATGGTGAGCAGCCAGAGGGGGCAATTGTGCAGCGGCTCGAATGGGACAAACATTAGATAAGTGAGAACCAAGTTATGGTCCCACTAGGGCATGGTGAAGGGGGAAATAAATGTGTAAGCGCCTTCAAAAATCAATATGCAATTGGGGACTTGAAAAGCGACAGCTTGTCTGGCAACTGTAGAAGAGCAGAATGGGCGAAAAGGTAACCCTTCAGAGTGCCCAGAGGAGAGCCCTGCTGGACAAGAGAAAGGATAAAAAGGAGAATGTCAGAAAGGGAGGCAGGCATAGGGACGGTAGACCTTTCTGTACAATATTTACAAACTTCTTACTAGCGGCAGGCGTAGTAGAGGGACGTCTGGCTAACAGAATAACATTGCATACTTCAGGAGGAAGGTCGAATACTGTCAACTGCCGCCGTTCAATTTCGACACAAGGAGGTGGAGAGTTGACCGGTTCGGGTGGAGGACCCTCCCCTGCTGCTGTGACAGAAGATCCTCTCGAAGGGGCAGCCTGAACGGAGAATCGCTGCTCATTTGCAGAAGCTTGGGATACTAAACTCTCCGTGCCAAGTCCAGCGCCACAAAAATCACTTGTGTGTGGTCGCGCCTGATCTTATCGAGCTCTCTGGACAGGAGTGGTATGGGCAGAAAGGAGGCCTGAGCTCCACTAGAGACGAGAAGCGTCAGCGAGCGAGAGCCGCCTTGGAAACTCCAATGCGCAGAACTGCTGTCATTGCACGGAGGTAACAGATCAAAGAAAGATGAGAGCGCCATACTTTATCAATCAGCGGAAGAGATCATAGAAATAAATCCAACTCTTCTACCTTCGATGATCCCACAATTAGGCACACCGGAAAAAGCTTCCAACTTACTAACACATCACCACAATTAATACAACAGACTGTCTGCTCACACAATAAACAGCCCAAATGCTACAGGTTTACAAATTCCCTGTCACCCTTGCCAAGCAATCTTGAATTAATTAACAGAGCTCCAGCTGCCCAGACTCACTTCAGTTCTCCAAACTCAATTGCATACCCTTTATCAAACTACTTATCAACCTGCTCAGTCATCACAGGCACCTTTCAAGTCAAGTGTTGACTCGACAAACCTCAAACATTGATGAGGTTTCAAGAAAGTGCATTGAAATTGCCACGCTTGAGGCGGTCACATCTGAGGTCGGCTCATCACTGGACTATTTATGCACACAATCGGAAAGAGCCGGTTCTCAACAAACTGCAGTTCCCATCACTAATTCAAACCAGTTCGCCATTAAGCCACCAGCTTCTCCTGAGAACGAATCCATCTCTGCTTCCTTAGCTTCTCTTTCCCATGAATTATCATTTATTCAACGGCAGCTCAAACTCACCTTTTGTCATAAGAACTTTGCAACAGCTGCTAAGCACCTTAGAAGCAACTATCAGAGCCCTGGAGTTCCAATCCAACAAATCTGATATTCAAATCTCCCAGTAAGAGGCACTAGCCCAGTATACATCATCCAATAACTCACATTTTAAGCATCTGAACACTATGGCTAGCAGCTAGATATCAAACCCCAAAAAATAGAGCAATCTGACATCAAGTGCCAGCAAACAAAACCCCCCAACACTGTGTCATCTTGCTAGATGAATGGACTTCTTTCCCAACGATAGTTAGCGACGTAGTTCAGGAAGTCAAACGGACAAGCACAAGGCTGCTCAACCAAGGCCCTAAACCAGCCATGATAGCAAGAAATCAAACATGCCTAGTTCCATCGAGGTGAACGCCGACATCTACACCACTTCCTAAATCAAGATGGCCTGTGAATAACCCAAAAGAAATCAAGTAGAAATTCATCCTGTACCCCAGAGCCCAATGCTTCAAATTATCGAGGATTCATCAAATCTTCATACGACTTCAGATGCAAATGGTCAAGTAATTTCAGCATTCAAATCACCATGTGGGGCAGGTCCTACAAACAGCTGCGATTCAAGTCCCCCTGCCGACCCGCTAACCAAACGAAAAAGGAAACATCTAAGAAAACAGAACAAAAAGAAAGATAAAACCCAGAAGGCGGCAGAGCACACAGCCAAGATAAAGAGTTTCTTCCCCTTGCAAGAAGAGCGAGTGCCCAACCACATCCCTGACACACCCAAGCTCCCACAGGGTGGGGATTTTGAAAATCCTACTGAGCATTCCTCTAACCTCAGCACACCATCACTTGCTGTCATGAAACCCTCACTGGTCACCACAGAGACTTCAGCTCTACCTCTCAACATTCCTCAAGTCCTCCCGCTTCAGGGGCCTCAGGTCACGGACGAACAATTAATAAACAAGTTCCTGGCCGGCCCCTTTCTGATAAATAACTCTGGCCAAACTTCAAATGGGATCAGCCCTTCAGAAATCAAATCCAGGAAAGATCTAAACAGGACTAGCCAGCTGTTCGAAGGCCTACATCAACACTCAAGTAAACAACAGGAAAACGGGACAACGAGCACCCAACAGGTGACTGTGACAACATCCCCGCCCAATGCAAACATGGCCCAACTCAAAAATAATTCATTCCCATTGTTGGCCTATATAACAATTTGGCACCTGGAGTACAGCTCCAAAGGATCAAATAATATCCTGAACAGGAGGAACACAGTCAAAACGTAGGTGCTCACCCCAAGTTTCGTCATCTAAACTACACAGACTGAGTATTCAGTTTATCCGGTTCAACCCTATTTCCTCAAAAGGAAGCAACCGCCATAACTTGGACTACCTGTTCAGCTGCTAACACCATATGAAAATCCATTAAGAGGAATGGGGATCTAGACCACATTGCTTTGGAAAGCAAAATACCCTTGTGTTTTGTCCCAGCAAGATCCAGAAAGTCGCTTAAATCTGGCCGCTTGTGATCCATCGAAAAATAAAACCCATAACAAGCATCAACAAACACCATGTTCTACAGCGTTTCTCATAAATGCAGTCAGGCCTCTTTTCCCAAATGTGAATAACCTAAACAAGGCTTTATCATTTCTATCAATTCACAAGAAGGAAGACTCTGTAGACTTGTTCCATCAGCACCTGAAAATCAACAAGACTGTGGCAGGTTGGCCGCCACTTTGGCAGGACCCACGTCTGAATGACAATCATTAAAAAATGCCCCATTAGCACAGAACACGAAGAGCGAGCCCAAACCTCTGAGCGTATGGTCCTGGAACTTGACTGGGCTTGAAAACATCTTAACTGACCCAGATGCAAAATCCTTTTTAACGTCACACGATATCATATGCATCCAGGAATCATGGCATGAAGAGATTCTGATTGAAGGCTACTACGATATTTTCACTCCAGCCACCCGACAATCTGCGAAGGGCAGCTTACCCATCTATCTACCCCTACATTGGTCCTTTGATGCCTTTTTCTATCTTATCAGCAATCATAACCGTCTATGCGTTGTAATCAAAAACAAGAGTCAAGACCCCGTCGCAGTCAGGTTATTACTATTAAATGTGTACATTCATCCAACAGCCACAGAAAAGATGCATAATATCAAGCCTTGTAGCTTCTAATCGCAGACATCAATTTAACTAATCCAAATGATGATTTTCTTACTAACCGGAGACTTCAATTCAAACTTAATGGACAATCCTCACCAAAATCCCTCTTTAGCTCTAGTGGACTCACTGTGGCAAATAGCCTTGCAGATCTACCCACCTCAAAGATCTCACTCCTCAGGACACACTCTGTTAGTCGCTTTAGAGGGCATGAATCTGCGTGCCCTAAATGGATGCTATCCGGACGACCAACCAGCCTATTACACACACTTTACACGCAATACTCAGATGGTCCTATATTAGATATTTTGCTCAATTCTGCTGATAAACCACAAAATCCTTCACAATTTTAACACACAGAGAAAGTGATTATATGCCCCAGTGGCTGTCCTTAGACCATCAGACTGAGGCCCTGGAGACATTACAGCCAATCGGCTTGGGAAGTCTGCACCAAAACAGGAAACGTAGCACATGGTTCACCGTTGAAAGCCACACTTCACAGCCAGATCCTTCTACGAGCCAATAAAATCGAAGTCTGAAACCCATTTTTGTACCAACTTCTTTTAACCCTTACTCATACTCAACGGTATGGATGGACCATATGCCCTGTAAGATCCATTTTAACACAGTCATAGTTCACAAAAGACCTCAAAATTCAGAAGCGTGCTTCACAAAAGAAGACCAGGCAGATAAAACCTGGATTAAACACTGTCTTTTCAGAAGAAATAACTTAAACGGGACATACAAACGTTCTATTTGGCAAGCAAAAAAGAGGCATGAAGAAGCAATACAACTAGAGTTATTCTTAGTCTGTTGAACAAAAAATTCTAAAGCTTTCTGTATTATAAATCGTTTTAAACAGTAAAAAGGGCTTGTCTAGACAAAATGGAAACAACGTTACTGAAGACAACTGGTGTCAACACATTAGTACTCTGTACCAAACCAATCACTCAAACTGCCAATTTTCACACTCTACAACTGTCCAAATCTCGAGAACCAAAGAGGTCATTAATTAACAAACACACCGTTTAGCATCAACAATCAAGACTAAAAGGATTGCTGTCTCAATTTGAAAAAGTAGAGCGGACACTCGTGGACCAAATGGTATTCCTGCTTCGGTTTATAAACAGGACATTGAATTCTGGTCATAATTGGTAGAAAGGCATTTCAGAACTTGCCTTATTACAGACACCGTCCTGCCCTCTTGGCAAGGTTCAATCCTGCAACCCAACTACATAAAAGGCTCAGTGGTGCACCCAGAAAGTTACCACCTCATCGCCCTCCTACATGTTGAGGCTAAATACTTTTCTTCCTTATTACTGGAGGACCTAGAAGCATGAGCAAGCTCAATTCACCTGTTCTCTCTAAATCAAACTGGACTTAGACCCATGTTGGGAACGACTGACAACTTAGTGGCAATTAGGATGATAATAGTCTCAAAACAGATAGAGGAAAAAACAGCTCCTCCACAGCTGTTTTGTAGATTTCAGCAAGGCCTTTGACCACGTCCAATGTGAACTCCTCTGGCTAAAATTAAAACACTAGGGCATCATGGAGTCACTACTCAGAGGTATCCAATTACTCTCCTCCGAAACATGGGCCAGAGTTAAATTAGATAATAACTCAGTCTCCAACAAGATCAGGATAGAACAAGTAGTCAAACAAGGTTGTGTTCTGGCGCCTGCCCTTTTTAACCAATTTTTGTGCGATTTGGTCCCTGCCCTTTTTTTTTTTCACATTAGTCGGAGACTCGCCAAACCTGGGACACCGCTGCATCACCTCCCTTCTTTACGCTGACAATGTCGTTCGCTTGAGCCAAGCAGCAAGGGCAGCTAAAAAAGCTGCTCAACGTCTTATTTGCACACAGCACTAGAAACGGCATGACATTAAGTTTCGAGAAGACCAATGTTGTGATTTTTGGACAGAAAAGGAAAAAAAACAGGAACATGGTACTCCAACACATATCGACTGTTCAGCACCCCCAGTTACAAGTACCTTGGACGCTGACTCGATGACAAAGGAGGGCATTTAATCCACAAAAATTCACTTAAACCAAAGGCAGCAGTGCTACAATTTGCATTTCAAACCATCTTTAAAAACACAAAGAATCCCATCCTAGAACCCTTGCTGAAGATAGTAAAAGTTAAATTAATTCCCATGTTAGCCTACGGCTCTGAAGCCTTCCCCGGTAACCTGGGCTCCTTTCTGAACAAATCCTAGAGTCCGGTGTTCAGGGCATTTATTAAACTCCCAAACCATGCCACAGCCGCCCAGATTCAACTGGAATTCATGTTACACGACCACGTCTTGGCACAAAAGACCACTCCTTCAAAACCCTTGTTCTGTCACCCTGCACGATGCACTAAAACTGAATACAGTCACCGCTCTCTGGAACCAAAATCTCCCACACCAAAATTTTAAGAAGGCATTAAACAGAGCATACAATTCAAGCAGTTGTAGATTTGATTTTATACTCAACGACCTTTACCCTCAAGCCATCTGCGGCATGGTCAAACAGCTGAGCAAAGCCGATAAAATGTAAAGAGCTGTCACTCCACTCCTACCGCCTTGGTCGCCGCGCCCAGCGTCCGAATGTCGTCTATACGGTCAATCTTGGGAGAATTTAGCTCACCTTCTATGCATCTGTCGAGCTATAATCTAAGATCACCTGAAGCTCCACCGTCAAACATGGATCAAACAAGAGAGTTATACAATTCCATCTGCGGCCTGGTCAAATTTCTGAGCAAAGCCGATAAAATGCAAAGAGCTATCACTCCAGTGGTTACTTCTAGAGTTTAAAACTCTACTCTCTAGTTTCTTCTACATTTTTGATTACATATAAATGCACGAAGTACAGTTCTACATGTAACAAAGAGGAGCGCCCACTAAACGCGCGCGCTACCACCTAAAGGCTTTAGGGCTTTTTTTCTGAAAAACTTAAGAAAGATCAGGGCAAAATTGTCTCAGTATGGCATGAGCTCACGTCTCGATGCACCGACGCTTTAAGTATTACCATAATGGGAGAAATGGCTGACTGAGATTCAAATGCATGAAACAATCTTCAGTTTAATATACCAAAACATTTAGTGCAGCACATTGACTGAACTCTGAATGAAATTCTTTTGACAATGATGAAATTGTCATTCTAATATTTTTATAACATGCCACAGCAGTGCCGGTTGCCTTTTTTAAACTATCAAACAATCCTACAATACATTACTGAACTTAATGCTAGGTTATGGCTTTGGCACCAGGCCTTAGTTTTACATGTTTAATAATTCTGTAATGGTTTTTACTATAAAATTGCAATGGCTTTCATTAGCGGAGTATAAATTAATAAATAAATAAATAAATAAAGGGTGATTCTAAGTTTTTAGATCTTGTGCAAATTTTAAAAGCCACTCTCTCAGCTGTTGTACTCAAAGATAGTGGGTGGTGGGACAAGGGATCTGTAGTGAGTATCAAACCTTATCAAAAAGATTACTGTAAGAGTAAACATGAATATTGGTAAGTTGGATGATAGTGGTGTTGTCTGGGATTTTGGATATTGTGACAATGTTGACAATCCAGAGTCTGTGTCCACTGATCAGTCAGTTCTCAGAGATTCTGGCTGTCAACAAGTGGTGTCAGAAAGTCTGGATTTCAATGATGTTAAACATGGACTTGTACACAATTCTTGGAAATATTTACGTGTTTTGGTAATATCTTATCTGCCCAGCTTGCCATTTGCATCATATAGAAATTTGTAGCAGTATTTTTTGTGGCTTTTGCAGTATATATACTCAGTGGTGTGGAATTCCTATAGCCTGACCCCAGGACATATAATTTGGGGTCAAAGACATCAAGTTTTCATGTTTATTTTGTTCTTGGGACAAGTAGGCCCAACCCACTGCAGCACAAACCCTTTGGCTACCAGATTATGGTACCACATTATGGATCAGGGAAGGGCATTGCCTGCAGTTAAGGTAATATTTGTGTCCATATGTCAGTGCTGTTCGAACTTGTATTTATGGTTCGATAATACAAAGCCTTTAATATTAAGGAGCGCGCTTTCATTAAATGTTTCTAAGTTCCAGCTGCACTACTGACAGTGGTTCCAGTATAAAAATGTGTACACGTTTGCAAAGTTTAACAATATGTGACTATGGACAATGCTTGCAAGATGATCTCTGATTAGATGCAAAAGCTTAAAACCAAGATTAACATATCTTTATTTTCAAAATAAATTGTTCAGAAAAAAAATGCAACTAGGAAAATAATGTTTTGCTAAACTACTGTAAATTCTAGGTACCATTTTTTTTAAAACATAATTTAGTAAAATGTGTTGATGCATGATATTGTAATGGGAAATCAGAGTAACTAGTTTCAAAAATCTTGCAGGATACATGAAAATAGACAAGCAGTGGCAAAGCCAAGAGGTATGACAATGGTGGTCAATCTTTTGGTTTGGTCAACGTTTATCTTGTTTTTATAAAACGTTATTGTTGTGGGAGCTGCCGGGTCTTATCATAATAACAAACATTGGCAAAATCAAAAATATTTTTGGTCTCAAAAACCACACATTGCCACAATAGTTCCCGACACTTAACAAATCGACTTTGTGTGCTGATATTCTCCTTGTGAAAGAGCAGAATGCTGCCACTCACAGTTAAGGCAGCCAGTAGATAGAGATAATTTTAATAAAAACAAAAGGACTTGGTTAATACCAGACCTAAATAAGGGACCAGTTCTTAAAGAAAGTCACAAACGTTCCCCCATGGTATAAGTCCTCGCATTAGTTCAGATTTACAGCTTTCGGGAATTCACAAGTATTTACAGAAGGTGGTCAAGAAATAGTACTCCTAAAAAATATCTGTGAACTGTATTTTAGCAGGAGCAAATGTGCATGTATAGATTTGCTCCTGCAAAAATCTATTGAGTGGTAACAAGTTCACCTTCCCACCAACACCTTTTTTACCCCCAAGCCATGGAAGAAGTGTTACTTCTGCCCTTGTCAGGAGTAAATTTCCAATCTTTCTCTGTATAGGAAAATATTAGAGACAAGCTGATGTAAAGCCATAAAAAATGAAAGTTAGTAGGTTTTTACAGACTCAGAAGGGCATTCCAACCATACGGAACTATTGCTTACCGCTACCTTCAGTCTCAGTATGTAGATCTGGGAAAACATGGCAAAATTAGGGAATTGCTGGTATTCAAACTATGGTATGAGTTCTGTCTTAATTAGAGAGGCTATTATCAGAGCTCTTATATAATGAGATTGCTGCCATAATTTGTTGCCACACTACATGGCACTTAAGGGACAAGTGGATTTGTTACAGAGCAAGTAGATTTATGAAGTAACCTGTCCCATGGACAAGTAGATATGTCATTAAATTCCACACCCCTGTATACTATAGCTTGTAATCCAGAACTCTGAACTTCAGGCTTTGGTCTCTGAGACTGGCTGATTTTCCCAATTGATTAAAACCATATTATTGAGTAAAATTGTTCTACCTTACTTTATTAATAGATTTTCCTCCAACAAAAAAAATGAATGGTGCTATATGAAGACTACTGCGGAACATGTCAAAGAATCAGCACGTTAGCTGAAGATTAGAGGGAGGCATTTTTCAGAAAACAAAGATTGCATTTAGGCTTGGGACGGTCATTATCTAAAAGCATCTTTGATCAACAAGGCAACAGCAGCTCTGGTCAAGAATAATTCTAATCTGGCTGTAGCTTGGAGGTGTGTTCTTTTCAGTGGGTTTTAGAGAAATCAAGAATGACTAATGCGGTGGGGAGAAATAAAGGCCGTGGAGCTTGGTCAACAAATTGTACAGGGCAGAAATTGCTTTGAAGCTGGCTGGTGCAAAGTGAGAAGAAAGATTACACGTTTGGTCACGGATTGTATTAGCGCGGTCTTTATTAGGGGTACTGTAGACTGAATGAAACCACTATCCAGGAAGCACAGAAGCTAAAAAGGTTTAATCTGTCATGAGAATAATTTGTATCAGTTTTTGGCCTTTAATGAACATTCAGTCAGACGCAGAGCATGCGGAGGCTTCCGGACTAATATGGGTAGACAGCGCTATTTTCACAGGGTGGGCCCCATCTACCCTGCCACAAAGTTAGGCCCCTACTGAAATATGTTGAACTGACAGATTCAGCAGTGCCTGCACATTGTATGCTTTGGTTCCAAGCAGCAACTGCAGGGGGAGAGGGAGTTTTGTTATTTTAAATTTGAGCTGGGCCCAAAACAAAGGCCGAGGTGAAGGAGCCATCAGGCCTTCTTTGGTTGGAGTATTCTGGCTGGGAGCTACCTGGAGTCTCAACCCTTGATGCTAACCTAATGGAACGGAAACACAAGCACACTGCTTGTTATTACTCCACAAGCTGTTAAGAAGAGGCATGTTTTTGACTTTGTTCAGTCCCTGTATATACAAGATATGTATGCACAGTAAGAATGTCAGATGTACTGGTCTGTCCGAATATTTACACTAATATTTTAAATACCACTATTTTACTTACTTTCTTTAAATAGCGCTACTCATCCCTAGGCACAGTGACAGAGTCCTCTACATTTCAGGTACACATTATGCATTGACAATGATGAGTAAATCAATGTACAGAACGTGTTACATAAGATAGTGTGGGTTACAAGGTGTAGGAATCACATGCCCTTCAGTTATCACTGTGCTATATTAGAAGGAATACAATATATGAACTGCAAGTAACAAAAGGATCTGTGTTTTAAGGAGTAACACACTTACCTATCTAAGCACAATAAAAATCTGTCACCTGCATGTTAATCATGTGCTGCCTTAAACCCTTAAGATATTTTAAAATGCAGACTTTGCAACTAATTAAGCAGAACAAGTTTACTGCCACGTTTCTCTTTGTTGCCAGTCACTTTAAGGCAGAGTTTTAACAAAATAAATGAATACATCGAGGCTCAGATGTTGCATGAGAGTTGAGTCACGTTTTTGGCACAACACCCATGCAAAATCCAGTTTGATAAATCCTGTAATGCGCCCAAATATACTCATGATATACTTGCTAAACATATCAGTGAGGTCTGTAGATCTGAAGTCACTTCTTGTGGTATCACTTCCTATGAAGTCATGGGCTGTGATGACACTTCCAGAGTTTGCACATCCTGCGATACCACATGCGATGAGTCCCGCAATGATGTCACTTGTGAACTGCTTAACTTGGTTAGTCCCCCCACTTCTTTTTTCCAGGACTTATCCCGGCGTGTGTATCCACAAAAGAAGGATGAGGATCAGAATTCTGACGGGTGCACCTTGCTGACGAGAACTCGAGTGGACCAGGTAGGTATGTTGCACACCACGCAAACCCCTTAAATCTTAGGGGGTGGGGGAAATCTGCAACTTAAAAAGGGCAAATCACTCTTCCGTATACGAAAGGGCAGGGTAGTAGTACAGAAAAGGATGCAGCCATCTCCCAGGAATTGTGCGGGTATATGTTTGTTTTGTTTCATAGCAACAAACCGTGCCGGGGAATCAATCTGAGCCTAAGGTTTATAAACTCTCAGCACCTGTCACCCTGAGCAGCCAGAAAGAAAACTTTCCACGGACTGCGGGGGATGAAAAGTTATGCAATGGCATAAACATGTTCCCCATAAACAAATAACAATTAACAAGTCTTCAAACCAAGGGGATACCATTCCTGGTGGTTTATCGTAACAGCATCCACAAACGTTTTCGGGGGGGGGGGGGGGGGGGGGGGGGAGAGAATACGAATGACATTTCTGTTTAAAGGTTCTCCCTAGGGTACTATAACAAACAAGACTCCCTCCCAAACAGGCTCTAATCTTCCGAAGATTAACAGGTTGTACTTTTAGGCGAGAACATAACCGCTTCAGCTACAATCCACCACCCATATATTGCATCACTCAGCCGTGTGCAAAAAGTAACAACAACCCAAACATATTTTAACTATCGTGTTAAACAAGCCTCTACCCTCATATCAAAATAAATAACCTTTTGCATGCCAGATGTTAGCCCATTCCCAACAAAATAACCATGGGTCCCGCCCCATCTCTCTTGACAAGCTCTATTCCTGGCACTGTCCTATCACTCAGGCCAGTACCGCTTACGGGTTGTCTTTCACAAACTTAACCCCTCATAACTACATCAAGAACGAAGTATAAACTCATCGTATCTCTCACAACGTTGCTCTAGATCGTAACTCTCATTCTTGATAGCTTCTCACCATCGGACTCGGCTCGCACAAGCAGAGACATCCCCTTGAGCCGCTCCACGTAAGTAGAAGAGACATGTCCGGTGCCCCGGTCGTCCCATTGCCGGTCCTCATTCAAAGTGTAGACTTTCACCCGGCGCCGTGTGTCCGACATGCTGTGAAGTGGGTCACGGGCCCCTGGGGACAACACTTTAGCGCGGGCCGCACCCCGTCATTGCCGCCCTAGCTGGACTTGAAGCTGCTCGGGAACCGCTGCCACGGAGGTGGCGGCTCCCCAAGCTCCTGGGCTTCGGCCCTGGTGCCCCTGCGTCGCTACTCGTCGGCCATCTTGGAAGCTAACGTTCTCCCCTTTCTCTTCCTTAAGGGGAGCAACAGAATCAAAGGTACGGGCAGCACCCGAAGGGACTACGGAGGCCGCGCAGGTTGAACAAGTGCTCGTAAGCCCGGCACCCGGCTTCCGCAAAGCAGGAAAGAGCGAGAAGTGGGTGATGGAACCCGACCCGAGAGAGAAACTGAAGAGGGAGGTGCGCGCGCACACAACATAGACATAGGACTCACAACAAAAAGCAAAAGGTAGCAAATAGTAGTAGTATTTTTTTTGTCGTGCCTAATAAGTGACAGTGTTCCTGATAGGTTCGTTGTTTTGTGTACTTGTTGCCCATAATTTTAAGTTGACTTTTTATACTTAATAGAAAGGATGGCAACTGTTCTTTAGGGTTTCGGATGCATGTTTTATGGAGATGATTATTGTTGTCTAATGATGGGGTGAGGCAGAAATCGTGGCGCAAAAATTCAGTTTTATTAAATACATGGGAGCCTCCCGCACATACCGCCCCTCCCGTTGAGACGGGAGATCATCATTTTGAAGACTAGTCCCCAATTCGAAGACTAGTCTCCCGCCTCACAATTCCTGCATGCAGAAATCCGATTCGGAGTTTTGTAAAACTGCCCAAAATAAAATATGAATGCCTGTCACCCACGCTCCAATCTCCCCCTCGAGGAATTAACTCTGACATCAAAGGATAATGGTTTGTCCATAATTCTTGGAATGGGAGTGTAAGAAAGTGCTTCTTTTGACAAGATTACCCCTCATTTTTTGCCAGGAAAATTATGTGGTTTCGATTGGAAGTGCACAGGGTCCTGTCGTGTCCCCCTGCAGCCCCCCACAATAATCACGGACACCGTGTCTTCTATGTGGACAGCTCTTTATTCTCTGACCTCTTCTCTCGGTGTCCCTACTCTAACTGCCCTTTCCTTTCCTGGCACCTCCCCTTCCTCTTCCTCCCTTGCTCCGCCCTGCCCGCTACTAGACCGCACAATAGTACATCTCCCCCTTTGTTAACAGAACAAAACTCACAAAATATTTACATCTCCTCAATTAGCCGTCGGGGCTGGCGAATTGTTCGTCGTGGTCTGAGAGACTGGCCTTCTGCTGCCACAGTGGTATTGCCTCCACTTTCCCCCTCCGGGTCAGCGGCAGTTTCACGTCGCTGCATAGGCTGTTCAGTTCTGGGTGACTCTAGCCGCGACTCCAGCGCTTCCTGCAGAGCCGAGCTACATTTTTGAAAGTGGGACACATTCCGGGTGATGCGCCTACTGTCTGATTCTGCGGTTAACATTGTTCCTTTCTGTCGAGTGACTGTCAGGGGCTCTGCTCGAAACCTACTGTCCGTTTTCTTACATTGTTCCTGTTTAACCACTACACAGTCTCCTTCTCGGAAAGAGAGCGACCGAGCTCGCCTCCGGCCGTCAGCATACGTTTTCATGCCTTCTTTGCGAGCCCTATCGGTAGCCACTATTTCTCGATGAATGCGTTCTGGAGACACTGGTCGTAAGGCTCCTTCCCAGGTGGGTATCCGTGTCCGAACGGGGCGCCCCAGCATGAGTGTCGCTGGACATTTGCCTGTGGTGGCATGGGGCGTCGTTCGGTATGAGCGGAGCACATCATTGAGGGCTGTTTGCAAGTCTCGTCTGTCAAGCACTGCCTGCTGGAATGTTTTCTTGAGAGTGGCCATGAATCTCTCGACAGTGCCGTTGGCTTGTGGCCACAATGGTGTTATCCGCCGGTGTCGGACATCCATCAGTTTCATGAATTCACTGAACTCCTGCCCGTTGAACGGAGGACCATTGTCCGTTTTCAACACTTTGGGTACTCCCCAGGCTGCGAACACTTCATCTAGGACAGCGAGTGTGGTAGCTGCTCCAGTGGAAGGGACAAATCTGGCAATGGGGAATCTCGAATATTCATCAACGATCACCAGCACGTACTTGCCCGACTGCATGGGGCCGTAAAAATCCATGGCTAGATCTTGCCACACTCCCGATGGTAGTGGTGTCATTTGAAGCGGGGCTGGGGTGTCACTGTGCCCTACTAATTGGCACTGCGGACAGTCCTTAAGTGTAAGTTCCACCATTTTGTATAGGAACGGGAACCAAACACGCTCACGAAGAGCTCTCTTGGTCGCAACCACCCCACGGTGGCTCTCATGCGCCAGATTGATGACTCCCTGGCGCAGTTGTTGTGGGATGACAATCCTGTTGTCTCTCAGGAGCAGGCCCTCCGCCGTGATGGATAGTTCCTCGCTCACGTGCCTGAACGCCTGTAGCTCTTGACGCTTCAGCGGGTCACTCTCTTCAGGTGTGTCGTCCTGTCGCCACCGATGTGCTTGTACCCTCTGGATCACTCTTTGTAGCAGTTCATCCTGCGAGGTGGCTTGTTGGATGACTTCTAGAGGAACAGCCGGCGGCCGTGCCTGATCCACTACGAAGTGGATGTACTCTTCGGCTACAGATGAAACAGGGCGTTGGGAGGCTTCGGGGTGTCTTGACATGTAGTCAGCTGGGTTGGCTGACTTCCCTGGTTTGTGGACGATGGTGAATGTGTATTCTTGCAGACGTAGTCCCCAGCGTTCGATGCGAGGTGGCATTTTGGAACGCGGGTTCCCAAAGATGGTGACGAGTGCTTGATGGTCCGTCACCATGGTGAAGTGTTTCCCATATATGAACACGTGGAAGTGCTCACAGGCCCACACTACCGCGAGACTCTCCTTTTCAGGTTGCGAGTAGGCCTTCTCTGTATCGGAAAGGCTTCGGCTGGCATGTGCCACGATGTGACGCTGGTCAGTGTCCTTATCGTATTGAGCCAGGATGGCACCTAGACCAACGGGGCTAGCGTCCACTGTGATTTCGGTCTTGCGGTCTGGGCTAAAATATGCCAAGCTGTCAGCTTTTCCTACGGCCTGTTTGATGTCCTGAAAGGCTCGCTCGCACTCTGGAGTCCACTCAAATGTCTGGCCTTGTTTGGTCAGCCTCCGGAGGGGGTGACTGAGGGTGGCGTAATCTTCAATGTACCGTGAGCAATAGCTCGCCATTCCCAGGAAAGACCGCACGTCGCTGACATCCCGTGGGCTCTTGGTGTCGTTCAACGAGCTCACTTTCTCTGGGTCAGGCTTCATCCCCGCCCCCGAGAAAATATGTTCAAAGAACTTCAGCTTTGCTTGGTGGAATTCGCATTTCTCTTTGTTGAGTGTTAGATTGGCCTCCAAGAGGGCGTGGCAGACTCGGTCCAAGGCTGTGTCATGAGCCTGAATGTTTGCCTCGTACACCAAGATGTCGTCACTGTAGTTCAGTGTGTTGGGGATATGATGGATAGTTTGCCGGATGGCTTCTTGAAATATCTCGGCGGCTGATGATATGCCAAAGTTTAGCCTTTTATATCTGAATAACCCCAGGTGCGTTGCAAACGTTGTAATGTATCGAGAGTCTTCGTGGAGTTCCAGTTGATGGTACCCTTTGTTAAGGTCCAACTTAGAAAACACTCGCGCGCCATTTAGGGCGGCTATCATGTCACTCAAGTGGGGTCCTGGGTGGCGCTCTCTCTCGATAGCTGTGTTGGGCATGCGCATATCCACACATAGCCGGACTTTCCCCGGGGTTCCTTTCTTTGGGACAATCACCACTGGTGACACCCACGGCGTGGGGCCCTCGGTACGCTCGATGATGTCGGCTGCCAGGAGATCCTGCAGTTCGTCTTCCACGGCCTGCTGTAGGTGGAAGGGGACCTTCCGAGGATGTTGAGCTACGGGTCGGACCTGGTCATTGATATGAAGGCGGATCTGGCTTCTGTTCATTTTCCCAAGTCCTGTGAACAGTTTCGGGAATTTGTGGACGATGTCGCTGTCATTGGTGACGCGGTAGAGGATTTCTACCAGTCTTAGTCGTTCAGCAGTTGGCAGGCTGAGGAGACAGTCCGCCTCCGGCCCCTCTATGACATGTATCACCGCTGGGACTGATGTCGTTTGGTGTCTCAGTAGGGTTGGAAACTTCCCCAGGCATGGAAGTGGCTTCCTGGACATCCAGGTGTAGACACGGACGTGTGCAGGGCTCAGTCGGGGCGAGGGTTCATCTTCCTGTATTCGGTCACTGGGATGTAATTCAGAGATGCCCCACTATCCATTACAAACTTCGTACTATGATCACCTACACTGATGTCCAGTCGGGGGTATTTCTTAAGTTGGTCTGGGTCAGCAATCATGTTCGCGTACTCCACCGAGTACTCTCGTTCGTCCGAGGCTGACCCAGAGTCCCGAGATGGAGATCTCCTTGACCACCTTGATGACCGCGACTCCCTGCTGGAATGGGAGGACCTCGATGATGACTTGCGGTGATCATGCACGGCTCGCACATGGTGCCGGCGGGTGCCAGTTCGTGAAGACTCAGGTGCGTTCCTATCTTTCTCACGGCGATACTCCCCGCACATGGCTTCAAAATGATGGCTTCGGCCACACTTGCGGCACTGTTGGCCCATGGCCGGACACGCTCCGCTGTGTGGAAAATCATACCCACACCTGTAACATCGTCGCGCAGGCGCCTTCTTCACGTGATCATTCCGTCCGCTCCTCCTCCCGGAGTCCGGCCGCCGATGTCCTGGGTGGCGGCGGTGCGACGATGGCCGGGAGGGCCGTTCGCGCTCTTTCGACCCTCGGCTGGGACGACTGGTGCGTACTTGGCATACAAGTTCCTTGCGCTCCGTACACCCTGATTCCATGGACTTTGCCTGCTCCTCGGCCTGGTCGTGTACCCTCGTTAGTTCTTCGATTTCGTCCAGGGTGTGGCTTTTCTTTAGGAGTTTCCTTCGGAGGGTCTCCGACTGACAGCCGTCGATGACACGCAAGCGTATAGCGTCGTCTGTCAAGAACGATTCAAAGTTGCAGTGCCGCGCCAGCCCCCGTAGTCGTGTTATATAGGCGCCCATAATTTCATCTTTCTCTTGACGCGCTCGCTGGAACACATACCTCTCATAGTCCACATTCTTCTTGTGTATGAATTTCTTATCCAGGGCTTCTCGCACTTTGGCGTACGTTCCTGCATCTGCAGCGGGGATTTCTTTGATCATTTTGCTGACATCCTTTCCCACGAGATTGCGGAGCGCAATTAGCTGATCCTCATCCCCGAGCACCTTGGAGCCTTTGATGTAGTCCTCGAAATCTTCGATCCACTCTTCCCATCGAGGGCCCATGCTGCTACCGACTACAAGCGTCAGGGGCTCCGGAGGGCGCAGGTGTGATAGGCCCATGACGATGGGCTTTGCCTCCTGTCGTGTCGGCGAACCTTGATTCGACATTGTGGATCCCGTGCGCTCGGATCAGTTCACTTCTGTCAGCTTGCGTGTTCGCACCTGCGTGTTGTTGCACAATTGACTCGGGTTTGCTCGTGCTTGTTTGATTCCTTGGATTGGCTTTGCTCGTGCTTGTTTCTTTGTCTTTGCTTGTGCTTGTTTGTTCCTTTATCTTGGCTTTGCTCGCACTTGTTTGTTTCTTTGTCTTGGCTTTGCTCGTGCTTGTTTATTTCTTTATCTTGGTTTTGCTCATGCTTGTTTGTTCCTTTGTCTTGATTTTGCTCGTGCTTGTTTGTTCTTTTTTTTTCTTTGACTTTGCTCGTGCTTGTTTGTCTCTTTGTCTTGACTTTGCTCGTGCTTGTTTGTTCCTTGTTTCCGTGGCTTTGCTTGTGCTTGTTGAAAACTTGTCCTGGATATGCTTATGCTTGTTTGTTCTTCCCAGGCGCCTGACTTCAAAATGGCCGCCAACTCACTTTAATGGGGGGGGGGTCCCAGGAGAGTCGCCTGATTTCAAGATGGCCGCCGGAGTAGCGCTCGCACCGGGCTGCTTCACACGAGGCTCACACTGCTGCTTTCTGTTTACTGCAGCGCTATCATCAGAGCTTCACTCACCAGCTCCGGGGTCACAGCAGGTACCGGACAGGTAGGCTTTACCGCTGCTGTTGCCGCTTGGACTCGCACACGCGCCTTCCTCGTTGTGCGCGCGGGGGGGGGGCTCTCACGTGGGAGATCACTCTCATGTGGGATACTCGTCTTGTGGGGAGAGTAGACCTCGAGTAGAGTTCAGGCTTCTCCCCCGTCTTCACGTTCTCCTGATATCCGCCTCACAGGCTCCGGTTCAGGCTTTGGGCATACCGCGCGCGTGTCAGCGCTCCGGTCATCTTCTTTCGCCGTCTGCGTTCGGATGGGCTCGAGTGCTCGTTGGGGTTCGGGAGAGCCTGTTGCTCATCCCACTCTCGTCGCCAGCTGTCGTGTCCCCCTGCAGCCCCCCACAATAATCACGGACACCGTGTCTTCTATGTGGACAGCTCTTTATTCTCTGACCTCTTCTCTCGGTGTCCCTACTCTAACTGCCCTTTCCTTTCCTGGCACCTCCCCTTCCTCTTCCTCCCTTGCTCCGCCCTGCCCGCTACTAGACCGCACAATAGTACAGGTCCCTGCCAACCAGGTCCTCTCTGCCTGTGCTTCTTCCCTAAAACTGTACCAGGATTGGTAACTTCAGCTCCCCTGTAGGGCAATTGGACTGAAGAGGGTCACCTAGGGACCAGTGACGTTTCTTCCGCTAAGGCGGAGGAGCGGCGCCCCACTGCCTTGAAGCAGTAAAAGAAAGTAAAAAATAAAATGATAAAAACGTAATGTTATTATCATTTTATTTATTGGCCTCCTGCTGCGGCAGCTTTGCGTTAGGGGGCGGGGCTGCAGGGGAGGAGTGGTATTGCTGGAGCGAGGTTTTCCCTAAGAATTGTATACCTCCCATTTCATCATTTTGAACTAACATGAATAATTGATTAACATTAATAGTAATAATTGTTTGCTGTGTTTAATTAATCAACATTACTAATTAGAAAATACACGTGGGAATCGCATTTGCATGGCCTAATTGATACATAAACTAATTTCGTACGCATACTAATGTCAGATACTTAGAATTTGCATGTTATATGTTGCTTTTGTGATGTGATTTGTGAATCGTGCTTTAACCCCTTCGGTGCTCATGACGGAACGGTTCCGTCATGAGCCACGGTTGAGCTGTGCTCATGACGGAACCGTTCCGTCATGACCACGCCCGCGCAAGATTCCGTCAGCACAGCGGCGGAATTTGCGCAGCATGGAAGGGGTTAAATTGTGAGTATAAACTGCAATGCGTGTTGTTTTTGCTAGATAAATACACACACATAGAGGGTTTAGTGAGGGAATAACATTTTGATAGTCATTTCTATGTATTAATTACGTTTTATGTTTCTTTGCTTAAGTTGACCTTTCTGGAGTGGCCACAAAATGGCTGCCATCCCTATTTTGACGCACCGACAAGACACAGAAGTCACTGAGTGAAGTGCGCCTGCGCTAAAAGATGAGCAACAATAACCTCGTCCTGACCCCAGGCAGACTGTACTCGTGAAGGACATCCTGGGAGGAGTGCCAAGCCTCAAACAAAGGACTTTCTTAAACTATGAACTGTTATAATTGATGACACTAAGGACACAACACCGCATGGGAATCAACATGCCCTGAATGGACTAGAAACTGTTGCTACTTTATTCATAAATTGAGAGCTGCATGTAATGCAGCATCTAATGCATGGGAATCAGGAAGAATGATCCTGGTTCAACCAATCAAAATTGTTCTAAACATGTATTGAAACATTTGTTATTAAAATTTTACTATAAAAGTAGACTAGAGAGGGTAGGATGTTAGTGCTTCCTTCCTTTGCACACCATCACTTTACCAGATTGCCCGGCGTTATGCTGACGGAGAGGACGGTGACACTGCTGGACAGCTGCTTGCCAGAGACTCTGATGGACTGATCAAATGCCCTATTAACTTACGAACTGATTCTTTGATTTATGGGCATAGAGACGAAAGATCTGAATTTGACATAGAGGATGCCATTTAGCCAGATTAGGTAAATATGCGAACCAAAATATTGAATGCTATATGATTTCCTTATGCTTTAATTAGATAAACATATTATTACATTTAAAGAACTGTGTCGGGTTATTATTTGAAGTATTTCAATGTATATTGTTTTAGTGTTGCTATTCCCAGCAACTGGCTGATCCATGGCCAATAGTATGGGAGGAACTGCTAGGTTATAATGTATTGAGATCCTGGTGAGGTAGGGAGGTATAGGTAAACTTGTTGTTACTCATCAGGTGATTGGTGCAATCTTCCTCCCATTTCCAGCGCATGGAATAAAGAAAGGACTCCCCTCTCTCGAGGACCTTTGATCTGAAAGTAGAATGAATGATTGGTGTTATGGGCCCCACCAGTGAACAAGTGAATGAAATGTGGTTGTAGAAGGAGATCTGTGGTCTGGTCTGTAGCGAGGGGATTTGTGGTATTCAGCGCTGGAGCAGTTTTCTTGGTAGCAGAATGATGGTTAGCTATTGTTTTGGGTTTAGCGACGATTGCTTGTAAATAGCTTATTGATTATTGATTGGTATTGGTTTATGTACTAACAATCTATGTTGAGTCGCGTCGAGTTATATGTTGTTTGCACGGCTTCTGGGATGTAGGAAGTCCGAAGTTTTATCAATTCCGTAGTAGAGCAGAGGTAGATGCTGCTCTCGGGAAAGACGGGATTGTTGTAGCCCTGTAGGTACACAGGGGAAACGTGTGACAAGTGAAGTTGCATGGCGCATTGTCTGGGTTCGATTTCGGTGACATCGTCGTGTGTTGCTAATAGAGACATTTTCTGTGTGAGAGAAGTGTGTATGATAGCGAAAGTTACCTGTGAAATTTTGGTCTTTAAGTACCAGGAAACCAATTGGCATACCGATAACGCTTATCACTGAAAAAGTAGCAGGTGTTCTCTGAGCTTGTTAGAAGGACAAAGCAGAGGGAAGCGCTGTTTTGTTAACGAGTGTCATAATTCTGTAGTAGGACAGACTGTTCGCTGTTCTCGGGAAAGACAGGATTCTGTGCATATGTACTACATTTTCTTGTATGAACGAGAGTGAATGAAAAGGCATTTGGGTTGATTGCGAAACTCTAGGTCATTTCTAAAATACCAGAGAAACAATTAGCTAATGCTTGCTAGAAGGGTGAAGTAGAGGGATGTGCTATTTTATCAACGGAAGTAACAATTCCGTAGTAGGGCAGAGGTAAGCGCTGTTCTCGGGACAGACGAAATTCTTGTGAGAAAGGTCCTTTGCTGTTCTTTGGTTAGCGAAGCAGACAATGGAGATGTTTTAGTGTTGTTACTAATCGAATCGTAAAAGTTACAGTAAGAGTTCACGGAGCGGTCTTGTAAAGGAGGGGTAGACCAGAGCAGAGCGAGCTGCCGCAGCGGCTGCTGACGTCAGAACGACCGCGCTGGGATTGGACAGTAGGTTAGAGGCGTAAAACGCTCCGGATTGGTGCGTTAGTGTAAAGCCGCGCTAGGAGTGGAAGAATACAGAGTGACGTAAACGCTCCCTGATTGGTGCGTTAGTGTGAGTCGCGCTGAGATTGGAGGATTGTGATAGTGACGAAGACACTCCTGATTGGCGCGTTAGTAAGAGTCGCGCTGTGAGTGGACAGAATAGCGGTACCATTGTAAGAGGACTAAACGGTATACGGAAACCGAGAAAATGTATTACCAACCACCAGAAAAGAAGAAATCGTGGTTTGGGAAAATTAAAAGATGGTTCAAGAAAGATAAAATAGTTGAGACTAGGGAAGGACAGTTACTTCCTCCACCGAAAACCCCCGCATCTACAATGATTACGAAATATGGGTATCATACTTGTATTTGGTTAGATAATTGGGTAAAATACACCAAGGACGATGGAGTCCTGGCATTTCCAGAACATGGTTCCTTTAATTTGGCTGTCTTGAGAAACCTCCGAGACAAAATGATGAACTTAGAACCGAGACCTAGACCGACGCAGTTTGAGGCATTGACGGAATGGGAAGACGAAATGCATGAACGAGAGAAACAGAGAAGTGGTAGGGGTTACCGATATATGTTCGGTAGATCATACGGACATGAGACACATGACGACAGGATGAAAAGGTGGCGGAATGCAAGTATGACTGATGGTATGTATCCTGTTAGAATGGTAGGAGAGAATGAAGGGAGAAAATGCACTGAGAAAAGGCGTAATATGGATTCAAGTGGGTATGAAGTGAATGAATCAGAAGATGATGTTCTTGATGAAGTGTTTTACAAAAATACACCACCGTATCGACCAGAACCAGAGGCATTGACACCAAGTGCCCCAATGAGAGAAACATTACGAATAATTAAAACAAAGACCATGTCACCAGAATTAGGGAAAAGTAACTCTGCAAGAGAGATAGAAAAACAAACAGGAAGTAGGGCAAATGATGAGAATTCAGTAGAACTGGCCAAAACTACCCTTGAATTAACTGAGAAAATAAGAGAATTGACCAAGAATCTAGAAGCTGTAACAGTTCCGGTAACAATAGGTCCAGTAATGCCCATATTTGAGAAACAAAAAGATACTGAACATTGTTTGACAGTGCCATACAGAAGCCAAAATACCATTGAAAACACTGAACGGAGTCAAATTGACAATCCGTGGGGACCGACAATGAATATGTTTGAACCGAATGTTTTAAATAATCCATTTGTAAATCAGATTTATGCTGAAAAGAGCAGAATGACAATGGAAACATTATTGGAACCACAAAAGGCCCCAGAACAAAATAATGTAAACAATCCAGTGGGACCTTCCGTAGATAAGTTAAACGAATGGATCAGAGAGTTACAGAAAAAGGATCAAGAATCCCAGTCAATAGATGTGGCAAAATTACGAATGGTATTGGAAGAATTAATAGTAGGAACCATCCCTACTGAGAAATTGAAAAATTACCAGGATGAGGAATTGTTGTTTCTCTGCAAGAGTGCAACCTGGAGAGCGAAAAACCTGCATGAAAGATTAGAGGAAATTGCGAATGAAATGGGAATAGATTTTGACAGAGTAAAAGCACTGCAAAAATCCTATCGAGTTGATTTCACTGAGAAGGATATAGAGAACATGAATACCACAGGAAGGATAGGTCAAATTAAGGACATAATTGGTTTGTTGAGAAAATGGGGAGATGTTGACAGATGGAGAAGCAAGTGGTGTAGAAGACGTGATAATATCACAGAAAAGACAGTTTCCGCATTTCCTGTTAGAGAGAAAGAAAAGGTAATGACAGAATACCCCATGAGAGAGATTCCAGGGGGAGGGTATGTACATGTTCCATGGACAAGACAGGACATTTTGTCTTTCACAAATGATTTCCCTCGATTACGCGAAAAGTCCGTCGAGTGGTACCGGCAGGTAGACAGATTTGTAAAATTACCATACAAGGAAAGACTACGACTGACTACTAGTTTAGCACTTGCAATCCCAAAGTCTCATAATTAGTATTCAAGTCCTGTGCACAATGCTTCCGGAGTGCGTCGTAGAGCAACTCCACTGAAGATCAGATGAAGATATGAAGAACAAAGGAGGAAGGTGCACCAGTCAAAAGAAGTCCAAATCAAATAGGTATCTTTAGGTATTCTCTTTATTTTCTTAAGGAAACTCAGCCAACGCGTTTCGTTTCACACAGGAACTTCTTCAAGGCTGCAGACAATTGACATGACAACATAGAAAAACATTTATAATATATAAACAATAAACATATATAACTTAGAACATACCGACGTATTCCACAGACAAAAATGCACATATTTGAGGAATTTCACAACCACAAAGGTCAGAGAAAACATAGAAACCAGTCATAAATAATAAACATATATATAAAAAATCCAAGACAGTCTACAAATGACACATTGATGACCAAGCTATAGGTTGCAATGTTGCTGCAAGCAATAATTTATATGTGTTCTAATCTACATCTAATCTCAAAAAGTCTGGCTAGTGGAAAGGCTACAAATAATCGGACCTAAGGCAAGATAAATCCGTTGTACCATCCACTAGTGCAAAAAAGGCATTGGTATCCATAAACACATTCATGAGTTAACAATAAAGACAACAAAGGAAATAAGGTATAAATACAAAAGAAAAGAGGATTAAGTACAAAAAAGTCCAACACTCACCAAATTCAAATCTTTATGGAAAAAAGATAGCACAATGCCATGTGTCAGAGTCCCACACGCATAGAAATTTTCGAAATAAGAAATCTAGTGGGAAAATATATATATATATAAATATAATAAAAATATTAATATTTAAAACCTATAATATTGGTATTGCTATTAATAAATCTCAGAGGTGCAAGTCCTATTGTAGAATAGAAACTCAATACTAATAGGTGTCCTTAGACGAACCAAATATGAGTTCACAAAACAGTGTAGGAAAACCCTCATTCAAACAATATGTAATTTGCAGTACATTATCCACCACAAAAACAGAGTACAGGAGGGCGTAGTAGTCTCAACGAAGTATAAGAGACAAGAACATTTATTTAATAAAAACCAAGTTGAATATATAAGTCTTATGGGGTCAATCACTTGATAAAGTGGCTGCAAATTGATAAGAGAAAAGACTTACCCCCAAAAATATATAAAATGGTGTGTGTCTTAGAGTGAGGTAGTCTTGGGTGGCCAGAGCTTCAAGTACATATTTGACTTGTGCTCCACAGTTAGAGCCAAATATAAGCGGGTTCCAGTGATCTAGAAACGAATAGAAATATAATAACCAGCTATATGCTAATATGACGACAAGTCTAAGGACCGCAAGAAATTAATGCAAAACAATATTAATAAAGTACATTTCAAGGAAATAGGAGTACGCTGTGACCCCAATTGTATAACCTGCACATGATATATATTCAAAGCAAGCAAATTATAAGTCCAAAAGTGGCTTGATCCCCAGATATATCAAAAAATATTTTAAAAGGTCCCCGGTGATGCTGGTAAATATACACCAATGTATGGAGCACACCTGTAAGTCTTGAGGTGCGTAAAAGAATGGAAAATCCATATGATTTGCACACGAACATGTGTAAGGTACCGTAAGAGAGCAGTGTCCTTGAGATATTATGCCCCCATAGATCTAACGCAAATAAAGTTTGATAAGAAACATTTGCTAGTATAATCACTGAATATTCCATGTATTGAGAAACTTGTCCAACAATAACAACGGCGTAACTTCACCAAAATCTCATTAAAAAGTAACCCATCAATCCAGTCCAGTATGCAAAAGGCAAGCATACGACTAAGAAAAGCCACATGTGGTAGCACAATAATTAAGTGGACAGTCGCAATGAATCTAAAAACGAACATGTAACTATCCAGGATCACAGCATCTCACTAGGCAAACTAAAGCGCCCAGTTAAGATAGTTAAATTCATGACGATATCAGAGAAAATGCAGCGAAAAGTTGTTTTTAAAGTGTAGGACCAATAAATCATGTGAAAAAGAAGTCCCACCTTTGAAGACCTAAGTGACGCTCTCCTCAAAGAATGGGAGTGTAACTTGGAGGGAGCATCACAGACCATGATGAGAATCTTGGTCAAACATGCAATGGAAAAAGGGGAAAAACTTCAGGAAGAGATAAGTGCAATTGAAAAGCTAATCAGTGAGATGGAAGAGAAGGATCTAATAGAGAAAAATTATGCCATTCTAAAACAGATCATGGATAACCATCAGATTTACTTAAAAGACAAAAAGCTAAGAAAAATCAAGCGAGACGATAAGGATTATCGTGACGGAAGAATCTACACTTTCCATAAGAAATTTGATAACGTACAAGGGTTGGAGGACAAGAAGAGGAATAGAGAGGACAAAGGTGAAAGCGATGATATTAGTTCCGTTAGCAACCTATCAGTGTCATCACAGGGAAGTACTGCTTCATCCTCTTTGACAAATGACGTCCCTTTAGGGGAAGGGGCCACTTCTTTTCAGAAAGAACTGGCGAAACTACGTATTTCCAACAGATTGCAACAAAAGAGAGAAGAGCAAAAACCAGACGGGGAGGGAGGAGGAAAAAAGGCAAGTTCCAAAACTACAATCGGAAAACCGGAACCTGTAGGCAGAACCAAAAAGATAAATGTCAAGTAGTGCAGAACTGTGATATGCTGGTGCCGATGCTGATGATGGTTGTCACTTGAAAATTGTTAATCTTTCTAATAAAACACTTGATGAAGATGAGATGACTGTACTCAGTAAAGGTTTACATTTTTGCCCAACTCAAAGTGGAGATCTTGTTAATGCACATGTGGATCTTTTTGAGTTTATAAGGATGTTAAAACTTCATGACTTTTTTGCTAACAGACCACCAGAACCACCTAAGGGCATCCCTTGTAGTGAATCGACTTCCCATTCAATTGCCGATGTTAGAAATATACAATGCCTCCTCTCAATTTGTGATGATGATGGTTATGACATGTCTACTTTACTTAATGACTTTGATATCAGACAAGACGGCCATGTAGAAAGTGGCCTCCGCCCTAAGTCCAAATTTATGCCCACTTTTGGTTATGACCTCAATATTGATGTTTTCCATAAGAAAATGTCGGAGGAATTATATGCTTTGGAAAAAACGAACAAATATAAACCTAAACCAACCCAGAATATCTCTTATACTGAAAGACTGGCCCTACAACGTCTAAGGGATGACACTACCATTGTAATACGAGAGGCCGATAAGGGTGGGAATGTGGTCGTGATGAATCGTTCAGACTATATGAACGAAATCAATCGTCAACTTAGCGACACTCTGTGCTACAGATCGATCGCACATAATCCCATCCCCACCCTTGTCACAATGATCAATGGTAAGCTCAACGAATGGAGAGATATATGCCTTATTTCGGAGGATGAATACAGATACTTGAAAGTCCATTGTCCTTCCTACCCCTGCATCTATGTTTTACCAAAAATACATAAGGGGGGGCCCTTCCCCCCGGGTAGACCAATCATTTCGGGGGTGGGATCATGCACAGAGAACCTTTCCAAATTTGTAGATGCCAAATTAAGGAAATTTGTCCTTGAGCTTCCTTCATACGTAAAAGACAGTAAGGATATTCTTGTTAAGTTTAGGAATTTCCAATGGTCTGATGAACTCCTATTCGTGACCTTTGATGTCATAAGCTTATACACATGTATCGATAAGTACTTCGGCATTATGGCTATGCGCTCTTTCTTAGATAGAGATGGCGCCGAACATTATGAATATAATGAAATGATTGTGGAAATGGTGGAGATAATTTTGATGAACAATTTCTTCCTACATGATGATAATTGGTACCAACAGATCAAGGGCGTAGCGATGGGTTCCGGGTTTGCTCCCTCGTACGCCTGCCTCTTCATGGGGTGGTACGAGAAGGAGCATGCCTGGGCCCGAGGTGCCTACCCCTGGACTGAATTTATTGTTTTCTGGGGGAGGTACATCGACAACATCATTTGCCTTTGGTCAGGGTCTGTAGAGATGTTACAACAATATTTTGAGTATCTGAATGATAACGCTTTTAACATCAGACTGACGATGTCCTATCATAAGGACAATATCAATTTCCTGGATATACATTTTTTTATTGAGGATGGAGAAATACAGAGTAAACTGTACAGAAAGGAGACAGCATGCAATGCTGTTTTGCATGCTTCTAGTGCCCATGCTAGCTCAGTCATCAACAATATTCCCTTTGGCGAAATGATTCGCATCAGAAGGAATTGCAGCACAGAGGAGATCTTTCGAACCAATATTAAGGCAACTAGGAAAAGATTTGAAAATAGAGGATACAATGACAAAATATTGGACAAGGCAGAGGAGCGAATTATTTGTACAAATAGGAACTCCACACTAGTTGACAAACCAATTGAACAAGGGAACTATGAAAATAAAAAGAAAATGAGGTTTATTAAACAAAACACAACCTATAATAGTGGCATTTTCAATGCTCTACGTAAAAACTGGCATCTCCTCTCCTCGATCTCAGGACTAAAAGATTGTATTACCAACAGACCTGCCATTACATACAGGAGAGGTACTTCGTTAAGAAAACAACTGTGCCCTAGTTATGTTGTTACTCCGCAAGGGAATGATAATTGGCTACCCAAGAAACCCAAGGGCTTCTTTACGTGTGGTTCTTGCAATATTTGCAAAAATGGGAAAAATAAAACTAAGTCTTTTTCCTATAATAGCCCTCGTACTTATCATATGAACCATTTCATCAATTGCAACACTACCCATGTGGTATACATCCTGGGATGTGAATGTAACACCATATATGTAGGAAGCACCACAAGATGTTTAAAAATGCACATACAGGAACATAGAAGAGCCATACTAAATAGGGATACCAGATACCCTATCACTGATCATTATAACAACAAACATATCGGCAGTAACAGTTTCTGGTTCCATGGTATTGACCATGTCCCCAAAGGCAAAAGAGGTTCAAATCGGGAACTGGCACTCAGGAAGTTAGAATCCAAGTGGATTTGTCGTCTACGTGCCACCATATTAGGGCACAACTCTGACTCTGAGATGCATTACTTCCTTTAATAACACATTCTGCCCATTGGCCAATTCCTGTATCAATACAATATATATTACTTATCAATCCAGACTTCTGCATTACGACTTGTTTGCGTTTTTTGCTCTTTCCATCTAGACCTTTTAGGATATCCTCTTTTGTGTACCATCATATACATTCTGGGTCAGACTACTTATCGATCAGACTACATTTAGGGTCCCAACTTTATTATTGTTAATGTCGTTTTAGACATTGATACCATTTATCCTCCTTTAATGGCATATTGGGGCCCTCCTGGAAAGAGCGCGTAATGTACTGGGTTGCATGCCTTTATTATTGGGCCACTTTTAGGGTCTATTTGCCAATGTTTCGGAAGTTTAGGTCTAAATCTATTCTCTTGTATGTATAGGTCCGCTTTAGCCGTGGAATATGGTAAAGCAGGGTCGTTCTGCAACTTTTATACCTTATCGCTCCTCTGTATTTAGATATAACATGACAATGATGGTCCCACACACCTTTCCATCATGGCGGTTACATTTCTTGGTCCTCTTTTTCTGTCTTTTTCTATGTCTTTTTCTATGCCTTTTTCTATGACATTGAGGATCACATGACTATTTTACGATAATATCGGCGTCCTTTAATGCATGGTTGGGCTAATTGCACATACAATTTTTTTCTATACATACCTCTCTTTGTTATCTGCAATAGAGGTCAAAGTAGGATTGTGTTGTAACCGATGCGTCGTTTTTATATTCTATTGCCCCTCTCTACCAAGAGTTATTAATACCATGATGGTGTTTTACACCTTTTCATCATGGCGACTGCATTTCCCTGTTCTCCTTCTCTTTCGCCGTCTATGGTATTGAAGATCACGTGATCTCATACCACGCTATGCGCGGCGTTCTCAAACTCTATAATGCTATGAGCACGACCTCGACAGATTGGTCGGTCATTATTTTTACTACCTTCGATCATTTGGGACCGTGGGACTTCCCAGGTATGGACTTCTTTTTCACATGATTTATTGGTCCTACACTTTAAAAACAACTTTTCGCTGCGTTTTCTCTGATATCGTCATGAATTTAACTATCTAAACTTGCGATATACTGTGGGCGCTTTAGTTTGCCTAGTGAGATGCTGTGATCCTGGATAGTTACATGTTCGTTTTTAGATTCATTGCGACTGTCCACTTAATTATTGTGCTACCACATGTGGCTTTTCTTAGTCGTATGCTTGCCTTTTGCATACTGGACTGGAGTGATGGGTTACTTTTTAATGTGATTTTGGTGAAGTTACGCCGTTGTTATTGTTGGACAAGTTTCTCAATACGTGGAATATTCAGTGATTATACTAGCAAATGTTTCTTATCAAACTTTATTTGCGTTAGATCTATGGGGGCATAATATCTCAAGGACACTGCTCTCTTACGGTACCTTACACTTGTTCGTGTGCAAATCATATGGATTTTCCATTCTCTTACGCACCTCAAGACTTACAGGTGTGCTCCATACATTGGTGTATATTTACCAGCATCACCGGGGACCTTTTAAAATATTTTTTAATATATCTGGGGATCAAGCCACTTTTGGACTTATAATTTGCTTGCTGTGAATATATATCATGTGCAGGTTATACAATTGGGGTCACAGCGTACTCCTATTTCCTTGAAATGTACTTTATTAATATTGTTTTGCATTAATTTCTTGCGGTCCTTAGACTTGTCGTCATATTAGCATATAGCTGGTTATTATATTTCTATTTGTTTCTAGATCACTGGAACCCGCTTATATTTGGCTCTAACTGTGGAGCACAAGTCAAATATGTACTTGAAGCTCTGGCCACCCAAGACTACCTCACTCTAAGACACACACCATTTTATATATTTTTGGGGGTAAGTCTTTTCTCTTATCAATTTGCAGCCACTTTATCAAGTCATTGACCCCATAAGACTTATATATTCAACTTGGTTTTTATTAAATAAATGTTCTTGTCTCTTATGCTTCGTTGAGACTACTACGCCCTCCTGTACTCTGTTTTTGTGGTGGATAATGTACTGCAAATTACATATTGTTTGAATGAGGGTTTTCCTACACTGTTTTGTGAACTCATATTTGGTTCGTCTAAGGACACCTATTAGTATTGAGTTTCTATTCTACAATAGGACTTGCACCTCTGAGATTTATTAATAGCAATACCAATATTATAGGTTTTAAATATTAATATTTTTATTATATATATATATATATTCCCACTAGATTTCTTATTTCGAAAATTTCTATGCATGTGGGACTCTGACACATGGCATTGTGCTATCTTTTTGCCATAAAGATTTGAATTTGGTGAGTGTTGGACTTTTTTGTACTTAATCCTCTTTTCTTTTGTATTTATACCTTATTTCCTTTGTTGTCTTTATTGTTAACTCATGAATGTGTTTATGGATACCAATGCCTTTTTTGCACTAGTGGATGGTACAACGGATTCATCTTGCCTTAGGTTCGATTATTTGTAGCCTTTCCACTAGCCAGACTTTTTGAGATTAGATGTAGATTAGAACACATATAAATTATTGCTTGCAGCAACATTGCAACCTATAGCTTGGTCATCAATGTGTCATTTGTATACTGTCTTGGATTTTTTATATATATGTTTATTATTTATGACTGGTTTCTATGTTTTCTCTGACCTTTGTGGTTGTGAAATTCCTCAAATATGTGCATTTTTGTCTGTGGAATACGTCGGTATGTTCTAAGTTATATATGTTTATTGTTTATATATTATAAATGTTTTTCTATGTTGTCATGTCAATTGTCTGCAGCCTTGAAGAAGTTCCTGTGTGGAACGAAACGCGTTGGCTGAGTTTCCTTAAGAAAATAAAGAGAATACCTAAAGATACCTATTTGATTTGGACTTCTTTTGACTGGTGCACCTTCCTCCTTTGTTCTTCAGATTTGTAAAATTGGCAAAGGTATTATGGATAGATTTGAATAGTCTATTCGATATAATAGTACCAGCAGATTTGTGGACAGAGTGCAAGCTGATGATAAATTGGCCCACTCAAGAGTATCCTAGGGACCCTAAGACGGGAGCTCCCGATCCAGAGGTAATGAAGAAATATGACCAGGTTATGGCATTTCTGAAAAATAAGGTACCCCCTAAAGAGACTGATTGGGTAAAAATTGACAGAACCCAACAAGAAAGCAAGGAGTCAGTACATCCATATTACGAGAGACTAATTCAGGCTTTTAAACAGTTCAGTGGAGATGAGAACCTGAGTGATAAAGACTTGAGCCATTTCGTATACAGGTTTGTATATGGTTTACGCCCAGAAATTGGTGATATGATAAAGCAGCATACAGTTGATTGGCAAAATAAGAAAATAGATGAAGTTTTAAGACATGCAAAATATTTCAGTGATGAGATTGAGGCAAAACAACGAAAGCTGAAGGAAAAGGCAATGTGGGCACAGGTAAAGGTAGCCGTACGACAGGAAGCTCAATTGGTAGAACAAGCGAATAATCCAGGAGTAAGACCCCGATTTGGTATAGGGAAAGGGAAAGGTAATATAGAGGAAGCCAAAAAGAAATTCCCATGTCACAATTGCGGTGAGTTAGGGCATTGGAAATCGGAGTGTAAGAACCCTCCAAATACTAATATTGAAAATCGATCGTTGAATCCACAGGTGCGGAAAGAGGTGGGTGGTCAACTGCAGCAACAGCAGCAGGTGGTTACTTCCCAGAACCAGGTGCCAAAACCACCTTTTCCACAGAACAGAAACTCACAGAAGTATAGTAAAGAATCGGGATTCTACAATGAAGAACAGGTAAATAAACCATCACGCTCTCGCACTGTTTCGCAGTACTGGCTGCAACATGATGAGAGTGATTGAGAAATGGATTATTGACGGTGCCGAAGGGAGGAAGAAGAGTGCGTACTTGGCGCAACTCTAGAAGTAGACCAGACAGGACCATTTGTGGATGGGAAGATTAATGATGATAACATTATTTTCCTAGTGGACACTGGCGCTACTCGATCTACTGTTAGATCAGCAGATGTTAAGAATATTCCTCTTTCGGATGAAACAATCCAAGTAGTTGGCGTATCTAACCAACAGTTAAAAACGTACCTTACAGAACCCGTAAAGGTTAGTATAGGGAAATTTTCTGACATGCACCGATTTGTGGTGTGTGACACCAGTCCTGTGAATTTGCTAGGTAGGGACTTGCTGTGCAAGATGAATTGCACTATATTTTGTACTCCAGATGAAATAGCATTTGAGACACCAGATGAGGATGTATTGTACAAAATGACCATAGCTTACAGAGAATGTGAAACTATTGGAACATATGCAGTATTTAATCCAGATGAATTGCCCAGAGAATTGAAACTGTCTGTAAAAGCAGAGGTTTGGGATTTTACCGGAGAAGATGTAGGGCTAATGAGAAACGTGGACCCAGTAAAAATTACCGTCAAAGATGGAGTTAGTTATCCAAACATTCCTCAGTATAGATTGACACCTGAAATAATTGAAGGAGTAACTCCAATAATTGAGAAAATGATCAAGCAAGGAATTCTGAGAGAAATATTGAGCAGTCCATGTAATTCACCCATAATGGGCCTGAAAAAGCCAATTGGAAAATTCAGAATAGTGCAAGACCTGAGAAAGATAAACAAAATCGTTGTACCATGCTGTCCCATTGTGCCAAATCCATCAGTGATTTTGTATCAGATTCCCCATGATGCAGAATGGTACACAGTAATTGATTTGTGCCATGCGTTCTTTTCCATCCCATTGCATCACGACAGTCAGCAAATTTTTGCATTTCTGTTTGGAGACCGTATTTTGGCATGGTGCCGAATCCCACAGGGGTATACAGAAAGCCCCTCAATATTTAATCTATTGTTGAAAAAGTCATTGGAAAGTCTGCAAATGCCCGAGAGTTCAGTACTAGTGCAGTACATCGACGACCTTCTTGTGGCGTCGAAAACTCGTGAAGCTTGTGAAGTAGACACAATAGCCTTACTAAATCACCTGGCAGATGGAGGATTAAAAGTTTCCCCAGCTAAATTGCAGTATTGTAAAAAGGAAGTACAGTATTTGGGACATAACATTGAAAAAGGACTGAGGAAAATAACAATAGACAGAATCAGAATCATAAAAGAAATGAGAGCCCCCATGACTCAAAGAGAAGTGAGAATGTTCCTGGGAATGGTAGGGTACTGCCGCCAGTGGATCAGCAACTTTTCGCTGATTGCAAAACCTCTGGTACGGCTAACAAGGAGTGATGTAAAAGATCCCCTTGAATTAAACAAGGAAGAATTGGCAGCATTCAAACGACTGAAAGATGGATTGTGTAAAGCCCCAGCATTGGGTATGCCTGATTATGAAAAGGAATTTGAGTTATATTGCAGTGAAAGAAATGGATGTGCACTTTCTGTGTTAATCCAGAAGCATCGAAGATTGAGGAGACCGATTGCATATTACTCATCGATGCTTGATCCAGTAGCTGTAGGCTTACCTGGTTGTCTGAAAGCAGTGGCTGCAACATGTCGAAGTTTGGAGCAGAGTGAAGGAATCGTGATGGGATATCCTTTGAAAGTGTTTGTACCTCATGATGTGGCGATTCTTTTAACAAGAAGTCGTACACAGTATATGACACATAGTCGGCTGACTAAGTATGAGAAAGTCATATTAGGTGCAACGAATGTGAGCCTTGCAAGATGTGTGAATGTGAATCCAGCAACGTTGTTACCTGATGGTGAGAATGTGGAAGTGAGAGATGAAGCAGATCATGATTGTTTGGATGTGCTTGAGTATTGCACGAAACCACGACCAGACATAAAAGATGTACCTTTGGCAGAGAATGAATATGTAATGTTTGTTGATGGGTCATGTTTGAGAACAGAAGAAGGAGTGTTGAGTGCAGCGTATGCAGTGTGCACGGTTTCAGCAGTGATGGAAGCATCCTATCTAAAAGGAGTAAAATCTGCCCAAGTAGCAGAATTAGTGGCCCTGACTCGAGCATGCAAAATTGGGAAAAGGTGTGAGAGTGACTGTGATAACTGACAGCCAGTATGGCTTCGGAATTGTCCACGATTTTGGCCAGTTGTGGCTGCAAAGAGGTTTCCTGACTTCAAGTGGAACTCCTATAAAGAATGCTGAAGTGGTTGGAAAGTTGATTGAGGCGATACAGCTGCCTAAACAATTGGCTGTGGTGAAATGTGCTGCTCATAACCAAGGGGAGGATTATTTTACTGTCGGCAACCGTTATGCCAATGACATGGCACAGTACTGTGCCAGAAACCATTATTCAGTCAATCGGGCAAAGGAGAAAGAAATGACTTCCTTTTCCTTAATGTTTACTAACGTTGTAGGGACATGGGAAGAAATGAGACAATTACAGGAGGAAGCAGGAGATGAGGAAACAAGGCAGTGGGTAAAAGCAGGATGTGCACCAAGGGAAAAGGATCATGTGTGGGTCTATCGAGATGGAAGACCAGTCATGCCGGATAGCATGTTGTCTACCATGGCACGGATGTATCATGGCCAGGGACACATACGGAGAGATGCCATGATCAGGTCATTTAAGCAGACCTGGTACAACCCAAAATTCAGAATCATATCAGAAAGCCTATGTCAGAGATGCTTAATTTGTCAGCAGTACAATCCTGGGAGAAAGACAGTGGTGAGCCTGGGAACTATAGGCCGAGAAGGAGGGCCTTTTACCAGAATGCAAATAGATTTCATTAAGATGCCAACATGTAACAGATTGAGGTACGTTCTGGTCATAGTCTGCCTATTCTCCAGGTGGGTAGAAGCATACCAGACGAGGAGAAATGATGGATTGACAGTAGCAAAGCTACTTTTGAGGGAATTTATCCCCAGGTTTGGGTTCCCAGTGACCCTTGAATCAGACAGAGGAGGGCACTTCTATAATGAGATTTTAAAATTGGTCAGTGAAGCATTGAATGTACAACAGAAACTGCACTGTGCCTACCGACCAGAGGCTTCTGGTGTGGTTGAGCAAATGAATGGTACAATCAAGAACAGAATTGGGAAAATGTGTTTAGCCACAGGAATGAAATGGCCTGATGTCTTGCCTCTAGTTTTGATGACCATACGTGCAACCCCAGATAGAACTACAGGGTTAAGTCCTCATGAAATAATCATGGGACGTGCGATGAGGCATGCTTACATACCAGTCAACAAGCTGATGACAATTTCTGATGACATGGTGTTGGAGTACTGTAAAGGCCTGGCTGACGCAGTTCATTCTGTGTTTCATCAGGTTGGAGCGGACGCCACCACCCTTGAAAAGAAGCAAGCCCATGATCTAAGCCCAGGAGATTGGGTGAGGATAAAGGTCCACAGAAGAAGAAACTGTTTGGTTCCCAGGTGGGGAAAACCAAGACAAGTCATTCTGACCACGACGACAGCTGTGAAGTGTGCTGGACTGAAAAACTGGATCCATGCCAGCCATACCTTGAGAATACCAAATCCAGTGGATTGCAAGGAGAAAGAGTACTATGACGAATCAGAGTCAAGTACTGAATCAGATCACGAGGAACCAAAAACACGTGCAGATCCTGAAAGGGGGGGAAAACGAACCAAAGCAGATTCTGGTCCCCAGAAGTGTCTCTCTGAGAAGAAGATTGCAGATTTCTGACAGCTCAGATTCTGAAGACGAGCAGAGAAAGAAAGGTCCCAATAAAGAACCTAAAAAGAAAGAAAGAAAAGACAAAGAAGAAGCAGTAAAAGAAAGTCAAAAAGAACAAATCCCAGATGAAAATTTGAGAGAAATTCCACCTGAACTAATAGATTTGAATGAAGAAGGGACAGTTACAGAGAGAGAGGGACAGATTGCGGAAGACCCCCGAGGAGGTGTAGGGAACTGCAACATCCAGTTAGGTGAAGGGACAAGTAGTCAGCAGGAAGATTGCGTGCCGGAGATCCGAGGAGGGAAAGAAGTAGGGAAACCAGAACAAGTGGTGGATAAAGAAACTGGTGAAAAGGAAAAGCAAGTTGGGCCAGAATCAGAAGAGAGTGGGAACGAAATACCTGAAGGTCGAGTTCTAAGAAAGAGAGCTTGGAGAGAAGAAAAGAATGAAAAGAATGTAAAAGAAAGTAAATTGAGAAGAACTGTAAAACCAGAAGTTTGGCCGAACAAAGTAAAAAGACTAAGATATCGACTGTTTCGAGTGAAATCACCAAGAGCTGAACAGGTGAATGAAGTCACGAGTCAGGAAAAATTAAAGGAGAAAGAAACAGTTGTAACAAAAGAATCCGGAAGAACAAGAAAACCTAACCAGAAGTATAAGTCGCCGGAATCGACGTATGTGACCCTACCTGAAGAATCCCAAGAGGCAGATATTCAAGGAAATCCAGAGGAGGCTTTACTGAAAGTGGTTAAAGAAGAAGAAGAATCATAAATCCTGAGAGTTCTCTTGTCCGACATTGGAGAAGAAGAAGCTGAGATTCAGGAAATTCTGTATCCTGATTGGGTGAAGGAGGCAAAGGACGATGAGATGCCAAACTGAATAATCAAAGAAGCTGTTGATGTGGAGAACGAAGAAGTAGAAAACTAGTAGAACCAAGTAGAAGCTTAGAAGCTTTGGGGTAGAAACTGGTCACAAAGTAGAAGAGGCTAAGTCAAAAGACACGGTCTATTTAGAAAAATGGCTAACACAGATGGTAGTAAAAGTAGATGTACATTCATGAAAAGATGGTGTAAAACATGTTGCTGTTGTACAGGATTATTAATGCTTTTATGGAGCATCCTAGCTCTTGTAATATCATTTAAAGTCACAATAGATACAATAGAAGGAAATGGTCAAAACAAAACTAACATGGGTAAAATCTCAAAGGTAGTACCGACTGTAGAAACAAACATTCATTTGCATAAAGATAGGTCTATTAACGATTTCTCTAATAATGTATTTTCAAAATTATTGTATGAATATGTAAAGACTATGGACGTAAGGGACTGCTACGTCTGCATGCAGTTACCTGCTTCTGTGGCAGAGGGAGTGACTTATCATCACCTTCCAGCTACTTATGGAATAACATGTAGTGTAATAGCTAGTTTGTTTTATGAGATTGGGAAATTAGAGTATTATTTTTCAGATGCATTAGTGCCTGCTAATAATAAGCTAAATAAGGTAAGACCTGCAAAGGTTTTAGGTGAATGTTTCCTAGAGACTAGTGAACTAACATTAGAAGCTGTGTTTAAATATAATTTGACATGCAGTTTGCAGAAAGAAGAAAAGACATTTTTGAATATGGTTGAGGAAAGAAGGCATAAGATGCACAAAAAGGCATCAGAAGGAAAGGGTGAGAAAACAGCTTGGGACATAGAAATGGAGAAACACCTGACAAAAGGAGAGTCAACACCAACGATAGCTTTAGATAGGCCTCAGAAAGGAAAACTTTGTATAAGAAGGAATCAAACTGCATATGATAACCTGTTTGTAGGTAATAGTGTGTGCCATGATACATACCGAATCATGGGTGGATGGGGATTCAAAGGTGGAAGAGATCCAGTATTTCCTGGAATATATTTTATCTGTGGGAACAGGGCATATTATCGTTTGCCAGACCATTGGTATGGCACATGTTATGTAGGCCTGGTATTTCCAAAAATCTTTCACATGGACAGAGAAAAAGGTGTAAATAGTTTAAATAGTCATTTAGTGCGAAGAAAGAGAGAATCTTGGGCAGAAATTGTGGGTGACATCTTTTGTGCATTGATAACGGCAGTGGGAATAACTCTGAATGCAAATAAAATTAGAAGATTATCTACAGTAGTGGATCGCTTGTCAACAAGCACTGCTCATGGATTCTTATTGGTTAATACTGAAATGGTTGCCATGCGTGCTATGGTGATGCAAAATCGACTTGCCCTTGATATTCTTTTGGCAAAAGAGGGTGGAGTCTGTGGAATGCTGAAAGTTCAACATTGTTGCACTTACATTCCAGATGAAAGTAAAGATCTAAAAGTTTACATTAAAAAATATTACTGAATTGCACGATGAACTTGTACCACTGGAGGTTGAAGATGTATGGACAAGAATGGGAAAGAAAATAGCTGTTATTAAAAATTTCTTAGCTAAAATAGGTAGTACTGTTATAGGTAAAATTCTGTTTCCATTAACATGTGTGATAGTTGCAGTATTAGTGATAAGATTAGGGTGTATGTGTTGCAGGAAAAAGAAAACAAAGAATAAAATAAAAAGAGATAAACTTAAGAGAAAAGGAAAAGATCCAGAAAAGGATTTTGAAGAGATAGCCTTACATGAGTGGAAAGACAAAATGTATAAGAAAGTAAAAAGAGATTATTATGAAGAAACTGAATTTTGAGCTATGAGTAAGAAGTCATTTCAAATTTCCATAAAAGGGTACTAAATTTGGGTGTTTTGTGGTGATAAAATCACCAAAGGGGGGATTGCTGGAGCGAGGTTTTCCCTAAGAATTGTATACCTCCTCCATTTCATCATTTTGAATTAACATGAATAATTGATTAACATTAATAGTAATAATTGTTTGCTGTGTTTAATTAATCAACATTACTAATTAGAAATTACACGTGGGAATCGCATTTGCATGGCCTAATTGATACATAAACTAATTTCGTACGCATACTAATGTCAGATACTTAGAATTTGCATGTTATATGTTGCTTTTGTGATGTGATTTGTGAATCGTGCTTTAAATTGTGAGTATAAACTGCAATGCGTGTTGTTTTTGCTAGATAAATACACACACATAGAGGGTTTAGTGAGGGAATAACATTTTGATAGTCATTTCTATGTATTAATTACGTTTTATGTTTCTTTGTTTAAGTTGACCTTTCTGGAGTGGCCACAAAATGGCTGCCATCCCTATTTTGACGCACCGACAAGACATAGAAGTCACTGAGTGAAGTGCGCCTGCGCTAAAAGATGAGCAACAATAACCTCGTCCTGACCCCAGGCAGACTGTACTCGTGAAGGACATTCTGGGAGGAGTGCCAAGCCTCAAACAAAGGACTTTCTTACACTATGAACTGTTATAATTGATCGTTACAACAAACAAATGATGGACGGAATGCTGACAATGCATACATTCTCCCCCAGTCAAGAGATCTGGGTTAAATCCATCGTTCTTTTGCCCACTACACCACCCCAGTTCAGACATGGCCATGGTCTTGACCCTGTGCCTCATGGGAACAGTCCAGCTCGAACTGCCAAGCCATGTCTTCCCTGGACCGGAATCAAGCATCCTAGGACCGGTTTCTGGCTATCAGCCGTCATCAGCCAGGATAGCTTGACTCCAGTGGCGTAGTGAGCACGGGTCCCACGTCTGGGAATACCCATCCCACTTAGGGCGAAAATCGTTACAACAAACAAATGATGGACGGAATGCTGACAATGCATACATTCTCCCCCAGTCAAGAGATCTGGGTTAAATCCATCGTTCTTTTGCCCACTACACCACCCCAGTTCAGACATGGCCATATGCAAATCAGTCTTGACCCTGTGCCTCATGGGAACAGTCCAGCTCGAACTGCCAAGCCATGTCTTCCCTGGACCGGAATCAAGCATCCTAGGACCGGTTTCTGGCTATCAGCCGTCATCAGCCAGAATAGCTTGACTCCAGTGGCGTAGTGAGCACGGGTCCCACGTCTGGGAATACCCATCCCACTTAGGGTGAAAATCGTTACAACAGTCGGGTTATTATTTGAAGTATTTCAATGTATATTGTTTTAGTGTTGCTATTCCCACCAACTGGCTGATCCATGGCCAATAGTATGGGAGGAACTGCTAGGTTATAATGTATTGAGATCCTGGTGAGGTAGGGAGGTATAGGTAAACTTGTTGTTACTCATCAGGTGATTGGTGCAATCTTCCTCCCATTTCCAGCGCATGGAATAAAGAAAGGACTCCCCGCTCTCGAGGACCATTGATCTGAAAGTAGAATGAATGATTGGTGTTATGAGCCCCACCAGTGAACGAGTGAATGAAATGTGGTCGTAGAAGGAGATCTGTGGTCTGGTCTGTAGCGAGGGGATTTGTGGTATTCAGCGCTGAAGCAGTAGAACCCTCCTAAGTGCGTAATGACTGTTTGGCGGGCCTTCTCGAGCCGTCCAAAACAGTCATGTGCACTTTCCCTGTTCTTGCCTGCATGGAGAACATCATTACATCCTGCATGGAGAACTTGCCTAGGCTCCCAGTCAGCGTCGGAGATCCGAAACACAATTCTGCACAGTCAGCATTGTGATTGGCTGACTGGGAGCCTGGGTGTGCTTCTGTTATAGCCTTATGCTTCCTTTTACTCTATGTTATATTCTCTGTTGCTATGGTCTTGGTGCATGTTGCATCATAGCCATCAATGGTTGCCTAGGTTATTAGAATGCTAGCTTCATGGAAGCTCTAGCTGAGTCAGTTGCTGCTGTGGGCTGATGATGGAAGCTGCTTTGTGAGGGTCCTTGGTGCTGTCTTCCTTTCTTTAAGAATACAACTATTCTTCAACCGCTACTCCTGCGTGGACTACCTTCATTAAGACACAACATGAATTGGCAACAAGCGGGATGAAGCCAGCACCCTGAGAACCCATTTCTACGAGTGCCTGCATCTTTGCCATCTACCCCTTCAAAAAGATTCCTACTACACCTGGCTAGAGAATTCTCTCACTTCAACCTCATGGTTTTTCTCTACCTTTCACAGCCCTGTGCTTCGTGCTGCTTGGTGAATTTTTCTACTACTAGCAATTTCATTTTATTCGTTTTTGCTGCTTTCATAACTTTAAGTGCTCGCATTGACTTGGTTTACCTTTGAAACATCCGCGAGCACAAATGTCCTCCTTTGGAACCATTCTGGCTCCCCGATTCTTCCTCCACACGGCGTTCGTCTCTGGATTCTATCCTCTGTCATCGGAATGCCATCACCTGCCGACCTTCTTCATCTCAAGTGAACAGCTGACATCACAAACAGAGCCCGCTGACAATCCCTATGTGCCAGTCTTAAAGGCAAGGTCCACCGCCTTTAAGACTTCGTCCTTAGCTGCCTTTTCATGATTCTTTTCGGCATCTTGTTGCTTGCGCGGGGATGCGCACACCTCCTCAGAGACCTGATTTGGAGACTTTACTGAGCACTTTGAGCGCGGTGACGCGCCACCTTTTTCATCGAAGCTCAATCTTAAGCTTGCTTGTGCATTCTACAATTGGTGAGCTCATGTGTGGGAACACACTCACCTTTTTCTTCTTGATATAACATTTCATCTTTATTAACATTCAGGGGTGAGTACTTTATGCGCGGTGATGCGCACACCCTTCGTTACACTCACGTTTATTTATGATTGTCCACTTGAGGGTTCTCCACATATTTTCAATGCTTTGACATTCAATTCAAGCGCGGTGACACGCACACCTCTTTCTCATACTGTACTCTTCCTTTTGCTCAAATTACCTGTTTATGACCTTTTCAAGCGCAGTGACGCGCTCCCCATTCTTCAAAAGTTACATACTCTATACTTTGACCTGTGCCTTAAATTCTGGTTTTATAATCTAATATTTATTTTAACATAAAATGGGTCTTCAAACAGCCATACTTCCAGCTCAATTCTTGTCAGAACCAGGTACACCCAAAGTTAAATGGAACCAATGGTAAAAATCCTTTAACAGCTACATATTAGCGATAGATGGTGTGAAATTTTCTGCAGTCAGGAAGAATGCTATGCATTATAGTTGCTTGGGGTCAGAGGAGCTTTCATCACCAACCACCTATAATTCGCCCTTCTTCTGATGACTGGGATCAGTTTGCAGAGGCAATAACCAGCTTAAAAAAATATTTTAAAGATGAGCCTAGTGTCATTGTAGAGAGACACAAATTCTATACTCGCAAACAGCAAGAACATGAAAACATTGCTTGTTTTTCAGCTGAGTTAAGAGTATTAGCTTCTTCGTGTGAGTCTGTAGGTCCAATTGAGCAATATTTAAGAGATCAGATTGTAGAGAATTGTCATGATTCAAAAGTCCAAGAAATAATTTTATGTTGCAGGAACCCTTCTTTAGTAGAAACTCTAGAAATTGCCAGAGGAATTGAGTGTTCTATTACAGCTTCTAAAGAATTAGGAAAGGCTAAATGTATCAACATTGAAGCGGTGAACAAAACCACTCAAAAGCCTGCCTTTAATTCTGGGCAAAGTAATAAACCTATTATCTCTAAACCTGAATTGAAAGAATCAATAGAAATGCCCAGGGTTTCAGCTGTGGCTCAAAGTCCCATTTAGCCAATGCTCCCACTTGTCCAGCTGTTGGTAAAACTTGCTCTTATTGTAAGAAAAATTGTCATTTTGCTAAGGTATGTAGAAATCCTAACAAAGTTATGGGCTTAAACACACAAGAATCCCAGAATGCATCAAGTTCATACAATTAAGATATTCAAAGTAAGAAAATTATTTTGTCTACTGAAATGGTGAATACTGTAAGTCAATCTGTTCTTGATGGAGGCGATCCCATTTGCAATGTCAAAATTGGAAATGTGGATACCAGAGTCACTGTTGACTCTGGTTCTACCATTACCATAATTTCAGACCATTTTTCATAAAAGAACTGAATGGCACGGATTTGCTTCTTCCAGACATTCGCACTGTTTGCTTTTGGTGGTCAAGAAATTGACATGATGGGTTACTTTCCATAAAGCTTACAATTTAAAGATAGACTCATTCATACTAATGTTTACGTAGCAAAGAAGGGTTTACAACATTTTGGGTTGGTGACATCAGGGTAAATTTGGTATGATTTTGATGCCTGGGACGCAGCATCCCATTTCACTTGTAAATACTGTGCAGGAGAATGTTCCTTCTTTAGATTATGTTCTTAAAAAGCACCAACATGTATTTGAGGACAATGTAGGAATGGTAAAAGGTTATGAGCATAAAATTATTCTCAAGCCTGATGCCATCCCTGTTGTTCACAAAGTAAGACATGTTCCTTTGAGCATTCGATAGAGATTAAAGGAACATCTTCAAAAGTTATGCTCTGATGGAGTCATTGAGCCTGTGGACTCCTCCTTATGGGTTTATCCCATTGTAGTGGCTTTAAAAAAATTTGGGTGGAACTCAGATTATGCATTGACTTGAGATCATTAAATAAAAACATTCAAGTAGACTGTTTCCCTTTACCAAGGATTCATGACATGCTAGCTCAACTTTCTGGTACAAAAATAGTTTCCACTATTGATCTGAGAGCTGCCTACCATCAGATTGAGCTAAACAAGGACTCTCGTGATCTTAGAGCTTTCAACACTCCTTTGGAGAATTTCGTTTCCTTAGAATGCCGTTTGGCCTTGCATCGGCGGCATCTGTATTCCAGAAACTTATGTTTCAGTTATTAGGAGATGAGAAAGATGTACTCTCCTATCAGGCAACATTTTAATTTCTTCAGACTCAGTCAAAGAACACTTAGTTAAACTTGACCGGGTTCTTGGTATTCTGGAAGACAATGGCATGACAGTGAAGAAACAGAAATTTAAGTTTTTAATGAAGGAAGTTGAGTATTTGGGGCATGTTGTTTCGTCAACTGGTATCAGACCCAAGCAAGATCTTCTAAAAGCCATTAGTGATTGTGCTCAACCTATAGATAAGGATCAGTTAAGATCTTTCCTTGGCCTAAGTGAATATTAATCCTGTTTTGTGCACAATTTTGCCTTGGTAAATGAACCTTTGAGAAGACTTGTTAGAAGCAATGTCAAGTTCAACTGGCAAGACTAACAAATGGAAGCTTTAAAACATTTAAAGAGTCTAATTGTAAATGCACCTGCACTTCAACCGTATAAAGATAATGCCATATCCTTTATCACTGCTAATGCCAGCAATTTACGCCTTGGCGCCATTCTCAGTCAGATGGTGGATGGAGTTGAAAATACATTAGCTTTTGCTTCCCGTAGACTTTCAGCAGCTGAGAAGAATTACAGTACAATTGAAAAGGAAGCATTGGCCTGTGTATGGGGTGTTCATCATTTTGCAACTTATTTGTGGAGGAGAGAGTTTGTGGTGGTTACTGACCACAAACCTTTAGTTTTCATATGAAATGACAAAGGGTTGAGCAATGCCAGTCCTAGGTTGATTCGCTTGTTTTCTAGATTGCATGAGTACAATTTTACCATGAAACATATTCCCAGAAGAATTTTTTTTAGAACTGATTTTCTTTTCAGGTGCCCCTCTGATTCGAGTACTGATGAGTTAGTTCATGAGGAAAAGGAACTTGTTGTTGGATTGGTTGATGGTTTTGCTTTGACCAACTAGGTCATTTCTTATCAAGACTGGGAACGTGTCTCTGCTTCTGATCAATGTCACGTTTTCCTTAAGAAGTTAATTTGTGTTGGTTGGCCTAGAGAATCTCAAGTTGGGGAAGGATTCAAATCCTTTTTCAAGATTAAGGATGAATTAAGTGTAGAAGGAATTTTCCTCATGAGAGGTTCTTTGTAAATTCCTCCCGCTGGGTTGAGGAGCAAGTTGATTACTTTGTCTCACAAGGGGCATGTGGGTGATACTGGAGTTAAAAAGAGACTACGTTTATACTACTGGTGGCCTGGCATGGATAGTCTGGTAGAGACCATGTTGAATAATTGCAGAGTGTGTGGCCATGCAGAGAAATCTCTTCGCACCTTCAATCCTCCATTGTGTCCTGTGGCATTTCCTGAGAGACCTTGGGAAAAATTAGGATTAGATTTTGTTGGTCATATTGGTGATTTCAGGTACATTTTGTCTGTAGTTGACTACTTTTCCAAGTTGGTTTCTTTCAAGTTTATGAGGGAACCCAACACAGATACGTCATTGAGTTTTGAAGCAGTTATTTAATTCAGAGGGTATTCCTGCGTTGTGATGTCAGACAATGGAGTTCAATTTTTTTTAATAATATGAATACTTTTCTGTCAAAGTTTGGGGTTAAACACCTTACCACTGCTCTTTATAGTCCTCAAGGCAACCGTTTAGTCGAGAGGGTGCACTGTGTTTTGAAAGACACTATATAATTAGCTGTTTCTTCTGGTTTGCAGGTGCAGGATGCTGTTGCTGAGAAAGTTTGGTCTTACAACAATACTCCTCATTCTACCACTGGCGTGTCCCAATTTGTTTTATTTGAGGGGTAGACATTCTTTTAATGAGCTTTCTTCTCAGTGGGTGATTTCCAATTCTGGTGTTGATGGCAATATTCCCAATTGTGATCAAATCATTTATTTTTATTTTTTTAAAATTTTTTTATTCAGAGCAAGAGGTTCAAGAATACATTACAGAATAAATTTAACATTTATATTGTTGATAATATGGCATTAAAATGAAATGGTATGAAGAAAAGAGAGCACTAACCGAATGTGCAATGTGCCTTGTGCAAAACAGCAAAAATACAAATACTCAAAACCTACTAAAGTGCGAAAGTGTAAAAAAAAAGGCACTAATCGAAAGTGCAATGTGCCATGTACAAAACCAGCATAAATACAAATCCTCGAAGCCACTAAAGTGCAAGTGCAAGACATAAGTAATTGCAGTAATGTTACAATAAAGGGAATTCATTAGCATAAAAACATCAATAAAAAAGACATGCTTCGAAACAATTCACCACTTCCAGTATTTAAAATGTAATATCTATAAAGTGCTAATGCATTCTTCACAGAAAACAATCAAAAAGGAGGTTCACTTCCATACAAAAACCACATTAGGAGAAGACTTCTAGGTATATCCCTTCCAATATTTCATTTTCTATTAAGTCTTCTCCAGTATTTCAAAAAACTTCCAGTTTCGCTCAAACTTTTTTACAGCTCCTACCCTCCTAGCATAGGCCTCCTCAATTTTTTTTTACTCTTTTCATTTTATTAATCCATTTCAAATGAGAGGGGGCTTCTGTAGATCTCCAATTTTGCTAAATTAATGAGCGTGCTACCGCACTAGCAATAAAAATAAAAACTCTTTCTGGTTTAGACAATTGTAACCCTCCCTTGCAGTAGCCAAATAGCACAACCTCGGCTTCGATCGGGATTCTATTTCCGATTGCACGCTCGATGTCTGAAAATACGGCTTCCCAAAAAGACCTTAGGCTGGGACACACAAAAAAAATATGGTGCCAACCACCTTCCCCATGTTTAAAGCACCGAAAGCACTTATCTTCCACGTCTGGAAACCTTTTATTTAGAGTAGAAGGTGTTAAATAGGCCAGCCACCTTGAAAAAAAGGCCATCCTCTTATAATTAGCAGCACGCAATGCTCTACTTCCTGAGTAGCTGATCCACTCCCACTCCCTTTCGGATAATCTGCAGTCAGTTTCCCGATTTATTTTTTCCAAATGGTTCTGGATCACCAAAGAATATTTTGTTTTGTGTAGCAACTTATACCAGTTGCCTATTCCTCGTAGTTTAGCCCCGTAGAGGGCAACTGTCGAATGATTGGGGGGTTCAGTTATACCACCGGTGCTCCTCAACCAGGAGACTAACCGCAGATATTCAAAGAAGGCCGGTTTCCGATGAGTCCCTATCCTGGCCAATATTTCCTGCCAGGAAATCAGCCTATTCTGAACTATAAAATGTCTCAATTCGGTAAATCCAGAATTCTCCCAAACATTGATGTGACTAACTTGTATCTGGAAACCGAGGCTGGCACATTCTCTTATATTGAGGTATTGAAAGCCCTTTAGATTCATTTCCCTAGAAACGGTTTGAAGTCTGATAAGAAAGTCTTTTAAAGTTTTATATCGTGTTTTCTTAGGAAGCTTAGCAGTTTTTAAAAACACTGAAGTGGATGAACCAATTTCTAGCAGCATTCTATTGATAAAAAAGTATCTCTACAAGAGCTAGATCCTAACAGCCCCGATACTAAATCAAGAAGGGCAGCTTCATAATATGATCTTACATGTGGGAGTGCGAGCCCCCCCCTGATCTATTGGTAGTTGTAAAGTATTCAATTTAACCCTGGGGGCTTTCTTCTCCCAAATGAATTGTCTGAAAAGAGTATCCATTTCCCTAAAAAATACCTGATTAATTTTGATAGGAACATTAGAAAATAGAAAAATCAATAGGGGTAATATAGACATTTTTATTAATGATACTCGCCCTACTATTGATAATGGAAGCAATGACCATTGCGCCAATAATTTACTTATTTTTGTCTTTATCCTTAAATAGTTTAACTCAAATAATTGAGAAAACTGTGAGGAGACATAAATCCAAAGATATCTTATAGGGTCAGTTCTTAATGCCTGTGATTTTAAAGAACAGGGAAATGCGTCGATAGCAGCATTCATGGCGAGAACTTCTGTTTTATTTGCATTAATTTTATAGCCGCCTATTCTCTCAAACTGCAGAAATTCTCCCAAGACCTCCTCGAAATTAATCCTATTTGGGGCCAGGTAAAGGATAATATCGTCGGCAAATAATTTAAGTTTAGGCATATCCAAGATTGGGGGGTGAATAGCAGCATTGTTTCAAATTCTTAAAACCAAGGGTTCGATAAAAAAAGTAAAAAGTAGGGGAGAGAGTGGACAGCCTTGTCTCGTTCCACGCCTGATTTTTATTGTTCCTGCACAGCTGGCATTTATTACAAGCTTTGCTGTAGCATCCTGATAAATATTATTTAGCATCCCTACGACATTCAATGGAAAACCAAATTGAGCCAGAGTAATAAATAAAGTCTTCCAATTTACGAGGTCGAATGCTTTTTCTGCATCGACCATTACAATGCTTGCTGGGATATGATTTACATTAATATAGTCTAAAGCCTGTATTAAAAATTGAGTATTGGCAGCCATTGATCTACCCGCAATAAAACCGGTTTGATCCTTGTGGATTACTTCCTGAGCAGCTGGTAACAAACGCTCGGCCCAAACCTTCATTAATAATTTATAGTCAGAATTTAAAAGACTTATGGGCAGATACGAATTCATATCATCAGGATTCTTATCTTTTTTAACGAATGAAACAATAATCGCCTCTTTAAACTCGCTTGGGACCGGGCCCCCTTCTCTAATAAAATTAAACAAATTTCTCAGAGGAACAAGTAATTCCTCTGAAAAAACCTTAAAAAACTCAATTGGGAAGCCATCTTGCCCACAAGCTTTGGAACCCGCAGTTGATTTGATAGCTGCTAAAATTTCACCTACCTCAATTTGTTTTTCTAAATTATGGACCCGCTCCAAAGATAGTTGAGGGAGATTCAAAGTTGAAAAATACTCTTTAATCGAGTTTTCCTGTATTTTGTATTCGGTGGAGTATAACCGGGCATAATGATCCAGCAAGAGTTGAGAAATTCCACAGCTATCAACTACATCTAAACCAGTGGAGGGATTCAATATTTTAATTATTGAGGCAGATTCCTGTTTCTTCCTTGTAGAGTTTGCCAGGAGTTTGCCAATTAATTGGCTCTCCTCGTAGACCCTCTGTTGAAATAGTTGAGAGTTACAGACCTCTTCCATGGTAAAGAAATCTTTCAAAGCCATTTTTGCCTGGTCATATTTATTAGGTAGAAACTGAAGTTGAAGGGCATACTCCTGCTCCAGTTCTATCTGTAATCAGGCTATCTTATCCCTTCGAACCTTACGCTGAGCAGTTGTAAAAGCTATTAATAGACCCCGAGCTGTCGTTTTGAACCCTCCCCAAACAGAAAAGGGGGTAGCGGTATTCTCGTTGATCCTAAAGTATTCCCCGATCCAGACCCTAAAATCCCTTATCCATTCCTCATTCTGCAATAGGAGACGGTCGAGCTGCCACCTAGGCCGTTCCTTATCCTCGCCCTTGATTTTAATCTCCAGATTAACATAGGCGTGGTCTGAAAAGGGGCTACATCCTATATCTACTTCTAACATCTGAAGGGACCTGGAGCTAAGGAAAAAATCAATTCTGGATGCGGTTTGAAAGCGATGTGAATAAAAAGTAAAAAATTCCTTCTCCGGATTCCTTTCCCTCCAGCCATCCACCAATTGAAATCCCTTAATAATAGCTTCCAAAGCTTTTTTAGTACTCGGTTTTAATTGTCTCCTCTGTTTATTTGATGTATCTTTTCTTAAATCCAATATAAAATTAAAATCTCCTCCAAGTATCATCTGCCCCGGGGCACCAGATAGTAAAGTATATATTTGGATCAATGGAGCCTCATCATCAATTATCGGGCCATAGTATTTAATTGGATTAAGCCTTTTCCCATAAAGCTTTACTGCTACCCATATCCATCTCCCCTGCAAATCCCTGTGAACTTCTACGATTTCCCAAGGAAGCTTATTTGAAAGATAAATTGCGACACCCCTCGTGGCAGAGCCTGAGGATGCAAAAAATACTTTCGAGAAAGTTCTGGGTATAAATAGCTTAGGGGAGTTAGACTTAAGATGAGTTTCTTGGAGGAAAAGGATTTGAGGGATTAATGAAGTTAGCCATCTAATTAAAGCGCCATACTTCTTTTTATTCAGTATACCATTTACGTTGGCTGATAGAATCTTACATCTATTCAATTCCCTAACCATCTATCCATCTATTCATATTCAATTTTCTGCCTTGCCTTTTAATATAAATTCTAATAGTAGCCTTATTCCAAAAACCTCTTGCTCTGTTTTCCCCCCCTTTGCCATGAGTGAACCCCCAGCCCCCCTACCCCTCCAACCCCTAGAAACCCCCCCTCCCTAGAATGTGGAATATCCCCTACCAGCCACGCTGACCACATTACTACCCACCCTACTACACCCTAGGGTGTCTTGACCTTACACCCTTCATGACCCGCGACCCCGCCCCACCCCCAACTTTAGTGAATTGACTAAGAACCTTAAAAATTAAAAGTTATGTACAAAAAGGACATGGGCACAGACAAGAGAGTTCAGGGAAAGGGGCTTCACAACAGACCGCACGGGGCAGGCAGGAGGAGCAGTTGCAGCACAACAGACCAGGGAGGGCAGAAGGGTGTGGCAGTAAAATGGACCATGGAGGACAGGAGGAAGGGTATAGGGGCATGGCATGTGGACAGGCAGGGTGGAGGTGGCAGGGACAGGTTACAGTCATCTGACAATGCTAGGCAGGTGGGAGGGGAGTGGCAGCTCAACAGAACACTCAGAGTAGATAGGAGTGGCAGGTCCATGGAACATGGTGGGCAAAAAGGATGGAGCAGGGGCATGCACAAAGACATCGGAGGGCAGGGGGAAGGAGAATAGGGGCAGCAAGCTAAGCACAGAGGCTAAGCAGGAGGTCAATGATGGGCCATAGAATTGGGCAATGGAGGGCAGGAGGAGTGGACTGGTACATCATGCTAAATGGAGGGCAGTGGCAGCACATCAGACCATGCATGGCAGAAGGGAGGAGGCTAGTCCATGGATTCAGACAACAGAGGATAGGGAGGCGGTGGATGGGGCAGCAAGCTAACTGTTCAGAGAAGGTGGGTATTAGGAACTTTATTGTTTTTAAAATGTGTGTCTGTGCGAACTACTTAAAATATGAACAAGTATACAGCATAATCTCACTTTTATTCAGGAAGAAGAGGACGTTTGTGACTGTGACTCCGGGCTCACTTGGCAGAAACTCCCCCTGACCCTCCACCCCCCATCGCAAAATGTAATGCCCGTGAAAAGGGTAGGTGGACGCAGTGTTATATAGAACATAGTCCTGAGAGCACGATTGAAAATGAAAACTAGATATAGTATATGGTATAAATTATGCACCAAAAAGTGTGATATAAGATGAACTGGGGTGTGAAATATAATATGCAATACATTGTGCGCAATGACAGATTCATTGGAGAGCGCAAGATAGCACAGGCACTAGCGCGTGCTATGCGATATTCGCCTTGGAATGTAATATGCACAGGGCAGTGTTGTGTAACCTAACTAGTCTCTAAAGTTGTAATATAAAATATGTGCTGGGGGTGTAACGTTGCATATGCACTGTGACAAAGATATGGATCCCAGATTGTAATATGTATGGCATAGCGCTGTGCGTTATAACATAGGCATCGAGGAAGGCACGTTAGATGGGGCAATATAACCCGTGCGAAGGCAAGTGTGGCATGACATATTCACGGGGTGGTGTTACAGTGCACATGGGCTAGAGAGTGTCATAGCATACGCACTAGCTGGTGGAATACAACACAGAGGTGTGTGGCACTCGGCGGGCACTGGTGGGTGTAACACAGCATTGGGCTCAGCCAGGAGCACGCTGTGACTCTCAAGTGAGCTTTGTCTCCTTTCCAGAGAGTAAAATAAAAAGTATTACACATCCGGCGGTGGATGTCTGTTTTATTACCCGTGAGGGGGGTTTCTTGCATAGTTTGGTCGAATTTTTGTCGAATCCCCTTTGAATGGCTTGGTGTGCGTGTTTATTAAATGTGCCCATCAATAGCTACCCATGTTTGTATAAATAAACGACAAAGGGTGTCTACTTGGTAAGTACCCACCGGCGGGGGCGCCGGGATTAGGCACGGTAGGGCGTCAGACACGTCAGAGCTTCACTAGCAGTGTACATACATTCCACGTGGATTCATTGTATGCATAGTCGCCTTTTAATGAATATCACGCAAATCGTCATGGTGATAGGTACATACGGTTTGTCCAGCATGTCCTAGGTGTTTCTATAAATATATATATTTTTAAAATAACAAAAAACAAAGGCCGGCCCCGTGGGGATGGGGTCCTCAGTGGCCTGAGGAGGGGAGCAACGCAGCCCCCCTCCTAAAGAATAATAAAAAAAAAAAAGACCATGACCCGAGGGTTGGGGTCCCCGGGGCCGATTAAGGCCTTGGGAGGGGGCCCACGTGGCCCCCTTCCCCACTTCCGAATTTCTTTTTTTCAACAAAAAAAATTAGGGTGCAGGCCCTGGGGGATGGGGTCCCCAGGGCCAATAAATTAGAAAAAGAAGGGGGGCCACACAGCCCTCCTTCTTAAAAAAATAAAATAAATAAAAGACCAGCATTGCGCCGGAGGCCACGCCCCCTCCTTGCAGCACTCTGCAAACGAGCCCACTGGCCAGTTGTAAGTTGGGGAATTAATTCCCCATCAATACTGAGGGTCCCTGAGGGCCAACTAGCCCAACAGGTATCTCCAGTATGCGCCAGGGAGCTGCATTGCATACAGGTGTTCTGAGGCCACGCCCCTTTTTACACCTCTATGCAACGCAGCTCTGTGGCGCTTACTGGAGGTACCTAGTGGGCTAGTTTGACCCTAGGGACCCTTAGGATTCAAGGGGAGTTAATCTCTCAACTTAGAAAGGCCACAGGGTGCGTTTACACAATGGTGAAGGGAGGGGACGGGGCCTGAGGTGACGTGTGCAAACACGCCCTGTGCGCGTTTAAAGTTGGGGAAATAATTCCCTTTCAATCCTGAGGGACCCTGGGGGCCAACTAGCCCACCAGGTGCTTCCAGTAAGCGCCACTGCTCTGCGTTGCAGAGAGGTGGTGCAGCCCGTGCCCCTTTTTACACCTCTCTGCAACGCAGCTCTGTGGCGCTTACTGGAGGTACCTAGTGGGCTAGTTGGACCCTAGGGACCCTCAGTATTCAAATGAACTTAATCTCCCAAGTAAAAACGGCCACAGGGCGTGTTTACACAGTGGTGAAGGGCAGGGACGGGGCCTGAGTTAACGTGTGCAAACACGCCCTGTGGCGCGTTTTAAGTTGGGGAAATAATTCCCCTTCAATCCTGAGGGACCCTGTGGGCCAACTAGCCGATCAGGTGCTTCCAGTAAGAGCCACTGCGCTGCGTTGCAGAGAGGTGGTCTAGGCCGTGCCCCTTTTTACATCTCTCTGCAACACAGCTCTGTGGCACTTACTGGAGGTACCTAGTGGTCTAGTTGGACCCTCGGGACCCTCAGGATTCAAGGGGACTTAATCTCCCAACTGTTTACACAATGGGGAAGGGAGGGGACGAGGCCTGAGGTGACGTGTGCGCACACGCCCTGTGGCCTGTTTTAAGAGGTAGTTTTAATCCCCTGCCCTCTTATATACTAGGGGCTTACAGAGGAGGTCATGCTAATCACAGGGGGACCCCAACACATAGTGTTCCCTAGTGTATGTAGGTGTTTTCACTGTATTCTGAGTGTCTTTTAACATAGCACTGGCTCTAGGACTGGTTAGTCAGACTCAGTTACCACCAGTATCCGTCTGAAAAAGTTGAGGGTACAGGATGATTTTGCAACAAGGCTTCTTTCTGCTCTTCTGTTTGTTCTTTCTGCACGTTATCCTTCTTCACGGCACTTTTCTTCGTCTGAGGACTTCTGTTGCTTCTTTCTGCATTTTTTCTTTTTTTCTTTCTGTGCGTTTTTTCTTCTTTCTTCACATGTCCTATCTCTGTAGGCATAGTTAGAAATTAGCATTTAAAAAACCTTTGAAATTCACTGAAAAAACCATAGCTTTCAGGCACGTTATAGTTAGGAATTAGCATTTAAAAAACCTTAGAAATTCACTGAAGAAACCATAGGTTTCAGGGGCGTTATAGTTAGCTGGACTTTTCACTCGTACAAAACCATTGAAATTCCCCCGTTATAGTTAGTTCAGCTAACTATAACTTGCGCGCCTGCAATGCACTGCTGATGACGTCACATATTACATGACTCATGACATGGTCAGTGACATCACTCATGACATCACTCATGACATCATCCTTGTGATAGAGTGGCATACCTCCTCTCCCCCTAATATAACCTTCGATACACACATTTAAAAATAGAAACTAAAATGTTCAAAAATATGGACATACCAATACCAGTTACAACAACCTATTCAGTAATTCTAAGATCCACATAAACATCCACTCATTCACCAACAGTCCTATACAGTCACTCATACATGTACTCACTCATCATATGTACTCATACACCTATACATCCTGTTACACAACGCCACTCATCCATAGAGTTACTCACACACATAGTCACTCATGCTAATAAAAGAATCAAACATCCATTTACTTGCATATACAGTTATATACACACCACCACACTTACTTCTACAGAAACTTATACATACTTAGTCTTTTAAACAATCACTTATAGAAACACATACTTATTCATACAGGAACTCTTCCAATCTCTCACTCTCACATATACTCACTTATATACACTAATAGTCACATATATTAGTTTAAAACATATGTAGTTACTCATAAAGACACTATTGAGACAGTCATTCACTCACTAACACACTCATGCACACACTAATCCACCCATACAGTCCTGCACACATGCTGTCTTCAACACATACACACAGTGAGTCACTCATTCATGCACCTATACACTACGTAATACCCCCCACCGAACCATACAGACACTCATACTGATACTCAAAAAAACAACTAATAACCTATATAGACACTCATGTAGCTCCTCACCAACCCATGCTGCCACTTATACACAAAGTGAGAGACTGATACAGATATTTACATATTTAAACATTACTCACTAAGCCATGTATTCACTAGGATACACTTAATCAGTCAGTTATACAATCAATTTTTCAAAAACAAATCATCCATTTAGACACTTATATACCCATTTATTCTTCCATCGACCTTGAGATATACATATATAAAACATATGTAATTTTCAGACAAACACACATTCAGTGAATGATGTCATCAGTGATGTCATTTGAGATGTCATCAGTGATGTCATCAGTGATGTCACTGACCATGTCATGAGTGATGTAATATGTGACGTCCTCAGCAGTGCATTGCGGGCGTGCGAGTTACAGTTAGCTGAACTAACTATAACGGGGGAATTTCAATGGTTTTGTACGAGTGAAAAGTCCAGCTAACTACAACGCCCCTGAAACCTATGGTTTCTTCAGTGAATTTCTAAGGTTTTTTAAATGCTAATTCCTAACTATAACGTGCCTGAAACCTATGGTTTTTTCAGTGAATATATATATATATATATATATATATATATATATATATATATATATATATATTGTAGGAGAGTAGGGTCTGCTATCCTATGGTCACCCCAAATTTTTGCTTTTGCTTCACTGGTTTTTGACATATTGAGGCTGTGGGCCTGCCAATCAGACCCCCAGCCTGCTGTTCTCTCTACTAAATTACAACTATGCACCCTAGGTGCATAACCAATTGGAAGTGGATCACCCTGTCAGCCCCTGTACCAGTGTACACTAGGTACCCAGGGCATTGGTGTACCCAAGGCCTGCCAAGGGCTGCAGCATGTATTATGCCACCCCCGGCTTGGCCTAACAATCTGACACAACTGGCTGATCACTCAGCTGGGGTAAGTTGGTGTAATCACCTCTTACTTAGGTGTAGTATACCTATACCTAACCTTAAATGGGACACCTGGTAACCTATAAGTCACTCCTATGGCAGGCCTTAACAATCCTGAAGGCAGAGTGCTTGGTTCCATGTGAGATGGTGCTCTGGCATGAGCTGAGCCTGTCTGCAGTGGTCGGAACAACTTCCTTCTACTGTTTCCAGATATCGTCATACCATATACTCTTAAGTGCATTATGAACCTCGCGGTTAAATGCTATCTTTGGTTTGGCTTTATCAAAACATGTCGAGTAAGGTGTCATACGAGTTGGAATACTAACCCCTCGCCAATTCTGGCGACGGGGTTAGCATTCCACCCTTCTAGAAGGACACGACATGTACAGTACCTGAAACCCGGGTAAAATCAGACATAGCCTCAGCTCCACAAAATGGATGCTGCCACCACAGACACAAGTCTGCCCTCCTGCTGCTGGGAGTCCTTCCAGCTTGGGAGGTGTGGACAAAGGGTTTCCTGCCAGGGGAGGTGCGTGCACCACCCCAGACAGGATTTTGTGTATTGGTCAGGTAGGGCTTGAAAGAAACCAGACATGCCTGTGGCTCACAAGGAGCCTCGGTGCATATGCCAGTTCAAACCGGTCCTGGGGCACACCAGTCCCGGGCCTGGGGCGAGCTGGACAAAGGATTGGGGGTGTAACCACCCCCCTTCCTGGTCCCACCCATAGGGAGGGACCTAGCAGGTAGTCCGGCCCCTAGAATCCGCTTAAAGGTAGGAGCTGTGTCCTAAGACTTCAGACATCCTGGAATCAACTTGAAACTAAGAAGAAGACGGGAACTTCGACATTCTGCTGCACAGAAGACTGAAGAAAATCTCCCCTGTGGTCAGGGAGTGACCACCTTGCTAACGCAAGCACCATCCAGCGAATCACTGTCTGCTTTGCCGCCGCCTCCCGCCGGAGCCCGAGCCCAGAGACTGACAAGACCTGGACCTCCAGACCTCTCACCGCCCGATCCACAGTCCCTGAAAAGAGGAGACCCGTGGAGGCACCGAGACACGTGGAGCCGGCCGTCTTGGAACGACTACGACAAGCTGACAAGTGCAACAACCGAGGCTCCCTCCAAGTTGTGCTTTGGGTCCTGAGAAGCCCAACCCTCGAGCAGCATCTGCACCAAAGGTGAGCCCTCCAGCATCTCCACGATCTGCGTGGGGCCCTTCTGCATTTTGCCACTCGACGCGCCTAACCGGTTGCTGGCCGCTGGCTAGTGGCCATCTTGGCGACGAAATCTACAACAAACACCGCTGGTCTGGTTGCTCCAGACTGGCCCTTGCTCCCCTCCAAAGGAGCAATCCCTCTGACCTTGCGGGTCAGAACCAACAGCTGATTTCCGAATCCTCCTGCAATTGCTTTTGCCAAGGCTTGTTGCTTCGATCAAGTCGCCGACACCGCCGACAGCGAGAGCCTGCGTGGGACAGCTCGTGAGCCGACTCCTGGACGTCGTCGACCTTCAGGGACCACGTGGCTGCGGAGACAAGCTACCCCTCATCACCTGTTTGCACCCGACATCGCCTGGTACCCACCTGGTGCCACGCTGGTCACTGGCTAGTGACTGTGAACACTGTCCCCTCTGCTTACAGGTCTTCGACATCTCCGATCCACCCTTGGATCCACTGCATCTCTCCCGGACCGACCGCCTGCAGCATCTTTGTCTTCAAGCTCCACGGAACAGATAGAAGAAACCCGACGCACTTTGAGGCCTATGCACCCGCTTCCTGTGGGTGAGGTAAAGCTGGTACTCCGGTGCCCATGTGTAGTAATACATCTCTAGTGCCTGTGTTCCAAATCTTAAGTTCCTAGTCAACCCGGAAGATCTCCTTTGCAGTAACTTTGTACTTTTTACGCACCCATTGAAACCTATGGGAGCACGCGTGTGACTATTTGCTCTGCACACGCCACCCGTGGACCTCCTGGTCACTAACTGACGTTAGCTCCTTGTAGGCCCAGCGATTCTAGAGGCCCTAGGCCTTTTCCCTTTTCTGTTCGTGGTACTTATACCACTATTTTAGTATATGGTTTGAGTGGCCACCAGGGCCTATCCATATAACGTGCAACTTCTGTGTATTCTGTGATAATCTTGTTTGACGATTTGTGCTCCTGTGCTCATAAAGAGACTAGGGGTTACTTTGAGAAATAAATACATATATATTTTGAATATATATCTGTGTGGTGTCCTTTCATTGGTATAAAAGGGGGTTGCATTTGGTAAAACAGCTGGCTTAACACGCTTCACGAGTTTAGCCTCAAAGACTGCTTAGCCTACGCTACCACTAGGGCAGCTAGTCCGAAAAGGTTGACTTACAACCACACCATAAGGGTTGCTTGGCATGGTACAAGGTGATCACTTTAACTAGTGAGCATCATATACCAGGCCAACTTCTCACATTGGTGAGCAGCGGTTGGATTTGAGCTTGCTGTGTTTTACCATTGTAATCTCTTGGTTACCAATTGAAAGATCACATAGGTACCTGTAGGTACATATAAAACAAGATTAGATATACATAAGTTCTACTGAACTTAGTTGTTGTAGAGCAAAGGGAGTAGCACACCCTGACTACAACTACTAGATAGGTTTAGTAGGTAAACCCAAGTGTAGGTAGATTGCAACACATCCACCCACACTTAAGAGCAATGGCCGGGGCAGAGGGGTCCACTGTACCCATCTCTGTTGAGAGTGACCCCCAGAGGGCACCATCCAGCTTTGCTACCCTTAATCAGAATGAGCTCAGGCATTTGGCAACTCTTAGAGGCCTTAAACAGCCCAAGAACCCAAACTCTGCTGAGCTCAGAGAGCTCTTACAGAATGATGAGAATCAGAGAGCACTCAAGAAAGCTTCCCAGTTAGCCCCCTTAGGGTCAGGAACAGGAGGCCCCCCTTCTGAAGATACTACAGAGGTACCCAGTTCCAATGGCCATCCCTTAGATGAGAACCATACTACAGGGGAGGAAAGTGGTGAGGATACAGAAAGTAGTGATGATGAAGGGAGAACTAGCCCAGTGCCAAGTATTATACTTGGCCCAGCTGAACTAAGGCTATTGGGGACTGACAATGGGTTCACCCCATTGGATCTCCCCAGTGGACTTAACACAGGGCTTGGGAGGCAAAGGAATCGCTCAGGTGACTCCAATGCTTCTCATGGCTCTAGAGGCTCTCAAGGTCACTCCAGGAAAAGGATGACCACCCCTCAGAGGAGGGAACATGAGGCCAGAATGCAGGAAGCCCAGCTGAGGATCAGGAAGCAGGAGCTAGAAGTAGCCCTGATGGAAGAAAAACTGAACAAAGCTAGGCAACCTAGAGAGAGTGGGTCTATACCCACTGGTGGCAGCATTGTCCCTAAGGACAAAGATAGGGTCTTTGATAATAGGAACCTGTCTAAGGTTGTGCCCCCCTACAAAAATGGGGATGACATCCACAAATGGATAACTGCTCTTGAGAGAGCCTGCAAAGTACAGCAGGTTCCTGAAGACCAGTGGGCAGCAATCCTCTGGCTCTCCTTTGAAGGAAGAGGCAGAGACAGACTCCTCACTGTTAGAGAAGAGGATGTCAGAAACTACAGAGTCCTGAAGAGTGTTCTGGTAGATGGGTTAGGCTTAACCACTGAACAGTACAGGTTAATGTTCAGAGACACCCAAAAGACACAGACTCAGGACTGGTCTGAATACATTGAATGTGCCACTAAGGCTTTGGAGGGTTGGTTGCTGGGAAGTAAGGTATCTGATTTTACAGGATTGTATAATTTGATGATGAGAGAACAGATTTTAAATAACTGTCAAAACCAGCAACTGCATCAACACTTGGTTGACTCTGATCTGACCTCTCCCCAAGAATTGGGAAAGAAGGCAGACAAATGGGTCAGAACCAGGGTTAAGCAAAAGAACCAGAACCAGGGCCAAGGGGGTGATCAGAAGAAAACAGACCAAAAGGGTGGAGATCAGAAACCTAAAGACCAGAAGTCTTCAACAGGGCCCCAAACTACTGCTAAGGAGGGTGGGTCCCAACAGTCCAAGAAGAAGAAAGAAGGTCAGAAGAAACCCTGGTGCAATCATTGTAAAAATACAACTCACTGGACTAGTGATTGCAAAAAGGGTGGAGCCCCCAACACTGTTGCCCCTAAGGCACCTGCTCCCAGTACTACTGTTAGCAGTGTTGGTCCCCAGACAAAGGGTGTAGTGGGAATCACTATGGGAACTGAAGGAGATTCTGACTTAGACAGAACCCTGACACAGGCAGTCTTGATCTGTGATGGGGACATTGATTTGTCCCTGACTGTGAGCCCCAGTAACCTGGGCAAGTACAGACAGACTCCTTTAATTAATGACAAAGTGGCTCAAGCCTACAGGGACACATGTGCCAGTGTCACTATGGTGACACCAGGCTTTGTGGACCCTGGACAGTACATACCAGGTGAGAACTACCTGGTGACCAATGCCAGCAATGCCACTACTTCACACAGTGTGGCAGTTGTTAACTTCTCATGGGGAGGGGTAACTGGCCTCAAAAGGGTTGTGGTTAGTGCAGACCTCCCAGTAGAATGTTTGTTGGGCAATGACCTAGAGAGTTCTCTATGGTCAGAAGTGGAGTACAGGACTCATGCAGAGATGTTAGGTATATCATCACATGTCCTTGCTGTGACCAGGTCACAGGCCAAAAAGTGCCTCACTGAACCTCAGGTCTTGGATCCTGGAACAATGGACCAAGCACCTACCAAGAAGAAGAACAGGAGGGTCAAGGCTGTGCCTTCCCCCCTGCCTCAGAGTGATGATCAGCCTTCCCAGGAAGCTGATCTAGAGGACCCTGAAGGAACTGTCCCTGAAGAGCTTGAACCTGATCAGGTTGAGTTTCTGGGGACAGGGGGACCTTCAAGGGCTGACTTGAGGCAGGCTCAGTTATCCTGTCCCTCTCTTGAACCCCTCAGACAGCTGGCTGCTGCTGAGGCTGCTGGGAATGCTCAAGGTACCCATAAAGTGTATTGGGATGAAGGGCTCCTTTATTCAGAGGCTAGAGACCCCAAGCCTGGTGCTACCAGGAGGTTGGTCATACCTCTGCAATTTAGGGGCTTCCTTCTTACCTTGGCCCATGACATTCCTTTAGCAGGACACCTAGGCCAGAATAAGACCTGGGACAGACTTGTCCCTCACTTTCACTGGCCTCATATGAATGAAGATACAAAGGAGTTTTGTCGCTCCTGTGTCACCTGCCAAGCCAGTGGCAAATCAGGTGGCACAACAAAGGCCCCCCTAATACCACTACCTGTGGTGGGGGTCCCCTTTGAAAGAGTGGGAATAGACATAGTGGGTCCCATGGATCCTCCCACTGCATCTGGGCACAGATTTATACTGGTGGTAGTGGATCATGCCACCAGGTATCCAGAGGCAATTCCCCTTAGGACCACTACAGCTCCTGTTGTGGCCAGGGCCCTGCTGGGAGTATTCTCCAGAGTGGGGTTTCCTAAGGAGGTAGTATCTGACAGAGGTACCAACTTTATGTCAGGATACTTGACAGCTATGTGGAAGGAATGTGGTGTCAACTACAAGTTCACCACCCCTTATCACCCACAATGCAATGGGCTTGTTGAGAGATTCAACAAGACCCTAAAGGGTATGATCAAAGGATTACCTGAAAAGCTCAGGCGAAGATGGGATATCCTTCTACCCTGCCTTCTGTTTGCTTACAGAGAGGTCCCACAAAAAGGAGTTGGCTACAGCCCCTTTGAATTGTTGTTTGGGCACCCTGTGAGAGGCCCACTGTGTTTGGTGAAGGAAGGATGGGAGTTACCTCTCAAAAAGCCTAAGCTAGACATAGTGGACTATGTACTTGGTCTCCGCTCCCGGATGGCTGAGTATATGGAGAAGGCATCCAAAAACCTTGAGGCAAGCCAGGCCTTACAGAAAGCTTGGCATGACCAAAAGGCTGTCTTGGTTGAGTATCAGCCAGGACAGAAGGTATGGGTGTTGGAGCCAGTGGCCCCAGCAGCACTCCAAGACAAATGGTCTGGACCCCATACAATCCTGGAAAAGAAGGGAGAGGTCACCTACTTGGTGGACCTAGGAACTCCCAGGAGTCCCCACAGGGTACTCCATGTTAACAGGCTTAAAGCATATGTTGACAGGGCAGACATGGGCTTGCTCATGGCTACAGATGAGGGACAGGAGGAAGAGAGTGACCCTCTCCCAGACCTGTTGTCTCAGAACCCTGAAGATGGCTCAGTTGAAGGAGTGACCCTTGGAGGCAACCTCACTGCCCATCAGCAGACTGAATGTAGACAGGTTCTACAATCATTTTCACATATGTTTTCCTTGATACCTAGTCAAACTGACTGGTGTACCCATGTTGTGGACACTGGTGACAGTCTGCCTGTAAAGAACAAACTTTATAGACAACCTGACCACGTCAGGGACTGTATAAAGGCTGAGGTACATAAAATGCTGGAATTAGGTGTCATTGAACCCTCAGAGAGCCCCTGGGCTAGCCCAGTGGTTCTGGTCCCCAAACCTCACACCAAAGATGGCAAGAGAGAGATGAGGTTCTGTGTGGATTACAGAGGACTCAATACTGTCACCAGGACAGATGCACACCCTATTCCAAGGGCAAAAGAAGGGAGAGGTCACCTACTTGGTGGACCTAGGAACTCCCAGGAGTCCCCACAGGGTACTCCATGTTAACAGGCTTAAAGCATATGTTGACAGGGCAGACATGGGCTTGCTCATGGCTACAGATGAGGGACAGGAGGAAGAGAGTGACCCTCTCCCAGACCTGTTGTCTCAGAACCCTGAAGATGGCTCAGTTGAAGGAGTGACCCTTGGAGGCAACCTCACTGCCCATCAGCAGACTGAATGTAGACAGGTTCTACAATCATTTTCACATATGTTTTCCTTGATACCTAGTCAAACTGACTGGTGTACCCATGTTGTGGACACTGGTGACAGTCTGCCTGTAAAGAACAAACTTTATAGACAACCTGACCACGTCAGGGACTGTATAAAGGCTGAGGTACATAAAATGCTGGAATTAGGTGTCATTGAACCCTCAGAGAGCCCCTGGGCTAGCCCAGTGGTTCTGGTCCCCAAACCTCACACCAAAGATGGCAAGAGAGAGATGAGGTTCTGTGTGGATTACAGAGGACTCAATACTGTCACCAGGACAGATGCACACCCTATTCCAAGGGCAGATGAGCTCATAGACAAACTAGCTTCTGCAAAGTTTTTGAGCACATTTGACTTAACAGCTGGCTATTGGCAAATCAGATTAGCTGAGGAGTCTAAGGCCAAAACAGCATTCTCAACCCCAGGTGGGCACTACCAGTTTGTGGTGATGCCCTTTGGTCTGAAGAATGCACCTGCCACCTTCCAAAGGCTGGTGAACCAAGTCCTTACTGGGTTGGATGACTTTTGCGCAGCATATCTTGATGACATTGCTGTCTTTAGTTCCACCTGGGAGGATCACCTGATCCACCTGAGGAAGGCTCTTGAGGCTCTGCAAAGGGCAGGCCTCACTATCAAGGCTACTAAGTGCCAGATAGGGCAGAGTAAGGTTGTGTATTTGGGCCACCTTGTAGGTGGGGGCCAAGTTCAACCACTGGAGAGTAAGATACAGTCCATCAAGGATTGGTCCCCTCCAACCACCCAGACTCAAGTTCGAGCTTTCTTGGGCTTGACTGGGTATTACAGGAAGTTTGTTAAGAACTATGGGTCCATTGTGACTCCTCTTAATGATCTGACATCCAAGAAGATGCCCAAAAAGGTTCAGTGGACAGTAAGCTGTCAAAAGGCATTTGATGACCTGAAGGAGGCCATGTGCTCTGCACCTATCCTGAAAAGTCCTGACTACTCCAAAGAGTTTATTGTCCAAACAGATGCTTCTGAGTTGGGTGTGGGAGCTGTGCTGTCACAACTTAATGTAGATGGTCAAGACCAACCCATTGCTTTTATTAGCAGAAGGTTGACCCCCAGAGAGAAGAATTGGTCAGCTATTGAGAGGGAGGCCTTTGCTGTGGTGTGGGCCCTGAAGAAGCTGAGGCCATACTTGTTTGGCACTCACTTCAAGATTCAGACCGACCATAAGCCCCTCTTGTGGCTAAATCAGATGAAGGGTGAAAACCCCAAACTGCTTAGGTGGTCCATTTCCCTACAGGGGATGGACTTTACAGTGGAGCACCGGCCAGGTACTGACCATGGGAATGCAGATGGTCTCTCCAGGTACTTCCACTTAGGACATGAAGACGAGACTGGTCAAGGCTAGTTTAATGTCCCAGCGTTTGGGGGGGGGTTGTGTAGGAGAGTAGGGTCTGCTATCCTATGGTCACCCCAAATTTTTGCTTTTTGCTTCACTGGTTTTTGACATATTGAGGCTGTGGGCCTGCCAATCAGACCCCCAGCCTGCTGTTCTCTCTACTAAATTACAACTATGCACCCTAGGTGCATAACCAATTGGAAGTGGATCACCCTGTCAGCCCCTGTACCAGTGTACACTAGGTACCCAGGGCATTGGTGTACCCAAGGCCTGCCAAGGGCTGCAGCATGTATTATGCCACCCCCGGCTTGGCCTAACAATCTGACACAACTGGCTGATCACTCAGCTGGGGTAAGTTGGTGTAATCACCTCTTACTTAGGTGTAGTATACCTATACCTAACCTTAAATGGGACACCTGGTAACCTATAAGTCACTCCTATGGCAGGCCTTAACAATCCTGAAGGCAGAGTGCTTGGTTCCATGTGAGATGGTGCTCTGGCATGAGCTGAGCCTGTCTGCAGTGGTCGGAACAACTTCCTTCTACTGTTTCCAGATATCGTCATACCATATACTCTTAAGTGCATTATGAACCTCGCGGTTAAATGCTATCTTTGGTTTGGCTTTATCAAAACATGTCGAGTAAGGTGTCATACGAGTTGGAATACTAACCCCTCGCCAATTCTGGCGACGGGGTTAGCATTCCACCCTTCTAGAAGGACACGACATGTACAGTACCTGAAACCCGGGTAAAATCAGACATAGCCTCAGCTCCACAAAATGGATGCTGCCACCACAGACACAAGTCTGCCCTCCTGCTGCTGGGAGTCCTTCCAGCTTGGGAGGTGTGGACAAAGGGTTTCCTGCCAGGGGAGGTGCGTGCACCACCCCAGACAGGATTTTGTGTATTGGTCAGGTAGGGCTTGAAAGAAACCAGACATGCCTGTGGCTCACAAGGAGCCTCGGTGCATATGCCAGTTCAAACCGGTCCTGGGGCACACCAGTCCCGGGCCTGGGGCGAGCTGGACAAAGGATTGGGGGTGTAACCACCCCCCTTCCTGGTCCCACCCATAGGGAGGGACCTAGCAGGTAGTCCGGCCCCTAGAATCCGCTTAAAGGTAGGAGCTGTGTCCTAAGACTTCAGACATCCTGGAATCAACTTGAAACTAAGAAGAAGACGGGAACTTCGACATTCTGCTGCACAGAAGACTGAAGAAAATCTCCCCTGTGGTCAGGGAGTGACCACCTTGCTAACGCAAGCACCATCCAGCGAATCACCGTCTGCTTTGCCGCCGCCTCCCGCCAGAGCCCGAGCCCAGAGACTGACAAGACCTGGACCTCCAGACCTCTCACCGCCCGATCCACAGTCCCTGAAAAGAGGAGACCCGTGGAGGCACCGAGACACGTGGAGCCGGCCATCTTGGAACGACTACGACAAGCTGACAAGTGCAACAACCGAGGCTCCCTCCAAGTTGTGCTTTGGGTCCTGAGAAGCCCAACCCTCGAGCAGCATCTGCACCAAAGGTGAGCCCTCCAGCATCTCCACGATCTGCGTGGGGCCCTTCTGCATTTTGCCACTCGACGCGCCTAACCGGTTGCTGGCCGCTGGCTAGTGGCCATCTTGGCGACGAAATCTACGACAAACACTGCTGGTCTGGTTGCTCCAGACTGGCCCTTGCTCCCCTCCAAAGGAGCAATCCCTCTGACCTTGCGGGTCAGAACCAACAGCTGATTTCCGAATCCTCCTGCAATTGCTTTTGCCAAGGCTTGTTGCTTCGATCAAGTCGCCGACACCGCCGACAGCGAGAGCCTGCGTGGGACAGCTCGTGAGCCGACTCCTGGACGTCGTCGACCTTCAGGGACTACGTGGCTGCGGAGACAAGCTACCCCTCATCACCTGTTTGCACCCGACATCGCTTGGTACCCACCTGGTGCCACGCTGGTCACTGGCTAGTGACTGTGAACACTGTCCCCTCTGCTTACAGGTCTTCGACATCTCCGATCCACCCTTGGATCCACTGCATCTCTCCCGGACCGACCGCCTGCAGCATCTTTGTCTTCAAGCTCCACGGAACAGATAGAAGAAACCCGACGCACTTTGAGGCCTATGCACCCGCTTCCTGTGGGTGAGGTAAAGCTGGTACTCCGGTGCCCATGTGTAGTAATACATCTCTAGTGCCTGTGTTCCAAATCTTAAGTTCCTAGTCAACCCGGAAGATCTCCTTTGCAGTAACTTTGTACTTTTTACGCACCCATTGAAACCTATGGGAGCACGCGTGTGACTATTTGCTCTGCACACGCCACCCGTGGACCTCCTGGTCACTAACTGACGTTAGCTCCTTGTAGGCCCAGCGATTCTAGAGGCCCTAGGCCTTTTCCCTTTTCTGTTCGTGGTACTTATACCACTATTTTAGTATATGGTTTGAGTGGCCACCAGGGCCTATCCATATAACGTGCAACTTCTGTGTATTCTGTGATAATCTTGTTTGACGATTTGTGCTCCTGTGCTCATAAAGAGACTAGGGGTTACTTTGAGAAATAAATACATATATATTTTGAATATATATCTGTGTGGTGTCCTTTCATTGGTATAAAAGGGGGTTGCATTTGGTAAAACAGCTGGCTTAACACGCTTCACGAGTTTAGCCTCAAAGACTGCTTAGCCTACGCTACCACTAGGGCAGCTAGTCCGAAAAGGTTGACTTACAACCACACCATAAGGGTTGCTTGGCATGGTACAAGGTGATCACTTTAACTAGTGAGCATCATATACCAGGCCAACTTCTCACATATATATATATATAAATAAATATATATATATATATATATATATATATATATATATATAGATAGATATATATATTGCAGAAAGCAGGAACAAAGCAGGAACAAAGCAGGAAAACCCACCAAGAAGTCCAGCGGCACACCAGAGGTCAGTACACAGATTTTATTTGTGCACACAAACAACAACGCGTTTCGGCGATGCCTTTCTCAAGTTGAGGAATTGCGCTCTATCTCCTATAGAAATAGACCTCTTGATTCACGAACATGAACAAGGTACTAACGTTTTGGAACAAATACCAATACAATAGACTGCAATTGCAAAAACGATTGTCTAATGTCCTCAATGCTTGTAAATAAAGCAATTTAAAATTTCTGAAGATGCAGAAAATTAGTGCAATAAAATCACATTTGAATCGCCAATGCAATCGTTCTGTAAGCCTGTAATTAACATGGAAGAAATACTACAAAGCCAATCGACGCGCTGGATTCATTCCAAATTTAGAGCTCAATCATGAATACGAATTATTAACATATAATTAAAGCAATCATAATTGGAACAGAAATCCAAAAGCGAGTCATGCTGTGTAAAATGGAACAGCTTTGGCAACATTAATGTATGGAAACAGATTTATGCATATAATAACTGGAAGGAAATATTATTGCACAATAAGAGCATGGAATGAATTCTAATACATGGATAGTTTTATGAGGCTAATCAATTGTATATCATAGATGCAATCAACACGTCACATTCTACACAGAACAATTCCAGTGCCACGACGGGGTAATGTACCCCATTGCAATTCTGCATCTAAACTAAGAGTTATAAAAGGTAATGTACCTTACTGTAAGGGCGACAATCTCAAATGTTATAATTGTGAATATGTCGGTGGTATGACATACAACGGAGTGGGCAATTCCTATGTATGTGCGCTCCCCATTCCAAACAAGTGATAAAAATATATATACATAGTGGTATTCATGGGGTTATAGTAGACAGTGGGAAGATTAATAACCACCGTAGGTTCAAAAGGTAAATTTCGATTATATCGACAACCCAGGATCAATATCGGAATACGATAAGCACCTTACTCTAGTTGAAATTTCAACAAGCCAATTATATTTCAATTGTGGCCATAACAATACGTATATGCAGGTACGATCCCTATTATGGGCCAACTACATGTTATATATATATATATATATATATAAACCAAGTTTGCCCAGAGCAATTAGAACGCACTCACTTCAGGAGAAATCTTCCGATTTATTTTGGATAACAAACTGCAGCATTCATGTGAGTCCTTTTCATTTCTCTTTATCCGACGCGTTTCGAGGCTGCCTGCCTCTTAATCATGGATGCCTTTCAAAACGTTCCACAGATGACTCTGATTCAGCCTTAATTTAGATACCCTCCAGTGGGCGTCGCTTCGGTGCGTCATTATTGCAATGCAGGCTGGTACTTGAGGTCAAGTGCAGAGTTAATTCTTTCCCTTCAGTGGGCTCTGTTTTCCGTTTTGAAGTTATTTTTCACACCCTCCGGTGGGCCATGTCTGCTGAGCAAGTTATATTAACCCTCTTCTGAAGTGCTGACTGAGCGAGGCACAGTTCCTACTCACAGCCCCCCTCTCGTAGGTCTAGGGATGGTGCTATTCTCCACGGCGGGGCGCCGTGTTAAAGATAAACCAAGTTTGCCCAGAGCAATGAGAACGCACTCACTTCAGGAGAAATCTTCCGATTTATTTTGGATAACAAACTGCAGCATTCATGTGAGTCCTTTTCATTTCTCTTTATCCGACGCGTTTCGAGGCTGCCTGCCTCTTAATCATGGATGCCTTTCAAAAGGCAGCCTCGAAACGCGTCGGATAAAGAGAAATGAAAAGGACTCACATGAATGCTGCAGTTTGTTATCCAAAATAAATCGGAAGATTTCTCCTGAAGTGAGTGCGTTCTCATTGCTCTGGGCAAACTTGGTTTATCTTTAACACGGCGCCCCGCCGTGGAGAATAGCACCATCCCTAGACCTACGAGAGGGGGGCTGTGAGTAGGAACTGTGCCTCGCTCAGTCAGCACTTCAGAAGAGGGTTAATATAACTTGCTCAGCAGACATGGCCCACCGGAGGGTGTGAAAAATAACTTCAAAACGGAAAACAGAGCCCACTGAAGGGAAAGAATTAACTCTGCACTTGACCTCAAGTACCAGCCTGCATTGCAATAATGACGCACCGAAGCGACGCCCACTGGAGGGTATCTAAATTAAGGCTGAATCAGAGTCATCTGTGGAACGTTTTGAAAGGCATCCATGATTAAGAGGCAGGCAGCCTCGAAACGCGTCGGATAAAGAGAAATGAAAAGGACTCACATGAATGCTGCAGTTTGTTATCCAAAATAAATCGGAAGATTTCTCCTGAAGTGAGTGCGTTCTCATTGCTCTGGGCAAACTTGGTTTATCTTTAACACGGCGCCCCGCCGTGGAGAATAGCACCATCCCTAGACCTACGAGAGGGGGGCTGTGAGTAGGAACTGTGCCTCGCTCAGTCAGCACTTCAGAAGAGGGTTAATATAACTTGCTCAGCAGACATGGCCCACCGGAGGGTGTGAAAAATAACTTCAAAACGGAAAACAGAGCCCACTGAAGGGAAAGAATTAACTCTGCACTTGACCTCAAGTACCAGCCTGCATTGCAATAATGACGCACCGAAGCGACGCCCACTGGAGGGTATCTAAATTAAGGCTGAATCAGAGTCATCTGTGGAACGTTTTGAAAGGCATCCATGATTAAGAGGCAGGCAGCCTCGAAACGCGTCGGATAAAGAGAAATGAAAAGGACTCACATGAATGCTGCAGTTTGTTATCCAAAATAAATCGGAAGATTTCTCCTGAAGTGAGTGCGTTCTCATTGCTCTGGGCAAACTTGGTTTATATATATATATATATATATATATATATATATATATATATATATATATATATTCCCTTGATTAAAATCATCTTACTTTAATTTAACTCATGATTTGCTTTTATAATCGCAGGAAATAGATGATTATTCATTTATCTCTTATAGGAGAACTTATTCGGCAGAGCAAAGAAGACAAGATGGAGTATAGAGGGTATTTGGAGAGACCATATGCTTAGGAGGATGGCTGTGGACACATTTGATAGTAACAACAAGAAATCTATTGCAGAAAGAGGAAAGCGAGCTACCCTGAAAGATTGGCAAGCAGAAATTTAGGGAGAAAAACTAATATAGAAAAAAACTAAAAGTATGGAAAAGAAATGGAGTGCAAGGATAAAAAGTACATCAATGAAGGGAAAGGAAAAGTGAGGATCAGCCATCAAGAACGGAAAGTAGGAAATAGTAAACTTGAGTAATAGAAAATGTAGGTTCTAAGATGTACTAATATTGTCGTACGGCTTTATACTTCCTAGTAAAAACTGTGTGTATATTGGACAACATAAATGTCAGGATTGTGCCAGATTGATTCTATGCACACCCCCAGGATATGCTGGCTATAATCCTGCCAGCCCACAGAGCACTATTGGTACCTCAAACCCAACCAGGTAGCAGAGAGATTGTGCAACCTCAGGACATGACAAACCTGATTTCCCAAGGAATCGTGGTAACAAATATAGAGCTATTTGTTTAGACTCTCATGCATACCCAAAGTAATACACAACCTGCAGTTTCACTATACAGTACAGCATTGCAATTCTTGAGTATAATATGTGTGCTGTAATGATGAATAAAAGGAAACAGAATAATGTAAATACCATTACGAGAATAGCTAGAAAGATGAACAAGTCCACCATTGGACAGTTCTCCTACATAGTGACAGCTGTTCATACTTCACAGGGCGTACCTCACACCCGAAATGATTAATAGATATTTCCACCGCATAGATGCAGCTTGCCCCCGCTGTGCGGAGTCGGGAGTGGGGCTGGTGCACACGCTGTGGAGCTGTCACGCGCTGCGTTCATACTGGGAGTCAGTTCACGAAAGGCTGCACATGTGTACGGGCGCACCATACCTTTTGAGTGGCCCGTCTACCTACGGCACCTATTCCGCAGAACACCGGCCGTGAAGGTCACCTCCCGTTTCCTTGACTTGGAACTGGTGGTGGCTAAACGGCTGCTCACAAAACACTGGAAGGCATCAAATCCGCCGCACGTGCGGGCGTGGTGGCTCTCACTTCAGGCACTAAGGCGGAGGGCATAGCTCTGCTGAGGGAGGAAACACTGGGACTTAGGAGGACACCTATCACAGCACAATGGGACGGTCTCCTACAGGCCTTGGCACAGATCGAAGGGGACTCTACAGAGAGTATCACGGCCCAAGAGGGAGGAGTGTCCCCGGACACGGTTGAGCGTGTACATGAGGTCAGTTAATCTGCCAATTAGTCAGCAGTGTAATGTCTGATACTCAGGGTAGTCGGTGTCATTTCTCCAATGTGGGACTACTCGTTTGGGGGGTGCTGGGGGGGGGGGGGTCTGGGGAGGCCACTGTAAAGTATCGTGGAATGTATCTTTGTAGGTCGGACTCTGCTGCTGTTTCTTGGTTGCTGGGGGGATCTTTGGACGTTCCGCCTCCTGTTAATGTTATATTTCATTATCTGTGCCTGCAAGTATCCTGATGGATTTGTGTAGACTATGTGCATTATGCCGCTGGTCCTATCATACAAAAGCATGACACGGTGTATCATACTGGGATTCGCATCATCATTGCCTGGCTGTTAAATCCTTTGACTGCGGAGCGAGTGCTCCTCCTATCCCATGATTCGACTCCTTTGGTTAATCTATTACTTCATGATTTGGTCACTGTTAAGCGTATCCTAGTGCTTGTCTATAACCTGTAAAACTTGCAAAATAATAAACAGATTTATCAAAAAAAACAGTGCTCCTACATAGTGCTCTGTAACCTAGTCTTGCCTAAGGTGGGTGATCTGTGAAATCCCTGCTGGGTGGTCTAACTTTCCCATTCCCCCCGGGTAAGTGCCATCAGGCTGTCCATCTTGTGGACGTGACGGAAAACAGAAAACAGCTGAGCAGGAATTCTGGCATGCAGTGACCTCGCAGTGTCAGTGCTCCTCTGATCTAATCAAGGAAGTGGTTCTGCATATAAGGCGCAAGGCGTGAGGAGCGCCCATCTAGCTTTTGCTGCACTGCCCTCCTAGGTACCTGGCGCTTTTTTATATGACTTGCAATCCTTCAATATTATGACTTGAAATCGTTTTTAATCTTACTTTTAAATGTAAATCATAACGAGGGAGCTTACATTTTAATACGCATCTTTGCTGTTTTGCACATTTGTTGAAATTGTTTTTATGTGATGGGAGCTCACTGTTTGGAAAACTAAGTTACCAGCATATTTAAAAAAAGAACGTCACCCATTTTTACTTTGCGCACTCTCTGATTGCTCACTCACCTCTGCACCATTGTATTTGTCATCTCCGCTTCCCCGGTCCGACGCCGGCATTTTCGCCATTCGATTAGAGGGAAGCTGACACACCCCCATCATCCGGCTGACCTGCCTTCCGGATTACTCTGACTTCCAGGGAGGAGGCGGAGCCTAACACACCCACGCGCCCGGCCAGCTACTTAGTTACATGCTGGGCCGGATGCGCAGCGGAGCGTAAGTCGTGAGGAGCGCCCATCTAGCTTTTGCTGCACTGCCCTCCTATGTACCTGGCACATTTTATTTAGAAAAAGAACTTCCCCCATTTTTACTTCGTACACTCTCTGATTGCTCACTCACCTCTGCACCATTGTATTTGTCATCTCCGCTTCCCTGGTCCGAAGCCGGCATTTTCGTCGTTCGATCGAAGGGAAGCGGACACACCCCCATCATCCGGCTGACCTGCCTTCCGGATTACTCTGACTTCCGGGGAGGAGGCGCAGCCTAACACACCCACGCGCCCGGCCAGCTACTTAGTTACATGCTGGGCCGGACGTGCAGTGGACGCACGCAGCGGGCACGCCGCCGGCGCGCCGGATGTGAGCCAGAGGCAAGCCCGTCTGCGCCCATCCACGCCAAGGCCGCGACAGGGACAGGAAATGCTGCCCAAGGCTACACAAGGAGCGTCTATACATCTGAGGCACTGAGAAATCTTAATAATAGGAGAAACTGTAAGTGCCAGATCCCGCCTTAGGAAATTATGGGGGCCTGTTCCTGCTATCTTTGTAAAACTGTTCTGCCTACAGGCCTTCCCACCCCAGTCTATAGCCCTACTCCAACAATGGCAAAACATAATATTCAGCTTAAGGGGGGACTTATAAATGCAAGATCGCTAAGCAAGCACTGCCAAGACGTTAGGGATCTTATCATAGACCAACAGCTCGACCTGCTTTTCATCACTGAGACATGGCTGAAAGACTGGTGCAATCCTGACTTAGCAGTCGCTCTCCCGCCCGACTATACTATCCATAGGAGAGATAGAAAGGATGGTAGAGGAGGAGGTCTGGCTATCATTTCACGGGACACCCTACATTGTACTTGTATGAACCTCGACACCATCAAAGGAGCAGAAAGCCTCGGCTTCTGCCTCTCCCTAAATGCCTCCCTATCCTTCTCAGGTGCTCTAATTTACCGTCCTCCGGGACACAGCGCTACCTTCTTAGACTCACTTGGGGATGGCTTGAGCCACCTCCTGCTCAGAAATGCCAATTTCACCCTACTTAGTGACTTTAACCTCCATTTGGAAGATAGAACCGAACCAGGTGTAGATAACTTTCTTCAAATTACAGAATTGCTCACTCTGGCTCAACTGGTGGAGGGCCCAACACACCAAGCAGGCCATACACTAGATGGGGTTTGTTCTAACTTCACCCCATTATCAGTTGGCTCCCCATTTCCTCCGATCTGGTCGGACCATCTCTTTGTCCCCCTTACACTTACGATTCCCCAGATGAGCCATGCTCACAGGCCATTGCCTACGCCCCGAAATGGACGTAGATGGGCAAAATTAGCTGATAACCCGAGGCTAGCAACCACTGCCCAAATTCTAACTCCCATTCTAACAGGGAACACTGGGGAGGATTCACGCCGCTTCCACTCCTGGCTCACCTCAGCCTGCAATGAGCTTTCTCCTTTGGAGAGACCTGACAAGTATAAAAAACCTAAAATAATAAAAAAAAAAACCTGGTTCACGCTCGACCTGGTTCAAGCTCATCTACTATGCAAGCAGAATGAACGTAAATGGAGAAAATCATATAACTTTGATGAAAGAACGGCTTACATAAATAGCAGAAGGCTCTATCATCAGCAAATCAAATGTGCAAAAAAAGAAAATCCAGGAGGCTAATCAAGACCAAAAACTCATCTTCTCGGTCGTAAAGTCCTTCACGGACCCCAAAGTGCTACAGCAAGAGATACCCCCCTCACAAAATCTTTGTGATGAAATTTCAGCATTCTTTGAAGAAAAAATAAAATAAATTCAGAAAGACTTCCCTTTGAATATTCCCCAAGATCAGGATGCGGGATCCGAGCCTACGCCCGCTCACTCTATTCGGTCCTTCAAGCAAGTCTCACTAGAACAGACCCATGAGGCCATAAGAAAATGCAAATCAGGCTCACCCCTGGATGCTTGCCCTCCATTGATACTTCACAAAATAATAGATATAGTCAACCCTGTCATAAACCAGATAGTTAACTCCTCTATCAGCACAGGCATAGTCCCGGACGAGTGGAAGCTTGCGCTCATGAAACCACCAAAGAAGAAACAAAACATTGAGCCCTCTGTACTTACTAACCTTCGGCCTATCTCTCTACTCCCTCTGCTAGGCAAAGTTACAGAAAAATTTGTGCATAAAGAACTGTCTAAATTTATTGAGAATAACAATATCCTTCACCCCCAACAATCAGGCTTTCGTCCCAAGCATTCTACCGAATCAGCTCTACTGGAAATAACTGATGCACTAAAAACTATAGCCGACAATGGCAAGAAAGCTGTTCTGATCCTACTCGATTTGTCAGCCGCGTTCGATACCATCTCGCACAGTATTCTCCTGAAGCGAATTGAACATGGCGGCATCTCAGGCACCGTCCTAGATTGGATCAAATCTTTCCTTACCAACCGAAGACAAGCAGTTGCCCTAGGGACCTTCCTTTCAATAGAACGTAACATAACAACAGGAGTTCCACAGGGCTCAACCTTGAGCCCACTGTTGTTTAATGTTTACATGACCCCTCTCATCCACCTGATAGGATCATTTGACATTGAAGTCACGTCCTATGCTGATGATACCCAATTGATCCTTTCTCTTGACAACAACTCCTCTACGACCGAACTTAACTTCAAACACTGCCTTACCGCAATCATCCATTGGATGAGAGAGAACCATCTTAGATGCAACACGGACAAAACCGAAATCCTCCCTATAGGGAAAAACATCCTATTCCAGCCTAGTAAATGGTGGCCAGAAGGGACACCATACCCCCCCCCCCCCCGACACAGTCAAGGTAGCAAAAAATTTGGGGGTAAAATTTGACACTGTACTCACCTTCCTCCCGCATACCACGGCAGTAGCAGGGACCTGCTTCAGCCTTATTAAATCACTGAAAATATTATTTGACCTAATCCCACTCACAGCTAGGGAATCAGTTGCAGTTGCCCTGATACTCTCTCGCCTTGACTACTGCAATAGCTTATTGGCAGGATCCAACAAATCTACTTTAAAGAAGCTGCAAGTTGTCCAACACGCCGCGGCTCGACTTGTTCTCAAACTCCCGAGAAGATCCTCAGCATCCGCAGCTTTACAAGCCCTTCATTGGCTCTCTGTGCACAAAAGAATTCTTTTTAAAATCCTTCTAATTACCTTTAGAGCCAAACAAACTTGGTCCCAAGTATCTCTCTGCGAGATTCACTCCCTATACCACTACTAGAACGCTCAGGTCCTCCGCTGCCAACCTCCTCAAGCCACCCACCTTCAAATATAAAACTAGGGGTGGGAGAACAGTGGCTGTTTTAGGATCCAAAGCCTGGAACCTACTACCACTCCATCTGAGATTGCTGGACACAGAGACACTATTCAGGAAAGCTCTGAAGACTTGGGTATTCACGGCCCCTGATGAGCTGTGTCTCTCCCTTATTTAGGAACCCTAGGAACCCTCCTCCCCTTTACCTCCAATCACCCAGCACCAGGATGCTCCTTACGGAGTGACAGACCGCGCTATACAAGAGCCACCTTACATAACATTACATTACATTACATATATAATAAACAGCACCCATATGACCATGTCGAAACCACAGCCAGGTCGCAACCGTTTTTTATAGCTTTATAGCTTTGTCGTTTACCGGACAATAACAATAATGAGATTTGTGCAGTGAACTTTATCCCTTGTTCAAGGTTTCATGATATTGTGCCTAAAAGTTGAAATGTAATATACATATATCTTGGTGTATCTCAACATCATATTTATCAGTATTAAATTAGTGCCATGTGGTAGTGTTCTAAACGTAAATCCACCGCAAGTGATTGGTGTCCCATCGGATAACATGGGCTGGTATTATGACATTACCTCTATGTCCAGCTCCATGATGACCCAGCTGATTTCTTTCAAGTGTGTACTTTTTAGTCCTCGACACACTGGTGGTGTTGAGGTGTAACCAGCATCTACTTAGGTGACACTTCAGAAAGTGCCCACCTAACCTAACCAGTGTTCCCATTCCTTGGCTGACTTTTTCGAAGCCTTGCTGCCCACACATAAGTCTGATCTCATGCTGGGAAGTTTTTGTTGCTCCCAGAGGTCAGAGACAAAGGACCTGTGTGAGCAGAAGGTGACACCTCCGCCCACACATGGTGACTAGTGAATTGAACCGGCAATGCAGTGAGCTTCATAGGCTTCATTCATGCCACTGGTCAATCTAACAGTCCCCAGCTTGAGGACAAACTCTTCCCCTGCCCCAGGCACTGTTTTTCATGGGCTGATGGGAAATTAGCTATGCAGGAGACATTTACCTCCACAAGGCTGACCCCAGCTCCAGGGGCTGGCAGCTGAGGTAAACGACTGAGGTTGGTTCTGTCAATCTTGAATTTAGGCTGAAACAGGATCTGACTATTTTTAGTGACATACAACCATAGGATGTTGTCACTACTGAGGCGGATTAGCCACAGGACAAGATTCTAATTGGCTATTAGGCCTCACACCTACTAACATTCCCTAAATCTAGGATTTAAGGGGCATCCCAGACACCAGAACCTCAGATTTGACATGATACTAAGAGACCCGTTACACAACATAGCAGGACTCCACGAAGAGAGGTGCACCTGTGGCAGCCACCCTGTACCCGCTGGATTTCAACTCGGTCAAGGCAAGTCCAGTTAGCAAAGGAATGTGAACCCCTCTACAAACCCCAGACATCACGAGAACTCCCTTGGTTTAGAGGATCTATTCCCCTGCAGTTGGCAGGCACAAACTGCAAAGTCCACAACCTTAAAGTCTTGCACCCCAAGCACCTGACATGGCTGCTCCAAGTCCATGTGTAGGTGGCTTCTGGGAACTGTTGTCCCAACCCTCAGTGAGGCTCAGCTTTCAACACCATTCCCCTGGTCCTCTGGATAAAGATTTCTCTAACCAGAGTGCTTGAAGATACAAGGCTTGTTGGTTTTTAGTCCAATGACAACCTGCTTGATTGAATGCTTAGAGAGCAGAGATATATCCACTCGAAGAACCAACCACTCCTGTGGCTCCATCGTAAAGATCCTGCATTTGTTTTTACCCTTTCTTGGCACACCTGCCAGTTCTTCTGGCCACAGATCCTGTTCAGCACCACGGGTAGCCAAGAGCATGTCTACACCCGAGCCCCTGAGAGAGGTAGATTGGTCCAGCGCCAGCTCCTTGCTTTAATTCTAAAGGGTTTTGCTCAACTCACCCATGCAAGTACCATTTTGCTAAAGTAACTTTCAACACCGCAATTCTGATTTACAGCTCCGTTTGACAGTTGAAAGTGCACCGCTGCACCTCATTCACTTTAAAGAGGTAACATTGAGCTAGCTGTTATGAACTGATCTTGAGACCTCCAGAGACCTTAACTCCGAATGGGTTCCATTGAACTCACCCTTTAATGTATCAACTGCGTGTATATGTGTTTTTCCACTGACCGTAACATTAATGTTTTTCACATTGCAATGTATTGATTTATTTATTGCTTGAAAACTGATTGCTCCGGTCATACTGTATGTATTGATTTCGTTTTTGTATCTAAAAATATATCAAATCTATTTTTCTAAAATGGTGTCGGAATCCTCTCAATGCGTGTCAATTACTTATTGTCCATGTTGCTGATTTGAAAAGCTTCACAATTGTTTCTCTAAGAAGCCTGTAGGCTATTTGTCACTCCACCAGGACTGATAGAAGGTATACTTAGAGAGTATACTGAGAGAAGGTCTACTGAGAGAGTACCCGGGTTCCATCTTTGCATATTTTATCAGTATTGCACGGTAAGGCACCCGTGCAAGACCACATAATAATGCTACCATACAAAAACCATACTTTATCACACTGTAATCTCAATCCAAGACATCACTCATGATTAATCACATCCACCAAACCAGAGAAGCAGAACAAGGACAAGTTATCTCTCACCGCCCTGGAAAGAAAGCTACCATATTGCGATTGAGTTTTACTTGGCAGGTTTTCATAAGATAGTATTGAAACATTTTGTTTTTGGTCCTGATCTTAAGATGCTTTTTCTCATACAATTGTCTTTTTATTTCTGCATTCAAATGCGATCTGTAAGTCAGGATTGCAGTTGTTGAACGATAAAACAAATGCCAAAAGGATTTCCTCAGTTCCCCTCCAAATATCAAAATCATTGTGAATATACTGAAGCAACATTTCCAACTTATGGCTATGTGGGTTTCTAGGTTTGAAAATATAGGCTTCTTACAATTGGTCCATGTAAAGTTCTCTCAAAAGATGATGGGAGGAATGCTTGCAAGTAATCTAACCACTGGCACTTGCGCGGGTAGCATCCCCACCAATGGTTCTTTTGCTCACCGTGCCACCTCGGTTTAGACCTTGCCTTTGGCAAAGCAGTCTTGACCCTGCTCCTCATGGGAACCGTCCAGTCTGAACTGCCAGACCATGTCCTCTCTGAAGGCGAACACAAACAAACCAGGTTTAAACCGACGTGGAAGAAAAGAAAACAGAAGAAAGTACGAAAGGTGGTGAGAGTAAGAAAAAAACACTCCCTACTTTAAAACAAAAATAAGAAAACAAAATAAGAATTGGCAAAATCAAAAGACTGCCAGCCAGTGTCAGACCGATTGGCTTTACCAGTGATTTTTCCTTGTTACTGTATCAGGGCCTAATCCCGAGTTGCTTTACAGAGGTTCCAACACCTTATTTTGTACACATTTCTCATTTCAGCAATAAGACTCGACACATGGTCCAAAAATCAAAGCAGGCCATACAATAAAAACGTGGCCACCTTCACTGCAGACTCAGAATAGCTGAAATGTTTACTGCCCAGTCCTCTATATACCTTACAGTTCTTGCAGTGCCAAGAGAAGCTCCTCTCAGATATTATCCCCTCTGAGGACAGGTGCAGGGCTTTCAACAATTTATTTTTGGTCTTAGCATCTTTCTGGGTCTTTCTACTTATCTGTTGAACACAAGGTCTTAAGTAGGTCCTTTTGCCCAGTTTCGTCTTCGTGATTCGTGTAACTCAAACAGCTACTATGGTAAAATGTAGAACAGATATAATATACAGCTCAATGATGCCAGGACAGGGTTCACTGCTTACAAGGTAATGGCAACATTTAAATTGCTAACACATCTTCTAGATGCCCCATTCTATTGGTGACACAAAAGTCATCCCCTAACAAATTAAGATATCTTTGTCCCATTTGTAAAAAGAAACACCTAAAATAAATAAAACAAATTGGGAACTGCACTGAAAATAATCAACCAAGAAATAAAAAGAATGTCAAAGTGAGAAGATGAGAAACAAAACAGCGGGGAATAAAGTGAGAACATTGAGAAAAAAACAAAGACATGAAGCATTGATGCCAGAAAGTAATGAAGTAAAGAGTGGTGAAAGGAACAATATGAAAACAAGTAAAATGTTAGAAAGGATAAAATAAAGACAACATAAAGAAGAACAGAGAAATAAAGAGAAAGTATGGAAGTTGGAATAAGAGAAAGGATACAGCAAGAATGAGAAAAACAAATATTCTGGACAAGAGAAAGTCCAAGATACAAAATAGAAAAAAAGCAATGAGGAATGTTGGAAGCCTATACAGGATGAAAGAATAAAATATTAGACCAAACAAATGAGAAGACAAAACCCGTAGATGAATTGAACAAAGAAGGAATAAAAGAATGTAGGAAGAGAATGAAGTGTGATTTAGAAGGCAAAAGTGAGAAAGACAACATGAGAGCAAGGACAAGAAAGCAGTTAGGAGAAAGGCACAGAACAGAAAGACAAAGAAATCAAAGCCAATGCACACTCTTTCATCCAAAATAGGTCAAATTAGCACAAGTTCATGGATAAACTTGTGATCAGTAGCACCACGGCAAGGTTTTGACCTTTGCTACTGAACATTCACACCATTCACACCTTCATTTAGGGGGCTACCTTGCTTCCCATCGGATCTATATACATCCGGTGTCCAGCTCCAGATAGGGGCGGTGCTAGGGTTCGTCGAGCTCAGGGCCAAATTCAATTTGCCTACTGGAAAACCCCAGAAAACAACTTCTTATTTGGCCATTCCACACTGAATGGTAGTTGCACCCCCACATCACTGTGCATTTAAACTGCCATCTCATTGGCTGTCTGCGGTCTGCAAGATGTTTCTTGGTTTCTCCTCTCTGAAGGAACCAAGCAAGCACATGTCAGGCACAAGGTGTTTCCTGGTTTCTCCCCCCTGAAGGAACCAGGCAAGCACCTTTCAGAGGCCTCGGATATGTAGAGCTGTAGTGGCCATCCTGTAAGTCTTATGTCAGTCTAGGTGCCCCAAAGTCCCTCATACACACCATTCATACGCTAGCCCACACACTGCACTCACACTGCAGGCATCCCTGACTATGGCTCTATATATAGCTAAGTGGTGAATGATGTCATAATATCTGCCAGGGATGTGATGAGGTACATGATGTCACAAACCTGCCAGGACTAGGGATGTGATGTAGTACCTGATGTCACAAGGGATTGATGGAAAAGCTGGTAACACTCAAGGCTGCATGGAGAGACCAGTGTTACATTATGTTGATAGGTGTAAGCCCGTCTGTAACATAACATCATAGAACCAAAAGATTGAAGGAAGGAAGTCAGTTACAATGAACTAATTATTAAGGTTTCTTGTGTCCTCTTTAATGCGTACAGACTTTTATTTTGAACCTGCCTATGTTGTAATGCATTAACGTGACATGCACGTGCTGCACCCAGCGCGTGACAGCTGATACCCTCGAGCTCTCCTGCGCGAGAGCACCCTTTGTTCTCCCCCCCCTCCGATTGGTTCCCCACCATTCCACCCTCCTAACTGTTCTGCTGCCCAACTCCCAACTGTCATTATTGACATTCCTCCCGTAACTTACGCACCGCACTAGGTGTGGGGTTGTATTGAATAAAACTTCAGAAACCTTCCTACGAGACTGCGTCCTTTCTACAGTGGTGACGAGCGGACTAACCCTACAACCCCTCACAGCGGTATTCACTGCGTTCCTGCTAACCTGTAAGGTCAGCTTCAGGGATCAACACCGACCTGCTCCTGAAGTGATCTGCTGCGATGTGCTGCCTTACTTGAGGTCTGGTCGACCTGATCTTCACCCGATGTCATTGGCTGCCTTGGGGTTGCTCCTCCCATGCTGTGTGTGATGTCGAGCTTCAAGCTTCCACGGTGAGATCTGCGCAGTCTGTGAGTAAACTCTGTGCGCTGCTGGCGCTGCCTATAAGACGGAACTCTGCTTTGCTCCTGCCTCCGTTTGTCAGCTGTTCAGATCGTCACGTTTTCAGTCATTTCTCCAGTGACCTTGCCTTCACCCTTGAGCTGCAGATTTTTTTTTTTCCTGTCAGAGGGCTTTCCCGCCCCTCTCTGGCTCCTGCCTTCCTCTCAGAGTCAAACATCTACGCATCCCTTACGTGCGCATTACGTCATTGAAACGCAGCGTAATGCACCATTTTGGATTACTTCGGAACTCGACTGCATTACGAGTTCAAATCATTCAGCAGTACTTCTCACGGTGATGTGCACACCACATTAATAACTCGGTGCACACATATTTGAGAGGATTCCTGACATCATACTGTTGCACACTTCACGATGATGTGCACACCACATAAATAAATAACTTTTTATAGGATTAATGTGTGTCACCCACCCAGTAAAACACACTTCTCGTCTACAGTTGGTGTGTTTCCTAACTGGGATCACGCATACTTCTACTTTGGGGGAATTTACCTGCATGTCTCTGCAAGATCACGCACACGTCCTTCCTGTGCATTAATTCATAGGTGTGTCACCTCCATCATCAATTTCGCTACTCATTTGACATGCACACACTAACCTCATCTATTATTTCAACCAGCTGTACTTTTGCCCCCCACCTGCTCCATTTGTAAACACCATGTGTGCATTAAGTTCTTTGAACCTGGCACAGCCACAAGCATTTCTTCCCCTCAAAGGCGCACCGTGCATGCCATGGAAAGAATGGAAAGAGTATTTTTGCAATTACATAGAAACAGTGGAGGATGAGGATTTCACGCCAGTGAAGAAAAAAAAAGTGCTACTGTATTGTTTGGGTCCGGGAGGTGTAAAAACTTACAATAGCATTGAAAAAAAAGTAAGGGAGGCGATGATGTATATCAGCATGCTTTAGATGATTTAGATGCTCATTTTTCGCCAATTGTATGCGTGTCACATTGCAAAAGTATGCAACAGTAAGTTCTCTAAACACAGAAAACCTGTGAAACACATCCAAGAGGAGAACGACTCCGTGGTCGGAGATTTCGGACTACTGATTCTGACAGCATCAACTATGTATTCTCCATTGAATACGATATACTTGAACTTAAACCCATGTGTGAAATTAAATTGGGTGGAGTACCTATGAACATAATGGCTGACTCAGGCTCCCCGTTCACAATAATTAATGAGAATGTATGGAAACAACAATTTGTAGGGAAAATTGGAGCTTCACTTGAAAAGTCCAATGTTGTTGCAAGGATTTACACGGGTGATAATATTGAGTTTCTAGGAACCCGTGAACTAGAATTTGAATTCAAAAACAGGAAAGCGCTCTGCAAACTCTTTGTAGCTAAAAGAGGACCTTAGGTGTTGGGATGGTGTGACCAAGCTGACCTGGGCATCATTCTCAACCCCAATAGTGCTGACCCTGTGTTATCCATTGATGATTTGTGCAAACACACCATCCACAGAGATTACCCAGGAGTGTTCCCCGGCAAAGTGGGCCTCCTAAATAGTTTCCAACATAAAATTGAATTAAAAGACTCGGTCATCCCATGCATTCACAAAGTGAGACCTCTACCCGTTTCTATCAGAAATGACGTCCAGGTGGAACTCAACAGAATGGTCCACGACGGAATAATCGAAAAAGTGGAATCTGCAGAGTGGGTGTCTCCCCTGGTTGTCGTCAAACGTCCAAACGGGAAAATCAGACTTTGCATTGACCTCAGAGATCTCAATAAAAATATAATTGTTGACCAGTACCCCTTGCCTCGCATCTGTGAAATGTTCAATGCCACTAATGATAGATATGCTTGTATTTTCACTCATTGATTTAAAAGCCGCGTATCATCAGATACCTCTACATGTGGATAGCAAAAAGTACACCACTTTCATTACGCCATTCGGCTGTTACCGCTTCACCAGAGTACCGTTTGGTCTGGCCTCGGCCGCAGCGGTTTTCCAAAGAGTCATGACATCCATCTTTGAGGCCTTAGGCAGGTATTGGATAAATTGAAAACTCATGGGCTAACTGTAGAGTTAGACAAATGTAAACTTTCCCAAAACAAAGTGGTTTACCTGGGTCACACGATTAGTCATGAAGGTATCAAATCCAAACAAGGCCTAGTTGATGCCATCCTCAATGCTCCCTTCCCATCCAGCAAAGAAGATGTGAGAGCCTTCCTCTGGTTAACTGAATACTACTCGAAGTTTATCAGAAACTTTCCAGAAAAAACGTACAGTTTGAGGCAATTACTCAAAAATAGAACCAAATTCGATTGGTCCCCGGAGTGTCAGAACACCTTCAACACCATCAAAAAGGAAATCAGCAATGCACCCTTTCTCAAAGGGTTTGACCCCAAAGCTGAAATCTACTTAACCACTGATGCCAGCAACAAAGGACTGGGTGCTGTGCTTGCACAGAAAGGCACCAAGGACAATGAATGGGTTGTGGCCTTTGCATCCAGCTCGCTCACCCCGGCTGAGGAAAAGTACTCGGTGATTGACCGAGAGATGCTGGCCTGTTCATGGGCGCTCAACTACTTCAGAGCATACATTTGGGAATATAATGTACACCTTCGCACAGACCACAAACCGTTAATCAAGATCCTCTCTGCCTCCAGCCTGCAGAATGCTTCCCCACGGTTTAATAAAATTTCTATCAAATTGATGGATTACAATTACACAGCCGAATACTGGCCTGGAGTCAAGAACAAGGTGGCTGATTTCCTAAGCTGATTACCCCTGCCGCACAACAGAATCCTAGATAGCCAAGAAGAAGCTGAAAAAGTAGCATTACTGTTCAATTCAGACCTTGATGGAATCTCGGCGGAAGAATGGGAACGACACATGTCCAGAGATTCCACACTGCTAGAAGTATGCAAATACATCAACAGCTCCTGGCCTGAGAAACGTCATCTTCACGATAATGCTAAAGTCTATTGGGAAATAAGAAATGAACTCAGTTTGGAAAATGGAGTATTGTACAGGATTGGCAAAGCCATAGTCCCCATTACACTCAGAAACAAAATTCTAAACTTGTGCCACATAGGTCACCTTGGTATCTCAAAAACCAAGCAAAGAGTCAGAACCAGTTATTGGTGGCCTGGTATTGACAAACAGATTGAAATCCAGATAAGGAACTGTGTGGAATGCAGTGATTCTGACAAGACCCTCAAGACATCCAGGGTTCCCCTCTCACCTCTCAAACCCCCCACAATGGCATGGGAGAAGATAGGATTAGACATTGCTGGACCCATTGAAGGTTATGATGGAGTGATCGAGTATATTCTGGTAGCCATGGACCACTTCTCCAAGTGGCCTGAAATAGAAATAGTTTCAGGAATAGACAGCTCTACGGTCATTTCATTTCTGGACAGGCTATTCTTGAGTGAAGGGTTACCTAAATACGTACTCAGAGACAATGGTCCCCAATTCTCCTCTGAGGCATTCAAGTCATTCCTAGAGAGAAATTGCATCACCCACCACACCACCTCACTCTACCATCCTGAAGGCAATGGCCTCATTGAACGCTTTAATCGTGTCTTAAAAGGACACATACAATTGTCAAGGAATGCCAACCTCAACTGGGGGGAGGAAGTGTTCAAACTTATCTGGGCTTTCAGGATCTCCCCTTGTGCCAGCACCTGTACAGCCCCTTTTGTCCTCATGAGAAGCCGACAGCCCCTCAGCAAAGACCTAGGTTGGATGCCAGCTTCCAAACAGTTGGAGTGGTCAGCAGACACCATTAGGAATAACATCATTAAGGCGCAAAAATGCTATAAAGATTGGTATGACTCCAAACATGGAGTAAAAGAACACTCCTTTAAGGTCGGCGACCTGGTCAAAGTTCGCCTGAGAAAGAAAAGTCAGAAAAGGAGAAAGCAGATTCACTGCTCCTCTCCATATCAACAAACTTTACAACAACGCTGCCAGACTCAGCGATGGCAAGGTCTGGCACATGAACAGGTTGGCCAGATATCATCTTGAGGCCAACGAACCGAATCAATTTCAACATAATATAACCAGCAAAGACTTGTGGGTCGATTACGACGAAACTGGTATAGACCACGGTTCCATGCCCAGAAATGAGATTGTACATGATCTCCCACCCATCACTGACTCTGCTGATTGTCACACATCAGACCAGTTCGTTGATGTCAGTCCTCGCACCCCGGTGCTTAATCGGGGTTGTGATGGTGATTCACATTCTGACTCTGAAGCCATGTCAGACAGCCAAAGTTTCAGTGGTATGTTCGGTAGAACCTGTAACGATCCCCACTCCGACACAGAAGGTGTGCCTGTTCCCCACAGGGTCAAGGGAAGGTTTGGCAGAACCATCTACAAACGTAAACGTTATGACGATTTTGTTTGTGATTAATTGTGCATGGTTAAACATACATGAATGCTAAAAGTGTCGTAATGCATTCTTTATTGTTAAACATTCAAGAGAGGAAGATGTGTTGTAATGCATTAACGTAACATGCACGTGCTGCACCCAGCGCGTGCCAGCTGATGCCCTCGAGCTCTCCTGCGTAAGAGCACCCTTTGATCTCCCCCCCTCCGATTGGTTCCCCAACATTCCACCCTCCCAACTGTTCTGCTGCCCAACTCCCAACTGTCATTATTGACATTCCTCCCGTAACTTACGCACTGCACTAGGTGTGGGGTTGTATTAAATAACATTTCAGAACCCTTCCTACGAGTCTGCGTCCTTTCTACAGCCTAGACAGACAGAAGCTGTCAGAGGATTTGTTTAAAAATTTCTCATTGTATTGATTATTCTACAGATATTGTAGCCACAGTGGTCAATAATTAACAATAGTCATCTTTCAATGTCACTGCCAAAATGAATGTCCTTCAAACCCATTGTAACAGAATCTGTAAAGGCGCTGGTGAGATGGGCCTAGTGCACTGCAGAGGAATGCACAGCTTTTCATTCTGTTTCCTCCTATCTGCTCTGCCCATTTCACAGGTGTGATTCAGGTATTCAAATGGCAGAGTGGGATCTAAGAATTAGAAGACACCCTGCATCTTTCTTTTGCACTGACTAGCAGAGCCTGACAGTGGCCTTATGGGTGGGCTCTGAGTCTTCATCTGTGTGAATGCCTGTCTGCTGGCCTGGCTTGCCATAGACTCCTTGTGTGACTCTACACAGCGTCAAGAGCATTGCACCCATTCATTCAATAGAAGGTAGTTCTGGGTACCCATGGGAGACAAGGTGCACAACAAAACTGTAGCCTTAGAATCTTCTCATTACTACTCACAAAATGAACCTTAGACATAATACACAGCTGCTGCTTGAGACTGAAAAAATATTTTATGTTTTGCGCAAGAGGCATTCCAAGGGTAGAATTTGCATTCCAAACATAGTTCTGACTATCCAAATTAGAAGTGTGGTTCCAATCTGCATTCTAATGGAATTCTTTTATTTCCTAATTAGAACTCTCATTCCAAATATAGAATGTCATTTACAAAGTAGAACTCATTCTAAATTAGAGCTCAAATTTCATATTAGTAAGGCATGAATATCACATAATGGCTTCATTGTGACACCACAGACACCTTCAAGTCTCGTTGTACATTTGATTTTGCACGAAAACTAAATTTCTGATTTAACGGGTATCGCAAACAAAGTAACACTACTGCACTCTCAGGGTTTTTCATGGATACATTTGGTCAGGTAAAAGCTTGTGGAACATGTCCATGGAAAACAATAGGGAACTTGTGATAAGTCTGTCAAAATCAGGGCAGAAAGGTGGACTTCAGCTATAATTCTCCAGTGCAAGAGCACGGCTGTCACATGACTGTCCATGCACAGTATAGCATTTGCCAGTCAAGGAGCCGTCACACATTCACAATGTTCTCTCAGTCAACTTCTCCACCAAAGAAGAGGATGGACAGGTACAGGACCATTCAACTGATCACACGGAAGGGAAAGGAGAATGGGATGGTAAATGGGGGATGGAATGATATAGGGACTTTGTGTTACCTCTACATGGAACACACAAAACCACATCATTCATATTAATTAGCTCTTTTCAGCTCCAGTAAAAACAGGTGTTATATTTCATATCGGTACCCTAATATAGGTCCAGGGAACATCATACACTTTCCCTACATCAGCTCACCGTTATTTCATATGAACAAGCCTTATAAGAAGATAACTCCAAATAAGGACAGAATGCCTTATAAGGACATCACGCCTTATAAGGACTGCAGCCTTTTATGGACTAAACCTTTCACCTATAGGCTAACATATGCAGCGGGGGTGTACGGAGTCAGTCTGCCACCAGACCCACAGTATATGTTATCCGTAAACAGCGTAGGTCCTGCATGACAGGGTACTATTGGAACTACACTACACAGGTGATTCATATTTAATGTTATATATATATATTCACTGAAAAAAAACATAAGTTTCAGGGGCGTTCTAGTTAGCTGGACTTTTCACTCGTACAAAACCATTGAAATTCCCCTGTTATAGTTAGTTCAGCTAACTATAACTAGTGCGCCCGCAATGCACTGTTGATTACGTCACTTATTACATCACTCATGACAGGGTCAGTGACATCACTGATGACATCACGGATGACATCTCCAATGTCATCACTGATGACATCACTGATGACATCACTGATGACATCATCCAGTGAATGTGTGTTTTTCTGAAAATTGAATATGTTTTATATATGTATATCTCAAGGTCGATGGAAGAATAAATGCGTATATAAGTGTCTAAATGGATTCTTTTCTTTAAAAAAATTGTTTGTATAACTGACTGATTAAGTGTATCTTAGTGAATACATGGCTTAGTGAGTAATGTTTAAATATGTAAATATCTGAATCAGTCTCTCACTTTGTGTAGAAGTGGCTGCATGGGTTGGTGAGTAGCTCGTTGAGTGTCTATATAGGTTATTAGTTGGTTTTTTGGAGTATCAGTATGAGTGTCTGAGTGTCTGTATGGTTAGGTCGGGGGTATTACGTAGTGCATAGATGCATGAATGAGTGACTCACTGTTTGTATGTGTTGAAGATAGCATGTGTGCAGGACTGTATGGGTGGATGAGTGTGTGTATGGGTGTGTTAGTGAGTGAATGACTGTCTCAATAGTGTCGTTATGATTAACTACATATGTTTTAAACTAGTATATGTGACTATTGGTGTATATAAGTGAGTATATGTGAGAGTGAGAGATTGGAAGTGTTCCTGTATGAATAAGTAAGTGTTTCTATAAGTGACTGTTTAGAAAACTAAGTATGTGTAAGTTTCTGTAGAAGTAAGTGTGGTGGTGTGTGTATAACTGTATATGCAAGTAAATGGATGTTTGATTCTTTATTAGCATGAGTGACTGTGTGTGAGTAACTCTATGGATGAGTGGCGTTGTGTAACAGGATGTATAGGTGTATGAGTACATATGGTGAGTGAGAACATGTATGAGTGACTGTATAGGACTGTTGGTCAATGAGTGGATGTGTATGTGGATCTTAGAATTACTGAATAGGTTGTTGTAACTGGTATTGGTATGTTCATTGTTTTGAAAATTTTACTTTCTATTTTTGAATGTGTGTATCAAAGGTTATATTAGGGTGAGAGGAGGTCTGCCACTCTATCACAAGGATGATGTCATCAGTGATGTCATCTGAGATGTCATCAGTGATGTCATCAGTGATGTCACTGACCATGTCATGGGTGATGTAATATGTGACGTCATCAGCAGTGCATTGCGGGCGCGCGAGTTATAGTTAGCTGAACTAACTATAACGGGGGAATTTCAATCGTTTTGTACGAGTGAAAAGTCCAGCTATAACGCCCCCGAAACCTATGGTTTTTTCAGTGACTATATATATATATATATATATATATATATCCTTCAAAGTGTGTCCCGAGCTCGGGGATGCACTCCATCACAGGCGAACTGTCAAAATCCTTTTCATTAGGGGAACCGGCAGTTGCATTGCTGAGCTTATTCACGGCCTAACATGTTTCAGAGCCCCCAGCTACTTTCTCAGAGGCAGTCCTCGGCCTCGCGCAAACAATCAATGTGGCTCATCTGCAACCTATTAACGGTATTTAAATGAAAAAAACGAGTGCACATTGATTGTTTGCGCGAGGCTGAGGACTGCCTTTGAGAAAGGAGCTGGGGGCTCTGAAACATGTTAGGCAGTGAATAAGCCCAGCAATGCAACTGCCGGTTCCCCTAATGAAAAGGATTTTGAGAGTTCGCCTGTGATGGAGTGCATCCCCGAGCTCGGGACACACTTTGAAGGATATATATATATATATATATATATATATATAAATATATATATATATATATATATATATATATATATATATTACCTACTGGCAGTTGCCAGTAGGTAGTTATAGTTAGGACCTATTTTCCATAGAAAATCCACGCAACATTCTATTTGGAATAACGTTGGCGCCGATTGACGAATCTTCGCAAAATTTTCCAAACTTTTGGCCAGCTCCGGTCCGCTCCTATCCTAAAAATTTCACGGTGACTCATCAAGCAGGGGCCGAAAAAAAAGGGGGGTCCCGAAACACGTTTTCCCCATGCATTTTCCCATAGGACCTGTTGACGCGGCTACAGCCCGAACTGCTGAATGGAATTACACCAAATTTGGCAAAGAGGTAGTCCTCAGTACAGACTCGTGCCTTTTGCTTAAATGGTGTAAATCTCTTCAGTAGTTTCTGAGAAAATTAGAGTTAAAAAGATAGATATATCTGGGCGGAGCCTAACCACACATCTCATCGTGAGATCTGATTGGCTGTCAGTACTTCATCCAAGAAGTGTTGGCAGCCATCTTGGGACCAATATACATGATAGCACCTCATTAAAAAGCATTGCAGTTAACAGAAGGTTTTAAGACTAGTTACATTATAAATCATTTGTTGATGGTACCATACTCATTTTAGGAATTGTGGTGTTCTAAGGTGATTTTACCATGTGAAAAAGCCTCCTGCTGTGATATCATGAATCATGTTTGAGAGAAAACTATTTTCTCATGCTTTTCCCACAGAGGTTTGGAAGGTGATCTATAAGCTAAACTGAGAGCATATTTTCTGTAAATTCACATTATCTTTCTCAGTCATGTGAGAATGAAGTCTGACATTCTCAGTAAAACATGTACATCCAACAAGGGCAGAGACTGTCAGTTGATTCATCTGTGTTCTACTGCAGCTTCCCAGAGTGTTCTAAAGAACAACTAGAGCGCTAACAGTCCTACTTATGACAAACATATTGCACACCTGAAGCCATCTTGATTGGAATAAAGTGGTAACTCTTAAAACATTTAATTTAAAAAGGATCAAAATGAGGAGATTCATTTTGCCATAGAAAGTATGATTAGTGCTGCAGAAAGAAAAATTAGGGCACATTTTGAGGGACTTCTCAAATCCTCTTCTATTTCATAAAAATATTCTGACATGCAGACTGAAACATGCACTTACAATACCAGCAGCAGACTTCCCTGGTGAGCTGTAGCTTTACTAAAGTGATCTAATAAGCAACTAGAGTGCTAACATTCTGAATTTATGGCAAATATGCGACACATCTGAATGCCTTCTTGATGGAACCAAAGTAAAAAACTGAAAGTATTTCCTACTGAGGAGACTGTAGTAAATGAGGAAATTAGGAAACTTCATAACAAATAAGTCTCCCAAAATGGCCACCTGAGACAAAAGAGCCCAAATGTAGCCCAAATATCACCCAGATGTAGCCCAAGTATAGCCCAATGACAGAATGTCCCAGAGTGCTCTAACGAACAACTAGAGCGCTAACAGTCTTACTAATGACAAAAGTATGGCACACCTGAAGCCATCTTGATTGGAATAAAGTGGTAACACTTAAAACATTTAATATACAAAGGAACAAAATGAGGGGGTTCATTTTGCCATAGAAATTATGATTAGTGCTGTAGAAAGAAAAATTAGGGCACATTTTGACTTCTCAAATCCTCTTCTATTTCTTAAAAAAATTCTGACATGCAGACTGAAACATGCCCTTTGAATACCAGCAGCAGACTTCCCTGGTGAGCAGTAGCTTTACTACAGTGATCTAATGAGCAACTAGAGTGCTAACATTCAGAATTTATGGCAAATGTGTGACATATCTGAATACCTTCTTGATGGAATCAAAGTAAAAAACTGAAAGCATTTCCTACTGAGGAGACTGCAGTAAATGAGGAAATTAGGAAACTTCATAACAAATAAATCTCCCAAGATGGCCACCAGAGACAAAAGAGCCCAAATGCAGCACAAATATCACCCAGATGTAGCCCACATGTAGCCCAATGACAGAAGTGTGCAAAACACTTATTGTTTGTGTATTGGCAGTTTTATATAGTGCAGACTAGTCAGGTATTGGAGTGCTTTACATGAGCATTAGTTACATCACACAAGATCAAATTCATTTTGTTTGTAGACATGGGGAGATTAAGTGATTTGACCAGAATCACAGAATGTTGAGCTGAAGCAGAAACTCCAACCTGATTCCGCAGTTGCAAAGTCTGCAGCTCTGGAAGTAACAACACATCCTCTCCCCTAGGTGCAACATTTAATCAAGGGGTCAACTGGATAAAAAAACATAAAGATTACAAATATTTTAAAAGTTCTTTGTCGCTATTTAAAAACTCTGAAAATATGTCCTCATTTTAGTTTTTTAGAGCACTAACCATAATTTTGATGCAAATAAGACGCTCTCATATATGTAATTTCTAAAGGAAATGCTCTAGGTATTACAGTTTTGATTACATCAAGATGACGTCAGGCGTTTCCCACTTTTGTAATAAATATAGAATGTTAGCAATCTAGTTGCTCATTGGGATACTGTTGAGAGGCAGAGGCCAGGGGCACGGACTCTGAAAATTGAAGGCAGGTAGGAGAGTGCAGAGGCAACAATTTGACCACACTGGGCAAGCAGGAAGGGCAGTGGCAGCACAACAGACTATGGAGGGCAGTGGAAAGGGGGGCAGGGGCAACAAACCAACAATACAGGACTGGCAAGAGAGGCTGTGGCAATATAATAGACCATTGTGGGCAGAAGGAAGAGGTAGTGGTAGTACAACCATACATGCCAACTGACCCGTTTCAGCCAGGAAACGTCCAATGTTTTTAAGCTCAAATGGGCTTTATTTGATCTGTCTCCTGTCTACAATCTCCTCTTTTTCAATGTAACTCAAAGGGGGAAATCAATACCCCAGTTTTTTTTCAAAATCTCTTTCTTACCAAGTTCAAAAGGTTCCCAAGTATGGTACATTGGATCATGGTAGGCAGGCGGAATTGGGGTAGGGACATGGACTCGGATAACAGAGGACAGGAGGGACATGGAGAGGTGCACCAAACTGACCCTACAGGGCAGGCATCAGGGTTTGCAGCAGCACAATACACCGCACAGGGCATGCGGGACGGGAGTGCAGCACAACAATCCAGAGAAAGCAATAGGGAGGGGACAGGACCATGCACATGGACAACAGAGAACAGAGGGGAAAGAGGCAATGGTAGCTAGCTGACCATAATGGACAGACAGGAGAGAAAGCTGCAGCATAACAGACCATAAAGGGCAGGAGGGACGGATCAGGGGCATTACAATGGAATAGACAAGCCAGGAGGGAGGGAATAGGGGTCTGCACATGGAAACAGAGGGCTGGGGGCAAGGGGGCAGGGCAGGAGCAGCAAGATGACCATGGAGGTCAGGCAGGATGGGCACTAGAAACAAGACACACCATGGAGAGCAACAATGAGACAATGATGGAATACACACAGACCATGGAGGGAAGGTGGGAGGGGGTCAGGGGCAGCTAGCTGACCACACAGGGAAGGTGGGAGGGGCCATGGCATCACAGAAGACCATGCATGGCAAGCGGGAGGTTTAGTGGCAGCACAATGGCTATGATGGGCAAGAAGGAGGGTGCAGGGGCATGCACAAAGGACCATGGAGGATAGAAGGGAGGGTCAGGACCTGGGCACAGACAGAGTTCAGGGGAAGCGGCCTCACAACAGACCGCGCGGGGCAGGCAGGAGGAGCAGTAGCAGCACAACAGACCAGGGAGGGCAGAAGGGTGTGGCAGTAAAATGGACCATGGAGGACAGGAGGAAGGGGATAGGGGCATGGCATGTGGACAGGCAGGGTGGAGCTGTCAGGGACAGGTTACAGTCATCTGACAATGCTAGGCAGGTGGGAGGGGAGTGGCAGCTCAACAGAACACTCAGAGTAGATAGGAGTGGCAGGTCCATGGAACATGGTGGGTAAAAAGGATGGAGCAGGGGCATGCACATAGACATCGGAGGGCAGGGGGAAGGAGAATAGGGGCAGCAAGCTAAGCACAGAGGCTAAGCAGGAGGTCAATGATGGGCCATAGAATTGGGCAATGGAGGGCAGGAGGAGTGGACTGGTACATCATGCTAAATGGAGGGCAGTGGCAGCACATCAGTCCATGCATGGCAGGAGGGAGGAGGCTAGTCCATGGGTTCAGACAACAGAGGATAGGGAGTAGGTGGATGGGGCAGCAAGCTAACTGTTCAGAGAAGGTGGGTATTAGGAACTTTATTGTTTTTAAAATGCGTGTCTGTGCGAACTACTTAAAATATGAACAAGTATGCAGCATAATCTCATTTTTATTCAGGAAGAAGAGGACGTTTGTGACTGTGACTCCGGGCTCACTTGGCAGAAACACCCCCTGACCCTCCACCCCCCCATCGCAAAATGTAATGCCCGTGAAAAGGGTAGGTATACGCAGTGTTATATAGAACATAGTCCTGAGAGCACGATTAAAAATGGAAACTAGATATAGTATATGGTATAAACTATGCACCAAAAAGTGTGATATAAGATGAACCAGGGCGTGAAATATAATATGCAGTACATTGTGCGCAATGACAGATTCATTGGAGAGCGCGAGATAGCACAGGCACTAGCGCGTGCTATGCGATATGCGCTTTGGAGTGTAATATGCACAGGGCAGTGTTGTGTAACCTAACTAGTCTCTAAAGTTGTAATATAAAATATGTGCTGGGGAGTGTAACGTTGCATATGCACTGTGACAAGGATATGGATCCCAGATTGTAATATGTATGGCATAGCGCTGTGCGTTATAACATAGGCATCGAGGAAGGCACATTAGATGGGGCAATATAACCCGTGCGAAGGCAAGTGTGGCATGACATATTCACGGGGTGGTGTTACAGTGCACATGGGCTAGAGAGTGTCATAGTATACGCACTAGCTGGTGGAATACAACACAGCGGTATGTGGCACTCGGCGGGCACTGGTGGGTGTAAGACAGCATTGGGCTCAGCCAGGAGCACGCGGTGACTCAAGTGAGGTTTGTCTCCTTTCCAGAGAGTAAAATAAAAAGTATTACACATCCGGTGGTGGATGTGTGTTTTATTAACCGTGAGGGGGGTTTCTTGCATAGTTTGGTCGAATTTTTGTCGAATCCCCTTTGAATGGCTTGGTGTGCGTGTGTATTAAATGTGCCCATCAATAGCTACCCATGTTTGTATGAATAAACGACAAGGGTGTCTACTTGGAGAGTACCCACCGGCGGGGGCGCCGGGATTAGGCACGGTAGGGCGTCACACACGTCAGAACTTCACTAGCGGTGTAAATACATTCCACGTGGATGCATAGTCGCCTTTTAATGAATATCACGCAAATCGTCATGGTGATAGGTACATACGGTTTGTCCATCATGTCCTAGGCGTTTCTATAAATATATTTTAAAAAAATATAATAAAAAATAAAGGCCGGCCCCGGGGGATGGGGTCCCCGGGGCCATAAGTGGCCTAAGGAGGGGGGCAACGCAGCCCCCCTCCTAAAGAATTAAAAAAAAAAAAAAATAAGGCCATGACCCGGGGGTTGGGGTCCCCGGGGACGATTACGGCCTTGGGAGGGCCAAATTTATTTTTTTCAACCAAAAAAATTAGGGTGCAGGCCCTGGGGGATGGGGCCCCCAGAGCCAATAAATTAGAAAAAGAAGGGGGCCACACAGCCCTCCTTCTTAAAAAAATAAAATAAATAAAAGACCGGCATCGCGCCGGAGGCCACGCCCCCTCCTTGCAGCACTCTGCAAACGCGCCCCCTGGCCAGTTGTAAGTTGGGGAATTAATTCCCCGTCAATACTGAGGGCCAACTAGCCCAACAGGTATCTCCAGTATGCGCCAGGGAGCTGCGTTGCAGACAGGTGTTCTGAGGCCACGCCTCTTTTTACACCTCTATGCAACGCAACTCTGTGGCGCTTACTGGAGGTACCTAGTGGGCTAGTTTGACCCTAGGGACCCTTAGGATTCAAGGGGACTTAATCTCTCAACTTAGAACGGCCACAGGGCGAGTTTACACAGTGGTGAAGGGAGGGGACGGGGCCTGAGGTGACGTGTGCAAACACGCCCTGTGGCGCGTATTAAGTTGGGTAAATAATTCCCTTTCAATCCTGAGGGACCCTGGGGGCCAACTAGCCCACCAGGTGCTTCCAGTAAGCGCCACTGCTCTGCGTTGCAGAGAGGTGGTGCAGGCCGTGCCCCTTTTTACACCTCTCTGCAATGCAGCTCTGTGGCGCATACTGGAGGTACCTAGTGGTCTAGTTGGACCCTAGGGACCCTCAGGATTCAAGGGGACTTATTCTCCCAACTAAAAAACGGCCACAGGGCGTGTTTACACAGTGGGGAAGGGAGGGGACGGGGCCTGATGTGACGTGTGCAAACACGCCCTGTGGCGCGTTTTAAGAGGTAATTTTAATCCCCTGCCCTATTATATACTAGGGGCTTACAGAGGAGGTCATGCTAATCACAGGGGTACCCCAACGCATAGTGTTCCCTAGTATATGTAGGTGTTTTCACTGTATTCTGAGTGTCTTTTAACATAGCACTGGTTCTAGGACTGGTTAGTCAGACTCAGTTACCACCAGTATCCGTCTGAAAAAGTTGAGGGTACAGGATGATTTTGCAACAAGGCTTCTTTCTGCTCTTCTGTTTGTTCTTTCTGCACGTTATCCTTCTTCCTGCACTTTTCTTCGTCTTTGAGCACTTCTGTTGCTTCTTTCTGCATTTCTTTTTTTTCTTTCTATGAGTTTTTTCTTCTTTCTTCACATGTCCTATGTCTGTAGGCATAGTTAGAAATTAGCATTTAAAAAACCTTTGAAATTCACTGAAAAAACCATAGGTTTCAGTGGCGTTATAGTTAGCTGGACTTTTCACTCGTACAAAACCATTGAAATTCCCCCGTTATAGTTAGTTCTGCTAACTATAACTCGCGCGCCCGCAATGCACTGCTGATGACGTCACATATTACATCACTCATGACATGGTCAGTGACATCACTCATGACGTCACTGATGACATCTCAAATGACATCACTGATGACATCATCCTTGTGATAGAGTGGCAGACCTCCTCTCCCCCTAATATAACCTTTGATACACACATTCAAAAATAGAAACTAAAATTTTCAAAACGATGGACATACCAATACCAGTTACAACATCCTATTCAGTAATTCTAAGATCCACATACACATCCGCTCATTCACCAACAGTCCTATACAGTCACTCATACATGTACTCACTCATCATATGTACTCATACACCTATACATCCTGTTACACAACACCACTCATCCATAGAGTTACTCACACACAGTCACTCATACTAATAAAGAATCAAACATCCATTTACTTGCATATACAGTTATACACACACCACCACACTTACTTCTACGGAAACTTACACATACTTAGTCTTCTAAACAGTCACTTATAGAAACACTTACTTATTCATACAAGAACACTTCCAATCTCTCACTCTCACATATACTCAATTATATACACCAATAGTCACATATACTAGTTTAAAACATATGTAGTTACTCATAAAGACACTATTGAGACAGTCATTTACTCACTAACACACCCATGCACACACTCATCCACCCATACAGTCCTGCACACATGCTGTCTTCAACACATACAAACAGTGAGTCACTCATTCATGCACCTATACCCTACGTAATACCCCCCACCGAACCATACAGACACTCAGACACTCATATTGATACTCAAAAAACCACCTAATAACCCATATAGACACTCATGTAGCTACTCACCAACCCATGCAGCCACTTATACACAAAGTGAGAGACTGATACAGATATTTACATATTTAAACATTACTCACTAAGCCATGTATTCACTAAGATACACTTAATCAGTCAGTTATACAATCAATTTTTCAAAAACAAATCATCCATTTAGACACTTATATACCCATTTATTCTCCCATCGACCTGGAGATATACACATATAAAACATATGTAATTTTCAGAAAAACACACATCAACTGGATGATGTCATCAGTGATGTCATCAGTGGTCATTTGAGATGTCATCAGTGATGTCATGAGTGATGTCACTGACCATGTCATGAGTGATGTAATATGTGACGTCATCAGCAGTGCATTGCGGGCGCGCGAGTTATAGTTAGCTGAACTAACTATAACGGGGGAATTTCAATGGTTTTGTACGAGTGAAATGTCCAGCTAACTATAACGCCCCTGAAACCTATGGTTTTTTCAGTGAATATATATATATATATATATACACAGATTACTTACTGTATGTTATTTGACATAGGAAGTGTATGCAATCAACCCCATAAGGACATTGTGCCAGATGTACCATTGTGTTCAACTCCTTCTCTCTTTCCTTGTTTTGTTTTACCCTCTTCCCCACATTCACCTCATTGGCTTTGACTAAGTTGGGCTGATCTGGGGGGTGAGGGAAGTTGGGATCCAGCATCAGTTCTTCCACCTTGCTTCTGCGGAAACACCAGGTGAGCTACACAATATCGCCAGTCTGACCAATTTAAGGAAAGCAGCAAACCTGAAGTCAGCCAGATGCTGGAGTTGGGGGTCATTGAGCCTTCTGAGAGTCCCTGGGGCAGCCCAGTAGTCCTAGTTCCCAAACCTCATCCACAGGGTGGAAAGGGAGAAATGAGGATTTGTGTGGACTACAGAGGCCTCAATGTAGTCACCAAGACAGATGCACACCCAATCCTCAGAGTTGATGAATTGATAGATAAATTAGGGGCTGTTAATACTGGAGTACCTTTGTCTTAACTGCAGGGTACTGGCAGATAGGCATCGCCCATGGAGCAAAAGAAAAGTCAGCATTCTCCACACCTGATGTACAGTTCCAGTTTACTGTGATGCCCTTTGGTCTAAATAATTCCCCTGCCACCTTCCAAAGGTTGGTGAATCAAGTCCTTGCTGGGTTGGAAGGCTTTAGTACAGCTCATCTGGTTGATATTTCTGTATTTAGCTCTTTTTGGCAGGATCACCTGGTAGACCCGAGGAAGGTTTTACAAGCCGTGCAAGCTGCAGGCCTAACTATCAAGGCATCCAAGTGCCAGATAGGGCAGGGAACTGTTGTGTACTTGGGCCACCTTGTAGGTGGAGGCCAAGTCCAACCACTCCAACCCCAAATCCAGACAATCCAGGATTGGGAAGCTCCATCTACCAAGACCCAAGTCAGGGCATTGCTTAGCTTGGCTGGGTACCACAGGAGGCCTGTGCAGGGGTATGTGTCCATTGTGGCCCCCCACACAGAACTGGCCCCCAGGAAAATGCCCCAAAAATGTTAACTGGACAGTGAGCTTTCAAAAGGCTTTTGACACCCTGAAAGAAGCAATGTGCACCAGATTAGGAATGTATGATGGTATTCCGCAAGCGTTTTGAATGCATGTGTTCCAAACACTGTCTTTTGTACAAACATGTCTTTAGGACGCATTTGTTCAGAATGCAAGTCGTTTTAACAACTTGCCTTAGGGTGGTGCTGGATGTTGGAATAGTTTAATTTACTATTCCAAATACAGTCTGTGCAACAGTAGGGAAGGTGTTGAAATTACCAATGCGCCCCCTAAAAGAAAGTCATTGTTTCGACTTGCGTGCTGAACAAATGCACGCTAATGTCGCATTCGTTCTATTGCCGGCGCTGTGTTGGCACAGTGTACTTCCGGCTTCACCCGAAAGGACGTTTCCCCCAGATTATACAAAACAGTTCATAGTTCAAACAGATCTCAGAACATGGGATAAGAGCAGTGCTATTCCAGACCAATGATGATGGCCATGAGCAACCTGTTGCTTTCATAGGTAGAAGGCTTCTCGCCAGAGAGCAGCACTAGCAAGCCATAGGGAGGGAAGCCTTTGCTGGGGTTTGGTACCCGAAGAAGCTAAGACCATACCTGTTTGGTTCCCAATTCCTTGTCCAAATTGACCACAAGCTTTTTCAGATCGCTCATGCAGATGAAAGGAGAAAACCCAAAACTTTTGAGGTGGTCCATATCCCATACTGGGAATGGACTTTACAGTGGATCATAGACCTGGGACTGCCCATGCCAATGCAAATGGCCTTTCCGGATTTTTCCACTTAGACAATAGAGACTCTCTAGGGAAATGTTAGTCTCATCCTCTTTTGTATGGGGGGGCGTTGTGCAGGAAAGGGCCGCTTTTGCATGGTTTCCCCCCTCAATTTTTGCCTGACATCCGATGCAACCTGACTTGATGTGGCCTGGGTCCCTGCCAATCAGGCTCCCAGGGCCTGTGTTCTATCCCAAAACTGTACCTTTGTACCCACAATCTTCACATCTCTGGCCACAGGTAAGCCCCTAGGTAAAAGGTACCATAGGTAACAAGGGCACTATGACCAGGGAAGGCCTCTGAGGGCTGCAGCACCTATTGTGCCAGCCATAGAGGGCCTGTGCCTAAACACCCACAATCTGGAGGCTGCATGTTTTGGTGCAGAGAAAAGTGAAGAGTCGACATTGCACACTTCCCTGTGTGACATGCCTACAACCCTCTGCCTGTGGCCTAGGTAAGCCACCCCTCTAGCAGCCTCAGCTGAGAGTACAGTGGCATGAGCCCTGCACCCCTACAATGTCTAAGTCAATTCTTAGACATTGTAAGTGTAGTAAAGCCATACAGAGTATATGGTTTGGGAGCGGGTTATTACGAACTCCACAGCTCCATAATGGCTTTACTAAAACCTGGGAAGTTTGGTAGCAAACTTCTCAGCACATTAAACCCACACAGATGCCAGTGTGGGATTTAACGCAAAATCCACTCAGAGGGCATCTTAGAGATGCCCCCTAAAAAACGACCAGCCCAGGTGAGGTTCCTGAATGGCTGCCTGCCATTTGCCACCACCAGTCAGGTTTCTGGACCTCTGGGTAGAGAACCTCCCCTCTCTGGGTCCAGAAACAAGGCCATCCTGGGCAGAGATATCATGGCTCCTCCCCCAGGATGGGCTGGGTCTACGAAGGGGAAGCTCTAAAGGCCTGCTGCCTACATGAGCTGTCCCTGCATTTTGAGGCCCCCAGCAACTGGCTCTCACCGGTTCTGCCCCCCACTTTGGGCCGGAGAATCGGTGGGAAAACCAAGCTATGAGGAGAGGTGTACCTACCTTTGACAACCCCACCCCTCAGGTGGGGGAGGTGAGGGGAAGCACACAATTCAGTCCCCTCCATCTTGAAGATGAGGGGACCCAATCAATCAGGAAGAGGCTCATCCGGATTCACTGGAGGGTGGCACAATGGGACCCACTGGTCCTCACCTGCAAACCCCTTTTAATGCCCCTAAATCTAGTATTTAGGGACCACCCTGAACCTTGCCTCCTCAGATTCGAGGAAGAAAGAAGAAAGGCCGTAGAGCCATGCTGACCCAGGAAAAAGAGGATGCCTACTGCTTTGGCTCCAGCCCTACCAGCCTGTACGCCTCTGACCTGCCTACCTCGAAGAACCCAGCATGTCCAGCAGCCCCCTAGAGCCCAGAGGACCTTCCCTGCACACTAACCTTACAGACTCTGTCTCCTGTGAGCACCAGATGTGCTCAATAAAGACCAGAATCTGAATTCCAGCGACTCTGCTATTCTACACCACCCTGCACTCGATGGCCACGGCACGAGCTTGAGTGGCCCAAAACCACAAGGAGGTCTCCCTAGAAATCCTGACCTGGGATCTGGTGATCCCTGACCTACCTCAAGCCTCAAGACGATGCCTGCAGCCTCAACCTGGAGTGTCCCCCTACCATGACCGGAGCTGGTTAGAAAGCCCGATGCCAGAAGACAACCCTGCACCTGACGCCCCACGGCCTTGGGTGGCCCAACCAACAGTATCCAGGCATCCTCCAAGAGTACAACTTACCACTCCAGCTGGTGGTCACCTTCAGGAAGCCTCCTTGCCCATGTTTGCAGCACCTTTGCCAAACCAAAGGTCTCCATTGAGAAGCATAGGGTTTTTTGTTGGCCCATGCAGTGCTGACCTTAACCACAGGATCTTTGCTCCCACACTGAGTATTCTCCTCGTAAGCAGCCCCTAACCGAAGGCCCACTTAGCCCCATTGGTGAACATTGAGTCCCTGCACTCTGCACCCGGCCGCTCCAGGGTCCTAACTCCCAAGACACCCACTTGTAAGACGTTTACTTACCTGTGAAACCAATAACCAATTTTCTCCCATAGGAACCTATGTTATGAGATTTTGGACCTAAAATGTTCTGTGCTGAACTGTGTTTTTAATGGGGAAAGCAGTAACTATAGTCCAAGCCAAGAAGAGTCTCACTTACCTTGTATTGTGAGATCCTTATGTGGGGTATCTAGGCACATCACCCCTGTACTCAAAGTAATCTAGGTATTCTTAAAGTAATTATTGTGTACTGTAAACTTTTTTTTATGAATCAATGCCAACCTGTAACTTTTGCAAATTCAACAACTGCATTTCCTTCGGAAGTCCTGCATTTGAGGGTATATTTTACTTACTTGTACCAAGCAGCCATGTCAGTTGATCTGGACAGAGGTGTGCCAGAAAGCTTGTGATGCCCTGAAGGAGGCACCTGTGCTCAAAGCTCCTGACTTCACTCAAGAATTCATTGTGCAGACAGACACCTCAGAGCATGGCATAGGGGCCATAATCTCACACCTAAATGAGGAGGGCCTGGATCAGCCTGCAGCCTTCATCAGTAGGAGGCTGCTTCCTAGTGAACAGAGGTGGAGTGCAATAGAGAGGAAAGCCTTTGCTGTGGTCTGGGCACTGAAGAAGCTGAGACTATACCTGTTTGGTACTCGCTTAAGAGCTCAGACAGATCACAGAATCCTCAGGTGGTTAAGGCATGTTAGAATTTGACAATTTATGCACGTACATGGACTTGTTTTACGCTATGTTATGTTAGCATTTAGAAGGCTATGATTAGTTGTAGCCCTTACGCCTAGATGTACCCCACTGCGCTTTTCTTATAACACAAGCTTAAGTTAGCCTTTGCGGCTCTATTTTGTAGTTCATAGGCCATGTTAGGGGGTGACTGACCAATTAATTGTATTTCTTGCTTCAACGAAAGACTGCGTCTCAGCGATTTTTTCTTTGTGTTCAAGGTTAGATTCCGACTTACTAATGAATAGGCCATTCTGCCTCTGCATGCCTATCCTGCTTTGTAGCTCTACTCCCACGTTAGGAGGAGCCGAGCCTAGCAAGGCAACCTTGAGTTAGTGATAGTGTGTACCCAGCACACAGGTGGCAGCCCATCCTTCTGTGCCTTCTATGTTCATGTACGGCTCTGGCCGGTAACTTTCCACTGGGGGCGTAGTTGGTGTTGTCAGAAGAATGATTATGCGTTACCAAGTGTTGGGGAGCTAGTTCCCTCGACAGCTACCTCCGGGTGCTGGTCAGATTGGGCTGCGCTGCAGTGTATTCTACTAATAAATTATTGTTTTTATTCTCTACTGTGTGACTCTACTGTGACTCTTCACTTGCTTTGGAAGGCTATGAGGTGGTCGTAATAGGGTCACTTCCTTCAGTTGGCGCCCGAACAGGGACTTCTCCATCGGGTGCCCCAACCTCGCCTGGTATCGGGTGTAAGGAGGACGGGGTTATGTCTGGTCGGATGGGCGGATCAGGGTACCCTGCACGATAGAGCTTTGCACTCGCAGCTGCCCACCTCTCTGGTCGGGCGGCTCCTCATCTAGTGGTCACCCGGGCTGGGGTCCTCAGAAGGCAAAACCCTTGGATTTGACTGTTTGGTCCGAAGAGTCGGCAGTGGAGAATAACTTTGCTTGACCGGTGTGCACCAGGTGAGTTGGTTTTGTCTTGTGATAAATATGGCGCCATTTTGAGTTCTAGTTTGTTCGAACTTTGTGGGTCTGCGGACCCTTGAGGTACAGAGTGTTTGCGAATGCTCTGCCAGGCCACTTGGAAATTCGGTTTACTCTTGAAAAGGCCTGGGGCGAGAGCTTATCCTCTTGTCTGGTACAGTCTGCGGACTGCCTGGAACGGTTTTCGAACCGTCTTGGTTTGTGTTGTTTGGTGTGGTATTTGTTTGGTGTGGGCAGTGAACATGTCTTATATTAAGAAGCCTTGTTTGAGTAAATTGGGGTGTTTTGTATGCTGGTGTTGTTCTACCGAAGCCCTATTGGAGGAGAGGTAGCCTGCGCCTCCGAAGGGTACCCCAAATTTCACCAAAGTATACGCCAAGTATGGTATTGGCCCTATTATGTTTAGCATGCTCTGGCATAAGTATATGAGGGACAATGCCGACTTGCAGTGGGCACTCACAGGTACATTCGATGAACAAAAATGGAATTTCCTGCAAGATAAATTGTTTGCTAAAAGAAGTACACAGTCGATTTTTGACAATCTCCAGGTGTGGCAGAAGGAAGCGAAGCAGCGGTGTATGAGGGCAGAGAAGGAGGCCCAAAAGGGCAAGGTGCAGACAGTGACGCAGAAAGCCGTGGCTTATGATAGAGAGAGAACAGGAAGCCGTGGCTTATGATACAGAGAGAACTGAGTATAGAATGTGCAGATCGGAAGTTTCGCTTATAGAGTGATAAATGCTATGTTGCTTGGGAAGAAGGTGATGTTTTTGTGGAAGAGCTATTAGATACTCGACCCCCACCCCCTTATGCCCCGCAGAGGGTGTACCCTGCTGTTATGGAGTCTCAGCCTCCAGACCCTGCACTTACTACTACTGGTTTTCCTGTCTCCGGCTCGACTGCTCTGGCCTCGGCGCCGCCTCCTTCCTCTCTGTCTCTGTCCGCTGCAGGTGCGGGGGCCGCTAGCTCTCCCACTCGGCTGGATGCCCCTTTACCTGTTGTCTCCCCTTCTCTCACCCCTTCTTCGCAATCACTGCTAACGTTGATACCTGTTTCTTCCTCTGTTCTGACCCCCTCAAACAAATGTTTTGTCTCCGGTGTTGCTGAACGCTGGGACTCCTGTGCGTGGAGAGGTTGAGGGGAATTGGGCAGCAGCATGAGAGCGAATGAGGAAGGCATTGATGAGATCTGATGTGGGAAATGAGGAGAAAAGAATAGTGGCTGGCCAGGCTGCGCAGTGGGCTCGGAACCCGATTTACAATGTGGAAGATGTATGGAGTGTGATGAAAGATTGTGCGCCGTTTGTGCAGCAGCATGCTCTCAAGCACGTCGGCCATGCTAATAGGGTTGTGGGAACAGTGTTTTTTTTTTTTTATTAAAGGTCTTTATTGAACAGACAAAAGGATACAAGCATGGGCCTACAACCACCAGGGCCGGCCGCTAGAATCAAAAAGGATCACACAGCGTTAAAGTCATCAACCGACCCATGGTCCCCAGCCCATTACAGAAGCTCCGGATACTCCTAAGGGAATCAGGATACATACGTTTACCATAAATAACAACTAAAAACAAAAGGCGAGGCGTAGTGACATGAAGTGGGCGTCAGACTACAGCAGGGGGACCCTACATCCGACCACCAGATGGCGGTCAAGGGAAAGGAGGACTAAGAGGTCAGGGGGGGTCACGGGAGAGCCAGGTCTACACTCGGGTATTCCAAATACGCAAGGAACCATCAAGGGTCAGGGGGACAAGGCAACCTCGGAAGTGTCCACCAGGGGGGGAGCACAGATATTTCCCCGATACTGATTCCATTGCCCTCAGATTCTACCCCATGCCCCCGGTTTACCACGAGCCACATACACAGTCTTCTCCCTGAACATGCACCAGTCCATGTTCTCCTTCCATACAGACACGGTGGGCGGCCGCTGGGAACCCCAAAGCTGCGCTATATCTCTCTTGGCAATCATGTTCCCCAGGGCCGCCCACCGAGTCTGGGCCGCGTTATAATCATTGGGCTCCCACACATTCAGAACACAGCGACGCACCTCCGGCAACAGAGCGACCCCGGTGACTTGTCCCATTACCACATGCACCCGGCGCCAGTATTCCGCCACCTCGCGGCACTCCCAAAGGATGTGGAGAAAGGTGGCACTAAGCCCACAGCCCCGCTTACAGAGCCCGTCGTCAGAAAATCCCATCGAAACCAAACGGGGACCCGTCACGTAAACCCGGTGGAGAATCTTAAGCTGGACCAGACGGAGACGGGCCGGGATGGCCACCTCCTTAGGGGACGACAGTGCGGACTGCCAGTCCTCGTCGTCCAGCTCCACCCCATCTCCCGTCCATGCCTCCCGAAGACGCACCAAGAGGTCAGCCCGATTATTAATAAGTTTTTTATAAATTAGAGAGATAGTGCTGTCAGGCACGTGACCATCGAGTATGCGGTCCTCGAGGGGCGAAGAAGCCGGGACCTTGGTCCCTACCCCAAAGACCGAGAGCAGGGCATGCCGAACCTGGGCGTAACGGAAGAACTCCCTTTCAGTAAGCTCGTATTCAATCTGGAGCGCCGCGAAGGTTTTAACCGCGCCCTTAATCCATAGGTCTCCCACTCTGCTAATACCGATCGTGTCCCAACGCTCAAAGCCTTTCGTTTTCCAGAGGCTTCCCAGTCGGTCGGAGGCAAATAAAGGAGTGGCACATGTTAAGCGCTCACTCCAGCCCATGGCTACATTAGCCGCCTTCCAGATCCTTACCGCAATCTTAGTAGGGCCCGTAAGGGTCCTTCCAGCCGAGCGGGAGTAAAGCGCCCTATTATAGTTACCGCCGGGAAGCAGGAATTTATCCATCTCATACGCCGGGTTCAAGCCAGGCGCATACGTGGCATGGTTAATGGCCGATAGCTGTAAGGCCCAATAGTACCTTCTAATGTCGGGAAGCGCGATGCCCCCGTCGTACCAGGGGAGAGTAAGCTTTGCCAGAGCGATACGCGCCCGCCCGTCCCATACCAGTCTCCTCTGCAGGCTCTCCACCTCCCGAAAGTAGGCCACCGGAATGACGTCGAAGGAGTTCTGAAGTGCATAAAGGAATCTGGGAAGGGACATCATTTTAAACAGCGCTGCGCGACCAAGCGGGGACAAGGGCAGCTTACACCACCGAGCCGTATCCTCCCTCAAACGCCGAAGTGGAAGCAGGAGGTTCTGCTCGTAGCGAACCGCCGGGTCCAACGAGACGTACACCCCCAGGTATTTAAAGCCGGACAGAGATAGTTGGATCGGAAGCCGAGGCGGCAAGAGAGGAGGGCCACCAGAGATAGGATAGACACAGGATTTAGACCAGTTAATCGTCAAACCCGAATTTCTCCCAAAGGAAGTAAGAACATCAAAGAGAACATTAAGCGACTGTCGCGGCGAGGTGAGATACAAAAGAATATCATCCGCGTACAACGAGACCCGATCCTCGAAGCCCGGGGCCCACCGGATCCCTCTAATCGAGGGCTCCCAGCGGAGCCAGGCAGCGAGCGGTTCCAAGGCGAGAGCAAAGAGCAGAGGGGACAACGGGCACCCCTGCCTCGTACCCCTACCGAGAGCGAAAGGCCGAGAGACCCGCCCATTGACAACCACCTGAGCCATTGGTCCAGTGTAAAGAAGCTTCACCCAACCAAGAAATCCCTCCCCAAAGCCGAATTTGGTCAAGACAGTGGGAACAGTGTTTTAATGGTGTTGCACCACAGATCATATATGATATTCGGAATCGTGTATATGCTACTGACTTATCACCCAATGACGTTTTTAGTAATGTTGCAACACTGGTTGGTTATCGTAGTAGACTACATCAGAAGACCCCAACGCTGGGTGCGCAGTACCCTATGAGGAAGGAACATCCCATTTACCATCCCGAGATTCCAGAACAGCGTAATGCAGCGAACGTCGTGATTCAGCAAAGGGTAGAGGCCCATTTCCAGGAACAGTGGGTCTACACTCCTTGGAAGAGGAGTGAGGTACTATCCCTCAAAAGTCAGTTGCCAGACCATAGGAAGAATCCAACTGTGTACTATAAGGATCTGACGGAGGCGGCTTCCTCTACAGTAATGTCTAGCTGATATTGAGCTGTTTTTCGGATTATTGGTACTGGTGGATATATGGAGGCAGATGCATATGCAGGACCATGCAGTGGAGTCACGGGGGACGTGGAATGTGGAATGATAGAAGGGCGCGGGATAAGGACCGAAAGCCTGGCGAGAAGCCGAGGGCAGAAATATCAGCTTAACCGGGTTGCATCATTACCTATATGCGTTCCCTTATTCCACCTAGACAAGTAGATTGGGACAAGTTAGCAGCATGTCGTCAGAAGAAGGATAAAAGTGTGTCGGATTTTTTCACCAGGTTTGAAGGTGTGTTCTTGGATTTTAGCGGCCAAGATGCATCGGTGGAGGGTGGTATTCGATTGTTCGTTAACAGATTTGTTATGAACCTGTTTCCCGAGATCGCGACTCGGCTGCAGGCTTCGGAGAGTACTTGGACTACTTCTTCCCCCTCAGTAATATTGAGAATGGCACAGTATTACAAGCATAGAGAGAATGAGGAGAAGGAGGAAGTGGAGAAAAAGACTAAGGATTTAAAGACAAAGGTGTTAATGCAGCAAGCAACTAGGGGCACTGGAAGAAGAGGTGGTTCGGGATCGGTCCAGCAGCTGCTTCGAACAAACAGGAACAGTACTGCAAGTGAGCCTGTTGGACCGAACCAATGTGCGTATTGTAAAATGGAGGGACATTGACGAAGTGAGTGTCCGGAGCTGTTACACAAAGTTGCGGCTCCACGAGTTCGGGGTTATAGAGGACGTGGTCGTGATGGAGGTGGACGTGATGAGATTCAGAAGGAGGATTTGTCCTTTGGTCGTCAGAATAAGAACTATTTTGATGATGCTGGAGGAGGGCAATATTATCATGATGATTATGATATGGATGAGGAGACAGGAATGTATTATAGCTAGGAATTCCAGGGACAGGGTGAGGGACCAGTTTCAGTGCCTGTAGATCAGCGCAGACCTTATGTCACTGCGGAGCCACATTGTAGGGTCAAGGCATTCCTGATTGATACGGGTACTATGAATAGCTCAGGTTCTTGTTCGGTAGTCCGAAGGGCCGCTCTGTCTGGCCAACATAATGTTTCGGTAGGTTTTTCAGGCGTGCCGGTTGCGAGCCCCATTTCCAAGCCCCTTGCTTTGACTATTGGCCCTTTCACGGTCGACTCCCCATTTTTACTGACAACAAATTGTGGGGAAAATTTGATAGGACTAGGTTTATTGTAGAAGCTACATGCGACAATATTCTGTTCACAAGATGGTGTTTACATGACCATTGGTCCGAAGGTGGTTAGTACAAAACAGTGTTTTACTAAAGATATTCCCTTCCCTGTGGAATTCAAAGATGTGCCATGTACTTAATTGGCTACAGGTGATACGGATGTGGGGTTGTTACGGATCTCACCGGTTTCTATCAAGATCAAAGATAATGCTGTATTACCGCGCATTCCCCAGTATAGTCCTAATCTTCCCATCCTTAAGAAGGCACCCTCTGAGGTTTACCGTTTCGTTATTGATCTGCGCGCGATAAACAAGATTGTTATACCTCAATATCCTGTGGTTCCTGACATTACTACATTGTTAACAATTATTCCTCACTCAGCGAAATTCTTCTCTGTGATTGATTTGAAAAATGCTTTCTTTAGCATTCCAATCCATCCAAATAGCAGATATCTGTTTGGGTTTTCCCTAGCTGATAGGAACTTTCAATTCTGTCGTGCTCCTCAGGGCTATACTGAAAGCCCTAGAATATATAGTCAAGCTTTGAAAGGACAATTGGATTCGTTAACACTCCCCTCTGGAAATGTCTTATTTCAGTATGTCGACGACCTCTTAGTGGCCTCTGACACTGAGGACATCTGGCACATCACGGACATAAGGTGTCTCTTTCTAAATTCCGATATTGTCGACATAAGGTCACCTACTTAGGTCACCTACTGTCGAAGGAGGTTCATAGGATAACGCCTGAGAGCATTGCTGCTATAACTAACATGCCTGTCCCTAAAACCCAGCATGATGTGTGTGCGTTTATTGGCATTACTTCGTACTGCCGTCACAGGATCCCTAATTATTCCCTACTAACAAAACCCCTACTCCAACTAACCACCAAAGATGTGCACGAACCCCTGTCTTGGACGCCTGCATCCAAGCAAACTTTTGAGCAATTAAATGTTGTGCTTTGCTCTGCACCTGTGCTTGGTACACCTGATTACCAGAAGCCGTTAGTGCTCTATGTACATGAGACGACCGGTTATGCGCTCTCTGTCTTAACACAGGCCTTTGGAGGTAAGCAAAGGCCTTGCACTTACTTTTCTGCTATCCTGGATAACGTAGCCAGAGCCCTCCTGAGCTGTCTAAGAGCCGCTGCTGCCATGGCCGTCTCTACCAGGCAATCGCAGGGCTTGTTCTTGATACTGATCTCACGGTGATGGTACCTTATGCTGTGGATACACTTCTGAACAAACAAAGACACAGCACCTTACTAGTGCACGTTTGACTGGCTATGAACTAACATTATTTGCACCACACATTGCCATCAAAAGATGTGCCACCCTGAATCCAGCCACGTTACTACCCCTCCCTTCGGTGAACGGAGATGCAGATGTACACAATTGTGTATATCGTACTAATGAATAGGTCGGCGGTTGTATAGAACAGTATTTTGCGGATAACTCGGAAACGGCGTCGAGTCGGGCGTTGGAATGAGATGCGTTTAAGGCGGTCGTTAGGGGGGTGTGCATATCATCCGCCACTGGGGTTCGGAAGACGTTGCTAAAGGATATAGAGGGAGCGGAGGCCCGACTGCGTACGGCCGAACACGCGCATCAGGCAGGGGAGGACATGTTAGCGGCGGTAGTTACGGCGCGTGAGGGAGTGGCAGTGCGAGTGGAGAGGCTTCACTGCTTCGATCATAAGGAATACCTTACCCGGGCGCATGCGGAGAGGAATAAGGTGGGATCCCTCCTGGCCCTGGCTGTGACAGGAGGGACTCCGGTCTACTCCCAGAGAGAGATTAATAGGCAGTTCCTCAGTTATTATGAGGGGTTGTATGATAGCACAATGCAGGATGCGTCTGGAGAATTGGATGACTTTTTATTGGCGGCTCGGCTGCCCCGATTGGATCCGGAGCAAGGGAAAGAGTTAGGGGACGCCATATCATTGGGCGAGATCCGCGCCGCGATTAAGCATATGGCTCAAGGAAAGACCCCAGGCACGGACGGGCTGCCCGTCGAGTTTTATGTAGCATATATGGAGTTGCTGGCTCCGCAGCTGCAAGCCCTTTACAGTGAAGCCTGGAGAGTTGGGCGCCTGCCCACCTCCGCCCGAGAGGCGATTGTAGTGCCCTTGCTGAAAGCAGGAGGAGATGCTAGTACTCGGGCGGCATATCGCCCGCTCTCCATGTTGACGGTGGACTACAAAATCCTGAGTAAAATATTAGCATCGCGTCTGTTGACCCACATGACTGCCCTGATACACCCAGATCAGGCAGGCTTTATTCCCCGACGTAGCACGGCAACCTCCGTTCGGCGTCTACTGCGGGTAATGGAGGTGGACCGAGAAGAATACCCAGAGGCCCTAGCGCTTTCAGTTGACATAGAAAAGGCCTTTGACAGCGTAGAGTGGCCATACCTATTTCGAGTGCTGCAGGCATTTGGCCTCGGGGATGGCTTTGTACGCTGGACCACATTGCTATATAATGACGCCACAGCCCGCGTGAAGACGGGGGCCACCATCTCAGCTCCCTACCGGGTGCGACGGGGGACGAGGCAGGGCTGCTCGCTGTCCCCATTGCTGTTCGCCTTGGCCATTGAGCCACTGGCGGCTCATGCCCGATTGGGATGCTCCTATGCTGGGTTATGGCTAAGGGGGAGGCCCACTATATATCCCTTTATGCGGACGATCTGCTGATGTTTTTGGCAGACGCAGATGGCGCACTGCACGGAGCGACCACCTTGCTGGATGTCTTTGGTCGCCTGTCGGGGCTCAAAGTAAACTGGGGCAAGACATGCTTGTTCCCATTGTTGCCTAATGGACTAGCTCCCCAATCGTTGGGAGTGATACGTTGGGAGGACCATTGTCTGCGATATCTGGGGGTTAATATCTACCACACCCAGCTTGATTTGCTGGAAGGGATTGTTGGCAGAGCCATCCGGGGCTTGCGTGGCAGCATAGATTTCTGGAGCACGCTCCCACTATCCAGTGCTGGGCGAGTAGCGCTGTTGACGATGGTGGCGCTGCCACGCCTCCTGTACTTTTTTCGTACATTGCCCATATGGATACCGGCATCATTTTTTGAGCGGCTTCGTGCGCTATCCACGGGCTTCATATGGGGCTTGGGTAGGCGGCGGGTGGCTTTGACCACATTGCGGCGGCCAAGAGCGGAGGGGGGCCTGGCGGTCCCGGACTTCGAGTGGTATTACCTGGCAGCACAGCTACAATGGCTCACACAGGCGGTGGCAAGGGAGTATAGAGGCCCAGAGAGCCCGCAGGGCAGGTTAATTCCTCGCCATGTGCTCGCTTTCATAGTCCTCCAACAGCGGATGGACCTCGCCCAGCTCACTCTGGAGGAACGCACCCTCAGGCTGTGCTGGAACCGGTGTCAGAGGAGGGCCGCCATAGTCCACCCTTATGCCCCGGAGATCCCGCTGGGTATGTGCACAGCGCTCCCGCATGGGGGCGATTGGTCAGGACTGGCCGCGTGGGAGGACCTTGGCATACAAGTGGTGGGCGACTTATTTAGGGAGGGGGTGCTTTTGCCCTTCCAGGACCTGCAGGACTCTTATGGGCTCCCACGGGGAGACTATTTACTTCATGCTGCCCTCGTAGCGGGCCTCCAGAAGCATTGGAATGTGGGGCTCTCGGAACCGCCGGTCGCCGCGGGCTGCTAATATGTGGTCATGGCCTCGGGGATGTCCAAGGCTATTACCTGCCTCTATCGAAGGCTGTTGATGGAGCGCTTGCTGCCCCTGGACACGTTGAAGGTTAAATGGGAAGCGGACCTTGGGAAGCCCATCCCCGAGTCGACATGGTCAACGCTGGTGCGGCGGGCCTGGAAGGGAACGCGTAATGCCCGGTTTCAGCTAGTTCAGTTTTTTACACTGCACAGGGCTTACCTGACGCCAGTTAAGATATTGCAATATTTTGGGGGCACGCATTCTCAGTGCCCGCGCTGTGGGGGAGATGGGGCTGATTTTCGTCATATGTTTTGGTCATGCGTGGAGTTGGGTAGTTACTGGGAGGACGTCATAGACTGCTTGAATCAAGTGACAGAGCGCACCATTGCTTCGGAGATGGGGGCCTGCCTGTTGCTTTGGTTCCCCCACACCCGCCGTACGAAGGTTACTAGTAAGTTCTATGACTTAGGGTTGATTATGGCCAAGAGGGAGCTAACCATGCATTGGAAGTCAAGGGTGGGACCTAGCTTTCTGAGGTGGAGGACGGCGTTTGCGAAATGGGCAGGCGCGGAGGGCACACTTTGTTTGCAATTAGCGCATAGGAGGAACGACGACAAGGCATTAGCGACGGCCCGTGCATGGGAGTCATTGGTGGTTGAACTTCAGGGGCTGGTGTCTGACGGTGGAGGGGAAGGGAGTATACCTGACCGACAGGAGGAAGCGATAAGCGGGGAGTAGGAGGGGGGTCACGATGGTGGGAGGACGCATCCGAAGCGGCTGAAGCTGGGGGAAAGCCCAAGCTGCCAGAGATAGGTTTGAATACCCCTGCACGAGTCATAGTAATAGGGGGGGCCGCATCTGGGGGAGGATAGGCAGACGGGGGCGCACTGACATGGGTTGCGGGAGGGAGTGGGAGGGGGGAGCCCAAGCGGGAAGGGTAACCTTTCCCATGTATACACAGTTGAAATGTCGTATGTAACGCTCTTCGGTGGGGTGCTGGGGCTCTTGTGGGAATTGTATTGGGATGTTGGTACGAAAATAATAAAAAAATGTTTAAACAAAATCGTACTAAGGAATAGACGAAGGGACGGGTAGACTTGACTGATGTTCCTCTATCTGACCCACAAGGGGAACTATATGTCGATGGCTCTCGTTTTAAGTTACCGGATGGGACTACTACTACGGCGTATGCGATAACGCTGCCTACTGTTGTTGAGACATCACGTGTCGGCCCAAGCTGCAGAGCTTATTGCCCATCTCCGGGCTTGTAAGTTAAGTGAAGGACTGGATTTCAATATTGATACTGACAGCCAGTATGCTTTCAGGGTAGCCCATAACTTTGGGCGCCTCTGGGCGGAGAGAGGGTTTCTGACCTCACATGGTTTACGAATACAGAATGGCCCGCTGATACATAGACTTTTGTCGGCTCTGACACTTCCAAAAAGAGTAGCAATAGTGAAGTGCAGTGCACACAAGGCGAGTACTGATGATGTTGGGAGAGGAAATGCGTTTGCAGACCAGACAGCGAAAGAGACAGCTAGATAAAAAATGTTTGTAGCAGGCCCGGCTAGATGGGTGCCAGAAAATGGGATATTTGAGGACACACTAGACAATGTTAAGGAAATACAGAGTGAGGCGACGCTGGACGAATTGGCAATATGGCAGGAGAGTACAGGGCATCTAGATGAGGACGGGTGCTGGACTGATCTTTCAGAAAAACAAAGATGGATGTTGCCCAATGCATATGTGCTTCCTGTTGTCACTATGGCACATGGCCCAGCCCACATTAGCGCAAAGGGAATATGTAAGGTGCTAGATCTCGTATGGCAGAATGACAATAACCCCAAGGTAGCCGCCCACCTGATAAAACTTTGTATGATTTGCATGATGCACAATCCTGGAAAGGGCACCCCAACCCCCACTGGTAATTTTGCACCGCCTTCCTTCCCTTTCGAGGTTCTCCAAATGCATTTCGTCGAAATTGAACGACCGAACAATTTGAAATATGTATTGGTGGTGGTTTGCGCATTAGTAAATGGATCGACGCCTACCCCACTAAGGAGAATACAGCATTGGCGACGGCGAAGGAGTTCTTCCCGCGGTTTGGTTTGCCACGTTTGATCTGGAGTGACAACGGAAGTCACTTAAATTCAAAAGTCATCCAACTGGTGTGTGATGGTCTACACATTAAACAAAAGTTCCATGCAGCAAATCACCATCAGTCAGCAGGTTTGGTTGAGAAGTACAATGGTACTCTCAAACTGAAGATAGCAAAAGTAAAAGAAAGTACAGGAATGCAGTAGCCAGATGCTCTACCCTTAGCTTCGTTATTCACCAGGGCAACAGCGCATTCTAGAACAGGGTTGTCCCCATACAAGGTGGTTTTTGGCAGCCCTGCGAATGTATGGGCGTTCCACGCCCCGATGTTTGTCCGAAATATAATACCCCATGCTTGTGGATTATCTTTATGAATTGACTAAAGACTTACGTTCTATCCAACAACAGGTTCTGGAGACAACATGACCAGTACTGGAGGGGCCTGGGCATCAGCTACAGCCTGGTGACTTTGTGCTAATCCGCAACTTCCAGAGGAAGAGTTGTCTGGAGCCTTGCTGGAAGGGACCTTTACAGGTCTTCCTTGCAACTCGGATGGCAATCAAAGTAGACGAGTGGAAGCATTGGGTCCATGCTTCGCACTCCCGCAGGATCCCCCTCCCGCTTCCCTATGACCGTTGGGTGCGTGAAGACATCGGAGACCAGGAAACAAACCGAGTGCCTCATTTCGCTTTCTTCTCTGATGCCCGAATAAGTTGGGTGCAGACGGAGGAGGAGAGTGATGCCGTTTTGCAGGAAGCTATACCTCCAGCGATCAGAGCTTCCCAAGAGCAAACATTGCTTAGCTTACTAGCAATTGAGTCTCAGTCTCCCCCGGCTTCTAAGTTTCAGGTTCTTTTTCATGATGATACTGTGCCTGGAGTAGCTCGATACAATTTGCCTCCACGACGAAAGGACAGTGCACCGGAGGGAAAGTTAGAAGAATAGGGATGGACTTCGTGGATGAAGAATAGGGTGCTGGTATCCTGCCTAAGGTACCGGTGATGGCACAAGGGTCAGCAGAAGAGAGGTGCACTCCCCTGGACAGGATCAGTTGAGGGTGTTTTCCTAGGAGGGAAGGTGCCCTATCCTGAAAGAAGAGGACTCATCTTTCCGTAAGGGCTGCGACCGCGCAGCTCCACCGACGAGCGCACACCGTAGATGAAGAATAGGAGTCTACCAGTGAGGCTCTGAAGTACGCTGGGTGACTTGTGCCCTTTTTGCTTATTATATACTATTGCTGGCTCCAGTATACGGATTTCCTCAGGCGGTTGCGAATTACTTATCATCTTGAAAAATGTACCCCTTTGGTCGCCCCATTATGGAAGAAGAGCAGCCCTTAGCGGTCCCTCTAGTAGAGCAGAGTAGTCCTGGTTGGTCTAGCTGGTCCACTAAAAGTAGGATAGTAGCAGTAGTGTTTATTTTTGTAGTATTAATAGTAGTGTCTGGGGTGGTGTGGTATTTAGAAGAAAAGCATCCCATGCATACCCTGCTGGGAACAACTCCTGTCCCTCCTGAGCATATCTTTGTCACCTTGGCCCCGCATAAAGAAATGCACAGACAGACATATGTGGATAATGTTTTCCTTCAGATGTTCCATCAAGCACGTCCAATGTTACTGATTGCTGGGTGTGTGGGTTACTCCCTTCTGTTATGCATAAAAATGATTTATTGGTGTCATTACTCATGTCATTTTTGAGTAGTTATGAGTCCTAGTTCCAGTTGCTTTCGAGGGTGTATATTCATTACTATGCCGATGCTATGAATATGACCCCATCTTTCTATGAGACCGTGTCAGAATATATAGTGGAACATCAAGGATTTACTCCGGGAGAAGGAGGGGAACAGGGTACTTTACACCCAGATGCTTGCATGAATGTCTATGAACGCAATAAAAATGCCACATGGCTCCAGAACGAGATGATGGATTTTCAGGGATTTAATGTCACTGAGTGCTTTAAAGCTTTCAATTCACGTAACATTACCCAAGACAGAGCAATGCCTGTACCGGTAGTAAACATTACAGCCAGTTTTGGTGTTCAGGGTTCTGGAAATGTCCCAGTAGGAAAAAGTAATTGCAACTACACATATCACTTGAATACAACAAGTAGTCCGCCCTCACTCTTGCCCCATAATGTGTATTTTGTCTGTGGATCTCAGGCTTATATATGGCTCCCTAGGGGCTTGTCTGGCATATGTTACATCTCCCTCCTGCTGCCACCCGTATATATTGCACCATCTAATTATCACAAAGACCATAGGCTACAACGTAGGAGTACACTCCGGCCCCGGGTGAAAAGGGTCATTTATACTGAAGCTATAGACCAAACCGACACAACTCTGCAGCAATTCACTGATGCAATGAAGGGTATCTTGCCCTTCTGGGGTCCCATGTTCAATAGTGGTAGTATTCGTCGCCTCACCAGTGTAGTGGAAGGGGTCATTAATACCACAGCAGGAATTCTGACCAATATTACAGCCGAGCTTCAGGCTACCAGACTTGTTGCTCTTCAAAACCGGATGGTGTTAGACGTCATACTTGCAGATAGGGGAGGAGTTTGTTGCATCATCGGCAGTACTTGTTGCATGTATATACCGGATCACGCCCGAATGTTTATGCAGCCATACAGAAGTTGCACAGGCTCGCTTCTGATATTCACTAGGAAAATGGGACCTGGTCCCTATCCGAGTGGTTCTGGGACTTGATGACTACCAGGGGCTGGAAAATACTTATTTTCTTAGTGGTCATTGCAGGTGTCATTTTTATGTGCTGCTTATGTATTAACTGTCTTCCAGCCTGTTGTTCATACTGTGTTAGTAAGCTGACACCTACACCTAAAACAGCGGGACCCGATGCTAAAGCCACCATTATGATGATGCAAGATGTCCAGGATATGATGAAAATTGATGAGGGCATTTTTGAATACTGAATATGTTTCGTGATGACATAATTATCTAGCCCTATTAGTAAATGAGAAAATACAAATTGTGATTATGCCTTTCTGCTTAGAACTGTAAAGACCCTTACCTGATAGCACTAATAAAGTTAGCCTTCTATATGCTAAAAGGAGGGTCTGTTAGAATTTGACAATTTATGCACGTACATGAACTTGTTTTACGCTATGTTATGTTAGCATTTAGAAGGCTATGATTAGTACTAGCCGCTATGCCTAAATGTACCCCACTGCGCTATTCTTATAATATGAGCTTAAGTTAGCCTTTGCGGCTCCATTTTGTAGTTCATAGGCCATGTTAGGTGGTGACTGATTCAAGCCCCAATTATTTGTATTTCTTGCTTCAGTGAAAGGCCATGTCTCAGCTATTTTTTCTTTGTGTTCAAGGTTAAATTCCATATAGTGAAAACGATTTTTCCCTTTGGACTACGCAAATGAATAAAATATCACTCAACTACATCCACCAGTCAGTCACATTCAAACACACCCAACTGGTGTATGTAGCCACGTCGGTGAATGTTGTTGGAACACATCGTACGGCAGCCTTAGATACATCCGGGTAGAGCTATTGAGCCTACTGAACAAACTGACTGGGGATAAGTGATCCATTAGTGGCTGTATGAGACATTTTTCTTGGATGACGAATAACGAATAACCATAGTCACAATTAAGAATGATGGTTTTATAAATTATTGATTATGTTACCTTTTGGACCTTTTCAACCCAATAAACAAGTATACGAAGTGTGGTCCCACCATAGGACCAAGAAAGATACACATCAGCAGCGTGACATCGGTTACTTTAATAAGTCCAGATGGTAGCGGCTAGTACTTGTACTTACGACAAGATTTAAGGAACGGGCATTAAACTTTGAAATTTGGAGGAAAAACATTGTTAGTCCTGAAGAAGGTGGTGTTTATGAATGTATTCCACCGAAATGCATCAACGCATATTGATTGGGTTTAATTGGTTCTGGAAGAGGAACCACAAAGACTAGGGTGATCTATTCCTAGCTTCCTCTTGTCCACAGTGTACACGAATTAACATTGTCAAGACACAATTGTTGTGTCAGTTGTTATATTTTTTCTTCCATATGATGTTCCATTGCCATTCATGTATGAAATTTTAAATGTTATGTTTTGTTTAAAGATGTATTTGTCTGGTGCACACTGACAAATCATTTTTACCATTTTTATGCTTGATATTGTATTTTTCTGTATGACCTATGGTCGATATAAGACTTTTTAATGTGTTAATAAACTAAATGTGAGAATTTTAATAATTGTTAATATATTTTTCCAAAGGTAGACTTTCCACATTCCATCTGGAGCGAGTGGCTACATACACCAGTTGGGTGTGTCTGAATGTGACTGACTGGTGGGAGTAGTTGAGTGATATTTTATTCATTTGTGTAGTCCAAAGGGAAAAATCTTTTTCACTATATAGTGTCTGGTGCTCTGTCTCTTTGGACGTTTATGAGCCCCTCTCCTTGTTTTTTAAAGGTTAAATTCCGACTTACTAATGAATATGCCTTTCTGCCTCTGCATGCCTATCCTTCTTCGTAGCTCTGCTCCCACGTTAGGAGGAGCCGAGCCTAGCAAGGCAACCTTGAGATAGTAATAGTGTGTACCCATCACGCAGGTGGCAGCCCATCCTTCTGTACCTTCTTTGGTCATGTACGGCTCAGGCCGGTACCTTTCCACTAGGGTCGTGGTTGGGGTTGTCAGAATAATGATTATGCGTTACCAAGTGTTGGGGAGCCAGCCCCCTCGATAGCCATCTCTAGGTGCTGGTCAGATTGGGCTCCGCTGCAGTGTATTTTATTAATAAATGATTGTTTGTAGTCTCTACTGTCTGACCGACTCTTCACTTGTTTTGGAAAACTATGAGGTGGCCATAAGTGACCGCATGGCCCTAAATGGGTCACTTCCTTCAGGCAGATAAGGGGCAAGAATCCCAAACTGTTGAGGTGGTCCACCTCCATACAGGGAATGATGGACTTTACTGTGGAACTTCGACCTGGAACAGACCACGCTAATGCTGATGGTCTTTCCTGGATCTTCTGCCTTAGTGAAGAGAACTCCAAAGGAGTTGGGTAGGTTTACAGATTTTCAGCTGGGGTGGGCACGTGTTAGACCTGGTAACATTAGCGTGGTTTCCTCCAACTTTTTTGCTTTCAGACCTCCTATTTCTGCTGACTTACTTTTTGCTGGACCTAGAATTCTACGTGCTTTACTGCTGACCAGTGATAAAGTGCTTGAGGTCTTTCCCGAAAACATGGTAACATTGGACGGAAGGGTGCAATATATTTTTAAAAAGCAGAACATAGATTTTTTTTAGTTCTACATGTCCTGCTAGAGAAAAACTGTTAAATTAGTTTTTCACTACAGCAAGACCTATAGCTCCTGTAGGATGAAATTGGGATTACATTATTATATTTTATAAGTGTAATTTACAAATGGGAAGGTATAACTGGATCGTGTTTGGTGTCTCTAGAATCCTAATTTAACATCATAACTTATGATGAAGTCGGATTTCAAATTACAGTTCTGAAACTGCCACCTTTAGAAAGTGGGCATTTTCTTGCCTTAGCCATTTCGTGCCTGCAGCCTGTCTCTGATCACATGTTTGGATGTAGTTGGCAGTTGGGCTTTATGTATTTCACCCAGACAGCCACACACAATGGGAGCTTAGGTGTGACTTGATGGGTCATCCTGACAGGATCGGTGGGAGGAGCGAGGCCCAGCCTCACTTACACTTCAATAGGCTTTGAACTGTCCACACACAAAGGGCTGCATACCCTCCTGTTGTGAGGTTTGAGCCATGGCAGGAAGGGAGGACATCTGTGACTTCAACCGCATCTCTTTGATGTCTCCCCACTTCAAAGTCTCCACTGGGTATAAGTACAGGACCTCAGATCGGACGCATCTCCTCAGCTGAGCAGTGCATCCTCGAGCAGAACTGACGCATCGCCATTACTGCATGTATTGGGCCCAGCATAGAAAGTCTGCATCTAGTTTGCATCTCCAGAACCTATGTATTGCTGACAGTGTGGCGCATCTCCAACCAAGGTCCTTACATTCCTCGTCAACGGCAGCTCGACAACGCCAGCCTACGCATTGCAGTCTCGCAGATCCTTGGAACCGACGCACTGTTGGGGGAAGCTTCTAGCGGACCGATACAATCAGATCCTAACACCGCTGGTACACTGTACTGCTCGATTTTCCCGGCCTTTTTGTGTTAAAGGGTGACTAGTGTGACTTCAGTCTCTTTCCATCCAAGTCTAAGGGTTAGAGTAGTGAATGGAGCCTATTTACTAGGCACTTCGACATGATCCTGTGTTCTTCCCCATAGATCAGGGCTTGCACACATATCCTAGGGGATAGATTTGTTAGTATTAGGGATAACCTGTCCTGTAGTGAGGGTATTTCATGGAGCCGTGCTGAATTCAGGCCTGGTAGGCATCAAACGGGAGAGACTCCATCTTTCTTTCTGCTCCGGCAGCTTGAGATGCTTCTAGGTTAAGGGTAATGTTTTAGTTATGAGGTGTTATTCGCTTGGAGAGAACCGGTTCAGGCCGGCCCTTATCGAAGGATTGTATTTTTCTTCATGCCGAAGACACTACATCAGGCCGGCCGGCTGGGAACGTGTCCTTGGTACGGGGAGGTACAAGAATTTGGTGGGCGGCAGGTTACGGGCCGGAATTTTCCATGAGGAAATGCACCTCTATATTAGTGAAAGTCTGAGGCAGATACTGGCACTTATTTCAATCCATAGGCGGCATCTAGCCGTTAGCAGTAAAGCTACTACTTATTCCAGGGAAGACAGATGACAAACTTAAGGACGGAGAAAAACCGAGGGGCAGATACTCTTCTAGCAGAATAGCCAGAGAGGAGAGAGTAGCCGATGAGGAAGAGGTCCCAGTGACTCGGAGAAGGGAGAAGGGAACAGATCCGTGACTGCGGAGGTGTTACTTCCAGGCGAGCCGAGGCACAGACGAGGAGGGAACCTAGATGACCATTGAGTGCAGGCTACACACGACTAAGGTGATGTCGACCCCTTTCTTATTAGAGTGTACAACCCAATCTTTCACTTTTCTTTGCAGGATATGTGTTATATAGTAATGTTATGTGATTGCGTATGTAATGAGTAATAAAGTACCCAGTTTGTAGTGAATCAACATGTGCTGCGTGTTCTTGTATAAGAGGGTAGCCTATTCTTCTGGTCAGCTGTGACTTGACATGAACAGATGTTAACCCTGATCAGGTAAGTGGTAACTGAATAAGGGAGAGAGGAGCCCCTCGAACCGGAGAACAGGTTGTGCTCAACTGGCAGTCCTTGTGTGATCTGATAAATAGTAAAACTGATTCCCTTGTTGTATGTTATGGTAATCATAGGGTGAACTTGTACTGAGGCTGCCGTCTGGGTAGGAAGTCCTGGGTCCGTCTGGGACCGCGAGGCTGAGGCTGCCGTCTGGGTAGGAAGTCCTGGGTCCGTCTGGGACGGCGAGGCTGAGGCTGCCGTCTGGGTAGGAAGTCCTGGGTCCGTCTGGGACCGCGAGGCTGAGGCTGCCGTCTGGGTAGGAAGTCCTGGGTCTGTCTGGGGCCGCGAGGCTGAGGCTGCCGTCTGGGTAGGAAGTCCTGGGTCCGTCTGGGACCGCGAGGCTGAGGCTGCCGTCTGGGTAGGAAGTCCTGGGTCCGTCTGGGACCGCGAGGCTGAGGCTGCCGTCTGGGTAGGAAGTCCTGGGTCCGTTTGGGACCGCGAGGTTGAGGCTGCCGTCTGGGTAGGAAGTCCTGGGTCCGTCTGGGACCGCGAGGCTGAGGCTGCCGTCTGGGTAGGAAGTCCTGGGTCCGTCTGGGACCGCGAGGCTGAGGCTGCCGTCTGGGTAGGAAGTCCTGGGTCCGTCTGGGATCGCGAGGCCGCCACTTGTATTATAGGAGGTCTAGATACATATATATATATATATATATATATTAGGAATTCCCTGTCCTTAGGTGGTATATACATGTGGTTACTTGTTGTGAATAGGCCCTAGGGAGAGGGTAACGTTCTGGCTGGGTTAGAGAGGCTCTGATGAGCGGGTTCTATCTGATCCGAAAACCCAAGCAGAACATTTGGCGTCACGAACCATTTTCGAAACCTGTGTGCGTCGTGTTGTCTCGTGTTTGATTTCGGCGTGTGCGTGGTTTTGTTTGTATATTATTTGTGGTATAATTGTGTGTATAGTTTTTCTTCTTCTTTCTTTTCTTTTTCTTTCTTTTCTTCTTTCTTTTTCACGATGTTTTCTAGAAAATCTAAATCTACTTTTAAGTTGCCCGTTGATATTCCCGGATGGGATTCAACGCCTTATGAAGCCTTAGCCCGTGAGTGGGCTGATTCTACTGGTTTGAGTGAGAATTGGAATTCTTCTTTGGAGCTGGCGGAGCCGGCTAATGTGATTACTTGTTTACAGAAGGCACCCGTATCGAAGGGTGAGGAGATTCCCATTTTGGGGCGCAGAGGTTGGATTGTTCTGTCTGCGTACAGGATTCTCCATGAGAGGTTGTTGAAGTTACAGATATCTCTTAAGGATGTGGAAGCGCACTTTGTTGAGATTCAGAATTCTCATACTTTGTTGCGGTGTCAAAATAAGTTGCTTGCTGACAAACTTGAGACTTACCAAACTATTGCCGAGAGGGCGGCTGTGCGAATTGCTCGTTATAAATACAAGAATAGGCGTGGTCGGGTTTCGACACGAAAGGTGCGTCTGGTCGTGGCGAAAGCCGGACTAGATTGGAATCCTGATGAATGGGATGGTAATATCTGGAACTCGAGTGATTCTTGTTCCTCGGGTGAGGAGTTTGTCAAGCGCGAGTCCTCTCGCTCCCGCCATGATTGTAAGCCTACTTCTCGCACCTCTGATGGTGCACCCCGTGATTGCGCTCGTTCTCCGAGTGGGGTCGATGCCTCGTACACTGATTGTCCCTCTACGAGTACTGATCGGGCTCCTTGTGATGCTCGTCCCGCGGTCTCAGTGCATCCAGTTTTTCGTCGGAAGTTGCAGCAGTCTCCCACTGCTCCGCAGGGTGTTTCTTTAGACTCTTTAGAGGACTTTACTCAACAAGAAATTAGTGATATTTTGCAGCGATTTCGGCAGCGAGCTGGTGAGACCTTGCTCACATGGATGGTGCGCCTTTATGAACTGGGCGCTGCTGGCATTATGTTGGATAATGGCGATTGTTTGAAGTTTTGTTCCTTGAGTTCGGATTCTACTGTACAGGATCATTTTTGTAACTATAATGGTGGTGGTCAAATTTCTTTACTTCAATTGGCGACTGAGGGTTGTAATCAAAAGTATCCTACTGAGTCTGATTGGCCTGTGACTGACAAACCGTGGTATACTCTGCGCGACGCTGCACAACGTCTCAAAGAGGAGGTGATGAAAACGGCAATTTTTCTGGGTACTGCTGACAGGTTGCTTGATGGTTCGTTGACTTCCTCTGTGCGGAATCGTATTATTCGTTCTTCCCCTGTTGCCTATAAGCAGGTCATGATGACTTTATTGATTAATCAAACTGGTAACGTGTTATCTACGGTACTGGAATCTGTACGCCAACTCGGTGAGTTGGGTGAGTGGTTTAAACCTGAACGTCAGTCCCGGCCTGACACTCGTACTCCTGGTGACAATAAACTTACTAGACGTGATATCTTTTCTGGTCTTCTGGCCGATGGTGTGCGGAGGGAGGACATTGACGGTGAGACTACTGCTCGTTTGTGGGAGTTGTTTCGCAAACGTGGCTTGGATCGGAAGGAGGGTGCCCGGCGTGTTCGGACGACTGAGTGTGATCGTGGTGGTTCTGACGGTAGCGGTGATGACGACCGCCGTGGGCACTCTGTTCGTCGTGATGATCGACGTTATGTACGTGATATGTCCCCCCGTCGTGAGAGAGACAGAGGGAGAGAGGAAGAAAGAGAAAGGGGGAGAAATGATTATGTTTACAGCAGACGTAGAGATGATAGGGATCAATCCCCTGAGTTGAGGAGGAGAGAGGATCGTCATAGTTTGGCTGATCGAAACCCGCAGTACAATGCAGAAGACACGAATCCATTTCGTACTGGGAATGGATATGAACAGGAGGTACCGATACCTAAGAAACGTGAGAGTCTTTATCCTGATTTATCCTGGTACACAGAATGCAGTAAGCATGACTAGGAAATAGGTCAAGCTCCAGTACACAGATGGGCTCACAGAGATAATAGACCCTATGTAGATATTGATATTTATTGGAGACATCGTAATATCCAAAGGGCCCGAGCATTGGTAGATACAGGAGCGGAGGCCACTCTTATTCATGGAAAATCAAAGAAGTTTACAGGTCAGCCTTTTACAATTACCGGATTAGGTGGAAAGGAGACTCCTGCAGTTCAAACTTTACTTGAAATGAGAATAGGTAGAATCCCTAGAAAAGAATACTCTGTACTAGTGGTGCCACTCTTAGAATTCATAATTGGAATTGATATTTTGAAAGGAATGACTTTGCATTTAGATGATGGATGTTACCAATTTGGAACTACGCATTATATATCGTCTAGGCCTCTACGGGTTGGTCGTTTAAGAATGCCCCCCATAAAAGTTCCTCAGGCGACAAAAGTGGTTTGTCAGAAGCAGTATCGTATTCCAGGTGGTCATGAGGAGATTAGTACCACTATTCAGGAGTTGGTGGATGCAGGTGTTATAACCCCAGTTACTTCTGCTTGGAATAATCCTGTTTGGCCTGTACGTAAGAGTGATAATTCTTGGCGCATGACTGTTGATTATCGAGAATTGAACAAACACACGCCCTCTTTGACTGTTGCAGTACCGGATGTCATTACTTTAATTGAAAGAATCCAAAAACATCCAGGTATATGGTATGCGTCCATTGATATTGCTAATGCTTTCTTTTCGATTCCGATTGCCCCTGAGTGTCAGGAACAGTTCAGTTTTACGTGGAATGGGCGTCAGATGACGTTTAGAAGTCTTCCTCAGGGCTATGTGCATAGTCCTACGATATGTCACCGGCTGGTGGCAGAGCATTTGGCTGAGGTACCGGTTCATCCACAAATTCAGATGTGTCATTATATTGATGATGTTTTGATCCAAGGCGAAACACAAGAGGAAGTTCAGACCCAATTGGACAGAGTCATTGAGTGCCTGCGTGAGAAAGGTTGGGAAATCAACCCGGATAAATTACAAGGCCCGTCCCAGGCTGTGGAAATATGGATTTTTCTGGTCAGTTATGTCCCCTATCTTGGACCCCAACGGTTCTATGTGCATGTTACAAGTACATGTATGTTCCCTCCAGTTCCAGTTATGAAGACGCAAATACATGTGCGTCTACCGTTAACATGTCCTCTGTTGATCCGCCATGAATGGGCCGGATATTCCATTCCTAAGTACGAAAGGCCACCGCCTTTATATGGTTCACTTATGCCATTTTACAGTCCAGGCAAGTAGGCCCTGATTCTGTCATCAAGCTTTTCTTGCTTTCTGTCTCTGAAGCTCCAGTCCGAGCCTGCATCTGTGACCATGAACTTTGTCTCATCCTCTGCGCGGCTCACGATGCCTGACATCAGCTTGCTGCCTGCCAAGAACTGTATTTCACCTTCGGAAATTATCTGCTCCGCTCCCTGCCCAATGCATTCCTGTCTAGTAGCTTAAGTAAACATTCTGCCAGCTACCGAGCAAAGGCCCGGCTTCTCTGTCTTTATGCAAGTAATTCATAGTCCTGTTACCATGGAAGATTCCGCCCTCGCATCTAGTGTAGACACTTAGACGCTTGTACACGCACTAATAGTCAGTATAGTCAGTATAGAATAAGATTCCACTCGAAGAGACCTCTCTTTTGGATAACTTAGTTCTTTAAACATGGGATGTTAGATATGATTTGGGATTAGGTTGACTTGACCCTCCAGACATTTGTCGCCACATGTAGAGCTAAATGTCAAGTCCCCTTCACCCCCTAGCTGCACGTCAATCACACGTCATGCTGCTGCGCGCGCATTTCTGCCAAGTATTTCTGCTGACATTGCGAAATTCTTTCATGTAACCACCCTCTTATGACATCACATCTGATAAACGTTCCTTAAACACACCCAGTTACGCCTATCTTTGCCACGTATGAATATATTATCTCCACTATCAATTGTTACGCCTCTCGTATTTGCTTTACTGTAATGCTTATTGTATAAAAGTAATTGATTGTCAATAACGTATGTACTTCACTTCCTGAACCTTCGTGGTGATGGAACCTGGAGCAACCGATTATAATCGACCTCTGGAATAAAGCCCATTCCGAACCTCTAATACCACGGATTCTGCCTCTTATTTACTGAGCTATTTCATTATGTTTCTGTATCAAATTAAGTCCCGGTAATTAAATTATTTACCACATGAATGGCGCCCGAACAGGGACACTTTCTCATCTCACGCGCCGGCGGTGCGTTGCAGGCCCGGTCTCCTGCCACAGCTGGACGGACAACAACGCGTACCAGCAGGATTTCCTGTATCTCCCTCCGGTCAAGCGGGGGCGACTGAGGCTGCGATCAACACCCAGACGAGGCGGTGAGAAGTGCGAAGTATCCCGACCAGAGCCTAGCTGAGAGAGCAAGATCCGAGGTATACAGAGGCCCACCAGTTTCCGAAGTCCCAAGTCGAGTCCAGTGTCCGAAGTGTTCGAGTCGAGTCCAGTCCGGTTCAAGTTCAGTTCAGATCGATTCCGAGGCCTTCCGTTCCGAGCTACCCGGTGAGTACCATTACTGGGGAGGCGTTCTGGCGTGCACATAAGTTGTGCCGGTCCAGACGGGTTTGGGTACACAAATCCGGTCTGCACTGTTTCAGCAGTGTATCTGTACTGTTTAGCAGTATATCTAGTATATCAAGTATATAAATTCAGAATAAGTCAGTTAATGTCGAGTATTATGTTTTAGTGATTAAGTTTCTCTTAGATCATCGTCATCATCACTGCTGCTCATTTTAAAATGTTAAATGTTAAATGTATTGATACGTCCTGCATATTGTGGTATGAATGACTGTTCATTATTGTGTTTTATTGTATCAAGTTTGTTCAAGATCAAGTAGCAGACCAGTTCTCAATATGCCGCTCTTTTCGAAATTAAGACAGATCACAACTAGAAAAGGGGTACTCGAAGAAGCTGTTCCCATTCCTCCTAGGGACACTCCAGGGTACTTCATGTATCATAAACATGGCCTAGACGCCATCTTGTTTCTCGATTTATGGGTAGACTACACTAAGGAATTACCAGAAAGTCAGAGGTGGCCCGCGGCTGGGACCTGGGATGCAGAGTGCATCGTGAAAGTAGAGGAAGAATTATGGAAAAAGAAAGCTAGACAATCACAGAAAGACGCCATTGAATTATGGCGTAAAGAATCGTATAGACGTACAGAAAAAGCACGTAGACAGGAAGAGAAGAGTAAAGAGAATTCAAATGAAGTCCGAGAAAATCTATTAATTAAAGAAGGTGCACGAGTGAAATCAGAACAAGTAGACAGACAAAGAAATGCCCTTATGAATGGTATGTATCCCCTTCTGGCTGAAGGATTACCTAAGGCTACTCCAGGGATACCAAAAGACTTGCCAACCCCATTATTTCCAATAAAGGTACATCCTAAGGGGCATCCTAGAACCGCAGAAGATGTTTTTCTTTCCTCATATTTAGATGACGCAGCTCCCGAGTATGCTAATCCCGCCCCACATAGACCGCCTGTCAGGGAGGTTCAACGCCAAGATCCAGTACCCGTATCCCTACAGCAACAAGTTCTGACACAAGTTCCGGCAAGCACATCTGTTTCCGCATCTGTCCCTACAGCTACTTCTATAGCTGTACCCCCCACACCTATAGTTGCTGTATCACGTTCAACTAATCCTTTCACACCCGATACCCCAGACGGGGCTACCGGAGGTGCTACCAATATTTTTTCTACGCCACCCAGAGTAAATAAACTTACCTTTCAAGAGTCAGCACATCCACGTACCCCCAAACTCATAAATGCCCGCACGCTTAAGGAACTTCTAGTAGATTGTAGATATGACCCTGTGCCCGGCAAGGAGGACGAAATGATCCTGGCATCATTACGTATCAGACGAGCCGCGGTGTATTTAGGGAAGTTACCAGGAATGACTATGCACCTAGATAATATATATCATTATGTCCAAACAGGGCGAGACTCTGAATGTATTAACAGAGCTATGGAATACCAGAAAGCGGAGATACAGGGGGAACTGTTACGTTTCCTCATAAATTGCGTAATCAGAAATCAAGACCGACCGGGGGTAGATCCGGAAATAATGCAAACTCTTACCAGATGGAGCCAGAATATATCAGAAGGGAGACATGATAGGCAAAAATGTATAATAGCCATGTGCAGAAAGATCCGTAAAGAAATAGAACGCCTACACGAAGAAAGATTAACGGTAGACCAGTTTGAACAAAACGAGGAGGAAGAAGGATCAGGACCGTCCACAGGACAGTCAGAAACCATAGCCTATGTAGGTAGAGGAAGATCTTGTAATAGTACTAGATATTTCACTGACCCGATACGTCCGATATGTCCAGATAATAATAGGAATTTCCAAACACCTATAATAAATATGAGATCCCCCGAGCATTCATTCCAAGCCGCTGACAAATTACTGCGAGAACGAAGGGGTTATCATTTTTTCGATTCTAGGGATGAACAAGAATTAGCCAGGTCAGCCGTTCATTGGATTGACAGTCCCGGAATGTATGGTGATAATACAGTAGCACACACATTTTTGAACCTCACCCCAGATGAACAGCGTTTAGCTGGGATTTATATGATTCAACAACTTCTTATACTATATAAAAGCCAACATTCAGATCCTGGTCCCTTACCTGATATATTGACTGAATTACTCACGAATAAATGGAGAGGTTCAGGTACTAAGCTAATTAAAGAAATACTAGAATCAAGAAAGCAGTACATTCTTTTTGTATGTCCAGAACATGTCTCACTGCCCACTAAGGAAAGAACCACGTATTACATGGACAGACAGAATCCCTTACGAGAAGTGCACCCAATAAAGGGCGAGGACAATGAGTTTAAACGTGTATATGTATATACGCCCATATCAAAAATAGAATTGTTAGAAATGAAGAAAGTGGTACCCAGTCATGACAAAGACCCAGCGGGTTTCCACCGAGAAATTAAAGATATGTTACTCATGGGAGAGTATACCTATCCCGACATTATGACAATATTAAAGGTATTAATGCCTGCTGGCATTTATGAAAAACTCAAGGAAAAAGAGTGGGAGGTGGGAGACCAAAAGATAGATTGGACAGCATTAGAAACTGAAGAAAAGGCCCGAGGTCCAGGTTCGGGGCTTGGGGACAAAACTAAAGCACTGCCAGGTTTACTAGTACAGGTACTGCCACGTTTATTAACTACGAAAAAGGAAGACTGGGGTGCAATTTCAGCCTGTAAACAAAAGCAAGATGAAGACACTAGTGATTTCTATGCCCGATTCGAAAAATGTTTTGGTATAAATAGTGGTATAAAAGCAAGTAGCGAATCATACCCACATCTGTTTGTGACAAAATTAGTTGAAAATTCCTTGCCCCAAGTGAAGAATAGAGTATTAAAATTCGAGAGTACATGGCAAGGTAACACTCCATCACAAATGTTACAAATGTTACAGTATCATCACAATAGAATTAGAGAGGAACAAGATCATGAACAAAGACGCATGAAAGACACGAAAATGAAAATGCTAGTCTCCCAGACAGTTCCAGCTGAAGGACATAAAAAGGGTACGACACATTCTGGCGATTTAGCAGGACCTGTAAAAGGGACATGCAACTATTGTAAACAACTAGGTCATCATGTACACGATTGTCCAGTCCTGAAGCGTAATATCGCCACGGGTATTACAAAAGAAAGACCACGGCCACTTAGACAGGATCAGAATGAACAAGGAGCACCGCAGCATGCACAGGCCATGCCAGCTCCACAACAGTCTATACAGTTTGTGCCAGCCGCACCAGCATTGCCAGCTGCTGCCACACAAACCACGACACGACAGCTGTACCAGACCGCACAGTATGACTATCCTGATTATCAACGATACGCATGAACCAGCCTAGAGAGGGAAGTTGACTTACCCCTTATCGAGATCCCTGTAGATCAAGAAGGACCTTATGTGCATAGTGAATTATTAGGCCAAGATAGAAAATTTTTACTCGATACAGGGGCAAGTCGAACAACCATAAAACGTAGTGAAGTTCCAGGGGCACCCCTCTCAGGCTCACAGAATATTTCCCTTGGTTTTTCAGGAAAACCTATTGTTAATGAAGTATCACAGCCTCTTCCACTTACGATAGGACCCTTGACCAGAACTACAGATTTATTGCTTACTAAATCATGTCCAGAAAACTTGTTAGGAATAAAAACACTGAAAGCTCTAGGAGCTATAATATGTTGTTCTCCGGAAGGAGTAAGATTGTTTTTACGTGATTTCAAAGGTCATTATGTGTCTCGAGATATGGATTCCCGACTGCAGACTTTACCCACACATTTATGGGCACAAGGCCCTACAGATGTTGGTTGCATGAACATTACACCCTATCGAGTCACACTAAAGGCAGGAGTGGTACTACCACGAATGCGACAATACAAGTTACCCCCAGATGCTGTAATGGCTTTACTGCAAATCATTGACGAACTTATCGGCCAAGGAGTGGTTGTGGAGACCGACTCCAATGTATGTAATTCACCGATAATTCCGATTCTTAAACGAACTGATCCGAAGGCTCCCCCAGTATATCGATTGGTAATTGATCTGCGCGAATTAAACAAATGTATTGTACCACAATACCCCGTAGTTCCAGACATCTCTTCATTACTGACAGCTATTGATTCCGAAGCAACATTCTTTACTGTAATTGATCTCAAGAATGCCTTTTTCAGCGTCCCAATAGATCCGGAAAGCCAATATTTGTTCGGATTTAGTTTAAATGGACGTAGCTTTAAATTCACACGCGCACCTCAAGGATTTACAGAAAGCCCCAGCATCTATAGCCAAGCACTGAAACGAGAACTCGACAGTATCCACATGCCAGTTAACACTGCTTTGCTTCAATATGTCGATGATCTGCTGATCACCGCTCGAAGCGAACCTGAATGTGAAAAAGCATCACTGACGGTTTTACAATTTCTAGCCGAAAAGGGGCACAAGGTGTCCCCTTCTAAGCTGCAATTCTGTGTCCAGCGAGTTATTTACCTTGGTCACTCGCTGTCCAAGGAGGGAAGGCAGCTTACACCAGATCGTATTCAGTTAATAGCTAATATGCCCATACCCAAGACACAAAAGGAGGTGCGGGCTTTCATAGGCCTCACTTCATATTGTAGACAGTGGATCCCTCAATATGCATTTCTAGCAAAACCACTCATTCAGTTGACAACACAGGAGGCAGCCACATCGACTGTTCTCCCTTGGACTCAGGAACATACACAAGCTTTTGAAAGCCTAAAGAAAGCTTTATGTCAAGCACCTGTTTTAGCAACACCATGTTACAGAAAACATTTTACACTCTTTGTTACAGAACGAGAAGGTACTGCCTTGTCAGTACTCACACAGGAACAAGCAGGAGCACACAAACCATGTGCTTATTTTTCTAGTACATTAGATCCCGTAGCTCAGGCTCTGCCTGCGTGCCTGAAATCAGTGGCAGCGACAGCTTTAGCAATCAGACAAAGCGATGCCATAGTGTTAGGACATCCATTGACAGTACAAGTACCACACGCCGTAGAGGTTCTTGTGAATCGAACGCAAACACAACACTTGACTATAGCACGACTTACAGGGTATGAACTGACATTGTTTCAGCCACATATAGAAATCAGACGTTGTAACACATTGAATCCTGCCACACTTTTACCTGTAAATGGAACAGACCCATTAGCCCACGATTGTATTGATGTTATTACAATCACGACGAAACCCAGACAAGACTTGACAGATGTTCCATTGTCAGATCCAGACCTGACGTTGTATGTAGATGGTTCATGTATGAGAACAAGTACAGGAGAGTTAGTGGCCGCTTACGCAGTCACCACAGACACTGAAATTATTGAAACCAAGTGTATAAATACCTTGTCCGCTCAAGCAGCAGAGCTCGTCGCTCTGACACAAGCCTGTATTCAAGCCACAAATAAAAAAGTCAACATATACACTGATTCACGTTATGCATTCGGAGTTGTACATGACTTCGGCGTGCTGTGGCGAGAGAGAGGTTATTTAACTTCTCACGGTGCCCACATTCAGCACGGACCCCTCATTCATGCCTTATTAGATGCAATACATTTGCCCATTGCAATATCGATTATGAAATGTAAAGCTCATACGAAAATTACTGATATCATTTCTCAAGGCAATGATCTAGCTGACAGAACAGCTAAACAGACTGCTCAAACTCAAACATCCGACATGACAAAGACAATAGTCCAGACACCAACACATTGTATGATGGTCAAGGATCCCGCTCTTGATGTAATTGACATACAGACACATGCTACTCCAGACGAAATAAGGAAATGGACTGAATTAGGAGGGATCCAAACCGATCAAGGATGGATGATGAAGGAAAAATCTGTGTGGTTCCTTCCTGATTCAATGGTCCAAGTCATTATTAACACTGTCCATAGTCCAGCGCATCTAGGAGAAAAAGCTATGCTAGATAGCATTCAACATATTTGGTTCAACAAGCATTTACGAGCAGCAGCGAAACAAAAGGTTCGTACCTGTATGATATGTTGTCAGTTCAACCCAGGAAAAAGTATTCCCGTAGAGCAGGGTGGATTTCATCCTCCTGATCACCCTTTTGAAATTCTCCAGATGGATTATATCCAGATGGAACGATGTCGAGGATTCAAATATGTTCTCGTAGTGGTTTGTGCTCTTTCCCGTTGGACGGAGGCATACCCGGTTTCAGATTACACTGCCCCGACTACTGCCAAACAGTTAGTTCGAGAATTCTTCCCACGATACGGTTTACCACGTGCTGTCTACTCAGATAACGGCCAGCCGTTCTCATCCGAATTAATGAAACACGTTTCACTTTTGCTAGGATATCAGTGGAAGTTTCATTGTGTCCGACACCCCGAGGCAGCAGGTCTCGTGGAACGACATAATCAAACTTTGAAAATCAGATTGTCCAAAATATGCAGGGAGAAAGGTGTCGACTGGGTAGTAGCATTACCAGTTGCACTCTTTTACACAAGAATGGTAGCACACTCTCGAACAGGGCTATCCCCGTATGAAGTGATCTTCGGCAGACCACCAAATATGTGGGGGACGCCTATACCACGCAAAATAACTGATATTGACTGTAACATGCTGACAGATTACTTGGCTTCCTTGATGTCTGCACTACAATCTTGTCGTTCACAGGTAGCTGCAGCTTTTCCTAACAACACTGAAGTGAAACCCCATGACGTGGTTCCGGGAGACTTGGTCCTCGTGAGGAACTTCGATCGAAAGACTCAGCTGGAACCTAGGTGGAGGTCACCTCAGCTGGTGTTGCTCACCACAAGAACAGCCGTAAAGATCGAAGGCAGAAAGGGATGGATTCATTCAAGTCATATCAAGAAATTTCATGGACTAAAATCAGATGTGAATACCACACCTTGTGTGTCTTCACCCATTGACTCAAAACTTCCTTTTGTGGAAAAAAGTGACTCTGAACATTATAAATTAAAGCTCAGGCCCAATCAGTCGAGCAATTTGATTGTTTAAGTCCTCTCCAAGGTGAAGCGGTTGAATTGTCTCTGACATGTATCCCTTGGACCTGAATAGAGAATACACCCGAAAAATGCTGAAACGACAGGCGTACTGTAAATCACTGCGTAGTCATTGCATAGTGACGTTATTAATTTTATTTTTCTCAAGTCTTTTAATAATTACTGCAAGTATATTGTTGCACATATATTATCCTATTTCTAGACATGTTTACAATGTTACTGCTGAACATTCTTTTAGTGAATTACCTCCGCTTGAATTGTCATACAGATTTGCGCTGCGCAATAACACTTTTATTAATATGTTACATCATTCCCATCAGGTTAGCAATGCTACAAATTGTTGGATATGTGGCCGACTCCCTCCCTATCAGAATTATAAAGGAATTCTACCTCTTTTTCCATACCCGTTCACACACAACGGCTCCTGTGGAGCATGGTTTAGTTTAATTAATTCCCAAGATTCGAACTCTGCAGTTTATCAAGACAATGGGGTATGGGGAAATCTGAACTTAGTTTTACTTAAGGTCTGCCACCCCAACAAGGAGGGACTTCCCAAAGGAACAGGAACTGATCTAGAAAATGAAGTATATGGATTGGGTAACTTTACGCTTAATCTCCTGATCTTGAATGTCGAATCCGAAGCTACTTCAATTCTGCCCGCTATGTCAATACTTCCAGTAAAAGGTGAATTATGTATAAGAAAGAATGGTTCTATACACATGGGCCATAGTAGATGCACCACTGTAATAGAATTCAGTGATCAAGGCAAGTCTACATTTAGAGCTTCCCGCCATTCCTATTTCATATGTGGTCAGACGGCATATGTACGTCTGCCTCTAGATTGGGATGGTACTTGCTACATTGGATTCCTTTTGCCACCTGTTTTTCTAGCTCCTCCTGATTATCACAGAAATATTCATTTAGTACACAATAGAGAAAGGAGAGATCTCCCAATAGTCGACTACACTGAAACAGCATGGGAAAAATACACAGATTTCAATAAAGGTCTCTTTCCCTATATAGGTACCGTTACTAATAGTAAGCTGATACGTAGATTAACCAGAACCCTTGAAGCAGTAGTGAACGAAACTATTTCCGCCTTAGGCAATTTAACAGAAGAACAGTCTGCTATGCGGATTGTTGTGCTTCAAAATCGTCTTGTCCTTGACGTCATCCTGGCCGATAGGGGCGGAGCTTGTAGGGTCATCGGATCAAGCTGTTGCATTTTCATACCAGAAAATTCGCCATCTGTATATAAAGCTATAACGCGCCTTCATAAGATTATAAGCCAGATACACCAGAATCCAGGCACCTGGACTTGGTCCGGTTGGTTTTGGAGCGTGTTATCAGCCTGGGGATGGAGAGTTCTATCCTTCCTAGGTATTGGCCTTCTCATACTATTCAGTTGCTGTCTATGTCTACAATGTGGACCAGCGATTTGTGGTCTGTGTGCCACATCGTGTATTCCACATCAAGATTTTCATTCAAGATCCAGGAAGAAGAAAGAAGAACAAATGATGCTATATGAACAGATCAATGGATTAATGAAGATTGATATCTCTTGACGGGCAAGTAGGGGACAAGGAGGGAATGTGGAAATATGGATTTTTCTGGTCAGTTATGTCCCCTATCTTGGACCCCAACGGTTCTATGTGCATGTTACAAGTACATGTATGTTCCCTCCAGTTCCAGTTATGAAGACGCAAATACATGTGCGTCTACCGTTAACATGTCCTCTGTTGATCCGCCATGAATGGGCCGGATATTCCATTCCTAAGTACGAAAGGCCACCGCCTTTATATGGTTCACTTATGCCATTTTACAGTCCAGGCAAGTAGGCCCTGATTCTGTCATCAAGCTTTTCTTGCTTTCTGTCTCTGAAGCTCCAGTCCGAGCCTGCATCTGTGACCATGAACTTTGTCTCATCCTCTGCGCGGCTCACGATGCCTGACATCAGCTTGCTGCCTGCCAAGAACTGTATTTCACCTTCGGAAATTATCTGCTCCGCTCCCTGCCCAATGCATTCCTGTCTAGTAGCTTAAGTAAACATTCTGCCAGCTACCGAGCAAAGGCCCGGCTTCTCTGTCTTTATGCAAGTAATTCATAGTCCTGTTACCATGGAAGATTCCGCCCTCGCATCTAGTGTAGACACTTAGACGCTTGTACACGCACTAATAGTCAGTATAGTCAGTATAGAATAAGATTCCACTCGAAGAGACCTCTCTTTTGGATAACTTAGTTCTTTAAACATGGGATGTTAGATATGATTTGGGATTAGGTTGACTTGACCCTCCAGACATTTGTCGCCACATGTAGAGCTAAATGTCAAGTCCCCTTCACCCCCTAGCTGCACGTCAATCACACGTCATGCTGCTGCGCGCGCATTTCTGCCAAGTATTTCTGCTGACATTGCGAAATTCTTTCATGTAACCACCCTCTTATGACATCACATCTGATAAACGTTCCTTAAACACACCCAGTTACGCCTATCTTTGCCACGTATGAATATATTATCTCCACTATCAATTGTTACGCCTCTCGTATATTTGCTTTACTGTAATGCTTATTGTATAAAAGTAATTGATTGTCAATAACGTATGTACTTCACTTCCTGAACCTTCGTGGTGATGGAACCTGGAGCAACCGATTATAATCGACCTCTGGAATAAAGCCCATTCCGAACCTCTAATACCACGGATTCTGCCTCTTATTTACTGAGCTATTTCATTATGTTTCTGTATCAAATTAAGTCCCGGTAATTAAATTATTTACCACAAGGCTGTAAAATATTTGGGTATTAATTGGCATGAAGGGCACCGTGAAGTGATCCCTAAGGTTAAACAGAAAATTCTTGATTTTGCAGTTCCGAGGAATAGGAAAGAAGCCCAAAGCTTCATTGGTTTGTTTGGTTTTTGGCGTCAGCATATTCCTCATTTGAGTCAAATATTAGCCCCCTTGTACCGTGTCACTCGTAAAAAGAATGCATTTGAATGGGATAAACCACAGCAAGATGCGTTCAACCTAGCAAAAGAGGCAATTCAGCATGCTTTGGATTTATGGCCCGTACGTGATGGTGATGTGGATTTAAATGTGTCTGTACAGGGCCTTTATGCGAATTGGAGTTTGTGGCAGAAGCAAGGCAGGAGTAGAGTACCGTTAGGTTTCTGGACCAAAAAGTTACCTGATGCTGGTGAGCGTTATACACCTTTTGAAAAACAGTTACTTGCATGTTATTGGGCTCTGGTGGATACCGAGCAATTGACTTTGGGACATGATATAGTTTTGCGACCTGAAATTCCTATCATGCAGTGGGTTATGAGTTCGCCGAAAACTCACCGAATTGGACATGCTCAAGAGGCGAGTGTGATTAAATGGAAATGGTATATACAAGACAGGGCACGTGTGGGACAAAAAGGAGTTGCATCTTTACATGAGCAGGTGGCGCGAGCGCCATCGACTGAGACTGAGAGTGAATGTTCCGTACCTTTAGTACAGGAGTCTCCTGTCAAGTGGGGTAGACCTTTTGATGATTTGTCCGCAGAGGACAGAAACCATGTTTGGTTTACGGATGGTTCAGCAAGGTTCATAGGGACGAAACGGCACTGGAAGGCGGTGTCCTATAATCCGATCACACAAAAACTGCTGAGCACAACTGGTGAAGGTAAAAGCAGTCAATTTGCTGAACTTTATGCTGTTTATCAAGTTCTGAAACAAGAGTTACCTGGCACATGTCATATTTTCACCGATTCTTGGTCTACTGCCAATGGACTGGCAGTTTGGTTACCGACTTGGCATTCCCATAATTGGAAATTGCATTCAAAAGAATTGTGGGGAAAAGAATTATGGCAGGAGATTTGGGAGATGCTCCCACAGAGTACTGTTACAATCTTCCATGTGGATGCTCACACCCCGATAGATTCTCTTGACAAATGTTTTCATAACATTGCAGATGAGAAATCTAAAATTGCTGAGGCAGTGGTGGACAGGCAAGATTCTGATATTGCGGGATTGGCGAAATGGGCCCACCAGAAGGCAGGACATTTTGGAGAGAAGGCCACTAGCAGGTGGGCTGCTGATCGAGGAATTTATATTCCCCTAGATTTAATCAAAAATGTTATTTTACATTGTCCCGTTTGTCAGCATATTAGACAGCGCAAAGTGCCCCAAATTGTTAAAGGTCATTTACATCGCGGGAAACTGCCCGCTCAAATTTGGCAGATTGATTACATCGGTCCACTTCCCATGAGTCGGAATTGTCAATATATTTGCACTATTGTTGATACATACAGTGGCCTGTTGGTAGCCCTTCCCTGTAAGCAAGCTACCCAATTGAATACTATTAAAACATTGGAATTGATTATGATGTATTATGGTGTGCCATTCCAAATTCAATCTGATAATGCATCCCATTTTCGTGGAAGATTGGTACAGGAATTCTGTGTGGAAAACAATATTGAATGGGTATTTCATATCCCATACTATCCACAGGCCTCGGGTCTTGTGGAGAGGTTGAATGGCCTGCTGAAGGAGCAACTGCGCAAATTGACTGATGACAAGTATAAGAATTGGCGAGACTTTTTGCCCCAAGCGCTATTAATTTTGAATAACCGTCCTTTTCTAAATGCTGAATCTCCACTTAAGCGTTTGTTTCCTCCGAATGTTAATGCTCAGCCTAATGAAATCAGAGAGACTGTGATGTACTGGGAAATTACTCCCAGAGCTTTGGCTCCATGTAGAGCGACCCCAGGGTCGGCAGGTTTAGACTTGCATGCCATGGATGACACCGTTATAAAAAGTAAGGATCGGGTCATCATTGCTACCGGTGTTGGTGTTCATATACCACCTGGGAATTTCGGATTAATCGCCCCTAGATCGGGGCTGGCTGTAAAAGGCATTCAGGTGCTTGGAGGAATCATTGACAGTGATTATCAGGGAGAGATTAAGGTGCTCCTGCTGAATAGCAGTGAGGTGGACTTACTGATACATCAAACTGACCGAGTGGCTCAATTACTCATAATGCCTGTTTTCAGTGGTGAGATCACAAAAGGCACTGCCCCAACGTTGCTAACTGTACGAGGCCAGAAAGGTTTTGGCTCCACAGATAACCCTGGGGCCAGGGTTTGGGTGCAGTCTCCTAAGAATCCCCCTGAACAAGCAGAGGTCATTGCCACCGGTCACGATAATACCATTTTAGTTATGAGACCAGGGAAAGATAGCTGGGAAGCGGTCCCGGCTGACAAATGTTACTTACGGGAATGAATAATGCCTGTATTTGATTCTCTTTCAGATCATTCTTTGGACTGTTGCTGCAGGATGTGTCGGCGTCGGACTATTTTTGGGTTGGTTCGACGAGAGAGGAGGGATCCCGTCAACCCGGGATGAGTTACGCACCCGAGTGTCGCGTTCCTTCGCTGCGTGGGATTCGTCATCGAACTTTTGGACCTCACTGGCGAAAAGGGTGACTGATGCCCCTCACTTCTGTTTGACACCGATGAGATCTGTGCACGACATCCTAGCAACCTGTCTGGTTGCTGTCCCTGCTTCGCTAGAAACTTTGACTCATATTTTCAATATTTCAAAGGCTCGCCCCAATGTTCTTCTGGGCGATTTTGCTACCCATGTGTATTGCCCCTTGTGTACTGAAATGCCAGACCAGACACCCCCCATCCAGTCCCAAATAGTTACCTATAATATCACACAAGGAGATTTGTGTTTTTTCCTTACGTGTAATCCTAGTGCGATTTCTGAATGTCTGCGTCTAAAATTGAAAGGTGCTACTTCCTTTACCCTTCATGAGCGAACTTTGTGCTTTCAAAGGACACCGAAAACATGTGCTTCTGTCCAGAACAATATGACTTGCAAGAGTCTGGTAGTTACCCCCAGTCATTATCGCACGATGTTACTACCTGCCGGATGGCTTTTCTCATGTGGTAATACTTCCTGGCCATATGTCCCCGCAAATATTTCTGGAGGCCCTTGTGCCATTACGAGACTCAGTTTACTGATGTTCTCGTCACATCCGAATGCCAATTCTCGTGTGATTCGAGATGCAGTGATGTTACAGGAGGATTGTGACTCGTCTTTGCATTTATATTCCAAGTCTGAATACCTTAGCCTCGCTATTTCAATTATTGGTGTTCCTGCTTTGGCGGTTTATAATGCCAAATCTATTGGGAAAATGGCCTGCTGGATGGTGAAATCCATTAATCATACTTCTACAGTCCTGTCTGACATGCTATTAGACGCCCAGGGTGAACGCAGGGCTATCTTGCAAAATCGAGCGGCCATTGATTATCTTTTGCTTAAACATGGACACGATTGTTCTGATTTTGAGGGTCTTTGTTGTTTTAACTTGTCTGATCATACACAATCCATTCGCGCTCATATTGACAAGTTACATGACTTGACGGAAGAAGTTAGAAAACACATTGATCAGGGCTGGTTTGACTGGCTCTTTAATTGGTTGCCTGATTTACATATGTTACGTCAAATATTAGGAGGTATTCTGATTACTATCGCTGTTTTGATTTCTATCTGTTGCTTTATTCAGTGTATTCCTTCACTACTTCAATTCTGCACACTTGGTACTAGACATAGATCAGTTAGTTTTGTTTCATATTATTCTTCCACCGATGTTAGTTCTGTTTAATGAATGTATAATAGACTGAAGTCAAGGGTGAAATGTACTGCTCGATTTTCCCGGCCTTTTTGTGTTAAAGGGTGACTAGTGTGACTTCAGTCTCTTTCCATCCAAGTCTAAGGGTTAGAGTAGTGAATGGAGCCTATTTACTAGGCACTTCGACATGATCCTGTGTTCTTCCCCATAGATCAGGGCTTGCACACATATCCTAGGGGATAGATTCGTTAGTATTAGGGATAACCTGTCCTGTAGTGAGGGTATTTCATGGAGCCGTGCTGAATTCAGGCCTGGTAGGCCTCAAACGGGAGAGACTCCATCTTTCTTTCTGCTCCGGCAGCTTGAGATGCTTCTAGGTTAAGGGTAATGTTTTAGTTATGAGGTGTTATTCGCTTGGAGAGAACCGGTTCAGGCCGGCCCTTATCGAAGGATTGTATTTTTCTTCATGCCGAAGACACTACATCAGGCCGGCCGGCTGGGAACGTGTCCTTGGTACGGGGAGGTACAAGAATTTGGTGGGAGGCAGGTTACGGGCCGGAATTTTCCATGAGGAAATGCACCTCTATATTAGTGAAAGTCTGAGGCAGATACTGGCACTTATTTCAATCCATAGGCGGCATCTAGCCGTTAGCAGTAAAGCTACTACTTATTCCAGGGAAGACAGATGACAAACTTAAGGACGGAGAAAAACCGAGGGGCAGATACTCTTCTAGCAGAATAGCCAGAGAGGAGAGAGTAGCCGATGAGGAAGAGGTCCCAGTGACTCGGAGAAGGGAGAAGGGAACAGATCCGTGACTGCGGAGGTGTTACTTCCAGGTGAGCCGAGGCACAGACGAGGAGGGAACCTAGATGACCATTGAGTGCAGGCTACACACGACTAAGGTGATGTCGACCCCTTTCTTATTAGAGTGTACAACCCAATCTTTCACTTTTCTTTGCAGGATATGTGTTATATAGTAATGTTATGTGATTGCGTATGTAATGAGTAATAAAGTACCCAGTTTGTAGTGAATCAACATGTGCTGCGTGTTCTTGTATAAGAGGGTAGCCTATTCTTCTAGTCAGCTGTGACTTGACATGAACAGATGTTAACCCTGATCAGGTAAGTGGTAACTGAATAAGGGAGAGAGGAGCCCCTCGAACCGGAGAACAGGTTGTGCTCAACTGGCAGTCCTTGTGTGATCTGATAAATAGTAAAACTGATTCCCTTGTTGTATGTTATGGTAATCATAGGGTGAACTTGTACTGAGGCTGCCGTCTGGGTAGGAAGTCCTGGGTCCGTCTGGGACCGCGAGGCTGAGGCTGCCGTCTGGGTAGGAAGTCCTGGGTCCGTCTGGGACCGCGAGGCTGAGGCTGCCGTCTGGGTAGGAAGTCGTGGGTCCGTCTGGGACCGCGAGGCTGAGGCTGCCGTCTGGGTAGGAAGTCCTGGGTCCGTCTGGGGCCGCGAGGCTGAGGCTGCCGTCTGGGTAGGAAGTCCTGGGTCCGTCTGGGACCGCGAGGCTGAGGCTGCCGTCTGGGTAGGAAGTCCTGGGTCCGTTTGGGACCGCGAGGCTGAGGCTGCCGTCTGGGTAGGAAGTCCTGGGTCCGTCTGGGACCGCGAGGCTGAGGCTGCCGTCTGGGTAGGAAGTCCTGGGTCCGTCTGGGACCGCGAGGCTGAGGCTGCCGTCTGGGTAGGAAGTCCTGGGTCCGTTTGGGACCGCGAGGCTGAGGCTGCCGTCTGGGTAGGAAGTCCTGGGTCCGTCTGGGATCGCGAGGCCGCCACTTGTATTATAGGAGGTCTAGATACATATATATATATTAGGAATTCCCTGTCCTTAGGTGGTATATACATGTGGTTACTTGTTGTGAATAGGCCCTAGGGAGAGGGTAACGTTCTGGCTGGGTTAGAGAGGCTCTGATGAGCGGGTTCTATCTGATCCGAAAACCCAAGCAGAACATACACCCGGACCAAAATGGTTTTATACCAAGGCGTAACACCTCGCTTAACTTATGTAGGTTATTCCACGTCCAAGACAGAGCACGAGCGCACTTCCCGAATGCAGTATGCCTGATTTTGGACCTCGAAAAAGCCTTCGATACCCTATTATGGCCGTACCTATTTGCTGTGCTTCGTAGGATTAGGGTGGGCCACACACTGATGGAATACACAAAGCTTCTCTACAAAGGCCTAACGTCCAGAGTGAGAATAGGCAAATACATATCCGCTCCCTTCCCAGTAGAAAGGGGAACCAGACAGGGGTGCCCCCTATCCCCCCTCCTCTTCGCCCTAGCGATAGAACCCCTGGCAATACGTCTACTGCAGGATGGCGGGGCGTGGGGTATACCACTAGTGGACACAATGCATTGTGTGTCCTTGTACGCCGACGACCTCCTGATCTATGTCAGGGATATCAACAGTGACCTCAGCCCCATCTGGTCGGCGCTGAACGACTTCGCGGTAGCATCAGGCCTCAAGGTTAATTGGGCAAAGTCCACTGAACCCACATACGCTCCCACGAGACATAATGATATGAGCCCACACCCTCACCTGGAGCACCACAGTGCCACGATACCTCGGGGTGCAACTGTTTCACTCTCCCACAGATCTGTATGAGGGAAATCACCGCAAGATAGTAGCCGGACTACGCGCATCAGTAAACTTCTGGAAGACACTCCCTCTAGCCCCCATCGGTCGAGTGGCCCTCGCAAAGATAATCATGCTCCCAAGGCTCCTTTACCACTTCACCAACCTCCCGGTGATACCACCACGCTCCTTCTTCAAAGAGCTGGACACGATCCTGACCACTTTGATCTAGGGTGGAGGAAGACACAGGGTAGCATTAACCATGCTCTACCTGCCCAAAACACAGGGAGGGCTAGGCGCTCCATCATTCGAAGCATACTTCCTGGTGGCGCAACTCCGATGGTTGTCGTACTGGACAGCAGAGCGATACACCGGGGAGACAATTACAGAGCAGGGACCGATCCCCATCCCAGCCATACGGAGACTGCTGCTCCCGGGCACCAAAACCCTTCGCACTTATCCTCTACAGGTGACAACAGCACGTTCCTGTATGCTGAAGATACATCGCATGTCCAAAGGGCAGCCCCCATACTCACCCCTACTCCCGCTGGTGGGATTCCCACGTGCTGACAAATATTACACAGCCCACGCCTTACAAATATGGACTGATTCCTCTATCACAGAAATGGAATCCCTGTATGAGGACGGACAGTTAATGACATATGCCCGCTTGACGGAATTGTATGACCTCTCTCCAGGGCAGTTCCTTCTACACCGGCAGCTCATAAACGACAGTTCCCATTTTTGGGATCCACAGGTAGGAGAACCCCCTATACACCCTGTCATACATACCATACTTCATATGGGGGTGGGCAGACACTTGGTGACCTGGCTATACAAAGCCATTAGGGAGCTGACCCTCTGCCCACTGGACACACTACGGCGTACGAAATAGGTTGCATATTCAATGATAAGGAATGGGAAAAAGCCTTAGAGTACCCAAGAAAGTCTCCAGAAACGCACGCTTCAGGAACATCCAATTCAACATTCTTCATAGGGCATACTTCACCCCAAAACGCCTCCAACGCTTCTACCCGGACACACACTTTGCCTGCACTGGATGCCAGAACCCTGAAGCACATGTTTTGGGATTGCCCAGTACTTCACCACTAGTGGGACCGGGTACACCACACACTCCGGGAGATAAACAATCTAAGCCTCTCCTCATGGGAAGCTAGTGCCCTCGGTATGTTCTGCAGACGGAAAACCGAGAAGGTGCAGTACCGCTTTGTTTCCTTAGCCATTCTCTTAGCAAAAAGAGGCATAGCCATGCACTGGCGGGCCCCAGCAGGACCCCCAGAGGCAGCTTGGATAGGGGCCATGAAGAAATGGGGCGCAGCGGAGGAAGAGGGACTGCAGGAAGAAGAAGTGAGAGGAACGCGAAAGCACCCCATCTCCCTAGAATGGGCGCAACTGATGCACCGCTTTACTCACGACACCACACAACCACCCTCAACGACACCATCCCCCTCGCAGTCTACACAGCTATCCACTCAAAGCCAGACAGGCAAGAACATAGGCCCAGATAGGGACACATACGACAAGCAACATAGTGGGATGGGCACGGCCCAGACAGAATGCATGCAGCATGATTTCCACGGTCCCTACCCCAGGGGCCGATACAGTACCGAGTGTTATACTCACAATCAACTACCATCCACCAGTAGCTCCGCACCGGAAACCCCCAGTTCACCCCCAGTTTTCCCCCACGGTTAAAGGTTTCCCCACCACACCGAAGATCTAGAATTCGATTACATCTTGTCGGAAAAACGAATACTAAAACACCCAGCGAGAGCACACCACGAGGAAACACACTAGGGACACAGGCAAGTCTCGGACCCGATCTCTAATGTATGCAGACGAAGACATATACATGTCTTTTTCACCTTACCTGAGGTCGGTTATGAGATTGCTCCTGCGGCATCTATTATGTTGTATCCGAAATGTAAAAACATGCGCCAGAGATTTTCTGTTTCTTCTCAATTGTGATTTCTCGCCGAATAATAGTCAAAGATCTACGTGCTTGTAAGATGCAATGATTTCTATTGTTGATTTACTCAATGTGTGGAAATGTGAAAACCAAATAAAAAAATTTGATACAAAAAAAATCCTTGGAACTGACGCATCGCCTCAGCTGCGCCCCTCATCCTCGATGCCCAAATGTCGCATCACAAGCCCCATCAACAGAATCCTCAACGCAACAGGACCACTTGACGCACCTCGGAACCGAAGCAACGCTTCAACTGCGCAACGCTTCTTCATAGCCGATCCTAGCAATGCTCAGCAACCAGGATTGAAGGTACTTTGTTCTGTGCGCCTAACCTGGTCACTGTAGCTGGCCTGCATTCCATCGCAGTCGGTCAGAACTTGGAACTTTATCCCAGTTTGGCGCAATCAGATTCCTTGTTGGCCCTTTGTGCTTTTTGGCTTTATTTTAACCTAAACCTATGAAACTCAATATCTCCAGTGTCCATGAATGGATTTTTGTCGTTTTGGTCTTGTTTTATTTATTAAAAGGTACTCTATTTTCCATGGTGTGGGATCTTTGTGTGTAGTGTTTTCACCGTTGTTACAGTTTGAACGGTTGGACAAATACTTTAGACATTGCCTTCCAAATTAGCTGAATGCTCTGTTCCAAGCTACCAGAGTGTGATCACAGGTTAATTTAGGGTTTTTCTACCTCCTACCTTGACTAGGAATGTTGTTGCTGCTTGATCAGGGCTTGACTAGTTACCCAATTTCTAACACATACCAATTGTTCCGGTCTGACAGCTAGCCTCTGCTTCAATAGAAGTCAGTGGGGAAAATACATTCTCCCGACTATTTTTTATAAATTTCAAAAGGTGCCTGTTTTAAAATGTTTGAATGTATGCCCACATCAAGTGCCGTCGACTCTAAGGATACCCAGGTCCAACTGAATCACCGTGGAACTAAGAGGCCTCAGAACGCCAGCTGAGAACATGGAATTCCAGGTAAGCTTCAAGTAACAACATTCTAAGAGAACATATATCTTACTCACAAAGACCATACATGGCACAAACACAATGTAACTGTTATATTGGTCCATCACCTTCCTCCTTACAAAACAAACAAAAACAGCAACTAAAATACAAAACAAATACCAGGAGAAAATGGTAATGCAGGCAAACATCCTTAAATCTGATAGGTAGATTAGTTTTGTGCACAGGTCTAGAAATCACAGCGTTAGACCTGTGACCATCATCCAATTCATTACTGTTAGGCTTTGTAAGTACAGGATCCGTATGTAAAGTCCTATTAATATTCACTGCAGACCTCAACTCTGAAGCGGCAGACATTTCTACCAAAGAAGAATCATCATTTTTATCAGAAGTGTAAATCCACCAAGAACCATCAAACTGTTCATGAAACCCTGATCTCCACAAGTCTAGAAGTCAATAAAATGTTAGCCTGCTCAGATGACAACTTCGCCAAGTGTTACCTGCTCCACCACCCTTTTCCATCAATCAAGTCAGATCCTTTAGAAATCTTTACAACTCTTCTAGGAGACATAAACTGGGACTCCCCTTTCCTGACTTTGTAAGGTTTCTTCAGAAGTACCCAATCACCAACTTTCAAAATCACCTCTTTGACATTGTTTCTTATCAAAACACTCTTGGGAATAACTTTGCCAAGACTGAACAGTGTCTGTTACTCTTTTCCAAAGCTCACCTTCATTGGTACTCACAGTAACATTGTGCTTCAACACAGGACACAAATATGATCTATGATTTCTATTCTCAATAGTTTAAGATAAACTCCTGTAGTGCTATGGAGCTAGTTTGGTAAGCCCAAAACATATGCCTCACGAAAACCTCTACATGAATGCTAGTTGTCGAAGCAGTCTGAATTCCCTCTTTCAAAAACCTATTCATTCTTTCCACAAGACCATTAGATGTTAGAGAATACAAAGCCATTCGAAGATGAGTGACATGGTGCAAATCAATGAACTGGACCATCAGCATTGAAGTAAAATATGTTACATTGTCTGTGACAAGAACTGAGGGAGCACCTTCTGTTTGACACATTTTCTTCAAAAACAATCACCGTAATGGTATTGGGTTTAGCCACAAACTCAAATTACACCCACTTGAAAAAGTAATCCGCAATAGCTAAGGAGAATTATTTTCTAAGCAAGCAACTTTTCAAATGGTCCTGCAAAATCCAAAGTAAACTTGTCCCAAGGATTTTCAGGTAAAGAAACAACATGCAAAGGTGGTTCATAAGTCTTCCAATGGTTATCAGAACGAAGATACATGTTACAAGAATTCATCCATTTAACTACTTTACTATCAATTGATGGCCACCGTGAGTGTTTTAGATTCTTGCACGTGCCACTGATGCCTAAATTTTCCTCATGTGCTCAACTAATTAGCATTGCCCTAAGAGCAGTTGGGGGGATGCACAGACCCTGACACATTAAACAACTATTTACAATTGATAACTCTTCAGAAACCTTGGTGAAAGGTTTAATGCTAACATCCAAATTCCTCACTTGAGGCACACCATCCCTGATATACCTCGTCACTTTCTTCAAGTCCCGATCTGATTCTAAAGCTTGTAACCATGTAACCATTTAGATATAGAAACCACTCCTTTTATCCTCCAACATGTCATCCACTGAAACCACAACACAATCAACATTCTCCTCCTGATCAGTCAACATTCCAGACAACAAAGGCATTTTAGATAAACAATCAGCCCTGATGATTCTACCTCCTGGGATATATTTGAGAGTAATTGAAAATTACTGGCACCGTACCAACAACATCACCATCCTAATGATGCTTTGCCATTGCCATTCAATAAGTAAACCAAAGGCTTATGATCTGTATAAATCTCAAAACCAGAACCCCACAAAAAGGTTCTGAATTTCTCCACAACCCAGCAGCACACAAGAGCCTCATGCTCCTTTGTGCTATAGTTGGTCTCAGGCTGCTTTAAACTTCGAGATGCAAAAGCCACAACCCATTCCTTACCATTCACCCATTGTGAGAGAACTACCCCCAAACCAATTTGACTGGCCTCTACAGTCACAAAACATTTTTCCTGAATCAAATGAAGCCACCGCAGGAGCAGAAGTGATTGATGACTTTACTTTTGAAAATGAATCATCTGCAGTTTTGTTCCAGATATGCCTAACACCTTTCTTTAGTAAACAGCATAGCAGTTGAACAATAAAAGCATATGTCTCTATAAACCTACAATAGTACTCACTAAGTCCCAAGAAGGACCGACAAGTATCTTTATCTGTGGGAAGGACTGCATTCTGAATAGCCTGCACCAGGGAAAAAAATAGGTTTAATCCCTCATTTGTGATATGATGGCCTAAATAACCCAGCTCTTGTAATAAAAACACTTACATTTATCACTCTTCAAAGTGATTCCAACATCATCGTATACATTTCAGGACACTTTCTAAAATTTCATTGTGTTTCTGAACATTTCCAGCAAAAATCTGATCATCATCCTGGAAGGCCTGCACACCAGTAAAGCCCTTAAAGATAATATACATTAGTCTCTGAAACACACTGGCAGCAGAAGCTAGGTGAAAAGGAAGACACAGGAACTTGAATGCACCAAAAGGTATTACAAAAGTGGTAAAATTCTGATACTTCTCTGCTAATGTAATTTGGTGGTAGGCTGACCGTAAATCAATAAGCACAATTAATCTGCCTTGCCCTGAATTGGGTGGCAATTCATGCACCTTAAGAAGGGGGTAGCAATCCACAACAATGTTTTCAATTTGCAAAGATCTGCACACAAGCAAATTTCTCCAGATTTTTTTTGAACTACGACAATGGGACTCACCCATTCTGCCAGATCAGTTGCCTTAATAACTCTTTTAGATACCAATTTATGTAGCAGTTTTTTTTAGATCATGCCGAACACTTAAGGGAACCGGTCTGACTTGTGAACCATGGGCACTGCCTTGCATTTCAGTTTAATTTTATGCTCAAACTCTTTGACCCAATGTTGTCCTAAAAAACTTCCAGAACTTTCTGTAGGACTTCAGTTAGAGTTCTCACTGGAACAGAATCAGTTGAAGGCAAAGAGCCTACAGTCCCTACCAATGGAGTATAAACTAGGGAAAGTGACATATCAGTTGGTAAAGGCTCAATCCTGAATTAGCAAAAAATTTATTAACTGCCACCACTGATGTTTCAGAGCCAGTAATTAACATAAGACCCATTTTGGCCAAATTTAACCACCCGACCAAGTTCCTACCTTTCAAAGCAACATACACCTTGATAACAGTCATTCTCCAAAGACAGGTGATAGACTCAAGGAAGTACACCAGCAAATCAATATCGTGTTCCCCAAAAGCCTTATGATGCACATCAGGTTCTTGAATAGGCATGTCGTTATTCCAGTATTGATAAAAACAAACAACAAATAAAATTGTGATAGGGGCCCCTGAGTCAGCCATTATGTTGAGGAAGGTTTTACCAATCATGAACCTACACCAAGGTCCTTTAACATTACCACTCACACTAATGATATCACAGTCACCTGAAAAAGAATTGGTGTCAACATGAAGAAGTAGTTTAGAGAAATCAAAGATACAATCATCCACCTCAACATGCACGCCATTAATTTTAAAAGATGTCTTGCCACCCTTGCCAACAGCCTGAAAGTGCTCAACCTTTTTACATTTGTTACAACATCTGCCCATAGCCGGACAATTTACATGGTTCCCTAAATAGGATTTTGAACTACATCTGCAACAAACTTTTGTAGTCACATTCTTAGCAGACTTGTCTTTTATAGATAGGACATTTACAGGTTGTGCATCAGAACATGAATAAGAATTAACATGTGAACTATTCGAATGTCCCCCTACCATGAGGTTGCTCGAAACCATAGATATCTTAAATGGCCTTGGCAACAGGAATTACTTCAATGTGAGTGGGGTTTTTGCAAATTATTAGTCGCTCCTGAATCTTCTTAAGTGAAGATAAGCTGATGTTAAATGTTAACGTCTAGCGAATCAACAAAGTTACAAGTAGAAGCCAGAAATCTGAGACCAGAAATAAATTCCTCAGAGCTTTTATCAGCCAATTGCTTCCTTTCAAAGAAATTACATCTTTCAAAAATGTTGCTGAGTTGTTCAGAAAATGCATTCCGTAGGCGTGATGCGGCTTCTACATAGACATCCCAACCTTCATCATCACCTCCAAGTGCAGCCAAGACATATACATTATCAAATACCTGTTGCCCCATGTAGGAAAGTGTCTCTTTAGACATGGTGAGCCCCCACTTTTTGCTTGATGCCTGATGTGATTTCTAACTGTAAGTGCACTGGGTCCCTGCTGACCAGGTTCCCAGTGCCAGATCTCTTTCCCATAAATGTACCATGATTGGCACAACTTCAGCCACCCTTGAGAGTCCCTAGTAAATGGAACCCCTGGTACCTTGGGCATGAGTACTGAAGAGGGTCCACTGGGGCTGCAGCACAAATTGTGTTAACCCAGGGACCCCTCACCAAAACTGCCACTGTAGGCTGTGTGTCTTGGTACAAAGAAAACCAAAGAGTCAACATAACACACAGCCCTGTGTACCATGCCCACACACAAAGCAGGAGATATAGGTTAGTTACCCTTACAGCAGGCCTTACAGCCCTAAGGCAGGGTGCACTATATCCCATGAGTGGGCATATCTGCACAAGCACATATGACCCTACAATATCTGAGCAATTCTTGATTATTGTGAGTGCAAAGGGAAGACATAAAGAGTACATGGGTTGGATATTTGTCATTATGAGTTTCCTAGCTCCATGATGGCTTCACTATACCCTAAGATGTTTGGTACCAAGCATCTTGTCTTAATAAACCCTAACTGAAGCCAGTGAGAGATTAATTAATAAATGCACACAGGAGACCCTTTTGAGGGTCCCCTGAAAACCTACAAAGCACTGGTGTGATCTCTGATCAGCATAAGTCTGCCACCACCAGACATGTTCTTGACCTCATGGTGTGAGAGCCTGTGCTCTCAGAGGCCAGAAACAAAGCCGGCTCTGGGAGGAGGTGCTTCACACCTCCTCCAGGCCGGAATGGCTTTCCAGAGCAGAAAGCTTCAAAGGAATTGCTGCCTTCGAAGTTCAGCCCAGGCTTCCCCAGATAGTGGGGGATGCCAACCCCCCTCTCCTGCTCGACATTTGGTGGGAGGACAGGCGGGAAAATTAGTTAGATGAAGAGGTGTCCACATTCAGCCAGCACCACCTCTGGGGTGAGGCAGGCGATGTGAGCCCCTGTCCTGAAAATTCACCATCCTGGGATTGTGGATTAACAACCTATCAGTACAAGGGTAGTGCCTCTTTCCACAGTAAGTTGTCACTTAGAGGATGTTGGCCCATGAAGGTAGGTAGCCCATTGGCTACTACCTGTCTCCTCCCTGTAACGCACCTAAATTCTGTATTTAGGTATCATCCCTAGACCTGTAACTTAGATTCGACGGACAAGAAGACCAGGACAAAGAAAACCTGATGCCCAAGAAGTGAAGTCCTGCTGTGGAAGAAAATTGGCACCAAACCCTGCCTGCTGCCTCTAGGACTTCCACAATCATGGTGTGCTGTGTCATTCTGAACCTGTGAAGACTCCAAGAACCCTGGAGCTCTTCCAGCCTTTGTAAAATTGCCAAGAACCTCCCTTGGAGTGAAGGTATCCCTCCCCTGTATACTGCAGGCACTGATCCCGCTGAGCCCTGTTTGCCGACGTGCTGCCCCCTGACGACTTTGACACAGCACTTGCACCAAAAGAAGTACACCAGCTCTGGAGGGTCACCAAGTTTGGAGAAACCAGGACCGACTTGAGCCGCCCCGTACTAATACCTGGGGTACTGGACCCCCAACAGCAAAAAGCGAGAGAAAGAGTCCGTGCTGGACTCCACAACACTAGAAGCATGCACCAATCAAGGGATGTCGAGACCCCTGAGACTCACATCCTGAGGAGGCCCAGCTGTCCCGAAATTCCCTCTCCACATTGCCTGCTCCAGACAACAAGGACTTCGACGCACGACACCCGGTTGACCTATCTGCTCTGCATCTGGCCCCACCGGCCCTGGTAATGAAGAACCAGCTGTGCTCCCATGGTCTTGCGACCCTTGTGACCTCCCTCCAGTGGGACCCCACCGTACTTACCTCTAAGTCCTCCTGTGCAGTGTTTTTCCAGGTGACCCCCTTCGTCATAGTTCATCATCTACCAACACCTTCAGCACCTTGCTGTCCCAGCCGAATCCGGGATACTTCCGATCTTCTCCTGCTAGAACTGTGGACCCGGTCCTGCTATCAACCTAAAAGGAGAAAGGTGAACTTTGCAAAAGCATTGCCGGATTTTATATGCATATTTCTGCTCGTCTCCGTTGACTTCCTTGGTGCAGAATTACACCCAAAAATGATATATTTTCTGAACTCTTAAAAATCGTAACTTCTAAAGTACTTACTGTAGATCGAAATTCTCGGTCTTAAAATATACATACAAATTGATACTATATTTATAAATTGGTCTCAAATGTATTCTTGAGCGTGCCTCATTTATTGCCTCTGTGAGTACAGCAAAAGCTTAGCACTACTCTCTAATAAGCCTAACTGCTCGCCCACACTAACACAAAAAGAGTCTAAGTATTATCTACTTTAACCTCTATGTACAAGAGTAAGGCATCCACTGGACTCTCTGCACAGTGTACTTTGTTTTAGTACACTATATAGAGAGCCAGCTTCCTACATTGGTAGTTCAGAGGTGGGATAGAAGAACAAGTTACTTACTGTTACCTTCAGTAACAATGTATCTGGTAGAGACATAGAGACATAGTCTAGCCTCAGATACTTTAACTTGTGAATTCTCCCCAGGCGTAAGACTGCATCCTGAAACTTTTTCTCAGCAGTACCTCTGTAAGCGGGGGGGGGGGGGGTGTGGGGGGGGGGCGCCACATCGCTCTGTACGGCATCGGGTCCGGATGAGATGTCAGTGGAGCCATATAAGTCCCCTCCGGCGCACTGACCTCAGCCTCTTCTGTGAAACTTTCCGCGCGGAACGCACAGACACATAGAAACTGGCTGTGTTATACCTAGACAACCAAACTAAGGGGGCATGATCAGTGAGCAGTACAAAAGAGCAACCCAACATATAGTATTCAAAAGACACACAATTGATGGACAGAATGCCAAACAAATCAAAACATTCACCCCCAGTCAAGAGATCTGGGTTAAATCCATCATTCTTTTGCTCACCATGCTACCCCAGTTTAGACCGTATGTAAATCAGTCTTGACCCTGTGCCACATGGGAACAGTCCAGCCCGAACTGCCAAGCCAGGTCCTCCCTGGACCGGAAACAAACGTCTTAGGATCGGTTTCGGGGTTTCACCCCTCATCAGCCAGGATAGCTTGAATCCAGTGGCACAGTGAGCTCGGAACCCACGTCTGGGCATACCCGGTGCACTTAGGGTGAGAAAGCAAAAAACACACAATTGATGGATGGAATGCAGAACAAATCATAACATTCACCCCCAGTCAAGAGATCTGGGTTAAACCCATCATTCTTTTGCTCACCAAGCCACCCTAGTTTAAACCTGGCCATATGCAAATCAGTCTTGACCCTGTGCCACATGGGAACAGTATAGCCCGAACTGCCAAGCCAGGTCCTCCCTGGACCAGAAACATGCATCCTAGGACCGGTTTCAGGGTTTCACCTCTCATCAGCCAGGATAGCTTGAACCCAGTGGCACAGTGAGCACGGGACCCACGTCTGGGCATACCCCGTGCACTTAGGGCGAGAAAACAAAAGACACACAATTGATGGGCGGAATACAGAACATATCAAAACATTCACCCCCCAGGCAAGAGATCTGGGTTAAATCCATCATTCCTTTGCTCACCATGCCACCCCAGTTTAGACCTGGCCATATGCAAATCAGTCTTGACCCAGTGCCACATGGGAACAGTCCAGCCTAAACTGCCAAGGCAGGTCCTCCCTGGACCGGAAACAAGCATCCTAGGACTGGTTTCAGAGCTTCACCCCTCATCAGCCAGGATAGCTAGAATCCAGTGGCACAGTGAGTACCTGGCCTGGCAGTTCGGGCTAGACTGTTCCAATGAGGCACAGGGTCCAAAACTAATTTGCTTATGGCTAGGTTCAAACTGGAATGGTATGTTGAGCAAAAAACGATGGATTTAGGCCCAGATCTCTGTACTGGGTAATTAAATGACATTGTTCTGCATTCTGTCCATCAATTGTTCTTTTTGCATTGGTCAGCTCGAGTGGGATGGGTATGCCCAGACGTAGGTCCCGTGCTCTCCATGCCACTGGAGTCAAGCTATAAAGGCAGTTGAGGGGGGAAACCCCGAAACCTGTCCTAGGAAGCTTGGTTCCAGTCCAGGGAGGACCTGGCCTGGTAGTTCAGGCTGGACTGTTCCCATGAGGCACAGGGTCAAGACTGATTTGCATATGGCTGGGTTCAAACTGGAATGGCATGCTGAGAAAAAAACCAATGGATTTAGGCCCAGATCTCTGTACTGGTGTGAATGTATGACATTGTTTTGCATTCTGTCCATCAATTGTTCTTTTTGCAACAGATAGAATTGGCAGGGCTCCATGGCCCACTTGATCACCGGACACTCCTTTTCAATAATGGGATATCGGGACTCCCTGTGCAACAACGTCCTGCTGAGATAGACTACAGGGTGTAACAACCCTGCATTATCCGGTTGGAATAGCACAGATTCCAAGCCATTATCAGAGGTGTCTGCCTACAGGATGAGCTGTTTAGTGAAATCCGGACAAGCCAATACAGGTTCCCCGCATAAATTCTCTTCAGGTAGAGCCACCTCTATAACCGGGATGGGAATTTCTTGGTCAATAAGTCAGTCATAGGAGCTGCTATATCACAGAAACGGGGAAGAAAACGTCTGTAGTAACCAATCAATCCCAGGAAAGACCTGACCTTCTTGATTGTGGGATGGGGCAAGTCCTTGATCGCCTTTACCTTGTCCACCTTTGGACGGAGTCGACCTCCTTGGATGTAATACCCCAAAAAATGGACAGAGTTGGTGGCTAACAGACAATTTTCGGGGTTAGCCGTTAGGCCTGTCTTTCTGAGGGCGAGCAGTACTGCCTCCATATGTTGAAGATGTTGTTCCCAGGTCTGACTGAAAATCACTATGTCATCCAAATATATCACAGCGTATTCCTGATTTTTTATGAGATCAATTAGCTTTTAAAATGTAGCGGGTGCACCATGTAGACCAAAGGGTAGTACACGGACCTGGTATATGCCTGATGGAGTAAAAAATGCTATTTTTTCTCTTGCTGTCGCCGTAGGGGTATCTGCCAGTAACCCTTCATGAGATCTAAAATGGTCATGTAGCGTGTAGTGCCTAAACTCTCAATCATCTCATCATCCCTAGGCATAGGATATGTGTCAAACTGTGAAAACTCGTTCAATTGGCGAAAGTCGATGCAAAAACGTATGTACCCATTAGGTATAGGAACTAATACCACTGGAAAACACCAAGGACGACATGAAGGCTCGATGATGCCTTCCCTTAGCATGTCTTCCACTTTCTGTCTCACTGCTTGCCTTCTTACCTCTGATATTTGGTAAGGACGAAGGTGGATGGTTCTTACTCCTTCAGTCCTTATGTAGTGTTTTCACAGGATGCAATGAAAAGTTGTCGCTATACTTTCCCACTAGATCAATGAGGGACTCTTGTTGTATACTGGAAAGGTCAGGACCCATTGGTACCTCGCCTACTTCTTTGTTGGTGTTATGGTCGGGAAACGTTATCTTGAGAGGGTTGGAGTTAGTTGTGTACAGTGCAATGTTTTCTTTTTCTACCCATTTCTTTTTACAAATTGATGTGGTAGATCTGTCCTTGTCTCCCTCGTGGTGGTATGGCTATCCTGTATGTTATGGGGGTGATTTTGGTTAAGACCTTGTAGGGCCCCTGCCACTTGGCCAACAGTTTGTTATCTGATAAAGAGAGAAGGATTAGGACCTTTTCGTCAACCGCCAACTCCCTCAGCTTGGTGTTAAAATCATAGGTCTTTTTCTGTTTCAGCTGAGCTTTTTCTAGGTTTTGTCGGGTTTCTTCCCATTAGGTAACTACTTTCTGTCTCAATCTTGAGGTGTAAGCAGGAAGATCCAACCCTTCATTTTCTTGATCCTCTCATCGCTCGGCTGTCATGTCTAACAGAGTACAGGGGTTTCTACCAAAACCAATTAAAAAGGGCAGTAGCCGGTAGAGCACTGTACGTGTGTATGTATGGCAAAGAGCACCAACGGGAGTTGCCTATTCCAGTCTTTACCAGTTTCTGTTACCATCTTTTTTAGCATTGTCTTGATGGTGCGGTTATAGCGTTCCACAAGTTCATTGGTTTGTGGGTGATATACCGATGTTGTAATCTGTTTCACTCTCAACACCTTACAAATTTAAGCCATTAATCGGGACAGAAAAGGGGTTCCTTGATCTGTCAAGAGTTCATTGGGAAAACCGACTCAACAGAAAAACCCAATCATTGCTTGGGCCACAGCAGTTGTAGTCATACTGGTCGAGGGAATAGCCTCTAAATATCTTGTGGCCTGTTAGAACTGGGGGTCTCTAGTTGGCAATGGCTTGCACCTTTGACCAAATAGGGACCCTTGCTTCTAGTCAGGGAAAGGGAATAACACTCCTGGATAACCCCTGCTCACCCCCTTGGTAGCTTGGCACGAGCGGACAGGTTTATCTCAGAGGCAGTGTGTTGGACCTGGCCCTTTTGGCAGGTTCACCCCTAAACTTTTTGCATTTATCCTGGCCTTTTTCCCTATGTAGTGTTAGTAGTTTAGGCCTCTAGGCACTTTAGCACTGTGTCCCAGTGTAAAGTGCGTGCGCTCTGTGTGACATTTTGTGAGACTGGCCTGCCCTCCCATAGGAATGCATGGGGGATATGTGTGTCCATGGTAGTTCCTGATGTGAGAGGAGTGCAGGGCGAGTTTGGCATGTGCGAACTCGTGAGAATAAATGCTGCGCAATGGTGTGCGCGGATTTATTGTGACTGGTGGAGAAGTGCCACTTCTAGAAGTAGGCATGTCTGTGTGCTGTGTGATGTGAATTGCCTGTCTGGCTTGTGTTTGTCAGGAGCTGGGAGGGCTGGGGAATTCCAGGAGCCAGGGTGAGTCTGCCCGATGGTGAATGGAGAGCTCTGCATGTAGATGGGGGGGAGGAGTTGCACCTGGGAGCTGAATGGGACTGGGCCTTCCCTTCACAATGCTGGCTCCACCTCCTGTGGTGCGTCTGATGTCCCTAGCCTGTCCTGTGAATAAAGAGGGGAGCTGAGCAAAACAAAGTGCTCCTGAACCAGTTGTATCTGCTTCTCCCCTTGCCCTACAGTGTAAAACAAAGGTTTTGCTGATATAAATAGAGGGGCTGTGACCCCATGAAGATGTTCTTGTTTGTGGACTTGAAACTACCAGGGGCGTGCTGCTGCTGGGGCCCAGGGGAAGGCTTGCCTCCCTGGGCCCTGCCCTGCCCCTGGATACCTGGAGGACTTTCCCTTGCTGGGAGCTGCTTTGCTCCATCTTGAGATGCTCAGGACTTCTTGGACCTTTTTGGTTGCTTTTCCTTTACCAAGGCTTGTTACAGCCTGCCAAGCGCCCAGGGAGCGCGTGGGCCTCGCAGCACGGCACTGCACGAAGAGCGAGAGAGGGGCTCCCCGTTCACAATAATTAATGAGAATGTATGGAAACAACAATTTTTAGGGAAAATTGGAGCTTCACTTGAAAAGTCCAATGTTGTTGCAAGGATTTACACGGGTGAAAATATGGAGTTTCTAGGAACCCGTGAACTAGAATTTGAATTCAAAAACAGGAAAGCGCTCTGCAAACTCTTTGTAGCTAAAAGAGGACCTTCGGTGTTGGGATGGTGTGACCAAGCTGACCTGGGCATCATTCTCAACCCCAATAGTGCTGACCCTGTGTTATCCATTGATGATTTGTGCAAACACACCATCCACAGAGATTACCCAGAAGTGTTCCCCGGCAAAGTGGGCCTCCTAAATAGTTTCCAACATAAAATTGAATTAAAAGACTCGGACATCCCATGCATTCACAAAGGGAGACATCTACCCGTTTCTGTCAGAAATGACGTCCAGGTGGAACTCAACAGAATGGTCCACGACGGAATAATCGAAAAAGTGGAATCTGCAGAGTGGGTGTCTCCCCTGGTTGTCGTCAAACGTCCCAACGGGAAAATCAGACTTTGCATTGACCTCAGAGATCTCAATAAAAATATAATCGTTGACCAGTACCCCTTGACTCGCATCTGTGAAATGTTCAATGCCACTAATGATATGCTTGTATTTTCAATCATTGATTTAAAAGCCGCGTATCATCAGATACCTCTACATGTGGATAGCAAAAAGTACACCACTTTCATTACGCCATTCGGCTGTTACCGCTTCACCAGAGTACCGTTTGGTCTGGCCTCGGCCGCAGCGCTTTTCCAAAGAGTCATGACATCCATCTTTGAGGGCGTTGACGGTGTGAGATTTTTCCAAGACGATATTTTGGTCATGGCCAGCAGCCAATTGGAACATGACACACGCCTTAGGCAGGTATTGGATAAATTGAAAACTCATGGGCTAACTGTAGAGTTAGACAAATGTAAACTTTCCCAAAACAAAGTGGTTTACCTGGGTCACACGATTAGTCATGAAGGTATCAAATCCAAACAAGGCCTAGTTGATGCCATCCTCAATGCTCCCTTCCCATCCAGCAAAGAATATGTGAGAGCCTTCCTCTGGTTAACTGAATACTACTCGAAGTTTATCAGAAACTTTCCAGAAAAAACGTACAGTTTGAGGCAATTACTCAAAAATAGAACCAAATTCGATTGGTCCCCGGAGTGTCAGAACAACTTCAACACCATCAAAAAGGAAATCAGCAATGCACCCTTTCTCAAAGGGTTTGACCCCAAAGCTGAAATCTACTTAACCACTGATGCCAGCAACAAAGGACTGGGTGCTGTGCTTGCACAGAAAGGCACCAAGGACAATGAATGGGTTGTGGCCTTTGCATCCAGATCGCTCACCCCGGCTGAGGAAAAGTACTCGGTGATTAAACGAGAGATGCTGGCCTGTTCATGGGCGCTCAACTACTTCAGAGCATAAATTTGGGAATATAATGTACACCTTCGCACAGACCACAAACCGTTAATCAAGATCCTCTCTGCCTCCAGCCTGCAGAATGCTTCCCCACGGCTTAATAAAATTTCTATCAAATTGATGGATTATAATTACACAGCCGAATACTGGCCTGGAGTCAAGAACAAGGTGGCTGATTTCCTAAGCTGATTACCCCTGCCGCACAACGGAATCCTAGATAGCCAAGAAGAAGCTGAAAAAGTAGCATTACTGTTCAATTCAGACCTTGATGGATTCTCGGCGGAAGAGTGGGAACGACACATGTCCAGAGATTCCACACTGCTAGAAGTATGCAAATACATCAACAGCTCCTGGCCTGAGAAACGTCCTCTTCACGATAATGCTAAAGTCTATTGGGAAATAAGAAATGAACTCAGTTTGGAAAATGGAGTATTGTACAGGATTGGTAAAGCCATAGTCCCCATTACACTAAGAAACAAAATTCTAAACTTGTGCCACATAGGTCACCATGGTATCTCAAAAACCAAGCAAAGAGTCAGAACCAGTTATTGGTGGCCTGGTATTGACAAACAGATTGAAATCCAGATAAGGAACTGTGTGGAATGCAGTGATTCTGACAAGACCCTCAAGACATCCAGGGTTCCCCTCTCACCTCTCAAACCCCCCACAATGGCATGGGAGAAGATAGGATTAGACATTGCTGGACCCATTGAAGGTTATGATGGAGTGATCGAGTATATTCTGGTAGCCATGGGCCACTTCTCCAAGTGGCCTGAAATAGAAATAGTTTCAGGAATAGACAGCTCTACGGTCATTTCATTTCTGGACAGGCTATTCTTGAGTGAAGGGTTACCTAAATACGTACTCAGCGACAATGGTCCCCAATTCTCCTCTGAGGCATTCAAGTCATTCCTAGAGAGAAATTGCATCACCCACCACACCACCTCACTCTACATCCTGAAGGCAATGGCCTCATTGAACGCTTTAATCGTGTCTTAAAAGGACACATACAATTGTCAAGGAATGCCAACCTCAACTGGGGGGAGGAAGTGTTCAAACTTATCTGGGCTTTCAGGATCTCCCCTTGTGCCAGCACCTGTACAGCCCCTTTTGTCCTCATGAGAAGCCGACAGCCCCTCAGCAAAGACCTAGGTTGGATGCCAGCTTCCAAACAGTTGGAGTGGTCAACAGACACCATTAGGAATAACATCATCAAGGCGCAAAAATGCTATAAAGATTGGTATGACTCCAAACATGGAGTAAAAGAACACGCCTTTAAGGTCGGCGACCTCGTCAAAGTTCGCCTGGAAAGAAAAGTCAGAAAAGGAGAAAGCAGATTCACTGCTCCTCTCCATATCAACAAACTTTACAACAACGCTGCCAGACTCAGTGATGGCAAGGTCTGGCACATGAACAGGTTGGCCAGATATCATCTTGAGGCCAACGAACCGAATCAATTTCAACATAATATAACCAGCAAAGACTTGTGGGTCGATTACGACGAAACTGGTATAAACCACGGTTCCATGCCCAGAAATGAGATTGTACATGATCTCCCACCCATCACTGACTCTGCTGATTGTCACACATCAGACCAGTTCGTTGATGTCAGTCCTCGCACCCCGGTGCTTAATCGGGGTTGCGATGGTGATTCACATTCTGACTCTGAAGCCATGTCAGACAGCCAAAGTTTCAGTGGTATGTTCGGTAGAACCTGTAACGATCCCCACTCCGACACAGAAGATGTGCCTGTTCCCCACAGGGTCAAGGGAAGGTTTGGCAGAACCATCTACAAACGTAAACGTTATGACGATTTTGTTTGTGATTAATTGTGCATGGTTAAACATACATGAATGCTAAAAGTGTCGTAATGCATTCTTTATTGTTAAACATTCAAGAGAGGAAGATGTGTTGTAATGCATTAACGTAACATGCACGTGCTGCACCCAGCGCGTGCCAGCTGATGCCCTCGAGCTCTCCTGCGTAAGAGCACCCTTTGATCTCCCCCCCTCCGATTGGTTCCCCAACATTCCAACCTCCCAACTGTTCTGCTGCCCAACTCCCAACTGTCATTATTGACATTCCTCCCGTAACTTACGCACTGCACTAGGTGTGGGGTTGTATTGAATAACATTTCAGAACCCTTCCTACGAGTCTGCGTCCTTTCTACATCCTAGACAGACAGAAGCTGTCAGAGGATTTGTTTCAGAATTTCTCATTGTATTGATTATTCTACAGATATTGTAGCCACAGTGGTCAATAATTAACAATAGTCATCTTTCAATGTCGCTGCCAAAATGAATGTCCTTCAAACCCATTGTAACAGAATCTGTAAAGGCGCTGGTGAGATGGGCCTAGTGCACTGCAGAGGAATGCACAGCTTTTCATTCTGTTTCCTCCTATCTGCTCTGCCCATTTCACAGGTGTGATTCAGGTATTCAAATGGCAGAGTGGGATCTAAGAATTAGAAGACACCCTGCATCTTTCTTTTGCACTGATTAGCAGCGCCTGACAGTGGCCTTATGGGTGGGCTCTGAGTCTTCATCTGTGTGAATGCCTGTCTGCTGGCCTGGCTTGCCATAGACTCCTTGTGTGACTCTACACAGCGTCAAGAGCATTGCACCCATTCATTCAATAGAAGGTAGTTCTGGGTACCCATGGGAGACAAGGTGCACAACAAAACTGTAGCCTTAGAATCTTCTCATTACTACTCACAAAATGAACCTTAGACATAATACACAGCTGCTGCTTGAGACTGAAAAAATATTTTATGTTTTGCGCAAGAGGCATTCCAAGGGTAGAATTTGCATTCCAAACATAGTTCTGACTATCCAAATTAGAAGTGTGGTTCCAATCTGCATTCTAATGGAATTCTTTAATTTCCTAATTAGAACTCTCATTCCAAACATAGAATGTCATTTACAAAGTAGAACTCATTCTAAATTAGAGCTCAAATTTCATATTAGCAAGGCATGAACATCACATAATGGCTTCATTGTGACACCACAGACACCTTCATTGCAAGTCTCGTTGTACATTTGATTTTGCACGAAAACTACATTTCTGATTTAACGGGTATCGCAAACAAAGTAACACTACTGCACTCTCAGGGTTTTTCATGGATACATTTGGTCAGGTAAAAGCTTGTGGAACATGTCCATGGAAAACAATAGGGAACTTGGGATAAGTCTGTCAAAATCAGGGCAGAAAGGTGGACGTCAGCTATAATTCTCCAGTGCAAGAGCACGGCTGTCACATGACTGTCCATGCACAGTATAGCATTTGCCAGTCAAGGAGCCGTCACACATTCACAATGTTCTCTCAGTCAACTTCTCCACCAAAGAAGATGATGGACAGGTACAGGACCATTCAACTGATCACACGGAAGGGAAAGGAGAATGGGATGGTAAATGGGGAATGGAATGATATAGGGACTTTGTGTTACCTCTACATGGAACACACAAAACCACCTCATTCATATTAATTAGCTCTTTTCAGCTCCAGTAAAAACAGGTGTTATATTTCATATCGGTACCCTAATATAGGTCCAGGGAACATCATACACTTTCCCTACATCAGCTCACCGTTATTTCATATGAACAAGCCTTATAAGGACATAACTCCAAATAAGGATAGAATGCCTTATAAGGACATCACGCCTTATAAGGACTGCAGCCTTTTATGGACTAAACCTTTCACCTATAGGCTAACATATGCAGCGGGGGTGTACGGAGTCAGTCTGCCACCAGACCCACAGTATATGTTATCCGTAAACAGCATAGTACTATTGGAACTACACTACACAGGCTAGGTGATTCATATTTAATGTTATAGATATATATTCACTGAAAAAAAACATAGGTTTCAGGGGCGTTCTAGTTAGCTGGACTTTTCACTCGTACAAAACCATTGAAATTCCCCACTGATGACATTGGAGATGTCATCAGTGATGTCATCAGTGATGTCACTGACCATGTCATGAGTGATGTAATAAGTGACGTAATCAACAGTGCATTGCGGGCGCGCGAGTTATAGTTAGCTGAACTAACTATAACGGGGGAATTTCAATCGTTTTGTACGAGTGAAAAGTCCAGCTACAATGCCCCCGAAACCTTTGGTTTTTTCAGTGAATATATATATATATATATATATATATATATATATATATATATATATATATATATATATATATATATATATATATATATATACCCTTCAAAGTGTGTCCCGAGCTCGGGGATGCACTCCATCACAGGCGAACTGTCAAAATCCTTTTCATTAGGGGAACCGGCAGTTGCATTGCTGAGCTTATTCACGGCCTAACATGTTTCAGAGCCCCCAGCTCCTTTCTCAAAGGCAGTCCTCAGCCTCGCGCAAACAATCAATGTGCACTGGTTTTTTTCATTTAAATACCTTTAATAGGTTGCAGATGAGCCATTGTGCTAAGGATTCTGGTATCCGTAGTGCACATTGAATTAAGGACTGCCTTTGAGAAAGGAGCTGGGGGCTCTGAAACATGTTAGGCCGTGAATAAGCTCAGCAATGCAACTGCCGGTTCCCCTAATGAAAAGGATTTTGACAGTTCGCCTGTGATGGAGTGCATCCCCGAGCTCGGGACACACTTTGAAGGATGTTTTACACGGCGGTCCAGGCCGTGGGGGACAGCACCACCCAAGAAAGAGAATGGGGCGCAAGGTAAAGACGAGACTGTTACCTGCATGCAACATCACAGTGCTTTAATTTAAACCGTGCAATTGAGTAGCTGGGGCCCACTGGAGGGTTGAAATACTTTGAATAATTTCCCCAGTCGTGCAACACCCACTGGAGGGTTGAAATTAATACACAAATTCTTTAAGTTAAAACCAACCAAACAGGAAGCCAGATTCCTAAAAACCCAACATAAAGACACCGATCTACTGACGGTAAACGACCTAACCACCTTGGAAGTGTTAGAAAATCTAAGGAAAGAGGGAACCTTAGAAGAAACATCGATATACATGACTTCAACGCAAAGGATTGAAGCAAGCAATGTGACACAAGAAGCACCAACGAGTGGCCTCAAACAACCTTCCCAATTTTTACCCCAAATGCCGATGGACGCCATTGATGTTTTCTCTGAAGGGGTAATCAAAGACCTAATCAAATTAAGAGCGAGAGCAGGAAATTGTAAAACTGAACAGAATCTGACTCTTACACAGAAAGAAGCTGTAAAAAAATCTACAAGAGGACACCACCATGATTATTAAACCCTCAGACAAAGGGGGCAACATTGTTTTAATACCTCGCGACCAGTATGTAAATGAAGCCTTAAGACAATTACAAGATGCTAATTGTTATGAACTCACCACAAAGGAAAACTATTTAGAGAGTATTAAGAAATTGCATTCTATCATCAAGAAATGGCACGACACAACAATGTTGGACTTGGAAGAGTATCTATTCTTGAGAACAACAAACCCTGTAACGCCCACCTTTTATCATTTACCCAAAATCCATAAGAACGCAACACTACCACCAGGAAGACCAATCGTCTCGTCCATGGGAAGCCTAACGGAAAACCTGTCCAGGTTTTTAGATCACTTTCTCTTCGAATTTGTACTGAGACTGCCATCTTACATAAAAGACACGACTGATTTCATTCACCAACTTGAAAAAATTGAATGGGACTCATCATTCTGTATGATTGTATTAGACATTACCAGTCTTTATACATGCATCAATCATAACCAAGGACTAAAAGCCATTGAACATTTTCTCAGGAAGAGAGCTCTAAAATTTGCAACCCATAACAAAATGCTATTGGAACTTATTGAATTCTGTCTTTACAATAATATTTTTCTCTTCCAAGGAGAATACTTTAGACAGATCTCCGGAACCGCGATGGGCACCTGCTTCGCTCCCAGCTACGCGAATCTGTTCGTGGGCTGGTGGGAGGAGCAGGTGGTCTGGAGCGTTGAAAATTCAGATTGGACAAAGGAGATTGTATCTTGGCATCGATACATCGATGACCTTTTTATAATCTGGAGAGGTTCCACGGGCAAAGCAAATGATTTTATTCAACACCTTAATGAGAATACTGTGAATCTACACTTCTCAGGGGAGATAAGTTTAGTGGCAGTAAACTATCTAGATTTGAAGGTAGAAGTAAAATCAGGGAAATTAACAACTGACCTTTATCGCAAACCCACAGCAGGGAACAGTATCCTTCATGCTTCTAGCGCCCATCCTGAAAAACTGAAAAATAGCATTCCATATGGCGAGCTCCTTAGATTAAAACGAAATTGTTCAAGAAATTGTGATTTTGAAAAAGCAGCAGAGAGCAGCCTCAAACGATTTGAGATGAGAGGGTACAATATAAATCTTTTAGAGAACACTCTTGAACGAGTCAGAAAAATACCTAGGGAACAAACTTTACAAACCAAACAATCTGAGAAAGTTACGGAAGGCCAATTTCGGCTTATCACAACTTACTCCACCGACACATTGAGGTTGAGGTCTATCCTCAGAAAACACTGGCATGTACTAAAAACTGACCCTATTATTGGGTCTGATGTTTCAATGACTCCCCAAATTACATACAGAAAAGCTCGATCGTTGAAAGACAACCTGGTACACAGCCATCTAGACCCCATTTCCCGCAAACAGGGCACTTTAAAAGAAATGAAGGGCTTTTTTCCCTGTGGGAAGTGTAAAGCCTGCGCCTTTAGCAAAAGAGTATTACACTACAATGTTAAGGGCTTACCTAAAGAAAGAGTCATCTCGAAATTTCTGACTTGCCAAACACCATACGTGGTATATTGTTTAAAATGCCCATGCGGGCTTATGTATGTGGGAAGTACAGTGAACAGTGTTAAATTCAGAATTCTGGAACACATGCGGGCGATAGCGAAAAAAGATCTCACCTATCCCGTAGCGAGACACTTCGCTATAAAACATAATAGCAACAGGGATCTGTTGCAGTTTTTTGCGATTGATTGTGTCTTAGCACATGCCAGAGGAGGGGATAGAGTAGCAAGATTAAGGCGACTGGAGTCAAGGTATATAATTGATCTCCAAACTAAGACCCCATATGGGTTAAACTCAGGAGAAGAACTGATTGTACATCTAGGGACCTAGATAATAGATACTCCAGGAGTCATTGCCACTCAGTAATATTTGACCTACTAATCATCAATTGTAATTCTGATTGTGACCCAATGTTGTTATCTGAATATGCTGTCTAGCATTGACTCTAAAAATATGTGTCACATCTTCTTTCTTCTGTTCCTGTTTTTCCCTTACCCCCCTTTTTCCCTTACCCCTTTTTTCTTTCCTTGCACCATTCCTCCTTTTTTGACATTGATTGTTCTTTACCATTTTGACTTATTAGCTAATAGTGCCGATACACGGCGAAATATTGACAATTGCATAATTATGGTCAAAATGAATAGTTTTGTCCGGCACCTATCACGGGGTCATAAATCGCCTGATACAGGCGGACTGCCGATCCACGGCCTTATAACTAAGAGATTGTACTGTGAAACATATCCAATGTGATAATTCTATTTTTTGCATCTATACTGATGAAATGTTTTATGTATTTCGAAAAACATTAACTATTTCACAGCCAATCCATGATCATATATCCTTATATGTTTGTATCTGAACCATTATTTTTTGACCCTTTAAAGATGGCGCCCAAATATCCCGGACCGCTGTCCCCTCTGACCTCCTCTATGTTTAATTTTGAACGATGTATATAAGACGTAGCTTGCAATGAACTTAGTAACAACACTGAGGAAGGACTAGCTCCGAAACGCGTCTGTTGTTTACTCCTCTGAAATAAACGAAGCTGCCGTACTACTTACCCGTGAGTGCTCGATTCTTTCCTGGAAACCCGAAGGAGTCATGGAGCGTTAATATATATATATATATATATATATATATATATATATATATTATATATATATATATATTACCTACTGGCAGTCGCCAGTAGGTAGTTATAGTTAGGACCTATTTTCCATAGGAAATCCGCACAACATTCTATATGGAATAACGTTGGCGCCGATTGATGAATCTTCGCAAAATTTTCCAAACTTTTGGCCAGCTCCGGTCCGCTCCTATCCAAAAAAAATTCACGGTGACTCATCAAGCGGGGGCCGAAAAAAAAGGGGGGTCCCAAAACACGTTTTCCCCATGCATTTTCCCATAGGACCTGTTGACGCTGCTACATCCCGAACTGCTGAATGGAATTACACCAAATTTGGCAAAGAGGTAGTCCTCAGTTCAGACTCGTGCCTTTTGCTTAAATGGTGTAAATCTGTTCAGTAGTTTCTGAGAAAATTAGAGTTAAAAAGATAGATATATCTGGGCGGAGCCTAACCACACATCTCATCGTGAGATCTGATTGGCTGTCAGTACCTCATCCAAGAAGTGTTGGCAGCCATCTTGGGACCAATATACAGGATAGCACCTCATTAAAAAGCATTGCAGTTAACAGAAGGTTTTAAGACTTTAGTTACATTATAAATCATTTGTTGATGGTACAATACTCATTTTAGGAATTGTGGTGTTCTAAGGTGATTTTACCATGTGAAAAAGCCTTCTGCTGTGATATCATGAATCATGTTTGAGAGAAAACTATTTTCTCATGCTTTTCCCACAGAGGTTTGGAAGGTGATCTATAAGCTAAACTGAGAGCATATTTTCTGTAAATGCACATTATCTTTCTCAGTCATGTGAGAATGAAGTCTGACATTCTCAGTAAAACATGTACATCCAACAAGGGCAGAGACTGTCAGTTGATTCATCTGTGTTCTACTGCAGCTTCCCAGAGTGTTCTAAAGAACAACTAGAGGGCTAACAGTCCTACTTATGACAAACATATTGCACACCTGAAGCCATCTTGATTGGAATAAAGTGGTAACTCTTAAAACATTTAATTTAAAAAGGAACAAAATGAGGAGTTCATTTTGCCATAGAAAGTATGATTAGTGCTGCAGAAAGAAAAATTAGGGCACATTTTGAGGGACTTCTCAAATCCTCTTCTATTTCATAAAAATATTCTGACATGCAGACTGAAACATGCACTTACAATACCAGCAGCAGACTTCCCTGGTGAGCTGTAGCTTTACTACAGTGATCTAATAAGCAACTAGAGTGCTAACATTCTGAATTTATGGCAAATATGCGACACATCTGAATGCCTTCTTGATGGAACCAAAGTAAAAAACTGAAAGTATTTCCTACTGAGGAGACTGTAGTAAATGAGGAAATTAGGAAACTGCATAACAAATAAGTCTCCCAAAATGGCCACCTGAGACAAAAGAGCCCAAATGTAGCCCAAATATCACCCAGATGTAGCCCAAGTATAGCCCAATGACAGAATGTCCCAGAGTGTTCTAACGAACAACTAGAGCGCTAACAGTCTTACTTATGACAAAAGTATGGCACACCTGAAGCCATCTTGATTGGAATAAAGTGGTAACACTTAAAACATTTAATATACAAAGGAACAAAATGAGGGGGTTCATTTTGCCATAGAAATTATGATTAGTGCTGTAGAAAGAAAAATTAGGGCACATTTTGACTTCTCAAATCCTCTTCTATTTCTTAAAAAAATTCTGACATGCAGACTGAAACATGCACTTTGAATACCAGCAGCAGACTTCCCTGGTGAGCAGTAGCTTTACTACAGTGATCTAATGAGCAACTAGAGTGCTAACATTCAGAATTTATGGCAAATGTGTGACATATCTGAATACCTTCTTGATGGAATCAAAGTAAAAAACTGAAAGCATTTCCTACTGAGGAGACTGCAGTAAATGAGGAAATTAGGAAACTTCATAACAAATAAATCTCCCAAGATGGCCACCAGAGACAAAAGAGCCCAAATGCAGCACAAATATCACCCAGATGTAGCCCACATGTAGCCCAATGACAAAAGTGTGCAAAACACTTATTTTTTGTGTATTTGCAGTTTTATATAGTGCAGACTTGTAAGGTATTGGAGTGCTTTACATGAGCATTGGTTACATCACACAAGATCAAATTCATTTTGGTTGTAGACATGGGGAGATTAAGTGATTTGACCAGAATCACAGAATGTTGAGCTGAAGCAGAAACTCCAACCTGATTCCGCAGTTGCAAAGTCTGCAGCTCTGGAAGTAACAACACATCCTCTCCCCTAGGTGCAACATTTAATCAAGGGGTCAACTGGATAAAAAAACATAAAGATTACAAATATTTTAAAACTCTGAAAATATGTCCTCATTTTAGTTTTTTAGAGCACTAACCATAATTTTGATGCAAATAAGACCCTCTCATATATGTAATTTCTAAAGGAAATGCTCTAGGTATTACAGTTTTGATTACATCAAGATGACGTCAGGCGCTCCACACTTTTGTAATAAATATAGAATGTTAGCAATCTAGTTGCTCATTGGGTACTGTTGAGAGGCAGAGGCCAGGGGCACGGACTCTGAAAATTGAAGGCAGGTAGGAGAGTGCAGAGGAAACAATTTGACCACACTGGGCAGGCAGGAAGGGCAGTGGCAGCACAACAGACTATGGAGGGCAGTGGAAAGGGGGCAGGGGCAACAAAACCAACAATACAGGACTGGCAAGAGAGGCTGTGGCAATATAATAGACCATTGTGGGCAGAAGGAAGAGGTAGTGGTAGTACAACCATACATGCCAACTGACCCGTTTCAGCCAGGAAACGTCCAATGTTTTTAAGCTCAAATGGGCTTTATTTGATCTGTCTCCTGTCTACAATCTCCTCTTTTTCAATGTAACTCAAAGGGGGAAATCAATACCCCAGTTTTTTTTCAAAATCTCCCTCTTACCAAGTTCAAAATGTTCGCAAGTATGGTACATTGGATCATGGTAGGCAGGAGGAATTGGGGTAGGGACATGGACTCGGATAACAGAGGACAGGACGGACATGGAGAGGTGCACCAAACTGACCCTACAGGGCAGGCATCAGGGTTTGCAGCAGCACAATACACCACACAGGGCATGCGGGACGGGAGTGCAGCACAACAATCCAGAGAAAGCAATAGGGAGGGGACAGGACCATGCACATGGACAACAGAGAACAGAGGGGAAAGAGGCAATGGTAGCTAGCTGACCATAATGGACAGACAGGAGAGAAAGCTGCAGCATAACAGACCATAAAGGGCAGGAGGGACGGATCAGGGGCATTACAATGGAACAGACAAGCCAGGAGGGAGGGAATAGCGGTCTGCACATGGAAACAGAGGGCTGGGGGCAAGGGGGCAGGGCAGGAGCAGCAAGATGACCATGGAGGTCAGGCAGGATGGGCACTAGAAACAAGACACACCATGGAGAGCAACAATGAGACAATGATGGAATACACACAGACCATGGAGGGAAGGTGGGAGGGGGTCAGGGGCAGCTAGCTGACCACACAGGGAAGGTGGGAGGGGCCATGGCATCACAGAAGACCATGCATGGCAAGTGAGAGGGTTAGTGGCAGCACAATGGCTATGATGGGCAAGAAGGAGGGTGCATGGGCATGCACAAAGGACCATGGAGGATAGAAGGGAGGGTCAGGACCTGGGCACAGACAGAGTTCAGGGGAAGCGGCCTCACAACAGACCGCGCGGGGCAGGCAGGAGGAGCAGTTGCAGCACAACAGACCAGGGAGGGCAGAAGGGTGTGGCAGTAAAATGGACCATGGAGGATAGGAGGAAGGGGATAGGGGCATGGCATGTGGACAGGCAGAGTGGAGGTGGCAGGGACAGGTTACAGTAATCTGACAATGATAGGCAGGTGGGAGGGGAGTGGCAGCTCAACAGAACACTCGGAGTAGATAGGAGTGGCAGGTCCATGGAACATGGTGGGCAAAAAGGATGGAGCAGGGGCATGCACATAGACATCGGAGGGCATGGGGAAGGAGAATAGGGGCAGCAAGCTAAGCACAGAGGCTAAGCAGGAGGTCAATGATGGGCCATAGAATTGGGCAATGGAGGGCAGGAGGAGTGGACTGATACATCATGCTAAATGGAGGGCAGTGGTAGCACATCAGTCCATGCATGGCAGGAGGGAGGAGGCTAGTCCATGGATTCAGACAACAGAGGATAGGGAGGAGGTGGATGGGGCAGCAAGCTAACTGTTCAGAGAAGGTGGGTATTAGGAACTTTATTGTTTTTAAAATGTGTGTCCGTGCGAACTACTTAAAATATGAACAAGTATGCAGCATAATCTCACTTTTATTCAGGAAGAAGAGGACGTTTGTGACTGTGACTCCGGGCTCACTTGGCAGAAACACCCCCTGACCCTCCACCCCCCCATCGCAAAATGTAATGCCCGTGAAAAGGGTAGGTATACGCAGTGTTATATAGAACATAGTCCTGAGAGCACGATTAAAAATGAAAACTAGATATAGTATATGGTATAAACTATGCACCAAAAAGTGTGATATAAGATGAACCAGGGCGTGAAATATAATATGCAATACATTGTGCGCAATGACAGATTCATTGGAGAGCGCGAGATAGCACAGGCACTAGCGCGTGCTATGCGATATGCGCCTTGGAGTGTAATATGCACAGGGCAGTGTTGTGTAACCTAACTAGTCTCTAAAGTTGTAATATAAAATATGTGCTGGGGATTGTAACGTTGCATATGCACTGTGACAAAGATATGGATTACAACAAACAAATGATGGACGGAATGCTGACAATGCATACATTCTCCCCCAGTCAAGAGATCTGGGTTAAATCCATCGTTCTTTTGCCCACTACACCACCCCAGTTTAGACATGGCCATATGCAAATCAGTCTTGACCCTGTGCCTCATGGAACAGTCCAGCCCGAACTGCCAAGCCATGTCTTCCCTGGACCGGAATCAAGCATCCTAGGACCGGTTTCTGGCTATCAGCCGTCATCAGCCAGGATAGCTTGACTCCAGTGGCGTAGTGAGCACGGGTCCCACGTCTGGGAATACCCATCCCACTTAGGGCGAAAAGCGTTACAACAAACAAATGATGGACGGAATGCTGACAATGCATACATTCTCCCCCAGTCAAGAGATCTGGGTTAAATCCATCGTTCTTTTGCCCACTACACCACCCCAGTTTAGACATGGCCATATGCAAATCAGTCTTGACCCTGTGCCTCATGGGAACAGTCCAGCCCGAACTGCCAAGCCATGTCTTCCCTGGACCGGAATCAAGCATCCTAGGACCGGTTTCTGGCTATCAGCCGTCATCAGCCAGGATAGCTTGACTCCAGTGGCGTAGTGAGCACGGGTCCCACGTCTGGGAATACCCATCCCACTTAGGGCGAAAAGCGTTACAACAAACAAATGATGGACGGAATGCTGACAATGCATACATTCTCCCCCAGTCAAGAGATCTGGGTTAAATCCATCGTTCTTTTGCCCACAACACCACCCCAGTTTAGACATGGCCATATGCAAATCAGTCTTGACCCTGTGCCTCATGGGAACAGTCCAGCCCGAACTGCCAAGCCATGTCTTCCCTGGACCGGAATCAAGCATCCTAGGACCGGTTTCTGGCTATCAGCCGTCATCAGCCAGTTGTAACGCTTTTCGCCCTAAGTGGGATGGGTATTCCCAGACGTGGGACCCGTGCTCACTATGCCACTGGAGTCAAGCTATCCTGGCTGATGACGGCTGATAGCCAGAAACCGGTCCTAGGATGCTAGATTCTGGTCCAGGGAAGACATGGCTTGGCAGTTCGGGCTGGACTGTTCCCATGAGGCACAGGGTCAAGACTGATTTGCATATGGCCATGTCTGAACTGGGGTGGCGTAGTGGGCAAAAGAACGATGGATTTAACCCAGATCTCTTGACTGGGGGAGAATGTCTGCATTGTCAGCATTCCGTCCATCATTTGTTTGTTGTAACGCTTTTCGCCCTAAGTGGGATGGGTATTCCTAGACGTGGGACCCGTGCTCACTACGCCACTGGAGTCAAGCTATCCTGGCTGATGACGGCTGATAGCCAGACACCGGTCCTAGGATGCTAGATTCTGGTCCAGGGAAGACATGGCTTGGCAGTTCGGGCTGGACTGTTCCCATGAGGCACAGGGTCAAGACTGATTTGCATATGGCCATGTCTGAACTGGGGTGGCGTAGTGGGCAAAAGAACGATGGATTTAACCCAGATCTCTTGACTGGGGGAGAATGTCTGCATTGTCAGCATTCCGTCCATCATTTGTTTGTTGTAACGCTTTTCGCCCTAAGTGGGATGGGTATTCCCAGACGTGGGACCCGTGCTCACTACGCCACTGGAGTCAAGCTATCCTGGCTGATGACGGCTGATAGCCAGAAACCGGTCCTAGGATGCTAGATTCTGGTCCAGGGAAGACATGGCTTGGCAGTTCGGGCTGGACTGTTCCCATGAGGCACAGGGTCAAGACTGATTTGCATATGGCCATGTCTGAACTGGGGTGGCGTAGTGGGCAAAAGAATGATGGATTTAACCCAGATCTCTTGACTGGGGGAGAATGTCTGCATTGTCAGCATTCCGTCCATCATTTGTTTGTTGTAACGCTTTTCGCCCTAAGTGGGATGGGTATTCCCAGACGTGGGACCCGTGCTCACTACGCCACTGGAGTCAAGCTATCCTGGCTGATGACGGCTGATAGCCAGAAACCGGTCCTAGGATACTAGATTCTGGTCCAGGGAAGACATGGCTTGGCAGTTCGGGCTGGACTGTTCCCATGAGGCACAGGGTCAAGACTGATTTGCATATGGCCATGTCTGAACTGGGGTGGCGTAGTGGGCAAAAGAACGATGGATTTAACCCAGATCTCTTGACTGGGGGAGAATGTCTGCATTGTCAGCATTCCGTCCATCATTTGTTTGTTGTAACGCTTTTCGCCCTAAGTGGGATGGGTATTCCCAGACGTGGGACCCGTGCTCACTACGCCACTGGAGTCAAGCTATCCTGGCTGATGACAGCTGATAGCCAGAAACCGGTCCTAGGATGCTAGATTCTGGTCCAGGGAAGACATGGCATGGCAGTTCGGGCTGGACTGTTCCCATGAGGCACAGGGTCAAGGCTGATTTGCATATGGCCATGTCTGAACTGGGGTGGCGTAGTGGGCAAAAGAACGATGGATTTAACCCAGATCTCTTGACTGGGGGAGAATGTCTGCATTGTCAGCATTCCGTCCATCATTTGTTTGTTTGTTGTAACGCTTTTCGTCCTAAGTGGGATGGGTATTCCCAGACGTGGGACCCGTGCTCACTACGCCACTGGAGTCAAGCTATCCTGGCTGATGACGGCTGATAGCCAGAAACCGGTCCTAGGATGCTAGATTCTGGTCCAGGGAAGACATGGCTTGGCAGTTCGGGCTGGACTGTTCCCATGAGGCACAGGGTCAAGACTGATTTGCATATGGCCATGTCTGAACTGGGGTGGCGTAGTGGGCAAAAGAACGATGGATTTAACCCAGATCTCTTGACTGGGGGAGAATGTCTGCATTGTCAGCATTCCGTCCATCATTTGTTTGTTGTAACGCTTTTCGCCCTAAGTGGGATGGGTATTCCCAGACGTGGGACCCGTGCTCACTACGCCACTGGAGTCAAGCTATCCTGGCTGATGACGGCTGATAGCCAGAAACCGGTCCTAGGATGCTAGATTCTGGTCCAGGGAAGACATGGCTTGGCAGTTCGGGCTGGACTGTTCCCATGAGGCACAGGGTCAAGACTGATTTGCATATGGCCATGTCTGAACTGGGGTGGCGTAGTGGGCAAAAGAACGATGGATTTAACCCAGATCTCTTGACTGGGGGAGAATGTCTGCATTGTCAGCATTCCGTCCATCATTTGTTTGTTGTAACGCTTTTCGCCCTAAGTGGGATGGGTATTCCCAGACGTGGGACCCGTGCTCACTACGCCACTGGAGTCAAGCTATCCTGGCTGATGACGGCTGATAGCCAGAAACCGGTCCTAGGATGCTAGATTCTGGTCCAGGGAAGACATGGCTTGGCAGTTCGGGCTGGACTGTTCCCATGAGGCACAGGGTCAAGACTGATTTGCATATGGCCATGTCTGAACTGGGGTGGCGTAGTGGGCAAAAGAACGATGGATTTAACCCAGATCTCTTGACTGGGGGAGAATGTCTGCATTGTCAGCATTCCGTCCATCATTTGTTTGTTGTAACGCTTTTCGCCCTAAGTGGGATGGGTATTCCCAGACGTGGGACCCGTGCTCACTACGCCACTGGAGTCAAGCTATCCTGGCTGATGACGGCTGATAGCCAGAAACCGGTCCTAGGATGCTAGATTCTGGTCCAGGGAAGACATGGCTTGGCAGTTCGGGCTGGACTGTTCCCATGAGGCACAGGGTCAAGACTGATTTGCATATGGCCATGTCTGAACTGGGGTGGCGTAGTGGGCAAAAGAACAATGGATTTAACCCAGATCTCTTGACTGGGGGAGAATGTCTGCATTGTCAGCATTCCGGCCATCATTTGTTTGTTGTAACGCTTTTCGCCCTAAGTGGGATGGGTATTCCCAGACGTGGGACCCGTGCTCACTACGCCACTGGAGTCAAGCTATCCTGGCTGATGACGGCTGATAGCCAGAAACCGGTCCTAGGATGCTAGATTCTGGTCCAGGGAAGACATGGCTTGGCAGTTCGGGCTGGACTGTTCCCATGAGGCACAGGGTCAAGACTGATTTGCATATGGCCATGTCTGAACTGGGGTGGCGTAGTGGGCAAAAGAACGATGGATTTAACCCAGATCTCTTGACTGGGGGAGAATGTCTGCATTGTCAGCATTCCGTCCATCATTTGTTTGTTGTAACAAAGATATGGATGACAGATTGTAAAATGTATGGCATAGCGCTGTGCGTTATAACATAGGCATCGAGGAAGGCACGTTAGATGGGGCAATATAACCCGTGCGAAGGCAAGTGTGGCATGACATATTCACGGGGTGGTGTTACAGTGCACATGGGCTAGAGAGTGTCATAGCATACGCACTAGCTGGTGGAATACAACACAGCAGTGTGTGGCACTCGGCGGGCACTGGTGGGTGTAACACAGCATTGGGCTCAGCCAGGAGCACGCTGTGACTCTCAAGTGAGGTTTGTCTCCTTTCCAGAGAGTAAAATAAAAAGTATTACACATCCGGTGGTGGATGTGTGTTTTATTAACCGTGAGGGGGGTTTCTTGCATAGTTTGGTCGAATTTTTGTCGAATCCCCTTTGAATGGCTTGGGGTGCGTGTGTATTAAATGTGCCCATCAATAGCTACCCATGTTTGTATGAATAAACGACAAGGGTGTCTACTTGGAGAGTACCCACCGGCGGGGGCGCCGGGATTAGGCACGGTAGGGCGTCACACACGTCAGAGCTTCACTAGCGGTGTAAATACATTCCACGTGGATTCATTGTATGCATAGTCGCCTTTTAAAGAATATCACGCAAATCGTCATGGTGATAGGTACATACGGTTTGTCCATCATGTCCTAGGCGTTTCTATAAATATATTTAAATAAAAAATATAATAAAAAATAAAGGCCGGCCCCGGGGGATGGGGTCCCCGGGGCCATAAGTGGCCTAAGGAGGGGGGCAACGCAGCCAGCCTCCTAAAGAATTAAAAAAAAAAAAAAAAAGGCCATGACCCGGGGGTTGGGGTACCCGGGGACGATTAAGGCCTTGGGAGGGCCAAATTTATTTTTTTTCAACCAAAAAAATTAGGGTGCAAGCCCTGGGGGATGGGGTCCCCAGGGCCAATAAATTAGAAAAAGAAGGGGGCCACACAGCCCTCCTTCTTAAAAAAATAAAATAAATAAAAGACCGGCATCTCGCCGGAGGCCACGCCCCCTCCTTGCAGCACTCTGCAAACGCGCCCCCTGGCCAGTTGTAAGTTGGGGAATTAATTCCCCGTCAATACTGAGGGCCAACTAGCCCAACAGGTATCTCCAGTATGCGCCAGGGAGCTGCGTTGCAGACAGGTGTTCTGAATTTTTACACCTCTATGCAACGCAACTCTGTGGCGCTTACTGGAGGTACCTAGTGGGCTAGTTTGACCCTAGGGACCCATAGGATTCAAGGGCACTTAATCTCTCAACTTAGAACGGCCACAGGGCGAGTTTACACAGTGGTGAAGGTAGGGGACGGGGCCTGAGGTGACGTGTGCAAACACGCCCTGTGGCGCATATTAAGTTGGGTAAATAATTCCCTTTCAATCCTGAGGGACCCTGGGGGCCAACTAGCCCACCAGGTGCTTCCAGTAAGCGCCACTGCTCTGCGTTGCAGAGAGGTGGTGCAGGCCGTGCCCCTTTTTACATCTCTCTGCAATGCAGCTCTGTGGCGCGTACTGGAGGTACCTAGTGGTCTAGTTGGACCCTAGGGACCCTCAGGATTCAAGGGGACTTAATCTCCCAACTAAAAAACGGCCACAGGGTGTGTTTACACAGTGGGGAAGGGAGGGGACGGGTCCTGATGTGACGTGTGCAAACACGCCCTGTGGCGCGTTTTAAGAGTTAGTTTTAATCCCCTGCCCTATTATATACTAGGGGCTTACAGAGGAGGTCATGCTAATCACAGGGGTACCCCAACGCATAGTGTTCCCTAGTGTATGTAGGTGTTTTCACTGTATTCTGAGTGTCTTTTAACATAGCACTGGCTCTAGGACTGGTTAGTCAGACTCAGTTACCACCAGTATCCGTCTGAAAAAGTTGAGGGTACAGGATGATTTTGCAATAAGGCTTCTTTCTGCTCTTCTGTTTGTTCTTTCTGCACGTTATCCTTCTTCCTGCACTTTTCTTCGTCTTTGAGGACTTCTGTTGCTTCTTTCTGCATTTCTTTTTTTTCTTTCTATTAGTTTTTTCTTCTTTCTTCACATGTCCTATGTCTGTAGGCATAGTTAGAAATTAGCATTTAAAAAACCTTTGAAATTCACTGAAAAAACCATAGGTTTCAGTGGCGTTATAGTTAGCTGGACTTTTCACTCGTACAAAACCATTGAAATTCCCCCGTTATAGTTAGTTCTGCTAACTATAACTCGCGCGCCCGCAATGCACTGCTGATGACGTCACATATTACATCACTCAAGACATGGTCAGTGACATCACTCATGACGTCACTGATGACATCTCAAATGACATCACTGATGACATCATCCTTGTGATAGAGTGGCAGACCCCCTCTCCCCCTAATATAACCTTTGATACACACATTCAAAAATAGAAACTAAAATTTTCAAAACGCTGGACATACCAATACCAGTTACAACAACCTATTCAGTAATTCTAAGATCCACATACACATCCACTCATTCACCAACAGTCCTATACAGTCACTCATACATGTACTCACTCATCATATGTACTCATACACCTATACATCCTGTTACACAACACCACTCATCCATAGAGTTACTCACACACAGTCACTCATACTAATAAAGAATCAAACATCCATTTACTTGCATATACAGTTATACACACACCACCACACTTACTTCTACAGAAACTTACACATACTTAGTCTTTTAAACAATCACTTATAGAAACACATACGTATTCATACAGGAACTCTTTCAATCTCTCACTCTCACATATACTCAATTATATACACCAATAGTCACATATACTAGTTTAAAACATATGTAGTTACTCATAAAGACACTATTGAGACAGTCATTCACTCACTAACACACCCATGCACACACTCATCCACCCATACAGTCCTGCACACATGCTGTCTTCAACACATACAAACAGTGAGTCACTCATTCATGCACCTATACACTACGTAATACCCCCCACCGAACCATACAGACACCCAGACACTCATATTGATACTCAAAAAACCAACTAATAACCCATATAGACACTCATGTAGCTACTCACCAACCCATGCAGCCACTTATACACAAAGTGAGAGACTGATACAGATATTTACATATTTAAACATTACTCACTAAGCCATGTATTCACTAAGATACACTTAATCAGTCAGTTATACAATCAATTTTTCGAAAACAAATCATCCATTTAGACACTTATATACCCATTTATTCTTCCATCGACCTTGAGATATACACATATAAAACATATGTAATTTTCAGAAAAACACACATCCACTGGATGATGTCATCAGTGATGTCATCAGTGATGTCATTTGAGATGTCATCAGTGATGTCATGAGTGATGTCACTGACCATGTCATGAGTGATGTAATATGTGACGTCATCAGCAGTGCATTGCGGGCGCGCGAGTTATAGTTAGCTGAACTAACTATACCGGGGGAATTTCAATGGTTTTGTACGAGTGAAATGTCCAGCTAACTATACCGTCCCTGAAACCTATGTTTTTTTCAGTGAATATATATATATATATATATATACAGATTACTTACTGTATGTTATTTTACATAGGAAGTGTATGCAATCAACCCCATAAGGACATTGTGCCAGATGTACCATTGTGTTCAACTCCTTCTCTCTTTCCTTGTTTTGTTTTACCCTCTTCCCCACATTCACCTCATTGGCTTTGACTAAGTTGGGCTGATCTGGGGGGTGTGGGAAGTTGGGATCCAGCATCAGTTCTTCCATCTTGCTTCTGCGGAAACACCAGGTGAGCTACACAATATCGCCAGTCTGACCAATTTAAGGAAAGCAGCAAACCTGAAGTCAGCCAGATGCTGGAGTTGGGGGTCATTGAGCCTTCTGAGAGTCCCTGGGGCAGCCCAGTAGTCCTAGTTCCCAAACCTCATCCACAGGGTGGAAAGGGAGAAATTAGGATTTGTGTGGACTACAGAGGCCTCAATGTAGTCACCAAGACAGATGCACACCCAATCCTCAGAGTTGATGAATTGATAGATAAATTAGGGGCTGTAAATACCGGAGTACCTTTGTCTTAACTGCAGGGTACTGGCAGATAGGCATCGCCCATAGAGCAAAAGAAAAGTCAGCATTCTCCACACCTGATGGGCAGTTCCAGTTTACTGTGATGCCCTTTGGTCTAAATAATTCCCCTGCCACCTTCCAAAGGTTGGTGAATCAAGTCCTTGCTGGGTTGGAAGGCTTTAGTACAGCTCATCTGGTTGATATTTCTGTATTTATCTCTTTTTGGCAGGATCACCTGGTAGACCCGAGGAAGGTTTTACAAGCCCTGCAAGCTGCAGGCCTAACTATCAAGGCATCCAAGTGCCAGATAGGGCAGGGAACTGTTGTGTACTTGGGCCATCTTGTAGGTGGAGGCCAAGTCCAACCACTCCAACCCCAAATCCAGACAATCCAGGATTGGGAAGCTCCATCTACCAAGACCCAAGTCAGGGCATTGCTTATCTTGGCTGGGTACTACAGGAGGCCTGTGCAGGGGTATGTGTCCATTGTGGCCCCCCACACAGAACTGACCCCCAGGAAAATGCCCCAAAAATGTTAACTGGACAGTGAGCTTTCAAAAGGCTTTTGACACCCTGAAAGAAGCAATGTGCACCAGATTAGGAATGTATGATGGTATTCCGCAAGCGTTTTGAATGCATGTGTTCCAAACACTGTCTTTTGTACAAACATGTCTTTAGGACGCATTTGTTCAGAATGCAAGTCGTTTTAACAACTTGCCTTAGGGTGGTGCTGGATGTTGGAATAGTTTAATTTACTATTCCAAATACAGTCTGTGCAACAGTAGGGAAGGTGTTGAATTTACCAATGCGCCCCCTAAAAGAAAGTCATTGTTTCGACTTGCGTGCTGAACAAATGCACGCTTATGGCGCATTCGTTCTATTGCCGGAGCTGTGTTGGCACAGTGTACTTCCGGCTTCACCCGAAAGGACGTTTCCCCCAGATTATACAAAACAGTTCATAGTTCAAACAGATCTCAGAACATGGGATAAGAGCGGTGCTATTCCAGACCAATGATGATGGCCATGAGCAACCTGTTGCTTTCATAGGCAGAAGGCTTCTCCCCAGAGAGCAGCACTAGCAAGCCATAGGGAGGGAAGCCTTTGCTGGGGTTTGGTACCCGAAGAAGCTAAGACCATACCTGTTTGGTTCCCAATTCCTTGTCCAAACTGACCACAGACTTCTCAGATCGCTCATGCAGATGAAAGGAGAAAACCCAAAACTTTTGAGGTGGTCCATATCCCTACTGGGAATGGACTTTACAGTGGATCATAGACCTGGGACTGCCCATGCCAATGCAAATGGCCTTTCCAGATTTTTCCACTTAGACAATAGAGACTCTATAGGGAAATGTTAGTCTCATCCTCTTTTGTATGGGGGGGCGTTGTGCAGGAAAGGGCCGCTTTTGCATGGTTTCCCCGCTCAATTTTTGCCTGACATCCGATGCAACCTGACTTGATGTGGCCTGGGTCCCTGCCAATCAGGCTCCCAGGGCCTGTGTTCTATCCCAAAACTGTACCTTTGTACCCACAATCTGCACATCTCTGGCCACAGGTAAGCCCCTAGGTAAAAGGTACCATAGGTAACAAGGGCACTATGACCAGGGAAGGCCTCTGAGGGCTGCAGCACCTATTGTGCCAGCCATAGAGGGCCTGTGCCTAAACACCCACAATCTGGAGGCTGCATGTTTTGGTGCAGAGAAAAGTGAAGAGTCGACATTGCACACATCCCTGTGTGACATGCCTACAACCCACTGCCTGTGGCCTAGGTAAGCCACCCCTCTAGCAGCGTCAGCTGAGAGTACAGTGGCATGAGCCCTGCACCCCTACAATGTCCAAGTCAATTCTTAGACATTGTAAGTGTAGTAAAGCCATACAGAGTACATGGTTTGGGAGCTGGTTATTACGAACTCCACAGCTCCATAATGGCTTTACTAAAACCTGTGAAGTTTGGTAGCAAACTTCTCAGCACATTAAACCCACACAGATGCCAGTGTGGGATTTAACGCAAAATCCACTCAGAGGGCATCTTAGAGATGCCCCCTAAAAAACGACCAGCCCAGGTGAGGTTCCTGAATGGCTGCCTGCCATTTGCCACCACCAGTCAGGTTTCTGGACCTCTGGGTAGAGAACCTCCCCTCTCTGGGTCCGGAAACAAGGCCATCCTGGGCAGAGATATCATGGCTCCTCCCCCAGGATGGGCTGGGTCTACGAAGGGAAAGCTCTAAAGGCCTGCTGCCTACATGAGCTGTCCCTGCATTTTGAGGCCTCCAGCAACTGGCTCTCACCGGTTCTGCCCCCCACTTTGGGCCGGAGAATCGGTAGGAAAACCAAGCTATGAGGAGAGGTGTACCTACCTTTGCCAACCCCACCCCTCAGGTGGGGGAGGCGAGGGGAAGCACACAATTCAGTCCCCTCCATCTTGAAGATGAGGGGACCCAATCAATCAGGAAGAGGCTCATCCGGATTCACTGGAGGGTGGCACAATGGGACCCACTGGTCCTCACCTGCAAACCCCTTTTAATGCCCCTAAATCTAGTATTTAGGGACCGCCCTGAACCTTGCCTCCTCAGATTCGAGGAAGAAAGAAGAAAGGCCGTAGAGCCATGCTGACCCAGGAAAAAGAGGATGCCTACTGCTTTGGCTCCAGCCCTACCAGCCTGTCCGCCTCTGACCTGCCTACCTCGAAGAACCCAGCATGTCCAGCAGCCCCCTAGAGCCCAGAGGACCTTCCCTGCACACTAACCTTACAGACTCTGTCTCCTGTTACACCATCTCCTGAGGCGAAAAGCCGGGAGAACGCTAGAACTGTTTTTAATTGCTATTGTTAGGAAATTGTTGATTTTACCTGCTTACTCGCTCCTCCTGAGCTCTTCCTCGCTCTTGGCAGCCCCGCACAGCTGATCCTATCGCTCTTGCGGAGCCTCACATTGCCGCCGCCATTCCCCGGAGGCCATTGGCCACGCCCACCACTTCAGGCCCCGCCCCCCCGCCGCAGGCTCTTAAAGCGCTGACTGCTAGCGCGCCAGCCAGAGGTTACACCATCTCCTGAGGCGAAAAGCCGGGAGAACGCTAGAACTGTTTTTAATTGCTATTGTTAGGAAATTGTTGCTTTTACCTGCTTACTCGCTCCTCCTGAGCTCTTCCACGCTCTTGGCAGCCCCGCACAGCTGATCCTATCGCTCTTGCGGAGCCTCACATTGCCGCCGCCATTCCCCGGAGGCCATTGGCCACGCCCATCACTTCAGGCCACGCCCCTTCCGTTTCCCTCACTACTTATAATGTACTTCCCCCGACCGCGCAGCGGGCGCGCCGCCTGCGCGCCAAATGCAAGCCCGTCTGCGCCCGTCCGCGACCGACCGGGACAAGGGGCAGGCCACTATGCGCAATTCATAATATATACTCCTGAACAACTGTGCGCTCTCAACAAAAAGTGGCCATTGAATGTCGCAACACTGTCTTATGTTCAACTTCTTGGCATTGCCTTGCCTAGGTCCACTCCACCCGCACCTCCTCTTTCCTCTTCTACCGCTGCCCTCCTTCTGAATACGAGGTCAGCCATCAAACATCAGACTGAAATATTTGACTTATTAGACTCCAACTCCCCTGACCTATTATTTTTAACTGAAACATGGTACAGGTCGGATTCCCTACCCAGCATTCTGGCAGCCCTCCCGCCTCACTATTCCATGCTCCGCGCAGACCGCTCGGAGAACAAAGCAGGCGGCGGGGTAGCCTTAATTGCCCGCAAAGACCTTCATTTTCAGGCACTTGCCTCATCCATGATTCCAGCAGCCGATTGTCTTGTAGCTCGTTCTACCTCTTTTAAGATTCCAATTACTTGCGTATTAACATATTGGCCACCCCAATCATCTCCAGGCTTTCTCCCTGCCTTCCAGGACCTATTGGCCACCTTAGTGGTCAATAACGCCTCCATTCTTGTCCTGGGAGACTTTAACTTTTGGCCTACCGACCCTGCTGAGGATACCAAATCTAAGGACTTCACACAACTGCTCCTCAGCCTCAATTTTATCCCGCATGTTCAAGGCCCTACTCATACTCAGGGCCACATTCTTGATCAGATATGGACACTAAACATCCCAATGTCAGTCCCGACTATTTCCCCCTGCTCATGGTCTGACCACTCCATGCTCGCCTATTTCTTGGATTGGAGCTCTAAAACAACTCCTTCCTGCCCAAAAATCAGTCGGACAAGGAACTGGAATCGAGTCGATATTCCTTCCCTGTGCAATTCGTTAATCACTACCTGCCCAGACTTATCGGGCCTGACCCCCCACTCCCAGACTACCACTCTAGATCGCTGGCTCATTTAAGCCTGCGATGCAGTGGCCCCCCTGAAGCGGATTACTATCAACCGCACCCACAATGCCAACAAGTGGTTCAGCCCTGGCCTCAAAGCCAAAAAATTGGAGTTACGGCCGGCCGAACGAGCCTGGAGAAGAGAATACTGCCCAACCCGGAAACAATACTACATCACCATTCTTAGCGAATACAAACAAGCCATTCTGGCAGCTAAAACAGAATACTTTTTGGAGCGTATTTTAGCTGCAGAAAGTCAGCCACGGGAGATCTTTGCCACCGTCCACGAGTTGGCATCTTCGGACAGAACTCTGCCCAAGATCCTTCCTTCTCAGGAGCTATGTGATTCGCTTAATGAATTTTTCATTGACAAAATAGCTTGTATTAAAGCAAATATTCCCACCCCTTCGCTCATTTTCTCCCACCCCCTCCCTTTAGGCAATGCTTTGTCCCTTACTTCCTTCCCCGCACTTACTAGAGAATCCCTGCTTCCCTTGCTTAGCCGTGTTAAGTCAGGCTCTCCAGTTGACGTTTGCCCGGCACGTATTCTCCGTCAGATCTTTGCCGAATGCCCATCCCCGGTCCTTACCCTCCTTAATGATTGCTTTATGCATGGTCTCATCCCCGTCCGTTTTAAGACAGCTATAATTTTCCCCATACTAAAAAAACCGGGGGCAGATCCCTCTTCCACGATAAACTACCGTCCGATATCCCTTCTCCCCTACCTGAGCAAGATAGTTGAGTCCCACGTCACCCAGACACTTACCACCTTTATTGAGGACAGTAATTATCTTGCACCCTGCCAGGCGGGTTTCCGCCCCCGCCATTCCACCGAGAAGGTGGTTATTTCGGTCATGGATCAACTCAGGGAGGGTCTTGATACCAGCACTCCTCAAGCCTTGGTCCTCCTGGATTTGTCCGCCGCTTTTGACACGGTGGACCATTCTATTCTCTTGTCCCGTGTCGAGGCGGCAGGCATAGGGGGACAAGCACTAGCCTGGACAGGCTTCTTCCTGGCTGACCGCACTCAGGCCGTCCATTTGGCCGAATTTTCCGTTCCACCCCGCAGGGTCCAATGTGGTGTCCCTCAGGGCTCCTCTCTCTCCCCCTTATTATTCAATCTTTATATTTTCCCCCTTATCTTCGCACTGCAACAAATGGAGGTCACAGTCTACAATTATGCTGATGACCTCCAACTCATTTTCAATTTCTCCTCCCCCTCACTAGCTGTTACTGCCTTCCAGTCCGTCATGCTGTTTATCCGAGATTGGATGAATGCGAACCATCTCAAACTCAACCCGGACAAAACAGAGTTGATTCTGACGGGTGGCAGTGGCAACCCTTGGTCTTCTTCCTTTTGGTCCCTTTCCCTTGGCTCACCTCCCACACCCTCCCATTCAGTCAAGACCCTTGGCATCACACTTAACCATCATCTGACACTCCACTCTCACATTAGCTCGGTTGTTTCTTCCTGCTCCTTTACATTGCGTATCATTAGGAAAGTATCCCGGTTTTTCTCTTTCTCTGCACTTAAACTGATTGTAATGGCCATGGTTTTGTCCATGATCGATTATGGGAACATTATTTATAATGGTGCCCCCGGCTACGTACTTCAGCGTCTTCAGCTGGTGCAGAACCAGGCAGCTCGTCTGATACACGGCTTACCTAAATTTCACCATTCGTCACCCCTTCTCATCGCCCTTCATTGGCTCCCCATTAAGCAACGGGCCTTGTTCAAACTTGGCTGCCTTACCTTCCAAGCCCGGATGGGCATGGCCCCTGCCTTTATAAATTCCGTTATTATCAACTACTGTCCTTCCAGAGTTCTTCGTTCATCCACCAAATCCCAATTAGTCATTCCTCGTTTCAAGAAACATAGATCAGGAGGCCAGAAATTTGCGGTGCTTGCGCCCACTTTCTGGAACACCCTCCCTCTCCATATCAGACTCTCCCCTTCCTATATGGAGTTCCGTAAGGTTCTCAAGACTTTCCTGTTCAAGCAGGCCTTCAGTTTATAGTCCTCTGTACTCTTCTTGCCCAGGAATCCCTCTAGCGCCATGAAACTGCATTGTGAACGTGCGCTTTACAAATTTTGTAAAAAATTCCAATTCAAATTCCTGTGAGCACCAGATGTGCTCAACAAAGACCAGAATCTGAATTCCAGCGACTCGGCTATTCTACACCACCCTGCACTCGATGGCCACGGCACGAGCTTGAGTGGTCCAAAACCACAAGGAGGTCTCCCTAGCAATCCTGACCTGGGATCTGGTGATCCCTGACCTATCTCAAGCCTCAAGACGACGCCTGCAACCTCAACCTGGAGTGTCCCCCCTACCATGACCGGAGCTGGTTAGAAAGCCCGACGCCAGAAGACAACCCTGCACCTGACGCCCGACGGCCTTGGGTGGCCCAACCAACAGTATCCAGGCATCCCCCAAGAGTCCAACTTACCACTCCAGCTGGTGGTCACCTTCAGGAAGCCTCCTTGCCCATGTTTGCAGCACCTTTGCCAAACCAAAGGTCTCCATTGAGAAGCATAGGGTTTTTTGTTGGCCCATGCAGTGCTGACCTTAACCACAGGATCTTTGCTCCCACACCGAGTATTCTGCTCGTAAGCAGCCCCTAACCGAAGGCCCACTTAGCCCCATTGGCGAACATTGAGTCCCTGTACTCTGCACCCGGCCGCTCCAGGGTCCTAACTCCCAAAACACCCACTTGTAAGACGTTTACTTACCTGTGAAACCAATAAACAATTTTCTCCTATAGGAACCTAGGTTATGAGATTTTGGACCTAAAATGTTCTGTGCTGAACTGTGTTTTTAATGGGGAAAGCAGTAACTATAGTCCAAGCCAAGAAGAGTCTCACTTACCTTGTATTGTGAGATCCTTATGTGTGGTATCTAGGCACATCACCCCTGTACTCAAAGTAATCTAGGTATTCTTAAAGTAATTATTGTGTAATGTAAACTTTTTTTTATGAATCAATGCCAACCTGTAACTTTTGCAAATTCAACAACTGCATTTCCTTCGGAAGTCCTACATTTGAGAGTATATTTTACTTACTTGTACCAAGCAGCCATGTCAGGTGATCTGGACAGAGGTGTGCCAGAAAGCTTGTGATGCCCTGAAGGAGGCACCTGTGCTCAAAGCCCCTGACTTCACTCAAGAATTCATTGTGCAGACAGACACCTCAGAGCATGGCATAGGGGCCATATTCTCACACCTAAATGAGGAGGGCCTGGATCAGCCTGCAGCCTTCATCAGTAGGAGGCTGCTTCCTAGTGAACAGAGGTGGAGTGCAATAGAGAGGAAAGCCTTTGCTGTGGTCTGGGCACTGAAGGAGCTGAGACTATACCTGTTTGGTACTCACTTAAGAGCTCAGACAGATCACAGAATCCTCAGGTGGTTAAGGCATGTTAGAATTTGACAATTTATGCACGTACATGGACTTGTTTTACGCTATGTTATGTTAGCATTTAGAAGGCTATGATTAGTTGTAGCCGTTACGCCTAAATGTACCCCACTGCGCTATTCTTATAACACAAGCTTAAGTTAGCCTTTGCGGCTCTATTTTGTAGTTCATAGGCCATGTTAGGGGGTGACTGACCAATTATTTGTATTTCTTGCTTCAACGAAAGACTGCGTCTCAGCGATTTTTTCTTTGTGTTCAAGGTTAGATTCCGACTTACTAATGAATAGGCCATTCTGCCTCTGCATGCCTATCCTGCTTTGTAGCTCTACTCCCACGTTAGGAGGAGCCGAGCCCAGCAAGGCAACCTTGAGTTAGTGATAGTGTGTACCCAGCACACAGGTGGCAGCCCATCCTTCTGTGCCTTCTTTGTTCATGTACGGCTCTGGCCGGTAACTTTCCACTGGGGGCGTAGTTGGTGTTGTCAGAAGAATGATTATGCGTTACCAAGTGTTGGGGAGCTAGTTCCCTCGACAGCTATCTCCGGGTGCTGGTCAGATTGGACTGCGCTGCAGTGTATTCTACTAATAAATGATTGTTTTTATTCTCTACTGTGTGACTCTACTGTGACTCTTCACTTGCTTTGGAAGGCTATGAGGTGGTCGTAATAGGGTCACTTCCTTCAGTTGGCGCCCGAACAGGGACTTCTCCATCGGGTGCCCCAACCTCGCCTGGTATCGGGTGTAAGGAGGACGGGGTTATGTCTGGTCGGATGGGCGGATCAGGGTACCCTGCACGATAGAGCTTTGCACTCGCAGCTGCCCACCTCTCTGGTCGGGCGGCTCCTCATCTAGTGGTCACCCGGGCTGGGGTCCTGAGAAGGCAAAACCCTTGGATTTGACGGTTTGGTCCGAAGAGTCGGCAGTGAAGAATAACTTTGCTTGACCTGTGTGCACCAGGTGAGTTGGTTTTGTCTTGTGATAAATATGGTGCCATTTTGAGTTCTAGTTTGTTCGAACTTTGTGGGTCTGCGGACCCTTGAGGTACAGAGTGTTTGCGAATGCTCTGCCAGGCCACTTGGAAATTCGGTTTACTCTTGAAAAGGCCTGGGGCGAGAGCTTATCCTCTTGTCTGGTACAGTCTGCGGACTGCCTGGTACGGTTTTCGAACCGTCTTGGTTTGTGTTGTTTGGTATGGTATTTGTTTGGTGTGGGCAGTGAACATGTCTTATATTAAGATGCCTTGTTTGAGTAAATTGGGGTGTTTTGTATGCTGGTGTTGTTCTACCGAAGCCCTATTGGAGGAGAGGTAGCCTGCGTCTCCGAAGGGTACCCCAAATTTCACCAAAGTATACGTCAAGTAAGGTATTGGCCCTATTATGTTTAGCATGCTCTGGCATAAGTATATGAGGGACAATGCCGACTTGCAGTGGGCACTCACAGGTACATTCGATGAACAAAAATGGAATTTCCTGCAAGATAAATTGTTTGCTAAAAGAAGTACACAGTCGATGTTTGACAATCTCCAGGTGTGGCAGAAGGAAGCGAAGCTGCGGTGTATGAGGGCAGAGAAGGAGGGCCAAACGGGCAAGGTGCAGACAGTGACTCAGAAAGCCGTGGCTTATGATAGAGAGAGAACAGGAAGCCATGGCTTATGATAGAGAGAGAACTGAGTATAGAATGTGCAGATCGGAAGTTTCGCTTATAGAGTGATAAATGCTATGTTGCTTGGGAAGAAGGTGATGTTTTTGTGGAAGAGCTATTAGATACCTGACCCCCACCCCCTTATGCCCCGCAGAGGGTGTACCCTGCTGTTATGGAGTCTCAGCCTCCAGACCCTGCACTTGCTACTACTGGTCTTCCTGTCTCTGGCTCGACTGCTCTGGCCTCGGCGCCGCCTCCTTCCTCTCTGTCTCTGTCCGCTGCAGGTGCGGGGGCCGCCAGCTCTCCCACTCGGCTGGATGCCCCTTTACCTGTTGTCTCCCCTTCTCTCATCCCTTCTTCGCAATCACTGCTAACGTTGATACCTGTTTCTTCCTCTGTTCTGACCCCCTCAAACAAATGTTTTGTCTCCGGTGTTGCTGAACGCTGGGACTCCTGTGCGTGGAGAGGTTGAGGGGAATTGGGCAGCAGCGTGAGAGCGAATGAGGAAGGCATTGATGAGATCTGATGTGGGAAATGAGGAGAAAAGAATAGTGTCTGACCAGGCTGCGCAGTGGGCTCGGAACCCGATTTACAATGTGGAAGATGTATGGAGTGTGATGAAAGATTATGCGCCGTTTGTGCAGCAGCATGCTCTCAAACACATGTCGGCCATGCTAATAGGGTTGTGGGAACAGTGTTTTAATGGTGTTGCACCACAGATCATATATGATATTCGGGATCGTGTATATGCTACTGACTTGTCACCCAATGACGTTTTTAGTAATGTTGCAACACTGGTTGGTTATCGTAGTAGACTACATCAGAAGACCCCAACGCTGGGTGCGCAGTTCCCTATGAGGAAGGAACATCCCATTTACCATCCCGAGATTCCAGAACAGCGTAATGCAGCGAACGTCGTGATTCAGCAAAGGGTAGAGGCCCATTTCCAGGAACAGTGGGTCTACACTCCTTGGAAGAGGAGTGAGGTACTATCCCTCAAAAGTCAGTTGCCAGACCATAGGAAGAATCCAACTGTGTACTATAAGGATCTGACGGAGGCGGCTTCCTCTACAGTAATGTCTAGCTGATATTGAGCTGTTTTTCGGATTATTGGTACCGGTGGATATATGGAGGCAGATGCATATGCAGGACCATGCAGTGGAGTCACGGGGGACGTGGAACGTGGAACGATATAAGGGCGCGGGATAAGGACCGAAAGCCTGGCAAGAAGCCGAGGGCAGAAATATCAGCTTAACCGGGTTGCATCATTACCTATATGCATTCCCTTATTCCACCTAGACAAGTAGATTGGGACAAGTTAGCAGCATGTCGTCAGAAGAAGGACGAAAGTGTGACGGATTTTTTCACCAGGTTTGAAGGTGTGTTCTTGGATTTTAGCGGCCAAGATGTATCGGTGGAGGGTGGTATTCGATTGTTCGTTAACAGATTTGTTATGAACCTGCTTCCCGAGATCGCGACTCGGCTGCAGGCTTCGGAGAGTACTTGGACTACTTCTTCCCCCTCAGTAATATTGAGTATGGCACAGTATTACAAGCATAGAGAGAATGAGGAGAAGGAGGAAGCGGAGAAAAAGACTAAGGATTTAAAGACAAAGGTGTTAATGCAGCAAGCAACTAGGGGCACTGGAAGAAGAAGAGGTGGTTCGGGATCGGTCCAGCAGCTGCTTCGAACAAACAGGAACAGTACTGCAAGTGCGCCTGTTGGACCGAACCAATGTGCGTATTGTAAAATGGAGGAACATTGACGAAGTGAGTGTCCGGAGCTGTTACACAAAGTTGCGGCTCCACGAGTTCGGGGTTATAGAGGACGTGGTCGTGATGGAGGTGGACGTGATGAGATTCAGAAGGAGGATTTGTCCTTTGGTCGTCAGAATAAGAACTATTTTGATGATGCTTGAGGAGGGCAATATTATCATGATGATTATGATATGGATGAGGAGACAGGAATGTCTTATAGCTAGGAATTCCAGGGACAGGGTGAGGGACCAGTTTCAGTGCCTGTAGATCAGCGCGGACCTTATGTCACTGCGGAGCCACATTGTAGGGTCAAGGCATTCCTGATTGATACGGGTACTATGAATAGCTCAGTTTCTTGTTCGGTAGTCCAAGGGGCAGCTCTGTCTGGCCAACATAATGTTTCGGTAGGTTTTTCAGGCGTGCCGGTTGTGAGCCCCATTTCCAAGCCCCTTGCTTTGACTATTGGCCCTTTCACGGTCGACTCCCCATTTTTACTGACAACAAATTGTGGGGAAAATTTGATAGGACTAGGTTTATTGTAGAAGCTACATGCGACAATATTCTGTTCACAAGATGGTGTTTACATGACCATTGGTCCGAAGGTGGTTAGTACAAAACAGTGTTTTAATAAAGATATTCCCTTCCCTGTGGAATTCAAAGATGTGCCACGTACTTAATTGGCTAGAGGTGATACGGATGTGGGGTTGTTACGGATCTCACCGGTTTCTATCAAGATCAAAGATAATGCTGTATTACCGCGCATTCCCCAGTATAGTCCTAATCTTCCCATCCTTAAGAAGGTACCCTCTGATGTTTACCGTTTCGTTATTGATCTGCGCGCGATAAACAAGATTGTTATACCTCAATATCCTGTGGTTCCTGGCATTACTACATTGTTAACAATTATTCCTCACTCAGCTAAATTCTTCTCTGTGATTGATTTGAAAAATGCTTTCTTTAGCATTCCAATCCATCCAAATAGCAGATATCTGTTTGGGTTTTCCCTAGCTGGTAGGAGCTTTCAATTCTGTCGTGCTCCTCAGGGCTATACTGAAAGCCCTAGAATATATAGTCAAGCTTTGAAAGGACAATTGGATTCGTTAACACTCCCCTCTGGAAATGTCTTATTTCAGTATGTCGACGACCTCTTAGTGGCCTCTGACACTGAGGACATCTGGCACATCACGGACATAAGGTGTCTCTTTCTAAATTCCGATATTGTCGACATAAGGTCACCTACTTAGGTCACCTACTGTCGAAGTAGGTACATAGGATAACGTCTGAGAGCATTGCTGCTATAACTAACATGCCTGTCCCTAAAACCCAGCATGATGTGCGTGCGTTTATTGGCATTACTTCGTACTGCCGTCACAGGATCCCTAATTATTCCCTACTAACAAGACCCCTACTCCAACTAACCACCAAAGATGTGCACGAACCCCTGTCTTGGACGCCTGCATCCAAGCAAACTTTTGAGCAATTAAATGTTGTGCTTTGCTCTGCACCTGTGCTTGGTACACCTGATTACCAGAAGCCGTTAGTGCTCTATGTACATGAGACGACCGGTTATGCGCTCTCTGTCTTAACACAGGCCTTTGGAGGTAAGCAAAGGCCTTGCACTTACTTTTCTGCTATCCTGGATAACGTAGCCAGAGCCCTCCTGAGCTGTCTAAGAGCCGCTGCCGCCATGGCCGTCTCTACCAGGCAATCGCAGAGCTTGTTCTTGATACTGATCTCACGGTGATGGTACCTTATGCTGTGGATACACTTCTGAACAAAACAAAGACACAGCACCTTACTAGTGCATGTTTGACTGGCTATGAACTAACATTATTTGCACCACACATTGCCATCAAAAGATGTGCCACCCTGAATCCACCCACGTTACTACCCCTCCCTTCGGTGAACGGAGATGCAGATGTACACAATTGTGTATATCGTACTAAGGAATAGACGAAGGGACGGGTCGACTTGACTGATGTTCCTCTATCTGACCCACAAGGGGAACTATATGTCGATGGCTCTCGTTTTAAGTTACCGGATGGGACTACTACTACTGCGTATGCGATAACGCTGCCTACTGTTGTTGAGACATCACGTGTCGGCCCAAGCTGCAGAGCTTATTGCCCATCTCCGGGCTTGTAAGTTAAGTGAAGGACTGGATGTCAATATTGATACTGACAGCCAGTACACTTTCAGGGTAGCCCATAACTTTGGGCGCCTCTGGGCGGAGAGAGGGTTTCTGACCTCACATGGTTTACGAATACAGAATGGCCCGCTGATACATAGACTTTTGTCGGCTCTGACACTTCCAAAAAGAGTAGCAATAGTGAAGTGCAGTGCACACAAGGCGAGTACTGATGATGTTGGGAGAGGAAATGCGTTTGCAGACCAGACAGCGAAAGAGACAGCTAGATAAAAAATGTTTGTAGCAGGCCCGGCTAGATGGGTGCCAGAAAATGGGATGTTTGAGGACACACTAGACAATGTTAAGGAAATAAGAGTGAGGCGACGCTGGACGAATTGGCAATATGGCAGGAGAGTACAGGGCATCTAGATGAGGACGGGTGCTGGACTGATCTTTCAGAAGAACAAAGATGGATGTTGCCCAATGCATATGTGCTTCCTGTTGTCACTATGGCACATGGCCCAGCCCACATTAGCGCAAAGGGAATATGTAAGGTGCTAGATCTCGTATGGCAGAATGACAATAACCCCAAGGTAGCCGCCCACCTGATAAAACTTTGTATGATTTGCATGATGCACAATCCTGGAAAGGGCACCCCAACCCCCACTGGTAATTTTGCACCGCCTTCCTTCCCTTTCGAGGTTCTCCAAATGCATTTCGTCGAAATTGAACGAGCGAATAATTTGAAATATGTATTGGTGGTGGTTTGCGCATTAGTAAATAGATCGACGCCTACCCCACTAAGGAGAATACAGCATTGGCGACGGCGAAGGCACTCTTGAAGGAGTTCTTCCCGCGGTTTGGTTTGCCACGTTTGATCTGGAGTGACAATGGAAGTCACTTAAATTCAAAAGTCATCCAACTGGTGTGTGATGGTCTACACATTAAACAAAAGTTCCATGCAGCAAATCTCCATCAGTCAGCAGGTTTGGTTGAGAAGTACAATGGTACTCTCAAACTGAAGATAGCAAAAGTAAAAGAAAGTACAGGAATGCAGTAGCCAGATGCTCTACCCTTAGCTTCGTTATTCACCAGGGCAACAGCGCATTCTAGAACAGGGTTGTCCCCATACAAGGTGGTTTTAAAAGCCCTGCGAATGTATGGGCGTTCCACGCCCAGACGTTTGTCCGAAATATAATACCCCATGCTTGTGGATTATCTTTATGAATTGACTAAAGACTTACGTTCTATCCAACAACAGGTTCTGGAGACAACATGACCAGTACTGGAGGGGCCTGGGCATCAGATACAGCCTGGTGACTTTGTGCTAATCCGCAACTTCCAGAGGAAGAGTTGTCTGGAGCCTTGCTGGAAGGGACCTTTACAGGTCTTCCTTGCAACTCGGATGGCAATCAAAGTAGACAGGTGGAAGCATTGGGTCCATGCTTCGCACTCCCGCAGGATCCCCCTTCCGCTTCCCTATGACCGTTGGGTGCGTGAAGACATCGGAGACCAGGAAACAAACAGAGTGCCTCATTTCGCTTCCTTCTCTGATGCCCGAATAAGTTGGGCGCAGACGGAGGAGGAGAGTGATGCCGTTTTGCAGGAAGCTATACCTCCAGCGATCAGAGCTTCCCAAGAGCAAACATTGCTTAGCTTACTAGCAATTGAGTCTCAGTCTCCCCCGGCTCCTAAGTTTCAGGTTCTTTTTCATGATGATACTGTGCCTGGAGTAGCTCGATACAATTTGCATCCACGACGAAAGGACAGTGCACAGGAGGGAAAGTTAGAAGAATAGGGAAGGACTTCGTGGCTGAAGAATAGGGTGCTGGTATCCTGCCTAAGGTACCGGTGATAGCACAAGGGTCAGCAGAAGAGAGGTGCACTACCCTGGACAGGATCAGTTGAGGGTGTTCTCCTAGGAGGGAAGGTGCCCTATCCTGAAAGAAGAGGACTCATCTTTCCGTAAGGGCTGCGACCACGCAGCTCCACCGACGAGCGCACACCGTAGATGAAGAATAGGAGTCTACCAGTGAGGCTCTGAAGTACGCTGGGTGACTTGTGCCCTTTTTGCTTATTATATACTATTGCTGGCTCCAGTATACGGATTTCCTCAGGCGGTTGCGAATTACTTATCATCTTAAAAAATGTACCCCTTTGGTCGCCCCATTATGGAAGAAGAGCAGCCCTTAGCGGTCCCTCTAGTAGAGCAGAGTAGTCCTGGTTGGTCTAGCTGGTCCACTAAAAGTAGGATAGTAGCAGTAGTGTTTATTTTTGTAGTATTAATAGTAGTGTCTGGGGTGGTGTGGTATTTAGAAGAAAAGCATCCCATGCATACCCTGCTGGGAACAACTCTTGTCCCTCCTGAGCATATCTTTGTCACCTTGGCCCCGCATAAAGAAATGCACAGACAGACATATGTGGATAATGTTTTCCTTCAGATGTTCCATCAAGCACATCAGACGTCCAATGTTACTGATTGCTGGGTGTGTGGGTTACTCCCTTCTGTTATGCATAAAAATGATTTATTGGTGTCATTACCCATGTCATTTTTGAGTAGTTGTGAGTCCTAGTTCCAGTTGCTTTCGAGGGTGTATATTCATTACTATGCCGATGCTATGAATATGACCCCATCTTTCTATGAGACCGTGTTAGAATATATAGTGGAACATCAAGGATTTACTCCGGGAGAAGGAGGGGAACAGGGTACTTTACACCCAGATGCTTGCATGAATGTCTATGAACGCAATAAAAATGCCACATGGCTCCAGAACGAGATGATGGATTTTCAGGGATTTAATGTCACTGAGTGCTTTAAAGCTTTCAATTCACGTAACATTACCCAAGACAGAGCAATGCCTGTACCGGTAGTAAACATTACAGCCAGTTTTGGTGTTCAGGGTTCTGGAAATGTCCCAGTAGGAAAAAGTAATTGCAACTACACATATCACTTGAATACAACAAGTAGTCCACCCTCACTCTTGCCCCATAATGTGTATTTTGTCTGTGGATCTCAGGCTTATATATGGCTCCCTAGGGGCTTGTCTGGCATATGTTACATCTCCCTCCTGCTGCCACCCGTATATATTGCACCATCTAATTATCACAAAGACCATAGGCTACAACGTAGGAGTACACTCCTGCCCCGGGTGAAAAGGGTCATTTATACTGAAGCTATAGACCAAACCGACACAACTCTGCAGCAATTCACTGATGCAATGAAGGGTATCTTGCCCTTCTGGGGTCCCATGTTCAATAGTGGTAGTATTCGTCACCTCACCAGCGTAGTGGAAGGGGTCATTAATACCACAGCAGGAATTCTGACCAATATTACAGCCGAGCTTCAGGCTACCAGACTTGTTGCTCTTCAAAACCGGATGGTGTTAGACATCATACTTGCAGATAGGGGAGGAGTTTGTTGCATCATCGGCAGTACTTGTTGCATGTATATACCGGATCACGCCCGAATGTTTATGCAGCCATACAGAAGTTGCACAGGCTCGCTTCTGATATTCACTAGGAAAATGGGACCTGGTCCCTATCCGAGTGGTTCTGGGACTTGATGACTACCAGGGGCTGGAAAATACTTCTTTTCTTAGTGGTCATTGCAGGTGTCATTTTTATGTGCTGCTTATGTATTAACTGTCTTCCAGACTGTTGTTCATACTGTGTTAGTAAGCTGACACCTACACCTAAAACAGCGGGACCCGATGCTAAAGCCACCATTATGATGATGCAAGATGTCCAGGATATGATGAAAATTGATGAGGGCATTTTTGAATACTGAATATGTTTCGTGATGACATAATTATCTAGCCCTATTAGTAAATGAGAAAATACAAATTGTGATTATGCCTTTCTGCTTAGAACTGTAAAGACCCTTACCTGATAGCACTAATAAAGTTAGCCTTCTATATGCTAAAAGGAGGGTCTGTTAGAATTTGACAATTTATGCACGTACATGAACTTGTTTTACGCTATGTTATGTTAGCATTTAGAAGGCTATGATTAGTACTAGCCGCTACGCCTAAATGTACCCCACTGCGCTATTCTTATAATATGAGCTTAAGTTAGCCTTTGCGGCTCCATTTTGTAGTTCATAGGCCATGTTAGGTGGTGACTGATTCAAGCCCCAATTATTTGTATTTCTTGCTTCAGTGAAAGGCCGTGTCTCAGCTATTTTTTCTTTGTGTTCAAGGTTAAATTCCATATAGTGAAAAAGATTTTTCCCTTTGGACTACACAAATGAATAAAATATCACTCAACTACACCCACCAGTCAGTCACATTCAGACACACCCAACTGGTGTATGTAGCCACGTCGGTGAATGTTGTTGGAACACATCGTACGGCAGCCTTAGATACATCCGGGTAGAGCTATTGAGCCTACTGAACAAACTGACTGGGGATAAGTGATCCATTAGTGGCTGTATGATACATTTTTATTGGATGACGAATAACGAATAACCATAGTCACAATTAAGAATGATGGTTTTATAAATTATTGATTATGTTACCTTTTGGACCTTTTCAACCCAATAAACAAGTATACGAAGTGTGATCCCACCATAGGACCAAGAAAGATACACATCAGCAACGTGACATCGGTTACTTTAATAAGTCCAGATGATAGCGGCTAGTACTTGTACTTACGACAAGATTTAAGGAACGGGCATTAAACTTTGAAATTTGGAGGAAAAACATTGTTAGTCATGAAGAAGGTGGTGTTTATTAATATATTCCACCGAAACGCGTCAACGCATATTGATTGGGTTTAATTTGTTCTAGGAGAGGAACCACAAAGACTAGGGTGATCTATTCCTAGCTTCCTCTTGTCCACAGTGTACACGAATTAACATTGTCAAGACACAATTGTTGTGTCAGTTGTTATATTTTTTCTTCCATATGATGTTCCATTGCTATTCATGTATGAAATTTTAAATGTTATGTTTTGTTTAAAGATGTATTTGTCTGGTGCACACTGACAAATCATTTTTACCATTTTTTTGCTTGATATTGTATTTTTCTGTATGACCTATGGTCGATATAAGACTTTTTAATGTGTTAATAAACTAATGTGAGAATTTTAATAATTGTTAATATATTTTTCCAAAGGTAGACTTTCCACATTCCATCTGGAGCGAGTGGCTACATACACCAGTTGGGTGTGTCTGAATGTGACTGACTGGTGGGAGTAGTTGAGTGATATTTAATTCATTTGTGTAGTCCAAAGGGAAAAATCTTTTTCACTATATAGTGTCTGGTGCTCTGTCTCTTTGGACGTTTATGAGCCCCTCTCCTTGTTTTTTCAAGGTTAAATTCCGACTTACTAATGAATATGCCTTTCTGCCTCTGCATGCCTATCCTTCTTCGTAGCTCTGCTCCCACGTTAGGAGGAGCCGAGCCTAGCAAGGCAACCTTGAGATAGTAATAGTGTGTACCCATCACGCAGGTGGCAGCCCATCCTTCTGTACCTTCTTTGGTCATGTACGGCTCAGGCCGGTACCTTTCCACTGGGGTCGTGGTTGGGGTTGTCAGAAGAATGATTATGCGTTACCAAGTGTTGGGGAGCCAGCCCCCTCGATAGCCATCTCTAGGTGCTGGTCAGATTGGGCTCCGCTGCAGTGTATTTTATTAATAAATGATTGTTTGTATTCTCTACTGTCTGACCGACTCTTCACTTGTTTTGGAAAACTATGAGGTGGCCATAAGTGACCGCATGGCCCTAAATGGGTCACTTCCTTCAGGCAGATAAGGGGCAAGAATCCCAAACTGTTGAGGTGGTCCACCTCCATACAGGGAATGATGGACTTTACAGTGGAACTTCGACCTGGAACAGACCACGCTAATGCTGATGGTCTTTCCTGGATCTTCTGCCTTAGTGAAGAGAACTCCCAAGGAGTTGGGTAGGTCTCCAGATTTTCAGCTGGGGTGGGCACGTGTTAGACCTGGTAACATTAGCGTGGTTTCCTCCAACTTTTTTGCTTTCAGACCTCCTATTTCTGCTGACTTAGTTTTTGCTGGACCTAGAATTCTACGTGCTTTACTGCTGACCAGTGATAAAGTGCTTGAGGTCTTTCCCTAAAACATGGTAACATTGGAAGGAAGGGTGCAATATATTTTAAAAAAGCAGAACATAGATTTTTTTTTTTTCTACATGTCCTGCTAGAGAAAAACTGTTAAATTAGTTTTTCACTACAGCAAGACCTATAGCTCCTGTAGGATGAAATTGGGATTACATTATTATATTTTATAAGTGTAATTTACAAATGGGAAGGTATAACTGGATCGTGTTTGGTGTCTCTAGAATCCTAATTTAACATCATAACTTATGATGAAGTCGGATTTCAAATTACAGTTCTGAAACTGCCACCTTTAGAAAGTGGGCATTTTCTTGCCTTAGCCATTTCGTGCCTGCAGCCTGTCTCTGATCACATGTTTGGATGTAGTTGGCAGTTGGGCTTTGTGTATTTCACCCAGACAGCCACACACAATGGGAGCTTAGGTGTGACTTGATGGGTCATCCTGACAGGATCGGTGGGAGGAGCGAGTCACAGCCTCACTTACACTTCAATAGGCTTTGACCTGTCCACACACAAAGGGCTGCATACCCTCCTGTTGTGAGGTTTGAGCCATGGCAGGAAGGGAGGACATCTGTGACTTCAAACGCATCTCTTTGATGTCTCCCCACTTCAAAGTCTCCACTGGGTTTAAGTACAGGACCTCAGATCGGACGCATCTCCTCAGCTGAGCAGTGCATCCTCGAGCAGAACTGACGCATCGCCATTACTGCATGTATTGGGCCCAGCATAGAAAGTCTGCATCAAGTTTGCATCTCCAGAACCTATGTATTGCTGACAGTGTGGCGCATCTCCAACCAAGGTCCTTACATCCCTCGTCAACGGCAGCTCGACGACGCCAGCCTACGCATTGCAGTCTCGCAGATCCTTGGAACCGACGCACTGTTGGGGAAGCTTCTAGCGGACCGATACAATCAGATCCTAACACCGCTGGTACACCCGGACCAAAATGGTTTTATACCAAGGCGTAACACCTCGCTTAACTTATGTAGGTTATTCCAAGGTCCAAGACAGAGCACGAGCGCACTTCCCGAATGCAGCATGCCTGATTTTGGACCTCGAAAAAGCCTTCGATACCCTATTATGGCCGTACCTATTTGCTGTGCTTCGTAGGATTAGGGTGGGCCCCACACTGATGGAATACACAAAGCTTCTCTACAAGGGCCTAACGTCCAGAGTGAGAATAGGCAAATACATCTCCGCTCCCTTCCCAGTAGAAAGGGGCACCAGACAGGGGTGCCCCCTATCCCCCCTCCTCTTCGCCCTAGCGGTAGAACCCCTGGCAATACGTCTACTGCAGGATGGCGGGGCGTGGGGTATACCACTAGTGGACACAATGCATTGTGTGTCCTTGTACGCCGACGACCTCCTGATCTATGTCAGGGATATCAACAGTGACCTCAGCCCCATCTGGTCGGCACTGAACGACTTCGCGGTAGCATCAGGCCTCAAGGTTAATTTGGCCAAGTCCACTGAACCCACATACGCCCCCACGAGACATAATGATATGAGCCCACACCCTCACCTGGAGCACCACAGTGCCACGATACCTCGGGGTGCAACTGTTTCACTCTCCCACAGATCTGTATGAGGGAAATCACCGCAAGATAGTAGCCGGACTACGCGCATCAGTAAACTTCTGGAAGACACTACCTCTAGCCCCCATCGGTCGAGTGGCCCTCGCAAAGATAATCATGCTCCCAAGGCTCCTTTACCACTTCACCAACCTCCCGGTGAGACCACCACGCTCCTTCTTCAAAGAGCTCGACGTGATCCTGACCACTTTGATCTAGGGTGGAGGAAGACATAGGGTAGCATTAACCATGCTCTACCTGCCCACAACACAGGGAGGGCTAGGCGCCCCATCATTCGAAGCATACTTCCTGGTGGCGCAACTCCGATGGTTGTCGTACTGGACAGCAGAGCGATACACCGGGGAGACAATTACAGAGCAGGGACGGATCCCCATCCCAGCCATACGGAGACTGCTGCTCCCGGGCACCAAACCCCTTCGCACTTATCCTCTACAGGTGACAACAGCACGCTCCTGTATGCTGAAGATACATTGCATGTCCAAAGGGCAGCCCCCATACTCACCCCTACTCCCGCTGGTGGGATTCCCACGTGCTGACAAATATTACACAGCCCACGCCTTACAAATATGGACTGATTCCTCTATCACAGAAATGGAATCCCTGTATGAGGACGGACAGTTAATGACATATACCCGCTTGACGGAATTGTATGACCTCCCTCCAGGGCAGTTCCTTCTACACCGGCAGCTCATAAACGACAGTTCCCATTTTTGGGATCCACAGGTAGGAGAACCCCCTATACACCCTGTCATACATACCATACTTCATATGGGGGTGGGCAGACACTTGGTGACCTGGCTATACAAAGCTGTTAGGGAGCTGACCCTCTGCCCACTGGACACACTACGGCGTACGAAATAGGTTGCATATTCAATGATAAGGAATGGGAAAAAGCCTTAGAGTACCCAAGAAAGTCTCCAGAAACGCACGCTTCAGGAACATCCAATTCAACATTCTTCATAGGGCATACCTCACCCCAAAACGCCTCCAACGCTTCTACCCGGACACACACTTTGCCTGCCCTGGATGCCAGAACCCTGAAGCACATGTTTTGGGATTGCCCAGTACTTCACCACTAGTGGGACCGGGTACACCACACACTCCGGGAGATAAACAATCTAAGCCTCTCCTCATGGGAAGCTAGTGCCCTCTGTATGTTCTGCAGACGGAAAACCGAGAAGGTGCAGTACCGCTTTGTTTCCTTAGCCATTCTCTTAGCAAAAAGAGGCATAGCCATGCACTGACGGGCCCCAGCAGGACCCCCAGAGGCAGCTTGGATAGGGGCCATGAAGAAATGGGGCGCAGCGGAGGAAGAGGCGCTGCAGGAAGAAGAAGTGAGAGGAACGCGAAAGCACCCCATCTCCCTAGAATGGGCGCAACTGATGCGCCGCTTTACTCATGACACCACACAACCACCCTCAACGACACCATCCCCCTCGCAATCTACACAGCTATCCACTCAAAGCCAGACAGGCAAGAACATAGGCCCAGATAGGGACACATACGACAAGCAACATAGTGGGATGGGCACGGCCCAGACAGAATGCATGCAGCATGATTTCCACGGTCCCTACCCCAGGGGCCGATACAGTACCGCGTGTTATACTCACAATCAACTACCATCCACCAGTAGCTCCGCACCGGAAACCCCCAGTTCACCCCCCAGTTTTCCCCCATGGTTAAAGGTTTCCCCACCACACCGAAGATCTAGAATTCGATTACATCTTGTCGGAAAAACGAATACTAAAACACCCAGCGAGAGCACACCACGAGGAAACACACTAGGGACACAGGCAAGTCTCGGACCCGATCTCTAATGTATGCAGACGAAGACATATACATGTCTTTTTCACCTTACCTGAGGTCGGTTATGAGATAGCTCCTGCGGCATCTATTATGTTGTATCCGAAATGTAAAAACATGCGCCAGAGATTTTCTGTTTCTTCTTAATTGTGATTTCTCGCCGAATAATAGTCAAAGATCTACGTGCTTGTAAGATGCAATGATTTCTATTGTTGATTTACTCAATGTGTGGAAATGTGAAAACCAAATAAAAAAATTTGAAACAAAAAAAATCCTTGGAACTGACGCATCGCCTCAGCTGCGCCCCTCATCCTCGATGCCCAAATGTCGCATCACAAGCCCCATCAACAGAATCCTCAACGCAACAGGACCACTTGACGCACCTCGGAACCGAAGCAACGCTTCAACTGCGCAGCGCTTCTTCATAGCTGATCCTAGCAATGCTCAGCAACCAGGATTGAAGGTACTTTGTTCTGTGCGCCTAACCTGGTCATTGTAGCTGGCCTGCATTCCATCGCAGTCGGTCAGAACTTGGAACTTTATCCCAGTTTGGCGCAATCTGATTCCTTGTTGGCTCTTTGTGCTTTTTGGCTTAATTTTAACCTAAAACTATGAAACTCAATATCTCCAGTGTCCATGAATGGATTTTTGTCGTTTTGGTCTTGTTTTATTTATTAAAAGGTACTCTATTTTCCGTGGTGTGGGATCTTTGTGTGTGGTGTTTTCACCGTTGTTACAGTTTGAACTGTTGGACAAATACTTTAGACATTGCCTTCCAAATTAGCTGACTGCTCTGTTCCAAGCTACCAGAGTGTGATCACAGGTTAATTTAGGGTTTTTCTACCTCCTACCTTGACTAGGAATGTTGTTGCTGCTTGATCAGGGCTCATACTGCAGTCAACTAGTTACCCAATTTCTAATACATACCAATTGTTCCGATCTGCCAGCTAGCCTCTGCTTCAATAGAAGTCAGTGGGGAAAATACATTCTCCCGACTATTTTTTTTAAATTTCAAAAGTGCCTGTTTTAAAATGTTTGCATGTATGCCCACATCAAGTGCCGTCGACGCTAAGGATACCCAGGTCCAACTGAATCACCGTGGAACTAAGAGGCCTCAGAACGCCAGCTGAGAACATGGAATTCCAGGTAAGCTTCAAGTAACAACATTCTAAGAGGACATACATCTTACTCACAAAGACCATACATGGCACAAGCACAATTTAACTGTTATATTGGTCCATCACCTTCCTCCTTACAAAACAAACAAAAACAGCAACTAAAATACAAAACAAATACAAGGAGAAAATGGTAATGCAGGCAAACATCCTTAAATCTGATAGGTAGATTAGTTTTGTGCACAGGTCTAGAAATCACAGCGTTAGACCTGTGACCATCATCCAATTCATTACTGTTAGGCTTTGTAAGTACAGGATCCGTATGTAAAGTCCTATTAATATTCACTGCAGACCTCAACTCTGAAGCAGCAGACATTTCTACCAAAGAAGAATCATCATTTTTATCAGAAGTGTAAATCCACCAAGAACCATCAAACTGTTCATGAAACCCTGATCTCCACAAGTCTAGAAGTCAATAAAATGTTAGCCTGCTCAGATGACGACTTCGCCAAGTGTTACCTGCTCCACCACCCTTTTCCATCAATCAAGTCAGATCTCAAGTTAGAAATCTTTACAACTCTTCTAGGAGACATAAACTGGGACTCCCCTTTCCTGACTTTGTAAGGTTTGTTCAGAAATACCCAATCACCAACTTTCAAAATCACCTCTTTGACATTGTTTCTTATCAAAACACTCTTGGGAATAACTTTGCCAAGACTGAACAGTGTCTGTTACTCTTTTCCAAAGCTCACCTTCATTGGTACTCACAGTAACATTGTGCTTCAACCAGTCAGGACACAAATATGATCTATGATTTCTATTCTCAATAGTTTAAGATAAACTCCTGTAGTGCTATGGAGCTACTTTGGTAAGCCCAAAACATATGCCTTACGAAAACCTCTATATGAATGCTAGTTGTCAAAGCAGTCTGAATTCCCTCTTTCAAAAACCTATTCATTCTTTCCACAAGACCATTAGATGTTAGAGAATACAAAGCCATTCGAAGATGAGTGACATGGTGCAAATCAATGAACTGGGCGATCAGCATTGAAGTAAAATATGTTACATTGTCTGTGACAAGAACTGAGAGAGCACCTTCTGTTTGACACATTTTCTTCAAAAACAATCACCGTAATGGTATTGGGATTAGCCACAAACTCAAATTACACCCACTTGGAAAAGTAATCCGCAATAGCTAAGGAGAATTATTTTCTAAGCAAGCAAATTTTCAAATGGTCCTGCAAAATCCAAAGTAAACTTGTCCCAAGGATTTTCAGGTAAAGAAACAACATGCAAAGGTGGTTAATAAGTCTTCCAATGGTTATCAGAACGAAGATACATGTTACAAGAATTCATCCATTTAACTACTTTACTATCAATTGATGGCCACCGTGAGTGTTTTAGATTCTTGCACGTACCACTGATGCCTAAATTTCCCTCATGTGCTCAAATAATTAGCATTGCCCTAAGAGCAGTTGGGGGGATGCACAGACCCTGACACATTAAACAACTATTTACAATTGATAACTCTTCAGAAACCTTGGTAAAAGGTTTAATGCTAACATCCAAATTCCTCACTTGAGGCACACCATCCCTGATATACCTCGTCACTTTCTTCAAGTCCCGATCTGATTCTAAAGCTTGTAACCATGTAACCATTTAGATATAGAAACCACTCCTTTTATCCTCCAATATGTCATCCACTGAAGCCACAACACAATCAACATTCTCCTCTTGATCAGTCAACATTCCAGACTCCAAAGGCATTTTAGATAAACAATCAGCCCTGATGATTCTACCTCCTGGGATATATTTGAGAGTAATTGAAAATTACTGGCACCGTACCAATAACATCACCATCCTAATGATGCTTTGCCATTGCCATTCAATAAGTAAACCAAAGGCTTATGATCTGTATAAATCTCAAAACCAGTACCCCACAAAAAGGTTCTGAGTTTCTCCACAACCCAGCAGCACACAAGAGCCTCATGCTCCTTTGTGCTATAGTTGGTCTCAGGCTGCTTTAAACTTCGAGATGCAAAAGCCACAACCCATTACTTACCATTCACCCATTGTGAGAGAACTACCCCCAAACCAATTTTACTGGCCTCTACAGTCACAAAACATTTTTCCTGAATCAAATGAAGCCACCGCAGGAGCAGAAGTGATTGATGACTTTACTTTTGAAAATGAATCATCTGCAGTTTTGTTCCAGATATGCTTAACACCTTTCTTTAGTAAACAGCATAGCAGTTGAACAATAAAAGCATATGTCTCTATAAACCTACAATAGTACTCACTAAGTCCCAAGAAGGACCGACAAGTATCTTTATCTGTGGGAAGGACTGCATTCTGAATAGCCTGCACCAGGGAAAAAAATAGGTTTAATCCCTCAATTGTGATATGATGGCCTAAATAACCCAGCTCTTGTAATAAAAACACTTACATTTATCACTCTTCAAAGTGATTCCAACATCATCGAATACATTTCAGGACACTTTCTAAAATTTCATTGTGTTTCTGAACATTTCCAGCAAAAATCTGATCATCATCCTGGAAGGCCTGCACACCAGTAAAGCCCTTAAAGATAATATACATTAGTCTCTGAAACACACTGGCAGCAGAAGCTAGGTGAAAAGGAAGACACAGGAACTTGAATGCACCAAAAGGTATTACAAAAGTGGTAAAATTCTGATACTTCTCTGCTAATGTAATTTGGTGGTAGGCTGACCGTAAATCAATAAGCACAATTAATCTGCCTTGCCCTGAATTGGGTGGCAATTCATGCACCTTAAGAAGGGGGTAGCAATCCACAACAATGTTTTCAATTTGCAAAGATCTGCACACAAGCAAATTTCTCCAGATTTTTTTTGAACTACGACAATGGGACTCACCCATTCTGCCAGATCAGTTGCCTTAATAACTCTTTTAGATACCAATTTATGTAGCAGTTTTTTTTAGATCATGCCGAACACTTAAGGGAACCGGTCTGACTTGTGAACCATGGGCACTGCCTTGCATTTCAGTTTAATTTTATGCTCAAACTCTTTGACCCAATGTTGTCCTAAAAAACTTCCAGAACTTTCTGTAGGACTTCAGTTAGAGTTCTCACTGGAACAGAATCAGTTGAAGGCAAAGAGCCTACAGTCCCTACCAATGGAGTATAAACTAGGGAAAGTGACATATCAGTTGGTAAAGGCTCAATCCTGAATTAGCAAAAAATTTATTAACTGCCACCACTGATGTTTCAGAGCCAGTAATTAACATAAGACCCATTTTGGCCAAATTTAACCACCCGACCAAGTTCCTACCTTTCAAAGCAACATACACCTTGATAACAGTCATTCTCCAAAGACAGGTGATAGACTCAAGGAAGTACACCAGCAAATCAATATCGTGTTCCCCAAAAGCCTTATGATGCACATCAGGTTCTTGAATAGGCATGTCGTTATTCCAGTATTGATAAAAACAAACAACAAATAAAATTGTGATAGGGGCCCCTGAGTCAGCCATTATGTTGAGGAAGGTTTTACCAATCATGAACCTACACCAAGGTCCTTTAACATTACCACTCACACTAATGATATCACAGTCACCTGAAAAAGAATTGGTGTCAACATGAAGAAGTAGTTTAGAGAAATCAAAGATACAATCATCCACCTCAACATGCACGCCATTAATTTTAAAAGATGTCTTGCCACCCTTGCCAACAGCCTGAAAGTGCTCAACCTTTTTACATTTGTTACAACATCTGCCCATAGCCGGACAATTTACATGGTTCCCTAAATAGGATTTTGAACTACATCTGCAACAAACTTTTGTAGTCACATTCTTAGCAGACTTGTCTTTTATAGATAGGACATTTACAGGTTGTGCATCAGAACATGAATAAGAATTAACATGTGAACTATTCGAATGTCCCCCTACCATGAGGTTGCTCGAAACCATAGATATCTTAAATGGCCTTGGCAACAGGAATTACTTCAATGTGAGTGGGGTTTTTGCAAATTATTAGTCGCTCCTGAATCTTCTTAAAATAGCAAGTGAAGATAAGCTGATGTTAAATGTTAACGTCTAGCGAATCAACAAAGTTACAAGTAGAAGCCAGAAATATGAGACCAGAAATAAATTCCTCAGAGCTTTTATCAGCCAATTGCTTCCTTTCAAAGAAATTACATCTTTCAAAAATGTTGCTGAGTTGTTCAGAAAATGCATTCCGTAGGCGTGATGCGGCTTCTACATAGACATCCCAACCTTCATCATCACCTCCAAGTGCAGCCAAGACATATACATTATCAAATACCTGTTGCCCCATGTAGGAAAGTGTCTCTTTAGACATGGTGAGCCCCCACTTTTTGCTTGATGCTTGATGTGATTTCTAACTGTAAGTGCACTGGGTCCCTGCTGACCAGGTTCCCAGTGCCAGATCTCGTTCCCATAAATGTACCATGATTGGCACAACTTCAGCCACCCTTGAGAGTCCCTAGTAAATGGAACCCCTGGTACCTTGGGCATGAGTACTGAAGAGGGTCCACTGGGGCTGCAGCACAAATTGTGTTAACCCAGGGACCCCTCACCAAAACTGCCACTGCAGGCTGTGTGTCTTGGTACAAAGAAAACCAAAGAGTCAACATAACACACAGCCCTGTGTACCATGCCCACACACAAAGCAGGAGATATAGGTTAGTTACCCTTACAGCAGGCCTTACAGCCCTAAGGCAGGGTGCACTATATCCCATGAGTGGGCATATCTGCACAAGCACATATGACCCTACAATATCTGAGCAATTCTTGATTATTGTGAGTGCAAAGGGAAGACATAAAGAGTACATGGGTTGGATATTTGTCATTATGAGTTTCCTAGCTCCATGATGGCTTCACTATACCCTAAGATGTTTGGTACCAAGCATCTTGTCTTAATAAACCCTAACTGAAGCCAGTGAGAGATTAATTAATAAATGCACACAGGAGACCCTTTTGAGGGTCCCCTGAAAACCTACAAAGCACTGGTGTGATCTCTGATCAGCATAAGTCTGCCACCACCAGACATGTTCTTGACCTCATGGTGTGAGAGCCTGTGCTCTCAGAGGCCAGAAACAAAGCCGGCTCTGGGAGGAGGTGCTTCACACCTCCTCCAGGCCGGAATGGCTTTCCAGAGCAGAAAGCTTCAAAGGAATTGCTGCCTTCGAAGTTCAGCCCAGGCTTCCCCAGATAGTGGGGGATGCCAACCCCCCTCTCCTGCTCGACATTTGGTGGGAGGACAGGCGGGAAAATTAGTTAGATGAAGAGGTGTCCACATTCAGCCAGCACCACCTCTGGGGTGAGGCAGGCGATGTGAGCCCCTGTCCTGAAAATTCACCATCCTGGGATTGTGGATTAACAACCTATCAGTACAAGGGTAGTGCCTCTTTCCACAGTAAGTTGTCACTTAGAGGATGTTGGCCCATGAAGGTAGGTAGCCCATTGGCTACTACCTGTCTCCTCCCTGTAACGCACCTAAATTCTGTATTTAGGTATCATCCCTAGACCTGTAACTTAGATTCGACGGACAAGAAGACCAGGACAAAGAAAACCTGATGCCCAAGAAGTGAAGTCCTGCTGTGGAAGAAAATTGGCACCAAACCCTGCCTGCTGCCTCTAGGACTTCCACAATCATGGTGTGCTGTGTCATTCTGAACCTGTGAAGACTCCAAGAACCCTGGAGCTCTTCCAGCCTTTGTAAAATTGCCAAGAACCTCCCTTGGAGTGAAGGTATCCCTCCCCTGTATACTGCAGGCACTGATCCCGCTGAGCCCTGTTTGCCGACGTGCTGCCCCCTGACGACTTTGACACAGCACTTGCACCAAAAGAAGTACACCAGCTCTGGAGGGTCACCAAGTTTGGAGAAACCAGGACCGACTTGAGCCGCCCCGTACTAATACCTGGGGTACTGGACCCCCAACAGCAAAAAGCGAGAGAAAGAGTCCGTGCTGGACTCCACAACACTAGAAGCATGCACCAATCAAGGGATGTCGAGACCCCTGAGACTCACATCCTGAGGAGGCCCAGCTGTCCCGAAATTCCCTCTCCACATTGCCTGCTCCAGACAACAAGGACTTCGACGCACGACACCCGGTTGACCTATCTGCTCTGCATCTGGCCCCACCGGCCCTGGTAATGAAGAACCAGCTGTGCTCCCATGGTCTTGCGACCCTTGTGACCTCCCTCCAGTGGGACCCCACCGTACTTACCTCTAAGTCCTCCTGTGCAGTGTTTTTCCAGGTGACCCCCTTCGTCATAGTTCATCATCTACCAACACCTTCAGCACCTTGCTGTCCCAGCCGAATCCGGGATACTTCCGATCTTCTCCTGCTAGAACTGTGGACCCGGTCCTGCTATCAACCTAAAAGGAGAAAGGTGAACTTTGCAAAAGCATTGCCGGATTTTAGATGCATATTTCTGCTCGTCTCCGTTGACTTCCTTGGTGCAGAATTACACCCAAAAATGATATATTTTCTGAACTCTTAAAAATCGTAACTTCTAAAGTACTTACTGTAGATCGAAATTCTCGGTCTTAAAATATACATACAAATTGATACTATATTTATAAATTGGTCTCAAATGTATTCTTGAGCGTGCCTCATTTATTGCCTCTGTGAGTACAGCAAAAGCTTAGCACTACTCTCTAATAAGCCTAACTGCTCGCCCACACTAACACAAAAAGAGTCTAAGTATTATCTACTTTAACCTCTATGTACAAGAGTAAGGCATCCACTGGACTCTCTGCACAGTGTACTTTGTTTTAGTACACTATATAGAGAGCCAGCTTCCTACATTGGTAGTTCAGAGGTGGGATAGAAGAACAAGTTACTTACTGTTACCTTCAGTAACAATGTATCTGGTAGAGACATAGAGACATAGTCTAGCCTCAGATACTTTAACTTGTGAATTCTCCCCAGGCGTAAGACTGCATCCTGAAACTTTTTCTCAGCAGTACCTCTGTAAGCGGGGGGGGGGGGGGTGGGGGGGGCGCCACATCGCTCTGTACGGCATCGGGTCCGGATGAGATGTCAGTGGAGCCATATAAGTCCCCTCCGGCGCACTGACCTCAGCCTCTTCTGTGAAACTTTCCGCGCGGAACGCACAGACACATAGAAACTGGCTGTGTTATACCTAGACAACCAAACTAAGGGGGCATGATCAGTGAGCAGTACAAAAGAGCAACCCAACATATAGTATTCAAAAGACACACAATTGATGGACAGAATGCCAAACAAATCAAAACATTCACCCCCAGTCAAGAGATCTGGGTTAAATCCATCATTCTTTTGCTCACCATGCTACCCCAGTTTAGACCGTATGTAAATCAGTCTTGACCCTGTGCCACATGGGAACAGTCCAGCCCGAACTGCCAAGCCAGGTCCTCCCTGGACCGGAAACAAACGTCTTAGGATCGGTTTCGGGGTTTCACCCCTCATCAGCCAGGATAGCTTGAATCCAGTGGCACAGTGAGCTCGGAACCCACGTCTGGGCATACCCGGTGCACTTAGGGTGAGAAAGCAAAAAACACACAATTGATGGATGGAATGCAGAACAAATCATAACATTCACCCCCAGTCAAGAGATCTGGGTTAAACCCATCATTCTTTTGCTCACCAAGCCACCCTAGTTTAAACCTGGCCATATGCAAATCAGTCTTGACCCTGTGCCACATGGGAACAGTATAGCCCGAACTGCCAAGCCAGGTCCTCCCTGGACCAGAAACATGCATCCTAGGACCGGTTTCAGGGTTTCACCTCTCATCAGCCAGGATAGCTTGAACCCAGTGGCACAGTGAGCACGGGACCCACGTCTGGGCATACCCCGTGCACTTAGGGCGAGAAAACAAAAGACACACAATTGATGGGCGGAATACAGAACATATCAAAACATTCACCCCCCAGGCAAGAGATCTGGGTTAAATCCATCATTCCTTTGCTCACCATGCCACCCCAGTTTAGACCTGGCCATATGCAAATCAGTCTTGACCCAGTGCCACATGGGAACAGTCCAGCCTAAACTGCCAAGGCAGGTCCTCCCTGGACCGGAAACAAGCATCCTAGGACCGGTTTCGGAGCTTCACCCCTCATCAGCCAGGATAGCTAGAATCCAGTGGCACAGTGAGTACCTGGCCTGGCAGTTCGGGCTAGACTGTTCCAATGAGGCACAGGGTCCAAAACTAATTTGCTTATGGCTAGGTTCAAACTGGAATGGTATGTTGAGCAAAAAACGATGGATTTAGGCCCAGATCTCTGTACTGGGTAATTAAATGACATTGTTCTGCATTCTGTCCATCAATTGTTCTTTTTGCATTGGTCAGCTCGAGTGGGATGGGTATGCCCAGACGTAGGTCCCGTGCTCTCCATGCCACTGGAGTCAAGCTATAAAGGCAGTTGAGGGGGGAAACCCCGAAACCTGTCCTAGGAAGCTTGGTTCCAGTCCAGGGAGGACCTGGCCTGGTAGTTCAGGCTGGACTGTTCCCATGAGGCACAGGGTCAAGACTGATTTGCATATGGCTGGGTTCAAACTGGAATGGCATGCTGAGAAAAAAACCAATGGATTTAGGCCCAGATCTCTGTACTGGTGTGAATGTATGACATTGTTTTGCATTCTGTCCATCAATTGTTCTTTTTGCAACAGATAGAATTGGCAGGGCTCCATGGCCCACTTGATCACCGGACACTCCTTTTCAATAATGGGATATCGGGACTCCCTGTGCAACAACGTCCTGCTGAGATAGACTACAGGGTGTAACAACCCTGCATTATCCGGTTGGAATAGCACAGATTCCAAGCCATTATCAGAGGTGTCTGCCTACAGGATGAGCTGTTTAGTGAAATCCGGACAAGCCAATACAGGTTCCCCGCATAAATTCTCTTCAGGTAGAGCCACCTCTATAACCGGGATGGGAATTTCTTGGTCAATAAGTCAGTCATAGGAGCTGCTATATCACAGAAACGGGGAAGAAAACGTCTGTAGTAACCAATCAATCCCAGGAAAGACCTGACCTTCTTGATTGTGGGATGGGGCAAGTCCTTGATCGCCTTTACCTTGTCCACCTTTGGACGGAGTCGACCTCCTTGGATGTAATACCCCAAAAAATGGACAGAGTTGGTGGCTAACAGACAATTTTCGGGGTTAGCCGTTAGGCCTGTCTTTCTGAGGGCGAGCAGTACTGCCTCCATATGTTGAAGATGTTGTTCCCAGGTCTGACTGAAAATCACTATGTCATCCAAATATATCACAGCGTATTCCTGATTTTTTATGAGATCAATTAGCTTTTAAAATGTAGCGGGTGCACCATGTAGACCAAAGGGTAGTACACGGACCTGGTATATGCCTGATGGAGTAAAAAATGCTATTTTTTCTCTTGCTGTCGCCGTAGGGGTATCTGCCAGTAACCCTTCATGAGATCTAAAATGGTCATGTAGCGTGTAGTGCCTAAACTCTCAATCATCTCATCATCCCTAGGCATAGGATATGTGTCAAACTGTGAAAACTCGTTCAATTGGCGAAAGTCGATGCAAAAACGTATGTACCCATTAGGTATAGGAACTAATACCACTGGAAAACACCAAGGACGACATGAAGGCTCGATGATGCCTTCCCTTAGCATGTCTTCCACTTTCTGTCTCACTGCTTGCCTTCTTACCTCTGATATTTGGTAAGGACGAAGGCGGATGGTTCTTACTCCTTCAGTCCTTATGTAGTGTTTTCACAGGATGCAATGAAAAGTTGTCGCTATACTTTCCCACTAGATCAATGAGGGACTCTTGTTGTATACTGGAAAGGTCAGGACCCATTGGTACCTCGCCTACTTCTTTGTTGGTGTTATGGTCGGGAAACGTTATCTTGAGAGGGTTGGAGTTAGTTGTGTACAGTGCAATGTTTTCTTTTTCTACCCATTTCTTTTTACAAATTGATGTGGTAGATCTGTCCTTGTCTCCCTCGTGGTGGTATGGCTATCCTGTATGTTATGGGGGTGATTTTGGTTAAGACCTTGTAGGGCCCCTGCCACTTGGCCAACAGTTTGTTATCTGATAAAGAGAGAAGGATTAGGACCTTTTCGTCAACCGCCAACTCCCTCAGCTTGGTGTTAAAATCATAGGTCTTTTTCTGTTTCAGCTGAGCTTTTTCTAGGTTTTGTCGGGTTTCTTCCCATTAGGTAACTACTTTCTGTCTCAATCTTGAGGTGTAAGCAGGAAGATCCAACCCTTCATCTTCTTGATCCTCTCATCGCTCGGCTGTCATGTCTAACAGAGTACAGGGGTTTCTACCAAAACCAATTAAAAAGGGCAGTAGCCGGTAGAGCACTGTACGTGTGTATGTATGGCAAAGAGCACCAACGGGAGTTGCCTATTCCAGTCTTTACCAGTTTCTGTTACCATCTTTTTTAGCATTGTCTTGATGGTGCGGTTATAGCGTTCCACAAGTTCATTGGTTTGTGGGTGATATACCGATGTTGTAATCTGTTTCACTCTCAACACCTTACAAATTTAAGCCATTAATCGGGACAGAAAAGGGGTTCCTTGATCTGTCAAGAGTTCATTGGGAAAACCGACTCAACAGAAAAACCCAATCATTGCTTGGGCCACAGCAGTTGTAGTCATACTGGTCGAGGGAATAGCCTCTAAATATCTTGTGGCCTGTTAGAACTGGGGGTCTCTAGTTGGCAATGGCTTGCACCTTTGACCAAATAGGGACCCTTGCTTCTAGTCAGGGAAAGGGAATAACACTCCTGGATAACCCCTGCTCACCCCCTTGGTAGCTTGGCACGAGCGGACAGGTTTATCTCAGAGGCAGTGTGTTGGACCTGGCCCTTTTGGCAGGTTCACCCCTAAACTTTTTGCATTTATCCTGGCCTTTTTCCCTATGTAGTGTTAGTAGTTTAGGCCTCTAGGCACTTTAGCACTGTGTCCCAGTGTAAAGTGCGTGCGCTCTGTGTGACATTTTGTGAGACTGGCCTGCCCTCCCATAGGAATGCATGGGGGATATGTGTGTCCATGGTAGTTCCTGATGTGAGAGGAGTGCAGGGCGAGTTTGGCATGTGCGAACTCGTGAGAATAAATGCTGCGCAATGGTGTGCGCGGATTTATTGTGACTGGTGGAGAAGTGCCACTTCTAGAAGTAGGCATGTCTGTGTGCTGTGTGATGTGAATTGCCTGTCTGGCTTGTGTTTGTCAGGAGCTGGGAGGGCTGGGGAATTCCAGGAGCCAGGGTGAGTCTGCCCGATGGTGAATGGAGAGCTCTGCATGTAGATGGGGGGGGAGGAGTTGCACCTGGGACCTGAATGGGACTGGGCCTTCCCTTCACAATGCTGGCTCCACCTCCTGTGGTGCGTCTGATGTCCCTAGCCTGTCCTGTGAATAAAGAGGGGAGCTGAGCAAAACAAAGTGCTCCTGAACCAGTTGTATCTGCTTCTCCCCTTGCCCTACAGTGTAAAACAAAGGTTTTGCTGATATAAATAGAGGGGCTGTGACCCCATGAAGATGTTCTTGTTTGTGGACTTGAAACTACCAGGGGCGTGCTGCTGCTGGGGCCCAGGGGAAGGCTTGCCTCCCTGGGCCCGGCCCTGCCCCTGGATACCTGGAGGACTTTCCCTTGCTGGGAGCTGCTTTGCTCCATCTTGAGATGCTCAGGACTTCTTGGACCTTTTTGGTTGCTTTTCCTTTACCAAGGCTTGTTACAGCCTGCCAAGCGCCCAGGGAGCGCGTGGGCCTCGCAGCACGGCACTGCACGAAGAGCGAGAGAGGGAATCCCATTATTTTTAGGTCTCGCCTACGCAGCGCGCATGCGCTGCGTAGGAGAAGACCTTTAGCCATCGGTCCCCTTTTTCACCCACAACCGTGCACGCTTTCCATTGCCTTCAATGGCAACGCGTGCACGTGTGGAGATTCACTTGCGGGAGCGAGCGCCACCATATGGTAGCAATTATCGCTCCCACAAGTGAATCGCGTAGGCCCCCTGCTTCCGCGCGAGGAGCGCGCGCGCCTCCCCCTGCTGCCGCGCAAGCTTGCTTTCATTAGGGACGAGATGAACTTTAATTTCTTTACAGAGTTTCTCTGCCGGTCGACAACCCTGCTACTGTTCACATACACTCCAGGCATTTAAGCGCGTGCTCACTTCCCATCCTCCCTGACGAAGAGCCGGTTCCCGCACTCCCTGGCTAACTCTGCTGTTTTCATGACACACATGCCTGCTCTCCATACTTCCGCTTCGAAAACTGTTTTCAGAAGTCTTTCTTGTGAGTAAGGCTATGCTGGTGACGACAGCATGCGAGTGCAGAAGAATGAACACTAATCATCGGCACAATAACTGCGTGAAATCCTTATGGTGATAAGCATACGCATAGCATTATAAGCCATACATCACATATACATGCCTCTCCCCAAAACATTAAAGTAAATGCGCACATTGTAAGCCCCGTACCTTACATGAAATGTTTACTACACAACAGATAAAACCATGCTACAGTAAATGGGTTACTAATCCGTGAACTACATAGCTACTTAAGTATCGGGTCTGGGAAAAAGCATGGCTGTTAAAGTTGTAATGAGGTTCTTCTTACTTGGAAAAAGATTTTAAGAAACTATTTGCATCGGAAATCCACTGCATGCACTGGATGGCACTCCAAACCCCGAAGAGCACTGCGGGCAAACTGAACAAGCATTGGCATAGCCAATAGGTCTCGCTTTTGGGATCTTATAAGTGTTTAGTTATCCAGCACAATATCCTTGGTGCAACAACATCAACTGTTGCATGGTTAAACACTTATAAGGTCCCAAAGGAGAATCCTATTGGCTATGCCAATGCTTGTTGAATTAATAACCGGTCTGATTTGTGTCTTGGTGTTTAGTGAGGATGCACCCGCAGGGTGTGGAGTGATAGTATGCTCCATTGTGATGCCACTTAAACAATAAAAGTGCACCGTAGTCTTGCGCAGGGGCAAAGTCAGATACAGCATATACCGAGTCTCTGTCTGTTTGTGAAGTGCTCCAGGGTCACAGGCACAATACCACGCCACTTAACTCAGTGCTGCTCTCAACCGAGAGGTTGCCTTCCTCTGTGCATGTTGGACCAGTGCTCTGGTAAAATACAGTGCACACTGCCCCATGCGCAGTTTAGGGCCTAGCCTAGGGGTGAGTTACATGTTTTAACAAGCATTGGCATAGCCAATAGGTCTCATATTTGGGACCTTATAAGTGTTTAGCCATGCAACAGTTGGTGTTGTTGCACCAAGGATATTCTGCTGCATAACTAAATACTTATACGGCCCAAAAAGCTAGACCTATTGGCTATGCCAATGCTTGTTATATTTACTGCGGGTGCCCACCCCGCGTTTCTCTAATACTGCGGGTGCCCACCCCACCTACTGGTGCCTTTGACTTCGACTCGCGAGTGCCCACCCCGCTTATTTTTATCTTAGATTGAGCGGGTGCCCACCCCCCTTGCTATTTTTTTCTTGTTACGTACTGAGAGAGCCTACCCCTCATTTCCCCCGAGATCAACGCCGCCGTCCGCAGCCCGCCTGGTTGTGGGCGGGGCCGCCGGACGGAAACGGAAGTAGCCGGCGCAACACTGACGCGGGGCTCCCATGCTGAGGGTAGAGCCCCGCGGTGGCAGCTGGATGGAGGGAAGCCCCGGGTCCCAGGAGGGGGCCCGGGTGAAAAGAAGGAGGTGGCAGGACCGGTGGAAGTGCCTCGCTTCCCAGCAGGGCTCCCTTGAGCGGCTGGGAGCCTCGGGAGCCCCGGGGGAAGAGCGAGACGTGCAGCGCTGGAAAAAAGCCCCGGTCCCAGAAGAGGGACCGGGTGAAGAGGAGCCTTCACCCCCAGCGCCGGTGAGTGAGGGCTCCGAGGGGGACCTGGTCGCATTTCGCTCCCGCCTAGGAGGGAGCAGATAACTGTTTTAAGTGCCAGTGAAGGCACTGTGTTTAGGGTTCTTGGGCGGCCCCGTCTGATAGCGGGTCGCCCCAACGTGGGCATTATTATTCTAGAGCCCCGAGTGGCTCCAACGCTGGGGGCCATATTTATTTACGGAGCCAGTGCGCTCCAGAGGACCTACTTATTGTCAGAGCCAGATGGCTCCAACGGGGGCATAGTTATTTCCAGAGCCTACGTGGCTCCCATGTTTGGCCCCATAATCTTCAGAGCCCCCTGTGGCTCCAACGAAGGGGACATGTTTATTTTTAGAGCCTAGGTGGCTCCAACGATGGCCATAATTATTTAGGAAGGCCCAGAGGGGCCCATGCTTTTATTGTCTGGGAACATTATTTACTTTCAGAGCCCCGTGTGGCTCCAACGCCGGGTTGTGTAAAAATAAGTATTCTTTATATAGACTTAACACAAGACCTCAAACGACAAAAATCCACAAAACTGTAATCGCAAATAATACTTCAAGTTGGTAGAAATAGTTCAAAAATAGGTTATTCACTTAAAAGCAGTCTTTAGCAACAGATAACCCCAACTGGAGTTATCAAGACGTCAAGGTAAAAAACATCCCAAAGTATGGCGCCGACCGCAAGGTGCGCAGCGTCGGGCCCGGAGTCAAAACAGACCCACAAAGAGCAGTACCTCTCGGCGTCGGGGAGATGCGGTGTCGTTGGCGCTGTGCGGCGTCGGTTCCTTGCTTCGGGGGGGCGATGCGTCGGGTCCTCGATGCTTGCGCAAAGCAGGGGAGGCGTTGTTTCCTTACCGGAGAGGAGGTGATGTCACGATGGCGCCGAAACTACAGTTCCCTACGATGTCACGATGTCGATGGATTCTTGACCACCCACGTCGAGGATCGACTCCGCGATGATGTCGGCTTCGGAGTCGATGCGGCACGGCAGCAGGCGTCGGGCCTACATCGCAAAGTCGAAGCAGCGCTGACGGCTTATGGCAGGTTGCGATGTCGCTCGCTGGCGTCGATGTGGCACGGCGGCCGGCGGCGGGTCTACGTTGTAAGTCGAAGCAGCGCTCACGGCTTCGATGCAGATTACGGCGTCGCTCACCAGCGTCGGTGTTACAATTTCCTTCTCTAGCAACTAGCAACAGCAAGTTCCAGATGCAGGCAAACAGAAGGGGTGAAGTCTTGTATCCCTGAGACTTCAGGCAGGAGACAAGCTCAAATTCAAGCACTTGGAGAAATATTCTGCAAGATGATGAAAGTTCTTTAAAAGTTCTTTCTCCTTTCATTGGCAATGAAGAAACCACTGCAGGCCAACCCAGCCACACAGCACACTGGCAGGGGGGCAGTCCAAACTCCTGCAGCTTCCTTGGTTCTTCTCTTCAGCAAAGGTTTTTCTTGTTTTCCCAGAAGTGATCTCAAGTCTTGGGGTCTGGGCCCCAGTATTTATACTCATAAATCCTTTGTCCTCTGAAGGCAGAGGGTCCTGTACCTAGTCCAAACCAGTTCTGGGTGCATTCTGCCAGTGTACCCCTTCTTCCTTTGTTGGAGTGGGCCAGGGACATCAGACGCACCACAGGAGGTGAAGCCAGCATTGTGGAAGGCAGGCACAGCCCTATTCAGGCCCAGGTGGTACTCCTCCCACCACCCTTCATGCAGATAGGTCAATTCAGCCCTGTGCTGACGCACCCTGTCTCCTAGAGCCCCCCCAGTCGCAGTCACTCACAAACCAGACATACAATACACAAGCTAGCAGAGGCAGGTTGGATGGTTAGGTAAGAAAATACCTACTTTCTAAAAGTGGTATTTTCAAACACTGAATGTTAAAACCAACTTCACTAAAAGATGTATCTTATCATTTTGAGTTCATGCATACTAAACTCGAATTTCTACCATGTTCCCTGGGTCAGTTAGGATTATAAGATGTTATAATCAAACTGCCTATTCTGGCAAATGGGGACAGGTAGCCTTGCAATAGTGAAAAATGAAAATGGCCGTAGTTCACTATCAGGACACGCAACACACATCAGGGCATGTCCTACCTTATACTTACAATGCACCCTGATCTGGGGCCTACCTTAGGGGTGGCTAACATGTAGAAAAGGGAAGGTTTAGGGACTGGGAAGTGGGTGCACTTGCCAAGTCGACATAGCAGTACTAGACTGCACACAGGCTCTGCAATGGCAGGCCTGAGACACACTTTATCAGCTGCTTCTGTGGGTGGCACAATCAGTGCTGCAAGCCCACCAGCAGCATTTGATTTACAGGCCCTGGGCACACAAGGTGCACTATACTAGGGTCTGACAAGTAAATCAAATAAGCCAATCATGGAATCACTAATTAATACATCAATTTAACATAGGGAACACTTGCACTGTGGCACTGATTAGCAGTGGCACAGTGCCCAAAGCATCTAAACCAGCAAAAAAAAACAAAAAAAAAACAGAGGAGGCAATCAGTGAAAAATGGAAGGGAGACTCACGCCAATAGTACCAGGTCTAACATGGCGTTATCATCTAACACCAAGATGTATTGATAACCTCTTGTGGACGCTACTAAAGGTCCCGCCAGATCCATACCAATGCGGAAAAAGGGAATCGCTATGATAGGTAAAGGCTACAATGGGGATTTTGCTATCTGAGGAGGATTCACTGTCTCACACCTGTCACATGCGGCACAGAACCTTCTGATATCAGAAATAAAACCCGGCCAATAAAACCGTCTCAACAGATATTCATCTGTCTTGTCTCTCCCATAATGACCCCACCCATTTATTGGTGGGCCAGGTGTAGCACCTGTTCCCTAAAGGGTAGGGGCACCAATAGCTGGGAAACCAATTCATTGTGTTTTTTCACTTTCCGAAACAATAAACCCCTGGAGACATGGAAATAGGTTACTACCTGCCCATCCTCTCCTTCGACTGCTTGGGCCCAAGCCCGTTCCAAATTGCGGTCCTCTTTCTGCGCTGCTCTAAAGCTGCAGGCCATTACCGGCCCCCCATCTGTAGGAGAGGAAAGAGAAGTAGAAGGGTTGTCAGAACCACCGGAAAGAACAAACCGTCTGTTATGTGAATCGCTTCCTGCCTCTCCTTTTAACACATTTTGGGAGTTTTATATAGCGTGAACTAGACTTGCGAAATCGGGTATCAGAGCACTTTACATGAGCACCTGTTTCATTACAGGTGGACACATTCATTTTTGTTAGGCACAGGGAGATTAAATGATTTGCCCAGAATCACAGGACGTTGAGCGTCGTTGTCGTTGTAAGGCTCACCTGGGTATTCTGTAGGAGCAAAATGAAAGGAACTGATGCTAGATCCCAACTTCCCTCACCCACCTCCTTTGCCCAACACAGTCAAAGCATAAGAGGGAAGGTGGGGAAGAAAGGGAGACAAAACAAGGAAAGGGAGAAGGGGTTGAATCCGCTGGCTCGTCCAATGCTGTTTCACCAGGGCACCCTAAGAAGAAGACACAAGGGTAAGTATATATTATACACTAGCAAGCTGTAATATAGCTATTACTATTTCTGCTTTTATACCTGTGGAAGGATTTGTCGTAATCACATACAAAATGTATAAAGCACTAGGACATGGGATTCTCATAAGGCATCTAGAAAAATAAAGGTGCACTTATTATTCATAAGGACTGCAGGAGTTTAACCAAAAACAATGATATAAAGAAAGTTTACCAACCTCCATTAAAACATCATCAAATATCAATAGACCCAAACAATTGTATTCTTGTTTACCTGAACCAGGAAAAAAACAAAAAACTAATTTCCCTGATCAGGAGAAAACAGAATACAAAATATGCGAGGGAAAAGAAAAAATAATGCTGGGTCCATAATGTAACTAATACTCGTGGTCTCTGTGTATATATCACAGGTCTGAATATGGATGCCCAAGGAGGAAAACAAAACAAGAAGCCACAGCCGGGTGAAACAAACCCTCCTCAAAATGACAACGGAGCCAAACAATCAGATAAGTATAGGTGGAATGTTCCGAAAACAGAATGTAGCACACCCTACCACTACCAAAACAAAGATACTTTAAACCACCTTACTTTCCTTTTCTTACAGGGACTGAACACAAGGCAGCAAAGAGTTAACTACTCTGCACTGCTTAGGGAGAAACAATGTTGCGAGCTGTCTCAGCAGCTCCCAGCAATCTCCTGACCCGGAAGAAACATCAAGCCAAGACGCCAAGACGTCGAAAACAGAGAAGAACGCCCGGAGAGGAACACAAAAAATGAAACTCCTCTCTGTCAGGGAACTAGAGTAGCAGCAGGTAAGGAGTCGGCAGAGTGAAAGCGCGCTGGAGGCTCGGCAGGGTCCGATCAGGAACACGAAGCGCATTTCTGATGCAGACCCCTCCTTTTAAAGGCCTCATGAACCGCCTCCACCAGTTGGCGGGAGAAGGTAGACGGGGCCTTTGTCAGCGGCAGCGGGCGTGAATCCCAGGTTGGCCATGAGCCGCGCTGCCCGAGCCGCACGGCCCGACAGCCGAGACTCGAACCAGGTTCCCCAGCTTCGAAGTCGACTGCTCTAGCCATATGGCTACATCCACTCCCCTTAATAACCTTTGATAGGATCCGAGGAAAACCCACATAGTCTGTGCCTAGAATCATTTCTTCCACCATATTGGGTATACCCGCCACCCATATGTCCTCTTGATGTCTGTCCCAGTTTATCTGTTTCTTATTTAGGTTGTATGGTTTGCTGTCCCCATGCACACAAGTGATCCACACTTCTTCATAAGTTAGCCATAGTCCTGTACGCACTTTGTTTGCACTTATTACAGAATGTCGACACCCAGAGTCCAGTAGGACCTTCGTAAGTACATGATTGACCAACATCCACTGGTGATACTTTGCTTCCTGCCCACAACACCTGCCCTTGTAGATAGCCTACCTCCATGGGTTCTACTGCAGTTGTCTTCTGTGGACAATTCCTAACAATGTGTCCCCACTCCCTGCAGTGAAAACATTGAGGACCAGTTCCTGTCTCTCTGGGGGGATATCGTGGCAAAGGTCTGTTCTCTATGGAGGGTCTAGGGGATACAGAAGGGGAGGAGAATCTTCATCGTAGGGCCACTGGAGTAGGCATCCTAGGTTGTGACGGTCTTACTTCAGAGGGTCGAGAGTGTGGGGGTCTAAGGTCGATAGCCCTATGATATGCACACACTAAGTCAATAGCGGAATTAACGGTAACATTTAGATGTTGCTTAATCCAGGCTCTGGTGGGTTAGGAAGCGCATCCAAGTATTGTTCCAAATGAACTTTATCTAGCACCTCCTCCAAGCTCATTGTAGAGGGCTGAAGCCAGTGATTACCTAGGTCTTGTACCCGGTAAAAGAGTGCTCTTGGATTGTCATGAGTGCCCTACGTCATTTGGAACGATAATATTCGTAAGATATATCCTAGTCTTTCCAGGACAATTCTCTTAATTTCGAGATAAGGAGTTATCCCTGCCGGGTTTGCTGGTTGACAGGCCGACTGTAACTCCCCAGACAATAATGGACCAATGTACAGTCCCCATCTTGCAGGTGGCCAGGATGCAGTAGCATTCACCCACTTGAAGTTGGTGAAAATGAAATCTGGGTATTTCCCTGGTTGAAACTTTTGTAAAACGGAACTCAGTACGTTAGGGTGGACCCTGCTATTGGCTAATCTATCCGTTAGTCACTGAATGGCGGTGTCTTGTACTACCTGGTTGTTAGTTCACTCCAGCCTGGGCCTGAAGAGCATCCTGTAGGTTCTCGCAGTCTTTCTGGTCTATGGTCCCCTGTCCTTCCATCACCAGTTGCAGGTGTTGCTGACCCTCCTCCAGCTGCTTAATCATATCATTCATGGTTATGGGTTGAGTAATCTTCCTTTCTGTCAGGGGATACTGATCTCACTTCGGACACCACTGTGACAGGACAAGAAACACGATGACCAATTATGGCTTATCACTATGGCTGTTTTATTTGGTTAGTGGACCCTTTGTATAGGTCTTCAGTTTCAAGAGTAAGTATCAAAAGAGTTAACAGCACTCCTTTTGCTATGACCTCAGTCTTTTGTTCCGTCTTCTCTCATCCCTCGTCCGCCTTCTTTCCAAGTACCCTCAGGAAACATAAACAGGTAGGCGGCCATTAGTAATGAAGTTCTCTTAGTGAGTAGCCCTTCACCAGTCACCACTTGCGCAACAAAAAAGACCCTAGTTCTGTGTTCTTTTGTCCTCTTTATCAGACCCTGGTACACCCTTGGTCTGTAGGAGAAATGGGAAAGAAATAACTTGGTACGCTTACAGTTCCCTTCGACTTCTCTTTTAGTGAGCCCTGTGTTTCACCCCACATGTGCTCTTTCACACAGTGACCCGAGAACCAAAAACATGAGCCCCATCCTTTGTAGCCACTCACTCGTGTACAATACTTGCCTTAGGCCATGACTCCCGACAGGAGTCACGGCAGCTCCGTCCGCTATGCTTTCCCTCGGATTCTCTTGGTCTTTATTAGTGGTCCGATCCTCCCCTTCGGTTCTGGATTCTACCCCCGCACCTTTCACTCGGTCCGTTGCGGGGCTTCTAGCTTCCGCGTGGACTTCATTGCTGCTGTCTGGTACTGTCTATGCCCCCTCGTCTTCCAACCCTTCTCGTCCTGAGTTCCACCCTCTCCCGTCATCTTCCTCTCCCGTCGCTCTTCTTCTTCCCCTCCCGGGGCGCACATCCACTTCCGGGTTGTCCAGGAACAAAACGCTAGAATACGTGAGTTCCATACCACCGGGGCACCGAGTCCTCGATGATCCCGTCTCCCCGTCACAGGTACCCAAGTACAGATGCCCATTGTAACCCAACTCTAAGGAAGATAAGCTTGGATCCAATCGAACGAAAGTCTGATTGGCCCCACTGGAACGTGGGCGCATGACCACTAGAAGGGGCAGAGGACTCTGCAATGCATCTATTTGAAGGCTGAGCCACCAGTACGACTAAACATAGGATGGCATCTATCTTAGATGAAAGAACGTGGCCATCAGAGGAGCCAAAGAAAACCACTAAGTGAAAAAGAGATTCTAAGATGTTAACAAAAGTGTGAATGGACCCAGCTAAGCACAACAAAATGAATTAAGTCCCCCACTGCTAGGTGGGAAAGAAAGACCAAGGGCCAAAAAAGAGGCTCAGATAACCCAAGCAAGGAAAAGCCAGCCTTAGAAAAAAAGAGGTGAAATCCTACACAAAATCACCTGACAACAGTCAGAATGCATTCTATGAACCTCCAAGGTACACTAAAGATGGGTACAAAAGAACACATGAAGCTCCTGCCCTAATCAGAGCAACAGAAGAAGGACCTACAGACACAAACACCTTAACCCAAGCAGGGGAAGTTCCTAGAAAATGAGGCATACACCAAACGAAGAAGCAGGAGTTCTATCATGGAAAATGCTCCATCCTGTGTTCTTTTCTCCCTTTCCGCTTTCCTTTTTTTCAGGTTATTAGTTTTTTAAAAAGGAGACCGAAAAGGATGAACACTGCACTGCCGAAAGGCCCACATTACAAAATATATCCAGAGGGCATAAATGGATATATGATAAAACTGAACACCGTCCAAGCAATATACTTATGCAGGTAATTTATGCCGCAGCCTGATAACACATGGCAATGCTCAAAGGCATGCCGAGAACACCCCGAGTACAAGCGATCGGAAGGGAAAAGACAACATTGCCTGCTCAAAGAATTGCAACAGGCCCTTCCTCCCCAAGGGTAAAACATGAAAGAGTGTGCTTTTCAAAATGCGCGTATCAATTTCTAAACCTAGGAGGGCAACAAGAAATTCTGAGTATTCCAGAATCACGGGATATCCAGGAGAAAGACCCCCACAAGACAGATGAGGGAAGCAATCCCCACCGGAAGGGCAACCATGGAACATGATATACATATAGAACACAGGTTCATACAAGGACCACTCAAGAGCTGTGAGGGAAGGAGAACAGATCACCCAACGGCAGGGAGGCAAGGATAACAGGTCATGCATCGACAGTGCTAAGCATCTGCAGTGGTGAGGACAGTCAAATATCTGGGGCATGACGTATATTTCCCAATCTTAGTGGAATTTGAACCTCTGGCTTGGGGGTGTACCACCGGAGGCACAAGCCAGCACAATTGAATCGCAAAGCTTAGGGACAACAAGTTTGCACGAATATCACCAATCCAACCTCTAGCCAGGAGAGGTGGCATAGCGAAATACTGGTCTGCGCGACCAAAGCCACAAGGTGGAAACAGTCAACAGGGAAAACACAATCAATGAAAGGGCGAAGGTAATACGGAAAACCTCCTCAAGAAAAAACGTTGCCATTCTAACAATCGAAGAGTAGAAGAAAACAATTCCAAAGGAGTGTAGAGCAAAAACTATGTAACATTGAGACGTGATAGAAACCCAAAGGGAGATAAGGGGCTGCCAAAGGAACTGCAACCAAGAAACAAGCCTTCCAACGCAATAACAGGGTAGGGTAGCAAGTCCTGAGCCACAGTCAAAGAACAGAAGTAAGGGCAATAAGCCCAAGTGGCCAATATCACATAAGGATAAAGGAAATCTGGTGATAAAGGATTCACCCAACTGGCGAATCCAAAGAACCCCACCAGCCAGTAGGCAAAGCCGGCCAGTAGGGGAAGATCCCATGCAGAGTCTCAAGACAGGCAGCTAGCCAGCAGCACCAGAAGACCAGGGCAGAAACACTGATCTGGCGACTGATGGCTCTTTCGCACATAACAGCATTGCAATAACAAGAGAAATAAGGAGAGGGGGCAAGTTAAGGGTCTGGCCCTCCCCGACTAGACAAAACCTATGTAAGGCCGCATTTGCTTGGGCGCCAAAAAGATGGACCCCATCAAATGGCATGTCAAGCAAGGCTGACTGGACAGCTTCTGAAAATCCAGACGCCTGAAGCCAGACATGCAGGCACAATGTCATAGCAGACCAATGGAATTGGTGGAGTCCATTCAGCACCTGATGAGCAATGTGACCGCCTGTCGACCATCTAAAATCAACTGGTTCAACTCAGCTTCAGCCCCAGGGAACAATGGTAAAGGTTGTGCCAAGAAGTCCCACAGAAGTCTGCTGGTGAGGTCCCTGAACGGCTCCTCCGAATCAGGAAAACGACTACGCGTTTCTCCTGGGTGAATGAATAACCTCTAAATAAGTTGAGTTTCACCTGTTTCTGCCGATTGCATCGTGTTTTGCACATTAAATAACGGCAATTACTTGTTGCCGCAAGTTCTCCACCCTTCTTTGAAATTTGATAGTTTCACCTGTTTTCACAGATTTTTTCACCTCATCACCACTACCCATGTAATCTGGTCATTGCTGGGCGCTTCCAGACGTACATCCTTCTCCCAAATAACTAGGCACATGATACATACTACACAGTGCCTTACTCCTTGGTCTAATCAGTGACAACCCATTTAGCTGTTTTTCTGTCCTGAAGAAGACCCACCATGACGCCCCACTAGCTGCGCTTAATTCAGGGTCAAAACATCAACGATCAATATCGGGCCAGTTCCATCGAGTCTCTAAGCTGAAGTTATAATCAATGTTGATACCCCTATAGAGATATTGATGTGCTAGTATACTGGGATCATTAAAGAAATATGCCTTTTTTAAGTTTTGTATATATTACGTTGTCCTGTCTTCTTCACCTGTATATAAAGCACCCATTCACCAATGTCACTTGAGCACTAACGTCACTTGTATATACTGCCACTTCAGAAAAATGTTTTTCAAAGCCTAAAACAGCCATATGAATTATCCTAAGTCTTTTTGAGAAAATAAAAGATTCATGACTTTACATTTATCATTGGCTCTTGGTGTGTTTCAGCTACGTTTTCTTTGCAATTTTGATGTTTAAATCACTTCTTGAATGAAGTATGTAAAATGTAAAACAATTTCCTTTACCCGACAGAACCACTGTAGCTTTTTTGTATAAGTACCCAGGTTCTGAGGTACACAGGGTTACCCCATTGTTTTTTCACAAGAAGTCCCACACGGCTTGGAGAACGCAAATCGTGCGTAATGCCGCACTAGAGGAAGACTCTTTGTCAAGGGGGGAATGGGGAAGGTTCTCCAGCTCAGGGGACGCTGTAATAGCCTGGACCACGGAGCTGCGGTGGGTCGAATGTCGAATAATGCAAGCTGGGTCTCCTGGGGCAGGCAGATATTTGTGGGCAATAGTACGATCCACTGTAACACCTGACTCAGGTGTTGACCAGGCTCCCATTAAAATATCAGAAAGTGCCACAGAAAAGGGGAGTACTGGTTTAAGCCCCGAATAGCAGGGATGAAGGACCTCAATAAGAGGGTCTGAAGCCTTCTCCACTGTAGGTAGAGTTAGATGTAAAACATAAGCCACTCTTTTCAAAACTTCTGTCAAAGAAGAACTGGCTTATGAGGCAAGGCAAGGAGGCGATAAAAGAGGAAGCAGGGGATGAATCTAGCCCGCTCGCTTCACCCAACTCAGCAATCCAGCTGTCCAACATAGTATGAGCCACAAGCATTGGCTGCTCCAAGGGACTTGTCTCCTCATGTTCTTTCCCCAACTGGTCCTGTGAAAAATCCACAGAAACCATCTTTACCCAAAACAACTCCATAAATAATGTTGAATGGTGCCGACATGGCGCCATACCAATGTCTGCATGGGAAGGCATCGGTCGATGGCGCAGATGCAAGGAGCCAAGGTGAAGCCGACTCTACGAAACACTCAGTCGTGTCGCAACCGGGCTCCGACTCGGAGTCCTCCGGTGCGTAGAAATAGGCACTGGGGGGATGACTGGCTTCACGTCGGGTCAACCAACATCACTAGTGGAAGCCTCAAAGGACAATACACTGACGCCTTTGTGTCCGAGACTGGAACTACCGCCAAGGGTGAACCCGGTGGCGATGATGCAGTTACTGCACCTATGACCTCCTCGGGGCCCGCAGGCACTCCAGAAGAAGACTAGGGCCCAAAGAAAAGATGGAGAGCCTTGTACTTCTCCTACATTCGGTTCCTTCACGTCGCCCCAGGTCCAGTGAAAGCTGGGAGGCCCAGGAGCGACGCCGGAGCAGAAGTTGAGGAGTCTCCGCGACCCACATCGTGAGTTGAAGGAGTCCCAGAGGGCCGGGACTTCAATCTCTTGAGATGCCGCTTACCATGAGATGTAGCTGGAGAATGGGACTGCTGCCATTTTCCCACGAGGTGAAGAGGGGCTCTCACAGGAATTACCTCTGGACCGGGAGGATGACCGATGCCACGAGGAGCTGGAGGCCTGTGACAACCATGCCGTCAGAGGCTTCATGCGCCGCTCTCACAGCGCCTTGCGGCTTCAACCACTGGCAGGCGTCAAAATCATCGGCATCTTGATGCTGGCCCAAGCCCAACATACAGATAGAATGTGGGTCCGTACCCGACATCTGGCAAGTACAGGACCCATAGGACTTAAACCCAGAGGGCATAGGAATTTAGCACACTGTTTCAGATGAGAAAATCATCATAGAAGGCCAAAAAACGGCCAGAAATACGCTACTTTGGATCTGTGTGAAACGTGGAAAAAAAATAAACTGACGTCAGCGTGCCAGAGGAGACTTATATGGCTCCACTGACGTCATATCCGGAGCAAATGTCATACGGAGCCATGCAGCGCTGCAGAGAAAAGTTTTCTCAATCCAGTGAGATGCCTGAGGAGAATACCCAAGTTAATGAATCTGCGGCTAGATGTCGCTATCAGATGCATTTCCTGGAACCACTTTGTCAATAAGTGACACATGAGTAAATCCAACATTTGTCTTGCGTCTAATTGTATTTTTCAACTGGTCTATTATTTCTCAAACTAACTGCTAGGGCCTTCGCCAAGTCCCTTGCTATAGTTAGGACAAAATATTTGGTGTTAGAGTCTTTTTAACTTTTTTAAAAGTTCCAAACTGGCAGACGTATCGGGTCTATAAAGGAGGACACAAGGAAAATTGGGATGGGGCCACTTGGTCCAATAGTAGCAATTATCATCAATGGTGTACAAGACGAGGTTATTACCAAAGTCACAAGAATGCCTGTGATTGTACCTTTAATGCCTTTTGTTGTACAGATGTTTTATGTTTTAATAAAAAGATTTTTTTTTAAAGTTCCCAACTTTAGTAAAATGATGTCTGATACCGCTAACCAGGCTCAGGAGCTCGACCTGACCCCTTACATGGGCCTGTCCTATGCCAGGCTAAGGGCCCTCTGTAAGGGTTAGGGTATCAATACTGGCAAACATTCTAAAAAAGACACGCTTAGAAGGCTTTTAGCAGAGTATGAAAGAGATCATCTAGAAGTAGTGGCTCAATCTGTTGAAGATGAGACTGCAGAGGATGACGCTGAAGATCAAGTTGAGGAGGTGGCTGAGTCCATCCACTCAGAACCAGATGAGAGTCCCTCAGAGGAGGCCCGCATGCTAGAAAGAATGACCAGGAGGTTGAACTTTGAAGCTCAACTCCTGGACATAGAAGATAAAGAAAATAGATGGAACTCTGACTTATATCTAGTTGTAGCATGTTTATAACTGGAGAGAGAGATCTCCTTTGATTCCAAACTTCCTAAAGGGATTATCCCTAAATACTCAGAGGGTGGTGACACCACCAAATGGTTCACTGCTTTTGAGAGGGCCTACCTAGCTAGAAGGGGAGCCAGAAGAAACCTAGCTCCTATCTTGTTGCAACTAATTCTCAGGAAAATGCAGGGATAGACTCCTGACCTTGAATGAGAAAGATGCAGAGTCTTATGACCTCTTGAAGGGTACCCTGATTGAGGCCGTTGGACTCACCACTGAAGAATACAGAATAGAATTCAGGGAGATGTGAAAAATCCAGAGGCAGTCGTGGATGGAATTTGTTGACTTTTCAGAGAAAACACTAAGTATTTGACTGACAGGTAACAATGTGCATGACTAAAGGGCTGTACAATTTGATTGTGAAAGAGCATCATTTAAGTAACTGTTACAATGAGAAGTTACATCAGCATCAGGTACACCTAGGTCCATTTTCTCCTCTAGAGTTGGGAACGAAGGCATACCACTGAATCAAAACAAGGGGGACCAAAACTACCACTGGTGGGGGTGGCAAAAAGAAAGAGGTCAAAAAGAACCACCAAGGGAAAGATAGTGATCACAAAGATAAAAATAAAAATGTGTCTTCTTCAGGCCCCCAAAAACCTGCTCATGAGGGTGGGCCAAGAAACTCTTCCCTGTCCAAAGGTGGGTACCAAGCTAAAAACTGGGATCCCAAGAAGGCTTGGTGTTTTGATTGCAAGACAACTGGACACCGAACTGGAGACCCTAGCTGTAAAAACAAAAATAATGCCTCTAGCACACCTGAGAGACACAGGTGCTAGTTTCTCCATGTTGACTGAGCAACTGGTGTCCTAAGATCAATATATGTTTGGAGAGACCTATACAGTCCTCTACGCTGACATCCAGGCTAAGGTGCATCCAATGGCTTTGGTGACCTTAGTTTGGGGCGGGTTAGTGGCCTAAAAAAAGTAGTCATGTCTTCTGCTATCCCTGTACAGTGTCTGCTTAGCTGAGATAGAAAAGAAAACCAATGCAGCAACGCTGAGAATACCTGAATGGGTGTGCGTGAAAACCAGAGCACAGAGTAGAACCCAGGTTGAAAAAGAAGTGCTGGAACCTGAAATTATGGACCAACCTTCCAGGAGAGAGGACAAGAAGTCTGGGTGGCCAGCTTCTATACAGAAACTGGATCAAGTCCACTCTCCTCAGGGAGAAGACTTGTCAGCCCCAGAGGGAACTGAGCCCCAGAAGCTTAGGCCTAACACATCAGAGATCTTTGCCCAGGGGGACCTCTGTGGAATATCTGTGCCTGGGACAGAGAACTTGTCCCATTCTTGAAAGCCTGAGGCAACAAGCTGCTGATCAGCAAATGGGAATTGTTGGTGGTTCCCACAGGACCTATCGGGAGGAGGGATTCCTATACACTGAGGCCAGAGACCCCAAACCTGGTGCCACTAGGAGAGTGGTAGTGCCTCAGCAGTTTAGAGAGTTTCTCTTATTACTGACCCATGACATTCTCCTAGCTGGGCATCTTGGCCAGACAAAAACCTGGAGAAGCTTAGTCAACCACTTCTACTGGCCAGGAATGTCCCAGAAGGTGAAGGGGGTTTGCAACCCCTGTGCCATGTGTAAAGCCAGTGGCAAAACAGGTAGCCACCTAAAGCCCCCCTTAATTCCACTTCCAGTGGTTGGGGTATCCTTTGAGAGGGTTGGGGTTGACATTGTTGGTCCCCTTAAACAGCTTCAGGAAACCGGTTTATATTAGTGGTAGTGGATCAAGCCACTAGGTATCCTGAGGCAATTCCCCTATGGACAACCACTGCCGCTGCACTGGCCAAAGCTCCCCTTGGTATTTTTAGTAGTATTGGGTTTCCTAAAAATATAGTATCAGACAGAGTTGAAAACCTCATGTCGGCACAATTGGAACATAAGTGGACAAAGTGTGGGGTGACCTAAAGTTTCCCTCTACCATACCATCTGCAGACAAATGGGCTTGTTGAAAGATTTAACAAGACCCTAAAAGGTCTGAATGGTGGACTCCCTGAAAAACTCGGAAGGAGATGGGATGCTTACAGAGAGGTGCCGCAAAAGGAAGTGGGGCTTTTACCCTTTGAACTTTTGTTTAGGCACCCTATAAGGGGACCACTTTGTCTTGTAAAGGAAGGATGGGACCAACTTCTCAAACAGCCTATGCAAGATATTGTAGATTATTATGTGCTTGGCCTTCATTCTAGGATGGCTGAGTATATGAAAAAAGCCAACAAAAATCTTGAGACCAGCCAAGAGCTCCAGAAGCTCTGGGATAACCAAAAGGCTGTCATGGTGGATGTCCAACCAGAGCAAAGGGAATGGGTTTTAGAGCCTGGTACCAAGGGCCCTACCCTATCCTTGAAAGAAAAGGGGAGGTCTGCTATCTGGTGGACCTTGGCACATAGAGGAACCCCAAGAGGGTCATACATGTAGATCGCTTGAAACTCTTATAATGACAGGGCTGACATGACCATGCTCATGGTCAATGATGAGGATCAGGAAGCACAGAGTGAACTTTTCCCTGACCTCCTCTATCACAACCCTAAAGATGGCTCAGTAGAAGGAGGGGTCTTCTCATACACCCTCACTGACAAACAGCAACCTGATTGCAGGCAAGCCCTAAATCAGCTTGCTGAGTTCTTTTCTTTAACCCCTGGTCCGTCTAGCTGGTGTACCCATGATATGTACATTGGTGACAGCCTACCTGACAAACACAAAATCTACAGGCAGACTGATCATGTCAAAAAAGCATCAAAGCTGAAGTAAGCAAGATGCTGGAATTAGGTGTCATTGAACCCTCAGAGAGCCCCTGGGCCCGCCCAGTTGTTTCAGTCCCCAAGCCTCATTCCCAGAGTGGAACAAAATAAATGAGGTTTTTGTGTGGGCTATAGGGGCCTCAATGCAGTCACAAAAACTGATGCACATCCAATTCCTAGGGATGATGAACTGATTGACAGGTTGGGGCAGCCAAATATCTGAGTGCCATTGATCACTGACATCAGGGTACTGGCAGATAGGTCTGACCCCTGGAGAAAAACAGAACTCAGCATTCTCAATACCAGATGGACACTTTCAGTTTACTGTGATGCCTTTTGGATTAAAGAATGCCCCTGCCATCTTTCAGAGGTGGGTGAAAAGTCCTTGCTAGATTGGAATAGTTTAGTGCAGCTTATATAGATGATATTGCAGTCTTAAGCTACACCTGGCAGGATCACCTACTCAACCTCCAAAAGATGCTGAGGGCACTGCAGAATGCAGGCCTCACTAGCAAGGCATGTAAGCAGCAGATAGGGCACTGCAAGGTGTGTACTTGGGCACCTTGTGGGTGGAGGACAAGTTCAGCCACTAAAACCCAAAATCCAGAATATTCTGAATTGGGAAGATCCAACCACTCAGACCCAAGTCAGGGCATTCCTTAGCTTGACTGGGTACTACAGGAGGTTTGTGCATGGGAATGGGACCATTACGGCCACCCTCACAGAACTGACCTCCAAGAAAATGCCCAAAAAGGTTAACTGGACAGGGAGCCAACAAAAGGCTTTTGACTCCCTGAAAGAAGCAATGTGCTTAGCACCCATCATTCTAAAAGCACCAGATTATAACAAACTGTTCATAGCGCAGGCAGATGCCTCTGAACATGGGATAGGAATGGTACTATTCCAGAACAATGATGATGGTCATGACCAATCTGTTGCTTTCATAGGCAGAAGGCTGCTCCCCAGAGAGCAGCATTGGGGTACCATAGAGAGGGAAGCATTTGCTGTTGTTTGGTCCCTGAAGAAGCTAAGACCATACCTATTTGTTTCTCACTTCCTTGTCCAAACTGACCAGAGACTTCTCAGATGGCTCATGCAGATGAAAGGAGAAAACCACAAATTGTTACGGTGGTCTCCATCCCTACAGGGAACGGACTTTACAGTGGAACACAGACCTGCAACTCACCATGCCAGTCCAGATGGCCTTTCCAGGTTCTTCCACTTAGAAGATGAAGACTTCCTAGGGGAAGGTTAGTTTCATTCTCTTTTGTTTGGGGTGGTCTTGTAGGAAAGTGCCTCTTCTAATGTGCTTATCCCCTACTTTTTGCTTGATGCTTGATGTGATTTCGAACTGTAAGTGTACTGGGTCCCTGCTAGCCAGGTTCCCAGTGCCAGATCTCTTTCCCAAAACTTTACCATCATTGGCACAACATCAGCCACCCTTGTAAGTCCCTAGTAAATGGACCCCTTGGTACCTAGGGCATGGGTATTGAAGAAGGCCCCCTGGGGCTGCAGCACAAATTGTGCCACCCAGGGACCACTCACCAAGACCATGCAAACTGCCACTGTAAACTGCCTGTCTTGGTGCAGAGAAAACAAAAAAGTCGACATGGCACACATCCCTGTGTGTCATGCCATCTCACTGCTGCAGACGAAAATTGGTGTCAAACCCTGCCCGCTTCCTCTAGGACTTTGGTGTGCCGTGACGTCCTGCAACTGTGAAGACTCAAAGAACACCGGAGCTCCTCCAGTCTTCGCAAAAGTCGCCAAGACCCTCACTTGGAGAGAAGGTATCACTCCCCCGCACACCCCTGGCACAGATCCTGCTGACTCCGGTTTGTCGTCATGCTGCCCCCCGATAACTTTGATGCAGCATCCATACCAAAAGAGGTACACCTGCTCCAGAGGGTCAGGTCTGTCTCTTCAGGGTGAGGTCTGTCTCCTGTAGATCTTGGTGCCTCCAGGTTTTGAGACACCAAGATTTACAGAAGACACACTGTACAAATACCTGTGGTACAGGACACCAAACAGCAGGAGGAAGAGTCTGTGCCGGACTCCAACAACACCAGAAGCAGGCACCTGTCGAGGGACGTCGAGACCCCTGAGACCTACCTCCTGAGTGCCGTGAGGATTTCTCAAAGCACGACTCCCATCTGACCTATCTGCTCTGCACCTGGACCCACCAGCCCAGGTATCGAAGACCCAGCCATGCTTCCACAGTCCTGCAATCCCGGCGACTTCCTCCCTCCAGTGGGATCTACCGTACTTGCCTCTCAATCCTCCTGTGCAGTGTCTTCCATGTGGTCTTCTTCATCGTAGCACACCAGCTACTAACAAAATTGTCAGACTTTGATCTTCAAGCTGAAAAAATGAAAGAAAAATTTCTATTACGTGGTTATCCGCGCAGACTAGTTAGAGAATCATATAAACGGGCACGCTATTACGATAGGGACCACCTTCTTACTAACAATACACGTAGAAGTACAGATCAATTGGTTTGCGTTACCAGACATTCTACTTTGAACGCTACAGTGAAACAAATAGTCAATGCTAATTGGCACATCTTAAATAGTCATTCAGAAGCGGAAAATAAAATAGCTAGACCACTATTTGCTCACCGCAGGAACAAAAATTTGAAAGACATGATAGTCCATTCGAGGTTTAAATCTGATGTTTGTTTTATCCAAAAAAACATTGATGGCGCAAAGCCCATTAAGGGTACGGTTAGATGTTCTACTTGTAAATTATGTGTTCAAGTTTTAGAAGGTGAAACCCTTATACATAATGGCTACACTATCCAAGCGCAACAACTATGGAATTGCAAGACACAGAACGTTATCTATCTTATCTTGTGTCCATGCAAATTAGGGTATGTTGGCGAGACATCTAGAGCAGTACATACTCGAATGGCAGAACATCGCTCCGCCATTCGCATGGCAAAAATGTCCGCACCTCTAGTTAAACATTATTTGGATGTGGGGCACAAGCCAGAAGATATCCAGTGGCGCGTTCTTGAGAAAATCCATATTGCAGAAAATAATGGCGGCTGTAAAGTCCGCAAAAAAAGAGAAGTTTTCTGGATTTTTGTCCTTAACACATTCCACTGTGGGCTAAACAACGAACTGCCATGGGAGAATGCTATCTGATATGCCATCTGTAAGAAGAAGATATACATCTTTTCAGGACCCATACATATATTTCTTATTATAACCACATCACATAAATAAATATCGGTGGACATTATGGATTCAGAAATGATATACTTTAAAAGAAAAACATCCACTACATATGGATATGAATGGGTCTTGAAATATGTGAGTTTATATTTTCCTTTTTGGAATTTATAAGGGGAGGCTCTTAATAATGTCAATACAAAGAATTCAAGCCTATAGCAGTAAAACAATCCTTTTATTTTTATTTTAATATACTCTCTTTAACATATATAAAGGGAGATTTTCAATATTTTCAGTATATAAAACTCTCATATTTGCAGGAGTAAAACAATAAAGTTCTATTTGGATACACATAAAAAAAGCTTCACCCTTACGTGAAATATCTTCCCTTCACGTCAGCATAGCAACACGTGATGCGCGTCAATTACGTTATGCCTTTCCATACGTATTTGCATCATCGCGTAGTAACACATGACTGTTTTACGCACGCACATAATGATTTAAATCCACACGGTAGCGCGGGTTACAACGTTTTGAGGATATCTTTCAGGCACAGAAGAGAACATTGAGGCGCGCCTTTTCCGTACGATGGTCTTTCATCATTAGGTTGGTAAAATACGAACTGTTACCCTTTAGTATTGCACTAACGATGCATTTAATTATGCTTGCTCACCACGTTCTGAGACTTTGAGACGTGTTTAGGTGTAGGGAATAACTTGACTGAATTCACCAGTGAAAAAGGTTTTAAACTTCACAGCCAATATACTAGGAATCTGCTCATGTAATTGTTCACCTGAGCTGAAAGTCTTTGTAATTTGCCTTTAAACTAATCGTAATTTATAATTTCGAAATTCACATGCTGCTTTTCTGTTTTATAACCTACAGATTTAAATTGTGGAAAAGAATAAACATTGATCTCCCATCAATTCAAGAAAAGATTAATATGAATTTATGTCACATCCATTTATATTATAGTTAGGTAGGTAATATTGTGTCCTCTTTATCAGTTTGAATTCCATGGATTAAATAAAATTTCTGATGATGACCAATAAAATGAATAACACTTTTTTCAAGTTACTTATATATTATATGTATAATTTTTAGACAATATTGGTTTTTTTCGCCGCCTCATCGGTTCCCTCTATAAATATAAAATCGTACACGCCAAGGATGATCGGCAAATAATTACGCTATCATAAAGTATCTATTTGGAAGCCTTAATTTTATGAACCTATAAATCATATTCATCAATTTATTCTTTTTGTTCTTTTCTTCTTTTTTCTTCCTAGTGATTATACACATTCTTTTAATAGAATTCTTCATAAACACAAGTACTTACTCCTCAGTTATCAGTAAGTTTATGAATCATTTGTGTTTAATTTTCTAGGTGTTTAATCTTTATTCTTCACTTCTTTTCCTTTAATTTTTGTTTCATTATATCTTTCTTGGGTATTTCTGCTTTTCACTTTTCATTTGAAAAAATCCCCCCTCTTTTTTCCTCTCCCCTCCCTTTTTTTTCTCCACGGTGTATAGATGGTTCTTGTTAATTCTTATTTAAAGGGTCTATATATTTTTTATATATATTTTTTCTATGGTATAGGTCTACTGTAGAGGCCATTATCTTCTCTTTTTATTCCTTTCACCTTATCATCTTCAGATTTAGTTGAAAATTGTGGTTGTTACTCTTGGAAGAGCTGATTTTATCTTAAATATGTTGTTGTAAATCAAAAGACTATGGTAATGTAAATATAAATCCAGTGTACCTCTTAATTTCAGGAAAAATTGTGTGGCTTTCCTGACGAAGGCGCCAGTGCGCCGAAACGCGCGTCGAAGATAATCCACTGCCGCATTGTATTTTAATGAATTGTTGATTTATTTTGCTTTATTGTGTAAGTATTTCATTTTTTGTGGTTATTATACACAAATTATATGGTGTATGAATTTAACAATTTAGGAAATAACCAGAGAAAATCAGATTTATTTATTTGTTGTATTGGAAAAATGTGTTCCTTCTTTTAATCTGTGATTGTAAATGGTCTAATGTTTTTTTATATAACAAATAATTTTTTCTTTATAATAAAGAAAACAGTTTATTTATAATCATTAAGTGGTACACTGTGCTTTATTAGATAATTTTGGGTTCTGCTTTTTGAAAAATACATTCATTGTGATATTCATCCTTATGTGATTGCCTAGGAAGTTATTATCCACTATACTAACACCTTTAGCACCATGGTCCCAGCTGAATCCGGGATGCTCTGATCTTCTCCTGCGGGAACTTTGGACCTGGTCCTGCTATTGACCTAAAATGAGAAGGTGAACTTTGTGAAAGCGTTGCCCGATTTTATATGCATTTTCTGCTTTTCCCCATTGACTTCAATAGTCTGTAACTGCGCAGAAAAGTGATATATTTTCCAAACGCTTAAAACTTGTAACTTTCAAAGTACTTATTGTAGATCAAAGTTCTCGGTCTTAAAATATACATAAAAATCGATACTATTTTTATAAATTGGTTTCAGATTTATTCTTGAGTGTGTGTCTCGTTTATTGCCTCTGTGAGTACAACAAATGCTTAGCACTACCCTCTGATAAGCCTGTTTGCCTACACTTCCACAATAAGAACATTAGTATTATCTACTTTAACCTCTGTGTACCAGTAAGGGATCCACTGAACTCTCTGCACAGTGTACTTGATTTTATTACACTATACAGAGAGCCCATTTCTTACACCCCTCTTGGCCCATGACTGAAAAATAATACTGCTTTTCTCATTGGTTGAATCTTAGTGGCATCAATGGCAACAAAGCAATTTTTGAAGATGGATTCTGTAAAAATGGCGTCATCTGCACATGATATTGATGAGTAGCCATAATATAGAAGGAATGTGAAGTTCCCCCGATGAGCCACCAAAAGGCAGACTAGTAAATGAAAGAAAAAAACAAACAATGCTGAATAAACAGTACCTGTGAAATACCGGAAATGGGGAGAAATATGCCAACCACTGAGTGAAAATACTGAGGAGCAGATTGATCCAGTTTAAGTAATCAAATGAAACATCCTACGACCAGTGCAGTGCATCAATATATGCAAAACAACAAGGAAATTCCAACTAAGATGGCTGCCACATACGGAGAAGAGAGCGTAATAAGCAACACGGGTTCCAGTATGCAAACACGATTCAAAATGTCCGATCTGGCGTAAAACACATGATGGCTGTTCCAGTGTAGAACCAACTAATGAAATATTCTGCACGAAGCGTCGTTACCAAGGACGCAGCTCGAGCAACGGCAATAGCTCAAGAGGCTGTGGAGGGTCTCACGGCAAATTTTGGGACCAAAATGTATTTCTGCATCCCGGCAACGAGAGGAAGGTGTTAAGAAATCCTCCAGACGTTGTAGTCTTGAACTCTTTATTGCATCGTCCCAGGCCACCCTTACAACACAGCTTTAAAGATCAAACCCACATTTCTACCTGCCATCCAGAAGCCCTGGTGACCAAGGTTCTACTACCTAATGAACACAATAGTTAAAGGGACAGCATTAAGCAAATTACAACACATCTCCCCTTCAATAACAAAAGAAAAGAACAACAAATATCAGACAATATAAAAACTGTAAAGAAACACGACTAAGGAAAAATAGGACAAGGTATAAAAAGAATCAGGAAAATATTATACATGCATTATCCACATTTTTAATGCTGATAACTAAGAAAAACAATAGGCACATAACAGAAATTATTCATTTTGTTTAAAAAATATTGTAAAGAACACACATAACCTAGTCTAGGCTCGAGGCTACTCAACATGAACCACAATGACCAGTACCCAGAAGTATAGCACCACCATCAAAGTAAATGCTTAACATGTTAGATCATAAGCTCTGAAACGAGCTGGCCACACCTTGGACCATGCACCCCCCTGAGACTATGTTTGCACTCAGGTTCTCTATTCCCTTCACCACAGATTTTGTTGCCACCCTCAGTATACTTCGCCAACTGTGACATACTCCACACTTCCCCACCGCCCAACTCGACCACATTCCTTTTGACTTCTTGTATCCTCTTGGGTCCCATAAATTTGGACTCACGTTTCGGGCACCAACCTGGTCTCTTGACAAGAACCAACTTACCAACTCCCCACTTGCTCTGACGTACACAGAGTTTGTCATCAAAGCATTTTTTGTACCTGTCCTGGTGAGCCCTCACCTTACTTGAAGTGGTGGATTCTATCCGCTTCCATGCGCTTACCAACAACGGATTTAATTTAGTCCCCGCCACTCTCCCTTTTAAGGACTGGAAAGGGGGAAATCCTGTTACACCACTGTGTGTATTGCGATGTGCTCACAGCTTCTCCCGTAGTACTACTTTGAGTGGCACCCTGTTGTCTAAAGTGGTTTGGACACTAGCCTTCACCAGTGGATTCATTTTTTCTACCAAGACATTAACTTGAGGTGCACATTGGACAGTTTGGAAATGGAAAATGCACAAGTCACTGAGGAAGTCTCTCATCCCCTTTGAGACAAATTGGAACTCACTGTCTGTCACAATGGTTTTAGGAATCCCTTTGCATGCAAAATCATCCTTTAAAAATTCCAATACACTTTTTCTGGTAACCGAATTTACACAACATGCTGTGACCCACTTAGAAGTGTAATATACCAAAACTAGAACAAACCTCTCACTGGGCTATAGTAAATCAAAAGATCCCACCAAACCTAGACCGAGCTTGCAACAAGGTTCATCAGGAACTGGTACAAGAGATAAGGGAGCTGTTCTGACAGATTTGGGTCTATCATTCCCTGCACACTGCAGACAGTCTCTCACCACTTCTTCCACCTTCCTATCTAGGCCAGGCCACCAACAACACTCCCTTGCTTGGGCTTTGGTAAGACTTCTACCCTAATGTCCTTTGAGTGCTAGATTGACACTTTTGCGGTACAACACCACCGGGTAAATCAGTCTCTTACCTCGGTAAAGCTCACCTCCTTCTATACCTAACTATTCCCTCACATTCCAGAATGCCATTGCAGCTTCAGACACCATACTCAATTTGGGAAAACCCTTAATCTCATAATCAGACACCTGACTTCCACTCAGGTTTATTCAAGGCTGATTCCTTCACTCACAACACCAAAGACTCTGCTTCAATGCGTCACCCCTGTCACGAGGTAGCCTAGATAGTCTGCAGGTACATGTTTCTTTCCAGGTAAGTATTTAAAAAGAAAATGGAACTTCATAAGACAAGCGGTCTATGATCACTCCTCACAACAAATGGTAAATCCCACAAAAATTATTTTAAATGGTGCACAGGGGGGCGTGGCCAAGATGGCGACGGAGTAACAGCTCGGCGCTGGAGCTTTGCCGGGTGAGGCCCAAATTAGAAGGGTATCTGGCCTTTTAGGGCAGAAATTCCCCCTCCGGAGCCGGAAGAACCTGTCAGACCGGCAAAGGGGTCTGCAGAAACACAGCTCTACACCGTAGAAGCTACACCGTCTCGATCCAGAGCAGCGGAGGCAAGACGGCGCCCAAGACGAAGAGCGGGCGGTGCCGGAGGCCGGGAAAAGGAGTGCGTGAATGCGCACACGCGAAACTCACAACCCCTGGAGCGGAGTGGGGGGGGAGTGAGGTGGCGTCCTACCTCGGCTGGTGTTGGTGGATCCTCAAGGGAAGAAGGCCCGGTCCCAACTGCCCGGTCGTGTGATGCCTGGCCTGGAGTCCCCCGGAAGGGACTCCCATAGAGAAGGCCGAAAGCAGGAACTGCAGCAGACTGTGATTGCAGCGAAGAAGCACCCCCATGGAGATGCTGCTCCCACCTGCTGCGCAGTGGGAATCACGAGGCAGAGGCAGAACGGTAGAGGTACAAATAGATTTAAGATGGCGGCTTGCGGCCCCACCCCTGAGGGTCGTGGACTGATATTGCAGCACGGGACCCCCATAGCAGCGTGAACGGCCCGAAGTGTGAAGTGTAGGGCGGGGAGAGATCACAAGGCCATGGTGCTCACAGGTGGAACACCCCGGTAGTGCGGCAGGCAGGGAGTGGACAGTGACAGGGACCCCACGTGCAGGGGCAACGAGTACTGAGCAGCGGAGGCCGGGCACAACAGACAAAGGAAGCTTGGTCATATCTGAAGGTGAGACAGCCCGGGTGGTGGCGGCGGCTGGGGCCCGCTTCTAGCAGGGCCTACATTCATCCTGTATCGGGCCAAATAGCTGGGTATTGGAGTAGTACCAGAGCTCTGCCGCTCCCCCCCCACCCAAGATGGCTTTGGGCCGAACAAAAAAAGGATGGCTCCATTAAAGACATGTTGGGAAAGCCAGGGGCCAAAATAGCTAAAGCACGTGCAGACTTTCCCTCTAGAACCACAAGCGAGACAGCCCCCAGCACAGAGATGGACAGTACGGCAGAACCGGTCACATGCCGCTTTATGGAACAACTGTTCGGCACATTAAGAGATGACTAAGCAACTCTGCGACAAGAGGTGACCACAGATATTAGATCCCTCAAATTTGACCTGACAGAAATAGGGGATAGGGTGGATGCCCTCGACCTACAGGAGACAGCAGAGAAGAAGAACTGCATGAGCATGCCCGAGAGCTCTTGGAGCTGAGAGAGAAGAACGAGGAGCTGCGCTACCGCCTAGAAGATTTGGAGAACAGATGGCGGTGCTCCACCAAACAAATTAAGGGAGTGCCGCTTCAGGCAGAGTCCGGGAACTTGGAGGAGTTAGCGGTACGGCTCTTCAAGCGATTAACTCCCCAATTAAACGATAAGGATATCCTTCTGGACCACACCCACAGAGCGGGACGCCCGGCATCGGGGCTAGGCCGACCTCAGGACATTCTCACATGCCTCCACTCCTATGCACAAAAGGAGAAGATCATGTCGGCAACAAGAGATACTGCAGTAATATAGTTCGAGGGTATGCAGGTAGGCATATTTCAGGATCTCTCCCCGGCCACCCTCCAAAGACGCAGAGTGCTGTGGCCGGCAACTACCCTTCTGAGGGAGAAAGGAATCTGTTACAGATGGGGACATCCTTTCAGGTTGATCTTCATCTGGCAGCAAGAAACACATGCAGTTCGTACCTTTGAGGAGGCAAGATCGGTCTTGGGTCTGGAGGAAACCCAGGAGGGAGATCTTGAGCACCCGCAAAAGTCACAGAAGGAGCGAGCTGGGAGCAGATCGAGACGTAGGCGCTGAATAGGGAAAGAACTCGCAATGAAACTATCAGAAGCTGAAAGCGCTAAAGAAAGGGAAGCACTTATTCGGCAACATCAGCATTGCGACGCCGAGACCAAGGATGGGGTGTCGTAAAACCAAGGAGCTCTAACCCCAGGACTCCCCAAGTTGCTGAGATGATCGAGAAACTGGAGTGTTTCGGTGGTGCCGGTCTCGCCCGGCGGAAACCCCCTCTTCTCCTTCCACGTCAGGCCTGAAACATAGAGACAGTTAAGCGCCAAGCTCATGGACCCACTGTGATTTGTGATATTCTTTTATTATTAAGAGAATTCAGTTTGTTGATTGATATGTTTGTTGTTGTCTCTAATCCTGTGATTTTTCACTCTCTCTTTGTCTTACCTATGCGGGAATCAGTCACTAGACCCGATGGAAACAAGATTCAAAGGGGCAATGCGGGTTCCAAAGCGGGTGTGGAGGAGAAAGGGTCGGAGCTCCTTCCAGAAGGGGCCATATCTTCCTAGATACATTTGGTCTGTGCACTATTTGGCACTCCAGTGGGAGGTCAGGCTCACATACTTTACCCAAAGCTTAGTGATCCAGACACTCGTGTGGGTGGGTGGAATGGTCCCCCCATGGATCCTTCAGGGGTTTGTACAATACAGCAAATCCCAATGAGCGAGTCCCCTCTCTCTGGCCCGACGGCCCAATCCCTCTATCTATACTTGGATTTTCAGGCTGCCTACATGGTTTTGATGTCCTGGTTGCGCTTACTGCCCCACATGCAGCATGTTTACACACAACAAGGGGATGCAAGATCCACACCATTAAGATACTGAGCCTCAATGTTAGAGGCCTAATGTATGTCTCTTATAGGAAATACACCTAGTACGAGCAGATTGGCGGGGCTCAGATCAAGGTGGTTCGACCGACAGTGGTTCTCATCCACACATGGGAAATGGGCGGGGTGGCAATCCTATTTGGAACTCACTTCTCCGGGAGGGTCCTTTCTGTAAAAACTGAAATCCCAGGTAGATTGGTGTCCTAGCGGGTAGAGGCCGGGAGCCACATCTACACTTTAGCCACCACATACGCCCCAATGATGCCCAAGAGACATTTATTAGACAGGTCCTGTTGGAGGTTCTGACATACCCGGATGAGGATTTAATGATAGGAGGGGATTATAATTAGGGCTCCCGGTTTTATGGTATTTATTACTTTGCCATTTCCGTCTGTATTTATCCACATTTATTTTTGCCACAAGCAAGAGATGACGCTACAGCTAGTGTTTTTCCACATTTATTTAAATTGACAATGCACACATGCGCTCGGTTGTTATTGGTCAACTCCTTCTTCTTTAGGACTGACAACAAGAAAACACGGTGTTCACAATAGCAGGGACATGTACAGGTTGGAGACAGGGATGACAGCAGCAGTGTTCTAGATGAGAGAGAGCAAGAGTAAAGAGGAGAACTAAACAACAAGAGAGGAGAGAGCTAAAATGGAGCAAAGTAGAAAAAACCAGGAGAGCAAATCAGAGACAAAGAGAAAGCAGACATGATGTGAAGAAGAAAGCAATAAGAAGAGAAATGATAGAAAGAAAGGATGTAGACGACAGGACAGAGAACAAGCATTGGCATAGCCAATAGATCTCGCCTTTGGGACCTTATAAGTGTTTAGTAATGCAGTACATTATCCCCCACTGACATGACCACCCAGTATGAGCCTTAAATAATATAGCACCACAGACCTCGTAAGAGTGCCAAGAGGTATGTTTTTGCCTCCCTCTGCTCCAATTATACAACTGCCAACATTGGAGTTCGAAGGCAACATTGGAGGACTCAGGATGCAAAATAAGTAACTATGAAATGTACGTAGAAGGAAAAGCGTGTGTTCTGCAGAGAAGCACCTAGAAGCGAGTCGAGAGGCATCCAAGTGTCAGCACCAGCACTGCATCTGCATGCAACAACGTGTCCAAATAAACAAAAATACCTAACTCTGTGTAGATATATGGAGCAGCATCAAGCAATGGACCAGGTACCACCCAGTACTGTGTCTGCAAAGAGAGCACCAGCCTTGCTTCGGCACTGTGTCTGCACAGACACCGAGCACCGGCCGTCCTTCGGTACAGTATCTGCACAGACCACCAGTGACCAGCCATACCTAGGTACTGTGTCTGAATCAGAGAAAGGTAAGAAAGGTTTTTGGATGAAGTGTGAGGTATGTTTTTTTCTCTCTCTCTCTAGCTCTGCAGGGCTCGCAATGCGCCTTGTTTTCTCACTTTGGAAGCATTTGCCCATTTGTAAGCCGTTTAACCCGTCTACCTGTTTCTTGTCCAGGAAATAACTCTTGCATAATAAATTGCCCAATAAGAACCATAAAAACATAAATTACAATGACGCACGCAGGCGATCATTGTTCACCTGCCGTGCCCCTCCACAGTGGCAGTCCCAGAATCGGGGCATTCTGTGGAAACCGTTAATTATACCGCGTTCAGACCAGGGCGGTTTTTATAACATTTAAAATCCCGCTTCTGGCGCACCTCAAGAAATTGGCTTTAAGGCAAAGTTTTGGAACTCGTCTGTTCGCCCGGCTGGTGAAGGGTGTACTGGTGTGCTGTCTAGTAGTGGGAAGGGCGGAGCGTGGGAGGAGCAGGGGAAGAGGAGGTGCCAGGAAAGGGAAAGTCGGTTAGAGTAGGGACGCCGAGGTATGAAGACGTAATAAAGAAACCTCCATGAACGACCTGCGTCTGTCGTCATTGCGGGGGTGCCACAGGGGAACACGACAGCTGGCGACGAGGATGGGATGAGCAGCAGGCTCTCCCGGACCCAACGAGTGAACGAACCCGCCGGAGAACGAGTGGCTGCAGGAGACGGCCAGAGTGCTGACGCGCGCGCGGTGCACCCGGAGCCTGCAGGCAGAAAAGGAGAACGCGGGTGAGAAGGGGAAACCCAAATGCTGCTCGAGGGTTCCCCCCCCCCCGCGAGACAAGTGCTCCGCAGAAGCGACCTCACCACATGAGAGCCCCCCCCGCGCATAAAAGGGAAGATGCGCGCGTGGGCCTGAGCAGCGGCTGCAGCGGTGAGGCCTACCTACCTGGTGCCAGCGGCAGCCTCACGGAGTGGGTGAGTGAAGCTCCACAACTAGCGCTGCGGCAAGCAGGAAGCAACGGTCGAGCCTCGTGTGAGGCCCTGTGTGTGTAGTGACCCGGCGGCCATCTTAAAACCAGGCAACCTCTGAGGGACACCCCCACTGAAGTGAATTGGCGGCCATTTTGAAGTCAGGCGCCCAGACAAGTTCCCAACAAGCAAAAGCAAAGGTGGAACTAAACAAGCACAAGCAAAAGCAAATGTGACCACAAACAAGCACAAGCAAAAGCAAAGGTGAAAATAAACAAGCACAAGCCAAAGTAAATGCGAAGTAAACAAGCACGAGCAAACAAAGACAAGGGAACAAACAAGCACAAGCAAACTCAAGGCAAGTTCCAAACAAGCACAAGCAAAAGCAAATGTGACCATAAACAAGCACAAGCAAAAGCAAAGGTGAAAATAAACAAGCACAAGCCAAAGTGAATGCGAAGTAAACAAGCACGAGCGAAACCAAGACAAGGAAATAAACGAGCACAAGCAAACTCAAGGAAAAGGTCGTAACAGACACGGGCAAAAGCAAGCGAGAAACACAAACAAGCACGAGCAAAGTCACGACGAATTTGTGAAAGCACGTGAGCCGACAGAAGGGAGCTGAACCGAACACACGATGTCGAACCACGGATCACCGACACGTCAGGAAGCGAAACCCATCGTCATGGGGCTATCACATCTGCGCCCTCCGGAGCCTCTGGCGCTCGTCGTCGGTAGCAGTATGGGCCCTCGCTGGGAAGAATGGATCGAGGACTTTGAGGACTACATCAAAGGCTCCAAGGTACTCGGAGATGAGGATCAGCTAATCGCGCTCCGCAATCTTGTGGGGAAGGATGTCAGCAAGATGATCAAGGAAATTCCCGCTGCGGATGCAGGAACGTACGCCAAGGTACGTGAAGCCCTAGATAAAAAGTTCATACACAAGAAGAATGTGGACTATGAGAGGTATGTGTTCCAGCGGGCGCGCCAAGAGAAAGATGAAATAATGGGCGCCTACATAACGCGACTTCGGCGGTTAGCGCGACACTGCAACTTTGAATCATTTTCGACGGATGACGCCATACGCTTGCGCGTAATCGACGGCTGTCAGTCGGAGACCCTTCGAAGAAAACTACTAAAGAAGAGCCACACCCTGGACGAAATCGAAGAACTAACGAGAGTGCATGACCAGGCCGAGGAACAGGCCAAGTCCATGGAGTCAGGGTGCACGGAGCGCAAGGAGCTTGTATGTCAAGTGCGCACCAGTCGTCCCCGCCGAGGGTCGAAAGAGCGCGAGCGACACGCCCGACCATCTTCGCGCCGCCGCTACCCAGAACTTCGGCGAGCTGACTCGGGGAGGAGGAGCAGGCGGCATGATCACACAAAGAAGGCGGCTGCGAGACGATGCTACAGATGTGGATATGACTTTCCACACAGCGGAGCATGCCCGGCCATGGGACAACAGTGCCGCAAGTGTGGCCGGAGCCATCACTTTGAAGCTATGTTCGGGGAGTACCGCCGTGAGAAAGACAAGAATGCACCTGAGTCATCGAGAAGAGACACCCGCCGACACCATGTGCGAGCAGTACATGACCGCCAGAAGTCATCATCAAGGTCCTCCCATTCCAGCAGGGAGTCGCGGTCGTCCAGGTGGTCAAGGAGATCTCCATCTCGAGAATCAGGGTCAACATCAGGCGAACAAGAGTACTCGGTGGAGTACGCGAACATGATCGCTGACCCAGACCAACTCAAAAAATATCCCCGGTTGGACATCAGTGTTGGTGGCCATAACACGAAGTTCGTGATGGACAGCGGGGCGTCGCTGAACTACATCCCAGTGACAGAATACAGGAAGATGAACCCTCGCCCCCGACTGAGCCCTGCGCACGTCCGTGTCTACACCTGGATGTCCAGGGAACCACTTCCGTGTCTTGGAAAGTTTCCAACCGTACTGAGGCACCAAACGACATCAGTCCCAGCGGTGATACATGTCATAGAGGGGCCGGAAGCGGACTGTCTCCTCAGCCTGCCGACGGCCGAACGTTTAAGACTGGTTGAAATTCTCTATCGCGTCACCAATGACATTGACACCATCCACAAGTTCCCGAAACTGTTCACAGGACTTGGGAAAATGAATAGAGGCCAGATCCGCCTGCATATCGATGAACAGGTTCGACCGGTTGCCCAGCATCCCCGGAAGGTTCCTTTTCACCTTCAGCAGGCTGTGGAAGATGAACTACAAGACCTCCTGACAGCCGACATCATCGAGCGTACAGAGGGCCCCACGCCGTGGGTGTCGCCAGTGGTGATTGTCCCGAAGAAAGGAACTCCAGGGAAAGTCCGACTCTGCGTGGACATGTGCATGCCCAACACAGCCATCGAGAGAGAACGCCACCCAGGACCCCACTTGAGTGACATGATAGCCGCACTAAATGGTGCGCGAGTGTTTTCCAAACTAGACCTCAACAAGGGGGATCGTCATCCCACAGCAACTGCGCCAGGGAGTCATCAACCTGGCCCATGAAAGCCATCGAGGCGTGGTTGCGACCAAGAGAGCCCTTCGCGAGCGTGTCTGGTTCCCGTTTCTTGACAAAATGGTAGAAATTACCCTTAAAGACTGTCCGCAGTGCCAAGTGGTGGGGCGCGGTGATCCCCCAGCCCCGCTTCAAATGACACCATTACCATCGGGAGTGTGGCAGGAACTAGCCATGGATTTCTACGGCCCAATGCAGTCGGGCAAGTATGTGCTGGTGATTGTCGATGAGTACTCGAGATTCCCCATTGCCCGATTCGTCCCTTCCACCGGAGCAGCTGCCACGCTTGCCGTCCTAGACGAAGTGTTCGCAGCTTGGGGAGTACCCAAAGTAGTGAAGACGGACAATGGTCCTCCGTTCAATGGGCAGGAGTTCAGTGACTTCATGAAGTTAATGGACATTCGACACCGGCGGATAACACCGCTATGGCCACAGGCCAACGGCACTGTCGAGAGATTCATGGCCACCCTCAAGAAAACATTCCAGCAGGCAGTGCTTGACAGAAGGGACATGCAATCAGCCCTCAATGACGTGCTCCGCTCATACCGAACGACACCTCATGCCACCACAGGCAAATGTCCGGCGACGCTCATGCTGGGGCGCCCCGTTCGGACACGGATACCCACCTGGGAAGGAGCTCTACGACCCGTGTCCCCAAGTCGCATCCATCGAGAAATGGTGGCTACCGATCGGGCTCGCAAAGAGGGCATGAAAACGTATGCTGATGGCCGGAGACGAGCTCGATCGCTCTCTTTCCGAGAAGGGGACTGTGTGGTGGTTAAGCAGGAGCAATGTAAGAAAACGGACAGTAGGTTTCGAGCAGAGCCCCTGACGGTCACCCGACAAAAGGGAACCATGCTGACGGCAGAATCAGACAGTAGGCGCATCACTCGAAATGTGTCTCATTTTCAAAGATGTAGCTCGGCTCTGCAGGATGCGCTGGAGTCGCGGCTAGAGCCACCGAGAACTGAACAGACTGAGCAGCGACGCGAAACTGCCCCTGGCCTCACTGCAGTAGCAGAAGGCCGGTCTCTCAGACCACGACAGACAATTCGCCAGCCACGTCGGCTAATTGAGGAGATGTAAATTATTTGTGAGTTTGTTCTGTTAACAAAGGGGGAGATGTACTGGTGTGCGGTCTAGTAGTGGGAAGGGCGGAGCGTGGGAGGAGCAGGGGAAGAGGAGGTGCCAGGAAAGGGATAGTCGGTTAGAGTAGGGACGCCGAGGTATGAAGACGTAATAAAGAAACCTCCGTGAACGACCTGTGTCTGTCGTCATTGCGGGGGTGCCACAGGGGAACACGACAAAGGGCACCTGGATAGGAACAGCAGTGGCGTAACTCTAAAATGAAGGGGGCACCCTGCTGAATGGAACAGCTCCCAGCAGTACTATTTCTCACAGCTCATTATTTGGGCAGTTTTATGTAGCACGAACTGGACCCGAAAATACTGGAGCGCTTAACATAAGCACCAGTTACATTAGACAAGAACACATTCATTTTGCGGGCACTGAGAGATTAAATGACTTACACAAAATCACAGGAAGTTGACCCGACGCCGAGATTCGAACCTGGCTCCCAAGTCCCAAAGTCAAGAGCGTCCACACGCAGCTGTGTCTAAATTTGTCATTCAAGTTCCTCTGTGTTTATGCTGTTGTCTCTTTATTTGTTGATTTGTATTGCCCTGCTATGTGCACGGGTATTTTTTTCCCTTCCTTATCCAGATAGAAGAGTTCTAGGGCTTCAGAATAACGTGCATTGTGTGTTTTGTGCAGGGATTTATCTGTACTTATGAACGAGCTGTTTGCAGCAGATGTGCTGCACGTCTGAGTATCAAGTCACTGAAAAATACTTAGAGAGGTGAGAGGATAGACTCTTAGAGAAAAGCCTCATTAACAAGTAAATGGTCTTTCAAAGACCTGTGAAGTACTCGGGTGCGGCTGTGTATGTGCCCGGGAAGCTGTCTCTGCCCGGGCTGACACCTCATAACCCTCTAAGGAGGGGGAGACACCAGATGATTGGGGGTGTGATTCTATTGATGTAAATGAAGACCTTACTCAAAGAGCGGAGCCCCGGGAAATGGCTGGGGCATCAACAAAAGCGTTTTGTGTTACTGTAGGCGGGTCTGCTGGAGCACGGCAGGGCGGCAAAATGTACTAGTATTTTACTGTTTTTATATATAAATACAGATAAAGGAAAACTTGTTTTCCGTCTGTATTTATTTGTAAAAATCCGTTTAAACAGAAAAACGGGAGCCCTAATTATAATATAGTGCAAGACTCCCAGATGGATAGATCTGTCTCTAGGACTGGTAGATCAGGGGCGCTTTCGGACATTACAAGGAATTGGCTAGCGGAAGTGGGACTGGTGGATGTGTGGTGCGAGCGCAACCCAGTGGCAAGAGAATATACCTTCTTTTCCGCAGTCCACCAGACCTACACGTGCCTCGATTTCATCCTAACCTCTACTTGCATAACCCAAGCTACGATAGCAGTGGCAATAGGGGCAGCAGCAAAGTCAGATCATTCATCCATTATGTTATTACTGAAGTTGCCTGGGAGCCTGCCCCTCAGAGGCGGTGGCGACTGAATAGTAGGATACTCGCATATGAACATAATGTAGAGCAGATCTGGAAGTCCATCCAAGACTTCCTGGAAACAAATGATGACGGCTCGACTCCAATCGCACTGCTCAGGGACATTCTCAAGGTAGTCCTCAGGGGCCAATTGTGGGCTATCTCGGCGACCGTTAACAAAGAAAGGTGGGCTAAACAGGAGGCCTAAGAGGGCAAGGATTAAGAACTAGAAGAATTCCACCAACTTACTGGAGCGGTCCGAAGGAGACATCAACTTACCATGACGTGGAAACAATTAAAAGCGCTAGACACAGATCGGGCCGAATATGCTTTGGTGTGCACAAAACAGACGTACTATGAGGGAGGGAATAAGGGGGGTAGACTATTAGCACATAAACTGCGCTCCCAGGTTGCACAGTACCGAGTTGTGGAAATTTAGAATTCAGAGGGTGAGCGGTTGCGGGCAGATGACCTCATAGCGGGCGAATTCAAGCACTTTTATTCCACCCTCTACACAGCGGAACCGCTGGATGGGGTGGCAGCGATGGACTATGTGGCCGGCGCCCCTGTGACACAGCTTCCAACGCTGAAGGCGTCCACAATGGATGTAGATATCACCCGGGAATAGATAACTCAGGCGATCCGGAACCTGCCCTTGTGCAACGCTCCTGAGGAAGATGGCCTTGCCCCGGAATTGTATAAAACCTTCCGCTGGACCTTATTCCTATCCTTGTTCGCCTTTACAATTCTTTTAGTGAGACTGGTAGCCTCGCCCCTACTATGCAAATGGCCTCCATTATAGTTCTCTCAAAGCCAGACAAAAACCCCAAGAAATGTGCTTTCTATAGGCCCATATCTTTGTTAAATGTTGACCTGAAATTTTTTACTAGTGTGTAGGCGCGACTGGCCCCACACATGCAGGGACTCATAGACCCGGATCAAACGGGGTTCATCCCGGAGAGGAACTGCAGTGATGGAACCAAGAGACTGTAATTTCTTAGAAAAATTGCAGCGTACAGGGACACCGACCATGGTTTTGTCAGTGGACGCAGAAAAAGCTTTTGACAGGGTACACTGGCCATATCTGCAAGAGGTACTCACTAGATTCAGATTTGGGGAGAGGTTTCCGGCGCTGGGTCCAGTGTAATTATACTTCTCCGGAGGCTAAAGTTAAGGTAAATGGAATAGCATCCCAACCCTTTGGAATCTCACGGGGGACAAGACGGGGTTGCCCCCTGTCCCCTTTATTATTTGCATTGTACATGGAGCCATTTGCGGAGCGTATCCGCCAGCACGCTGGCATTGAGGGTCTGCTCATGGGCGACAGGGAACTTAAGATTTCGCTATACGTGGATGATGTACTTCTGATTTTGACGCAACCATTTACTTCCCTACCACACCTCATACAAGAGATGACAAATTTTGGCCAGGTCTCGGGATTCAAAGTTAACTTACAGAAAACACAAGCTCTTAGCCTGACAATCACCAGAGCAGATCGAATACCGTTGGTGAACATGTTCCCTTTTGAATGGGCCCCTGAGGGGCTAACATATTTGAGCATACCCTCCCCTCAACTGAACGCACAGCGAAATAAAATTATGCTGCTGTACTCACCATGACTAGATCTGAACTATTGAAAGGGAAAGCAAATACACTATCTTGGTTGGGTAGACTAGTGACGGTCAAAATGAAGCTACTTCCCCGGATTTTATACATCATGCAAACACTCCCTTTACAACACCCTGCCATGGTGATATCTAAATTACAACATCTTATTAGTGACTTCATATGGGGCAGGAAGAAAGCACACATGGCCCGAAACCAGACCTACTTGAAGCAGAAATATGGAGGACTTGGTATTCCCGACCTACAAAAGTACTACCAGGCGGCCCAACTTCGATATATGATAGAGTGGTATATAATGGAGTCAGAGAAGCATTGGTGCGCCAAAAGAAAATCCGGGTTCAGTCTCCGAAGGTTATCCATGGGAATGTCAAAGAAAATCCGACCTATTGGAATGGACATCTCGCCAGCCATTAGGGCAACGATGGGAGCGTGGGGCAAGGTACAAAAGAAAAGACTTCTCTGCACTCCAACATCCCCCCGACTCCCTTTATATGGCATCCAACATCCCCCGACTCCCTTTATAGGGCATCCGGAATTTCCCCCAGTGGCAACCAGGTAGGGCTATATCAAATGGCAGTAAGCTAATTGTAAAAGGCTAGGGGACCTTTTTGACGAGGAGGGAGTGATGGGATTTGCAAAACTGCATGCCTATTACGGCCTACCCTCAGACACCCAATGGCAATACATTGCGCTGCGACACTGGGTCACACAGCCCCACATGCACCCACATGCCAGCCGCTCCTTAACGGCATTTGAGAAGTGGTTTATTACCCGCCAATCAGATAAGAAACTGCTCTTGGATATATACTCCTTCCTTGTGGCACCTCAACAGAAGCCTAAATCACCAGCGCAGCGTAGGTGGGAGAATGAGTGTGAACGGGAATTCTCCGTCAAGGACTGGCAGGACATAATACATAGAGCAAGGGCGTCCTCATGTAGCACAGAAGGCAAAGAAATAAACTGGGACTATACTAGAGTGAGAATTGCAAAGTGGAGGGTGGGAGGGGACACAGTACTGGACACTGTGTCGGCAGGAACGCACCTTGATACATTTACTCTGGGATTGCCCAAAGATCCAACAATTCTGTCGGACATAGTTACTATTTATGACCCTGAACTACCCAGATTCCCAAGCAATGAAATATTGGGCCTTCCCAACACACTGACCTTCCCCCTCCGATCCTGCCGTGGAAGAGCCATTGCTCTGGCCTTGGGTGCAGCTAAACAAACTCTCCTACCTAGATGGGGCATGACTGGGGTCCTGACCCACTTGGATTGGTTACATAAAATATGGGACCTTGTGTGTATGGAAAGCCTGACAGCGGGAGCCAAAGGCATGCTACAGCGCTTTGATAAAACATGGGGCTCTACTATTAAGTTCCTTTCCAACGAATTTTTGGAATTGACGTGCCCGGTATATTTGCGGGTACTACGCCTAACACAGGCAGTTCACGCGGAGGGATGATCCATCCGCTAGACTCCTATGATACACATCCAAATTGAGCAACAGGGTTAGAGATCTCAACTGGCTGTCGGACGCCCCCTCCTTTCTTTCTCCCTTTCTCTTTTTATAATTTTGTTTTCTTTCCTTATATTTTTGAATGTTGATTGCTACAGTTATTCATCCCACTGGCCTGTGGATGTAGGTGGCTGCTGATGTGATCAGTTAAAAAGTGAATAATAAGATTTAAACCATAAATGGTTCACAGCCCACATGCATGTGAGTGCCTCCCATTCAATAACAGAATAGCGTTCTTCAGCCCCTTTCAGTGACCGCGAGGCAAAAGCCACAACTTTCTCCTCCCTGTCTACTACCAGAGACAGGACTACACCCAACCCTTTCTTGCTGGCATCGGTGGTGATTATGCTTCTTCTTCTTGCATCAAAATGTTCTAAAGTAGGCATTTCCGCAATCTTATCCTTGACCTCCCCCAAGGCTCTTTCACATCCTTGAAACCACCCAAACCTGCACCCTTTTTCAAGAGCAGTCTTAAGGGCTGAACCACACTCGCAAAGTTGGGTATGACCTTCTAATAGTATTCTGCACGTCCTAAGAATGACCTCTCTTGTTCCCTGTAACATGGCGTTGGTGCTGCTCTAAAGGAGCTGGCCAAATCCAACTTGGGACTAATTCCATCTCCAGAAATTGTGTGTCTTAAATAGGAAACAGTGCTCACCCTAAATGTACATTTCTCTCTTTTCAGGGTGAATCTACTGTTATTTAGTCTACCAAGACCTCCTTCAACATGGCATCATGACTCCATTTGTAATCTCCGTAAATTAAAATATTGTCCTGGATTAACATCACAGATCTGATGCCTTTTAGCACCTCTTTCATCACCCTCTGAAAGCAAGCAGCGGCCGAGGCCAACTGTTGGACTTGGCCCTTTTTGCAGGGTCATCCCTGAAACTTTTTGCCTCCCTCCTGTATTTTTTCTGACCTCTTATTGGCTGTTTTATGACTCTGGGCACTTTACCACTGCTAATCAGTGCTAAACTGCATATGCTCTCCCTATGTTAAATTGATGTATTGATTAGTGACTCCATGATTGGGTTATTTGATTTACTTGTCAGACCCTAGTACAGTGCACCATGTGTGCCCAGGGCTTGTAAATCAAATGCTGCTGGTGGGCTTGCAGCACTGGTTGTGCCACCCACAGAAGCAGCTTGTAAAGTGTGTCTCAGGCCTGCCATTGCAGAGCCTGTGTGCAGTCTGTGACTACCATGTCGACTTGGTAAGTGCACCCACTTGCCAGTCTAAAGCATCTCTAGAGTAGGATTTTTGGCCAACAACTTCTCCTGTACACTTGGATTATTGGTGCAATTCACCAACTGGTCTCTGATTAGAGAGGCATTGAGATCTGAAAACTCTCTCTTCCTACTAATTCCAAAGTACAGAGTTCACTGCACGGTTGCCAGGGCGTGCACGCATTGTCTTCACATCGTCGCATCAAGGGCGCCATCTTATCACATCGCACCAGATTGTCGCATCACATCGAGGCGCCATCTTGCCGCATCACAATCGGCCCGCAAAACGAGAATCTACGCATCACCTCCTCTCCGGTAAGGATCAAGACGCATCCCCTACTCTGCGCATTGAGGCGTGATGCATCGTCTCTCCTGAAGCAAGGAACCAACACATCTCCAACGCTGCAAGCTTTTTGTTTATTTTGAGTTATGCATCCAGGTACTTTTGTGAGAACTGTGTCGCATTTACCATCAATGTGAACTAAGTTAATTCTACCATCTTTAAGTCAATTTTGAGTACAGTATTGTGGATTTTTGTCATTTGTGATCTTGTGTTAAGTCTATATAAAGACTACTTATTTTTATAAAACCTATGTGGTGTCCATCTGTAGTGTTTTCACTGTATTACTGTATGTGTTCACAAATGCTTAACACAATGCCTCTGAGATAAGCCTGTCTGCTCGTGCCAAGCTACCAAGGGGGTGAGCACGGGTTATCCAGTAGTGTAATCCCTTTTCCCTGACTTAGAAGCAAGGGTCCCTATTTGGTCAAAGGTACCTACCTCTGCCAACTAGAGACCCCCAGTTCTAACACCAACCCAAAAGGCATTCTGATTAACCGGAAAGCACCCAAAGGCGTGATGAAAGAGGTAAGTGCCCTGAAATCCTGCAACACCTGATGGGAAGCTGCTGAAAGGTCCATGACACTAAATATCTTTGCTTCTCCTAGCATGGTCAAGGCCTCACTAATGTTGGGCAAAGGTTGGCGGTCCACTTAAATACCCTGGTTCAAACCCCTAAAGTATACACACATTTTCAGCTTCATGCCATTGTTCTTTGGGGCTAGGACCAACCACTCAGAACCTTCAATCTCTACCATTACACCCAGACAAAGCAGTTTATCTAGTTCTTCCTGTAAAGGTCTTAACATAAGGTGGAGTGCTTTTCTGACCTTGTGCACAACTGGTTTGTCAGTGGATGTTAAAATATACTTGTGCTTGAAATCTTTCAACTAGCCAAGTTTCTCTGTAAACCCTTTCAGAAACTCCTCAACAATGTCTACATAATCGCTGACATGTGTTACTAAAAGTACCTGATCAGGTGAGTTGGAGTTTAAAGTGATGGCTTTGGTAGCATCACCCTGAGAGACTATCACCTCCTTTGGCTATTTGACCTTACCAATGGTTTCACGTCCCTTGAAGTTGATGGTCATTCCAGTGTAGCTAAACAAACCCATTTTCTGCCCCCCAATATCCCTCCTAATTATTATAAGGCAGCAAAAGGCTAATGCTCTCCTTTACAAATATTTGGTCTTAAATCTTGTCTCCAATTAATGTAAACGAAGAGCCTGAGTCAGCCAAAACTGGTACAATTCTCCCACCAATTTCAATGTCACATTTAGACATGACTATACATCACCGGTCAATACCACCACCCACTTGTTTAATTTCACGGTCGGAAGTGCTGATGTGCAAAATGCATCTTGATTTACTTCAGAAGACATGACCACATTGTTAATCACGGGGCTTCTACAGGCTCTGGCAAAGTGACCCTTCCTGCTGCAATTCCTACAGTTGGCATTGTGTGCAAAACAGTTTGGATTGTTAGATGGTTGGGTGGGACTACCACATTTATAACATTTAGCTTTTGAGTCCTTTTGTCCATCATCACCAACCTTAAGTTGCTCAGTCAGTCACTTTCTGTATCACTCCCATTTCTCCATATAGGCTCTTATTGTCGGTCATATCTGTAGCCACTCTGGCAAGGGTGGGAGTTGAAACATCATGCATTTGCTTAACCAATCATGTATGTTCCATGCTCTCCACAATGGCTAAAGCATCTCTAGAGTAGGATTTTTGGCTAACAACTTCTCCTGTACACTTGGATTATTGGTGCAATTCACCAACTGGTCTCTGATTAGAGAGGCGGTGAGATCTGCAAACTCTGACCTTCAGGGACCATTTTCATTGGTACACTGCTACACTGGTAGGTGTAGCAGTGTGCGACCAATCTGATGTAACTTTATATTCAGGCTCCCTTGAGCCGGTGGAGTCGACGGACTCATGGTTACGCACCTGCGCGCTAAGAGAGGTACTAGACCTGATTATGTTTTTAGCAGCTTACACAGCAACCCCACTCTCATTTTCCTACTCCCTGCTGACGAGAGGCAACTACTTCGAAACACGTGTCCAGGGATGGCACACGCCACGCATACTTGCACGCACTCTTGAGCATAGGTGTATCCGCCGACGCTGACCTTCAGGGACCATTTTCATTGGGGGAACACGACTGGTAGGTGTAGCAGTGTGCGACCAATCTGATGTAACTTTATATTCAGGCTCCCTTGAGCCGGTGGAGTCGACGGACTCATGGTTACGCACCTGCGCGCTAAGAGAGGTACTAGACCTGATTATGTTTTTAGCAGCTTACACAGCAACCCCACTCTCATTTTCCTACTCCCTGCTGACGAGAGGCAACTACCTCGAAACACGTGTCCAGGGATGGCACACGCCACGCATACTTGCACGCACTCTTGAGCATAGGTGTATCCGCCGACGCTGACCTTCAGGGACCATTTTCATTGGGGGAACACGACTGGTGGGTGTAGCAGTGTGCGACCAATCTGATGTAACTTTATATTCAGGCTCCCTTGAGCCGGTGGAGTCGACGGACTCATGGTTACGCACCTGCGCGCTAAGAGAGGTACTAGACCTGATTATGTTTTTAGCAGCTTACACAGCAACCCCACTCTCATTTTCCTACTCCCTGCTGACGAGAGGCAACTACTTCGAAACACGTGTCCAGGGATGGCACACGCCACGCATACTTGCACGCACTCTTGAGCATAGGTGTATCCGCCGACGCTGACCTTCAGGGACCATTTTCATTGGGGGAACACGACTGGTAGGTGTAGCAGTGTGCGACCAATCTGATGTAACTTTATATTCAGGCTCCCTTGAGCCGGTGGAGTCGACGGACTCATGGTTACGCACCTGCGCGCTAAGAGAGGTACTAGACCTGATTATGTTTTTAGCAGCTTACACAGCAACCCCACTCTCATTTTCCTACTCCCTGCTGACGAGAGGCAACTACCTCGAAACACGTGTCCAGGGATGGCACACGCCACGCATACTTGCACGCACTCTTGAGCATAGGTGTATCCGCCGACGCTGACCTTCAGGGACCATTTTCATTGGGGGAACACGACTGGTGGGTGTAGCAGTGTGCGACCAATCTGATGTAACTTTATATTCAGGCTCCCTTGAGCCGGTGGAGTCGACGGACTCATGGTTACGCACCTGCGCGCTAAGAGAGGTACTAGACCTGATTATGTTTTTAGCAGCTTACACAGCAACCCCACTCTCATTTTCCTACTCCCTGCTGACGAGGGGCAACTACCTCGAAACACGTGTCCAGGGATGGCACACGCCACGCATACTTGCACGCACTCTTGAGCATAGGTGTATCCGCCGACGCTGACCTTCAGGGACCATTTTCATTGGGGGAACACGACTGGTAGGTGTAGCAGTGTGCGACCAATCTGATGTAACTTTATATTCAGGCTCCCTTGAGCCGGTGGAGTCGACGGACTCATGGTTACGAACCTGCGCGCTAAGAGAGGTACTAGACCTGATTATGTTTTTAGCAGCTTACACAGCAACCCCACTCTCATTTTCCTACTCCCTGCTGACGAGGGGCAACTACCTCGAAACACGTGTCCAGGGATGGCACACGCCACGCATACTTGCACGCACTCTTGAGCATAGGTGTATCCGCCGACGCTGACCTTCAGGGACCATTTTCATTGGGGGAACACGACTGGTAGGTGTAGCAGTGTGCGACCAATCTGATGTAACTTTATATTCAGGCTCCCTTGAGCCGGTGGAGTCGACGGACTCATGGTTACGCACCTGCGCGCTAAGAGAGGTACTAGACCTGATTATGTTTTTAGCAGCTTACACAGCAACCCCACTCTCATTTTCCTACTCCCTGCTGACGAGAGGCAACTACCTCGAAACACGTGTCCAGGGATGGCACACGCCACGCATACTTGCACGCACTCTTGAGCATAGGTGTATCCGCCGACGCTGACCTTCAGGGACCATTTTCATTGGGGGAACACGACTGGTAGGTGTAGCAGTGTGCGACCAATCTGATGTAACTTTATATTCAGGCTCCCTTGAGCCGGTGGAGTCGACGGACTCATGGTTACGCACCTGCGTGCTAAGAGAGGTACTAGACCTGATTATGTTTTTAGCAGCTTACACAGCAACCCCACTCTCATTTTGCTACTCCCTGCTGACGAGAGGCAACTACCTCGAAACACGTGTCCAGGGATGGCACACGCCACGCATACTTGCACGCACTCTTGAGCATAGGTGTATCCGCCGACGCTGACCTTCAGGGACCATTTTCATTGGGGGAACACGACTGGTAGGTGTAGCAGTGTGCGACCAATCTGATGTAACTTTATATTCAGGCTCCCTTGAGCCGGTCGAGTCGACGGACTCATGGTTACGCACCTGCGCGCTAAGAGAGGTACTAGACCTGATTATGTTTTTAGCAGCTTACACAGCAACCCCACTCTCATTTTCCTACTCCCTGCTGACGAGAGGCAACTACCTCGAAACACGTGTCCAGGGATGGCACACGCCACGCATACTTGCACGCACTCTTGAGCATAGGTGTATCCGCCGACGCTGACCTTCAGGGACCATTTTCATTGGGGGAACACGACTGGTAGGTGTGGCAGTGTGCGACCAATCTGATGAGATCTGCAAACTCTCTCTTCCTACTAATTCTCTGCTGCTAATCGAGGCGGCCATATTGCATGAGGCAAATTAACAAACCTGCTGGTTTCAAAGACACTCTTATATTTATCATTTTGAGGGAAGCTGAAGCCTTTGCAGCCAAAAATTATACAAAACCTTTAGGGAGGAGGGAAACTCTATAGACAGCTATCTGACTTTCTATTTGTTTTTCTCAGTGTTTTATATAGCATGAACTTGACCCAAAGGTATCAGAGCGCTTTACACGAGCACCAGTTGCGTTACAGATAGACACATTGATTTTTTTTTGTTGGGCATGGGGAGATTAAGTGATTTGCCCAGAATCACAGGAAGTTGAGCATCCCTGCCGAGACTTGAACCCGGTTCCCCAGCTTAGAGGTCGACCACACTAACCATAAGGCCACACCCTCTCCTCACTCCCACCCCATGACCCCCTCAGAATCTCATCACTGACCACAATACAATTAGTGTAGGATGAAGGTCTGCATTATGAACGATTCACAGTGGCTTTAATTATGATCCAGTTACAGGATCATTTCTATCACGATAAACGCCAGATGACGACTTGTTTACCTATCTTACTCACACAGTCCACTTCCCTATCTGGTTGTTTCGCTGATCTCTCCGACATGGAGTGTAATCATCTAAGAAAATTGGACACAAAACTGGAGTTGGGTGGCCACCAAGCCTACAAAATCATATACCCTCCACATCAAATGAAGAATGCATCCAAAAGCTGAAAACACAAACACCTAAAAGTGTGCCCAGAAACTCTAATTTCTGATCCTTAGTTCTGCTTGAAAAAAGGAACTACTATGAGCGATCTTATCCTTTAAATTAAAAGACGAGCACAATGGAGGAACTCTTTGTATTAATTTCTCCCACAGCGTAAAACATTATGTAGCCCCCTCTCCCACTTACAGAGCAGATGCAACCATCTACCTTTATAAACATTGAATTATCCTCATCAAGTTCTTAGACTACAACCTTGAACTATTCAATGAAATTTTCTCTAACATCAAAAATGCGATGATCAACAATCAATATGCCCCCTCCCAAGTCGGTCCTCGTCCACCAGATTACACACACAATTCACAAGTACTGTCCCCGCTTATGTGCACTACTTTCAGCGCTCCACACCTCTCACCTCCTCTTCCCACCATGGCGACCAACATACATAACACCAACACCTCACCTCCTACAGTGAAGCATAGGCTCCCTCTGGGAATCACCAAATTGAGTTGCACCCATACTTCTCACCCACATAAACAATCGCAGTGATACTCGACCACACTAGTAACACCATGACCCCCCACTAGTCCAACATCCGCCAAACACTCCTATATTGATACTACTAGCTTCCCTTTGACATTCCCATGAACCACTCAATGATAACCTTCGGAGACTGAACCAGCATCTCTCAAGAACAACATGACCTATACGAATCCAGCGCTCTTACACAGCCAGCCTTTGAGCTCTACCCTATCGCCAACTTATCCACCTCTCAGTTGGCTCTCCATGACCAGTGTTATACCAACACAACACTCTTGGGCATCAATCCTCTGGGCTCAAAGTTAAAAACAACAACATCCCTTTCCCACACAACACTTGAATCCAGACTCTCTGAGATCTCACGGGACCTGCAACAACCTAAGGATGACTTACACAGCCTTATTAACATCACCCTAGAGCTGGTGAATAATAATTGGCCCAACAGGAATCCTGGGAAGATCAAGAACAACCATGCCCAATCTACCAACTTCCACAGCTTCACACTCCCTACCAACTTGAGCTCCACAATCCCTATTGCTCCTCACCTAAGATGGAAAACCACTCCATATCCTAATGACCCCACTAGACCCGGTGGACCTTAATACCACTTTCTGACAAAGACCTTTACGCTCTCCTCTACCCCTATAACTCAACATCTTCAGACCACATAGACACTCTGGAACTAATCCAAATAAACGCCTTCGAACCTACTCAGGGAACCTAGGACAAACTGCAGAGCTATTAACAACACAAACCTCACAAACATCTCCCTCACTTAGTCTACCTCAGTTGATACTATATCTCATCTGAAATGCATCTTACTCAATTGCAGATCAGTTGTTAAACACACAGCGGATATTGTTGACTTCATCCTTACAAATGATCTTGACCTCATAATTCTCACTGAACCATAGTTTAACAATTAATTCCTCCTCACATTTCACTGACCTTCTTGTTACTCCGGGTTATGACATCTTTAGATTGGATAAAACTGACAGAACAGGGGGAGATATTGCCTGCATTCACTGCAACAATCTTGCAGTGAAACAGTCACAAACCGTTGCTCTTTCCTCATGCGATTACCTTTGCATCGACATTGCACGTGACAACAGACCACTATGCAAACTGCATGCAAACTATCATCCACCAGGAGATAAACTTCAGTTCTTAGAACAAATCATGTAAATCATCTCTTCCAATGTGGGACAGCACTGCATCTCGATCTTCCTTGGAGATTTCAACCTCTTTTATGACCTCAATCTGATCCAGATTTGCTACAGTGATACTCATAACAAGGGTGCAACGGTAGATCTAATCCTAGCCAAGCCCAGTTCCATTCTACTCTAATCTATAGTCCCCTGTGATTGGACAGACCACCACTGCTTCATCTTCCTCATCACAGAATTGTTGATATCTAATAAGGCCCAACCAAACAAACCTAAACACTGGAAAAGGAGCTTAAGAAATGTAAATTCGAATGATCTGACAGCCATCAGCAAAAACATCTTACCCTGTTCAGCAGATTGGTAGAATGTCCACAAACTCACAGACCATTATAAAATTTCCATGACAAACATCCTAGACTTAACTGTACCTCTTCAGCTAAAAAGACTATCCACCAAAAACTCTAAACCATGGTACAATTATAGCATTAATGCAGAAAGATGTAATTTGAGACTAGCTGAATGTAAGTGGAGATTCTCTCTGTCCCTTGATCACCTGATCAGCTGAGATCACTTAGGCACATCAATATCAAAAACACCAGAAGCTCAAAAACAAACTTCTTCAGAAATCAGCTTGATAAAGCTAGAAACAACTTAAAAAACTATTTGAAGTGGTCAAACTTCAATCAAATAGTTATCCCAATCCTACTCCTACTGGATCAAGTCTGCAATCAAACTGTGAGGATTTTGCCTCCTTCTCCCTGGTAAAGATACAAAAAATTGAAATTGAGCTAATGACAGCAATGGAGCACCTTCTGAAATCTCCACATCCCAGCCTCTCCCCACCCTCGATTGCTGTGTGGAACTCATTCAAAGATTATCAAGAAAATGACATTCTCAAAATGATCACAGCTCTGAAACCCTCAAGCTACTTCAAAGACCCTTCGCCATCTAATTTCCTTAATGATTTCAAATTGTCCTTACTACCGCTCTGGACCAAGATAGTAAATGCTTCATTACATCAAGGCACTATCCCATATTGCACAAAGTCCGGTCAGGAAACTCCTATTCTGTGAAGAATCCCATGGCAGATCATACAGACCTAAACAACTTCTGCCCTATCACTAACATACCGACCCTGACTAAGCTCCTGGAGAAATGAGTTCACATCCAACTAGGCAACCACATAAAACAATTCCAACAGTTACACCAATTCCAAATTGGCTTCCGCCAAGGACACAGCACTGAATCAGGTCTAACACACATAGTAGAAGATGCACGAAAAATGCTGGATCAAAATGAATCCTGCCTACTAATTCTCCTTGGCCTATCGCCAGCTTTAGACACAGTTAAACATGACAGCCTCCTTGAACTTTTGGAATGGATGATGGGGCTTTCGGGGTCCATATTTAATTGGTTCACCTCCTTCCTCCACAACAGATCCCAAAGAATCAAGATTAACCAGTACCTCTCCAATTCTTCACCTGTCAGACTGGGGGTTTCACAGGAATCAACGCTCTCACCCACCCTCGTTCATGGAGCTACTAACTGAAATTCTGAACTGTCCAACATCCACTATCAGATGTACGCCGATGTTAGACTTGGCTTTTTCAGCGGGTTTACCCCCAGACTTTTTGCTTTTTGACCCTGTTTTTGTTGGTTTCAGGACTCTGGACACTTTACCACTGCTATTCAGTGCTAAAGTGCATATGCTCTCCATGTAAATTATGTTATGGATTGGTGCTTCCATGCATATTAGATTTCCTGGTAAGTCCCTAGTACAGGGCCTATAAATCAAATGCTGCTAGTGGGCTTGCAGCACTGATTGTGCCACCCACAAGAGCAGCCTGTAAATGTGACTCAGACCTGCCACTGCAGTGTCTGCGCGCAGTTTGCAACTTCCATGTTGACCTGGCAAGTGCACCCAGTGCCAGGCCCTAACTTTCCCTTTCCTTATATGTGAGTCACCCCAAAGGTAGGCCCAAGGTACCAAGGTAGCCCCCTGGGCAGGGTGCAGTGAATGTGAAAGGTTGGACATGTACTGAGGTGTGTGGCATGTCCTGATAGTGAAATACGGCCAATTTAGTTTTTCACTATTGAAAGGCTATCTGTCCCTTAGGATAGAATTGGAGTTAATTTAATACATCTTATACATATTACTTCCAATTTGGACAATATCGAAAGGTTCAGTTTAGTATGCCTGAACTCAGAATATAAAAATGCATCTTTTAGTAAAGATGATTGTTATATTGCGTGTTTTAAAATACCACTTTTAGAAAGTGGGTATTTTCTTGCTTAGCCATCCTGTGTGCCTCTGCTGGTTTATGTATTGACTGTCTGGCTTTGGAGTGACAGGGGCTGGGGATGTGCATTCTCTCAGGGTCTACAGGGGGGGCTGATGTGTGTCCTGCCTTTCCTGAATGAGACAGGGCTGGGCTGAATAGACCTGGGCTGCATTCAGAGTGGTGGGAGGAGATTTCCCTTACACCTGAACAGGCCCTGTCTGCCTTGAACAATGCTGTCTCCACCTCCTGCCAGGAAGCTGCACCAGAGAGGCCAGAATTAGTTTTGGTAACCGACGCCGTCAACGACACCGCTGCCAACTCCGTGTCCTGAAGGCACCGCAGAGGGCACCGCCGCACCTTACACCGTTAACCTGGTCTCACCAGCGATGTAAACTGACGCCGCCACTGCTTGTACCGTGACTTGTGGGCACCGCACCACCTCGCTTCACGCAACTGCCCTCGTATCACCAACAAGGTCCCTCCCCACTGACATCAGCACCGCTGCTTGCACCAGGGTTCGAGGGCAGCGCTCGTAAGTTACACCGCGCACCACCCTCATCCCACACGGCAGGCTACCGACGGCAGCGCAACCGACTCCAATTCGTCAGCCGATGACAACACTTCAGCAACGACGACGCCGCTGCTTGCACCGTGACCAGCCAGCACCGCAACAATCACTGCATCACTTCGCACAGCAGCCCTAGTCTCACCAACAACACTAGACGACTGTCACCGAGCCGCTGCCTGCACTGTGACTTGAGGGCACTGCATGTCGCACCGCTGCACTTCGCACCGTAGCCCTGACACCAGTGCTCCCGACTTCTACCGCGAGGCTTTCGATCTGCAAAGCATGTCTCCTGCACAGACGCCTGCGGACGCCGGCTCTTTGGGGCTCAACGAGAGGTTGTCAGCGCCCTACATTTCTAAAAGGTACTGTTTTGCAGGCCTTTCTGACACAGTGGCTATCCCGCGATGCTGCGGTCAGCCAGAAATGTTTGGATTTGTTGTTCACGATGCCGTGATACCCCCGGACAGAGCTATTGACTTCAAGGAACTGTATTTTTTGATTATTGAGAATACTGAGAAATATATGGTGGATTTATTTTTTATTATTTTTGGTCTTGATGTTACAGATAAAAATTATTTATTTTTCTAAAGCTGGTGTGGTGTCCTTTTGTAGTGTTTTCACTGTATTACTGTTGGTTATGTGCAAATGCTTCATACACTGCCTCTGAGATAAGCCTAACTGCTTGTGCCATGCTACCAAGGGGTTGAGATGGGGCTATTTTAGGAGTGTAACGCCCTTGCCCTGACTAGCAAGAAAAGATCCCTTCTTGGAAAAATGTACCTACCTCTGCCAACTAGAGACCCCCGTTTCCAACAGCGGACGACACCCAATTGTACTTGAAAATCTCTTCCCCTGAAGATATACGATTTCGTAACACTGGTCTCCAAAAAACTCAAAACTGGTTTACAAGCAGCCACTTCAAATTAAATGTTCATAAAACGGAATTCCACCCAAACAGTCCTTGGATATCGAAGAATGGATGAAGCAACTAACAGCTCTTGTTGCCTTCCATATATTACAGATTTCACAAGATCACTTGGAATAACCCTGGACAAGAACCTGAAAGTGCAGGAGCACATCACTTCTACCACTAAATGAGCTAACTTCCAAATGAACATCCTAAGGAAAATTAAACCCTTCCTTCCACTCGCCGACTTCAAATCAGTGGTTCAAGCCCTAGTGATTTCCAGGTTGTACTATGGAAGCGCAACCCTCTGTGGCCTACCTAGATCAACGTTGGTCTATTTAAGGGCCTCTCTTAACTCTGCTGCAAGGCTCATCACAGGATCTAAAAGATACAACCACATCACTCCTGATCTACAGGCTCTAAATTGGCTCCCATTTGAAGCAAGAGTTGAGTTAAAAATCACATGTATGACCCATAAAACCCTACATCTTAACACCCCTTTGTACCAAGCACAAAAATTGGAGTGATCTGGTGGCTGTAGATCTTCTAGAAGCTCCAACAGCTTATTGTTGAAACTCTGTAAAAAGAATACTTATAACCAAGTTTTCTCTGGCATTACCCCGCGAATCTGGAACACCCTGTCCCCTGAAATCACACTGAACCCTTCACCCCTATCATTTAAAAAGAAAGTCAACGTGGTACTAATGAACAAGTTCTTGCTCTAAGGTTCATGCACTTTAGTAGCCTACCACATTAGCCCACATTTGCTAAACTCATGTAAAGTATTGGACTTTTATGATCATGTTTATTTTGTGGGCAGCTTGGTCCCTATGGTGGCCTCCTGAATCATTTTGGGACTCACCGCATCCTGTTTTGCTCTTAATTTAGTTGTTTCTTTTACTGTTTCTTCCTTCCTGAGCACTTGTAAAGCACGCTGATACCCTCTTGGGTAATGTTTGCGCTATATATATAAATACAATTGAGCAAGGGTTTTTAAGGAGGCTACATACTTCCCTACCCTCTCTCCCTGGCTTGGACTCTCATGAAGAATTAGCATCTTTCCATAATGACATTTATACAGGGCCCAAAATGTTTCTCTATCACCACTAAAGACATCTCCTAGAGAATTCTGGATTTCCCATCACCATTGCCAATGGTCACAGGATTGAGATTCTGATAAATGTCACGACCTTCAATTTCCAAGTTGTGAATTAAAAACCCCTGTTTTCAGGCACAGGACATTTTTTCGCCCCCAATGGCAATCAAATATGAGTCAAATAATTGTATCCACTTTTCCCCTAACAACAAAGGTTTCCCACTTTCTGATAAGAATTGTGGTGGTTGAGACATGATGGCAGCTGCCATCATAAAGCACCTGTAACCCAATTAAAAATAACAATCTACAAAAACAAGCTAACAGAAAAGATTAAAATAATAAGTTAATTCAAAAAGTTAAAATAGCAATGCTGCGTTTTTCACTTAGTTCACTTCCTAGAAATTCAACCGGGACTTCAACATTAATATGCACTGCTATTATCAATTGTAACCGCCGGTTGTGCAGTATGGTGGCCCATTCAGGTAAGTACACACACGTTGTCTCTTAAGGCAGAGTGAGTAATAATCTTTTTACTGCAAGTTGTCAGACGTCTTACCCGAATGCTGAAAGAAGAAGTTCATACCTAAAGTGGATATTCTGTAGATTGAATCAGCATATAACGGTGTCAACAAGTTGTGATCGCAATCAATTGTGTGGTAAATGCCACACTCTTTTAGGGGTTATTCCTGGAAGGGTCTCCCTCTCGTCTGGGCTTTACTCTGCCCGGCATACCACAAAGCAGCTTTCAAAGAAGGATTAGACTGCCACTGACTCAAGGTTCCTGCGTCGATTTCAGCGCTGGGGGTCCTATGTAGTTTGTGGCCTCACGTGACTCGCTCTTCAGGAATAGTGCAGGATGGCGTTCACTTTACACCAGGGCTTAGAATTGCCCAACTGCACCAGATTGCCTCCCAATTCTTCACCGGGCTGCAATCTCCCACAGGGAGGCTCATTCCTACCTGTACTCATGACCCTTGTCGCCTAACACTTCACCGCTAGACCGCAACACCAGCGCCGTGCAGCACTCAAAAGCATAAGCGAACTGCATGCTGTTGAAGGAGCAGGGTTTTCCGTAAATAAAACCTGCTTGGATTAAACCATCCACGGTGTAAAGTTATTAACAAAGATTGAAATTAATCGGAAATAATTAACATGCTGTAGTGAAAAGAAATAAGAAAGGTGTGGGAAAATGACACTGTGCTTAAGAAGGCCACAAAAGATTTCTGTACCATGAGCAAAAATACGAAAAAGAATGTTTATTGTTTATTAATATAACTAAGCAAATATTCATTACAGAATATTAGCTTAAAATGATTGAGTTTATATTAGACTAATGAAAGATTGAAATGAAGTTATGAAATGGAGCTTTATTTTTGAACTAATAATAAAAATGGTTTATTTTTCCTAGAGAAAACTGCACGTTTTACAAGAAAGTCTCAACATTGGCGCTAGGGTTCATTTTTATTTTTTAAATGTAGAAATGCAGAAATACGTTTTATTCTTCAGAGCTGTGTATTGTGTTCCTTATTCTCGGGTGACTGCTACGTGTCTAGTGTATCTACGGCGCTTCCTACTGTCCAAGGAAAAGTGTATTCCTGTGATAAACTGTATTGGTAAATGTTTCAAAGGTGCATCCGAAAATGCGTGTGTCGAGGAAAGAGAAGATTTGATTTTCTCTGCTGAAGGACGATGACAGCATGAAACTAAAACAATGGACGTTTGAAAGGAAAGAGCGACGGAAGTGGTGTGACTTAACACCCTATGCTACCAATCAGAGAAAGAGTTTTCTGGATTTTACTACAAGAATAAGCCTGAACTGATTAACATTATGGTATAATTATTAGTGATAGATTCCGCTGAGAGGGAGTGTTGGTGTTAGATCTATCTGAGGCCTTTGTGTGAGCTCTTTCTTTGACACTCTACTTGAATTCCACTGTAAGAGCTGTGGAAATTCCTAACCTACCCCTCTCTGAATAAAATATCCAAGTTGTAGGAGTTTCAAATCAATTGATCAAAACTCCAGTAACAAAACCAATGAAAGTACAGATAGGAATCTTCAGAGATATACACAGACTTGTGGTGTGTTATATAAGTCCAGTTAACCTTTTAGGTAGAGACTTATTGTGCAAAATGAATTGTACCATTTATTGTACAGTAAATGGAATAGTATTCCAAACCAAATACGAGGATGTCGTCTTTAAGATCGCAAGACAAGGGACAGAAGTGAATGATTTGTATCCTTTACTTACAGTGAAGGATTTGTCTGTTGAATTGAGAGAAACTGTGTTGAATGATGTGTGGGACTTACAGGGAAAGACTTTGGATTGAAGAGATGAGTTGACCCTATTCAAATCACAGTGAGACAAGATGCAGAATTTGCAAAAATACACCTTACAAAATGAGTCCTGAAACAATTGTAGGAGTAACGCCTGCAATTGAAATGATGATTGAACAAGGTATTTTAAAAGTAATACTAAGCAGTCCTTGTAATTCGATTATTATGGGAACTAAGAAACCAAGCGGAAAGTATTGAATTGCTCAGGATTTAAGGAAAATAAATCAAATAGTGGTACCTTGTTGTCCAATAGTGCCAAACCCAGCAGCAATTCTCTATCAAATTCCATGTGATGCAGAGTGGTTCACAGTGATCGATATGTGTCAAGCATTTTTCTCGATACCCTTACATCTGGATAGTCAATATTTATTTGCATTCCGGTTTGGAGACAGTGTCTTGGCATGGGGCCGAGTTTCACAAGGGTAGACTTGAAGCCCTTCAATTTTCAATCAGATTTTAAAAAAGGTGCTTAGAGTGATGGGTAAGGCCCATAACTCAGTATATAGACGATTTGCTTGTTGCATCAAATACAAGAAAAGCTTGTGTGACATATACCATTGCTCTACTGAACCATTTGGCAGTAGGTGGGCATAACGGGTCACCAGTAAAAATTTAATTTTTGCCAAAAAGACATAATATATTTGGGGCATAAAATTGAAAAAGGAGCCAGAAAAGTGTCACAAGATTGTACAAATGCGATTTTACAAATGAAACCTCCAAAAACACAGAAAGAAATTCAATGTTTTGGGTATGGTTGGATACTCCAGACAGTGAATCAATGGATTTGCATTGATAGCAAAGCCATTACAGAAACTGAATCACAAAGATGTGTCAGACCTGATATAATGGGATGAAGAAAGTATAAGAGCATTTGTTGAGTTGTGAGACAGCCTTTGTCGAGCACCAGCATTAAGAATGCCAGATTTTAATAACAAATTTGCATTGTTCGGGTACGAAAGAGACGGTTGTGTACTTTCAGTTCTAACGTAAATGCATCAAACTGCACATCATCCTGCAGCATATTTTTCAGCAACACTGGATTGTGTAGCTGCAGCTTTACCGGGTTGTCTATAAGCAGTTGCTGCTACTTGTGTAAGTTTGGAACACAGTGAGGCAATTGTGATGGGACATCCATTGAGAGTGTTCTGTTGAGATTTGGTAACACTAACTCTAACACAGCATCTTACGAGTAGTCGGTTAACAAAATATGAACGAGTGATACTGGGAGCTGAAAATGTGACAGTGACAAGATGTACGAATCTGAATCCAGCGACCTTGTTGCCAAATCCAGATTGTGAAATGGTGGTTGATGAAGTAGATCATGATTGTCTGGATGTAACTGAATTGTGTACAAAACCATTCCATTTGTAAACTTTATTTCGATCAAAAAGATCATAAAAGTTGCATAAAATACATATAAAAGGCAAACTTGAGCATAATAAAAAGGATTAAAAAATTGATTTTTTTTAAAATAGACCATGGAAAATATACATAGCAGCATACAATTTTTTAGTACTTAAGACGCTTAATCCACATTGCATGTAAAAAACGTGAAACAGCAAACACTACAACAGTACTTGTGTCAGTGGCTAAGATGCGGTAGGCTTCGGTACATCTTGTAAATCCTAGATTCCTACATAAAGGAATGAGCCAATACTTCCTGGGGGCTCTATATGCAATGCAAAGAAACAATACATGGATTATTGTCTCAGGCGACCTTCCACAGGCTGGGCAATTTTTTTCATTTTGTTTGGACCAGTTCTTAGTAAAGTCCCTAAGAGGTAAGGTGCCCAGCCTAAATTGGATATATAGTTTCCTTGCCAGAGATGGATGCACTTCATTCAGGAATGATTCAAAGATATACTGGTCTTTATTTAACAAAAACTGTCTCGAAAGACTGCCAAGCGTTGTGTTTTGTTGTAACGCACTTAGTTTATGCTGCCTATATACCTGGACCAGTTTGACACGAGAGAGCGTCAAACAGAATACCCCAGGGCTAGTCCAGAGTTCGGGCAAACCAATCCTGTAGCACATCTCCTTAATATAGACAAGCCAGGGAAACTTCTTAGAAGTGCTAAGTGAAATTATTGAACTAAGATCACGACAATAGGACCCTAGCTCATCTGTCAGCCAAAGTCTTCGCCAGTATGTTAAAGGACGTAGGCCAGCTTCTTCATCTATTGGTCGTATTGCCAGGTCAAGGCGTAGCGGTACTAGAGGGGTGCTTTGCGGTAAGCCCAATAGAAGTCTAATAAACTTGTTCTCTAATAGAGAGAGACCTTTCAACTGAGAATGGCCCCACAACTCTGCCCCATATAGGGCTGCATTTCTTACTTGCACTTTATAGATTTCTGCTGCGGGGCCAGGGGCCCTGTGTGTGGTATATTTAGCCATTCTTAATATCGCGCCAGATAGTTGGGCAAGCCGCATAGCTGCTTTGTCTAGTTGAGGAGCCCAGGAAAAGGACTCAGAAAGTGTGATCCCTAGGTAATCGAATAGTGAGACCCTTTCTAGAGTTGTTCCATTGAGTGTGGGATTAGGCCGAGTTGTATTAGCTGGATTAAAAACCATGTATTTAGTTTTCGAAATATTTATTTCGAGCCCATGGTCGATGCAAAAAGCTAAAAAACTATCTAAAACACGTTGAACGCCCATCGGGGATTTAGATAGCAGAAGGGTGTCGTCTGCAAATAGCATGACTGGAACCTTTCTACCATTAAGTCTAGGGGAGTCACCACGGTCCGTTTTATTAATATGATTAACCAAAGCGTTAACATAAAGACAGAACAGGGTAGGGGCTAGCACGCATCCCTGCCTGACTCCTCTATTGACTGGAAAGCGTGCGGTTAATTGGCCTGCCTTACCATATCGGACCTGCGCATAGTTGCCAGTGTGCAGTCTTATGATCATAGCTAGTAGGTCCAAGGGGACTCCCAGCTTGTGCAGTACCACCCAGAGCTTATCCCTTGGGACCATATCAAAAGCTGCTTTCAGGTCGACAAATATCAAATAGAGGCTGCCACCCTCCATTGATACTGTCTTCCAGAATAATAATTGCAGCCTTAAGAGCTGGTCAACAGTTGACACCCTTTTCCTAAATCCTGCCTGTAAATCACTCAAGATATTCGTCTCTTCCATCCAGGAATGCAGACGATTAAGTAAAATTCTAGCAAACAGCTTTTGTGCTACATCTATTAGGCTGATTGGCCTGTAATTTGCAGGAAGCAACGGTGATCCTTTTTTATAAATGGGGAATATTTCAGCTCCTAGCCATGTATCTGGGATATTCATACCTTTCATGATGGCGTTAAATAAGGTCCATAAGTAAGGAACCCAGATCAAGGGTTCTTCTTTATACAGGTCCCCGGGGATTTTATCTAGGCCAGGTGCTTTAGATGTAGAGAGGGTTTTGATAGCACCCTCAACTTCTTGGGCCGTGATTTCATTTAAAGAGTCAAATTGTGCTAGCTGAAGAGGACCCTCCATAGGGATCAGATCATCTCCAGTTGAGTACAATGACTTAAAATGGGCTTCCCAGGCAGATGCTGCAATATTCGGTAGAGTTGGGGATCGTTCGTCCTTATTACCCGAGTTGGCGATAATTTTCCAAAATCCCCTCATGTCCTTATTAGATAGGGCAATTTTGAGGGCCTCCCATTTCTCAAACTCCCATGACTTTTTTGCAATTTTTATAGTCTCATAATAAAGCTTTCTAGAAGGCTTCAATACAGCCTTATTTTTTGTTTTTATTGCATTAATAAGAGCAGATTTTGCCTGCCTACATTCTTTAGTGTACCAGGAATTAAAAAAGTGATTTAGCCTGGGCTTCGTTGATGGGGGATTAAAGAATATTTTAAGAGCCAAGGTTAGTTGCAGGTAAGTTGATTCTACCGCTTGTAAGTCCCAGTCGCTTGGTAGTGGGGTAAATAACCTTTCCGTTTCCAGAAGTGCTGGGAGAATCAGCCCATAAAGTTCTAAAATTTTGTCCGGGGTGCGTTTAACTGCATCCCATCTGATTCTTCTTTTATTATTGACCAGAGAAAGGTTCCGGTCGGGCATTGGGCCAGTAGTAGAAGATGCTTGAGAGACAGGGATTAATAGCTCAAGCAACAACGCATCGTGGTCACTGTCAAATCTAGAGATGACAGTAAAGTCTACAATGCTATTCCAAGAAGATACCTCCACCAGAATATAGTCTATTAGGGATGAATAATTGTCCCTTTTAAAGGTAGGTTTCCCTGGCTGGTCTGATTTTAAACGACCATTACAGGCCCTCAATGAATGCGTAAGGACAAATGCATTAATTTGCATAACTAATGGGGTCCAAGCCTTTACCTTCTGGATTTGGGGATCTGGTATTAAATTACAATTATCTTCCTCGTTTTCTAATATATATGGGAGATCCACTAGCGGTTCGTATCGACAATTAAAGTCACCCGCAATTATCAATCTGTCATGTTTAGGTAGGTCTGGTATACTAGTAGATAATAAGTCAAAAATCGGAGAATCTTGAGATAGGCTAGATGGACGTGAGTAAACGTTAATAAGAATTAGTTTAAAATTGGGTTTGAATAAAAGAGCCAGACCTTGAAGATCTACTGAGAACAGATCTAGTTCAGAGATAGTGCAGTCTAAATGAGTTGCGACCCATATGGAGAGGCCCCCATAAGGTCTACCCCTCTTCCCCTTGGTCGCTACTACAGTATGTGCAGAAAACCCGGAGAGCTGGGTAGGCACAAGCGACCAGGTCTCCTGCAATAGTACGACATCATATTCTGATATAAACTTAGACCACTCTGGGTTGTCTATCTTTGAATTTATACCAGCGATATTCCATGATAGAATCCTGATTTTAAGATCTGAGGGGAGGCTATGATTGGTTGGCGTTCGGTACAAGGAGTCTCCACATTAGCTGAGTTACTGGCTTCTTCGCTTACGTCTGGTTCATTAAAACTAGGCAATACACAATAAGTTGACAAATGGGTTGGAATATCTAGGTTAAAACACGGTCCAATAACATTAGCATGTACTTTCATGTGTTTGTTTGGGATTTGTGTAAAAGGTAAAAAATTGTTCCCGAGTCAATCACATTCTTCCAGATTAGAAAGTGCTTAGAATTTATTGGACAATGATACTGTATTAACACAGGGTAAGCTGACAATGGTGGGGGCACTAGACTGTACCATAGAGCTTTTTACCCTGGTCAGGCTTGGGATTTTGAATTGACGTTTGTTATAGAAGTAATCATATGTTAGAGGCACTATTTCAAATGATCTCCTTTGAGGGGGGAAAAAATTTCTAAGAAGTACAGGCAAAACATTAGTGCTCGAAAAGTGCACAATAACACAGTCCCCTTTTAGCTTCTTCTCCTGAGAGCCCACCCAGTCAACTCTTCTCGCCATGATAATCTTTCTTACGAGTGATTGGCATACCCATTCAGGGGCACTGAGATTTGACGATATCCAGTGTGCACTTTTTTCCATTAGATGGATAGTAGTCTCTCTTTGATTAGGTGATAACGGGGGTACCTGTGCCAGAACCAACGCCAAAGGAGCCGCTAGAGGAGATAAATGGAATGTTGGTTGTACTTGTGTTGTATTTATCGTAGTAAGTATAGCTTTAGATGTTTCCGGCTGGGGTAGTGCACAGGGCCCTTCAGTTCTAATTTGGGGAGCATTGGGATGTTGTGAGCTCCTAGTAATTTCTGGTTGCACTACGGATAGGGCTGTTATGGTCGCAGGTTGGGCGGCTTGAGACTCTGGCATAGGAGTATTTTCTATTGAAGTTGGCTGAGGCCCATGTAGGTGACCATCAAGGATAACATTATTCTGTGCTATTGCTGGAAAATTATCAAATCGTGACTCCAACTTGGAGATCCTTACTTCGATGCTTGCCAATTTGTCGATTATCGGGTCTATAATAGAGTCTAATTTCTTAAGTAGGTCGTCCCAAATTGAGGTTTGGTCAATGACATAAGGGACAGGTAGATTGGATGTTGAAAGGGTTTCTTTAGGCTGATGATGCTTTTTGGTAGGTTTTTTTTGCAGAGCATTCTTTTTCGTAGCACAAGTCGCTTTGAGGACCCTAGGGTTATGGACGGTCAACGTATTCCTGGTTCTGGTCTCTCTTAGCTTAGGCGGTGATATTAAAGACTCAATAGAGATCGGTGGACTTGGATGAATGTCAGTTGTTCTATCACAGTCTCCAACACTTAGGGTCGGATGTGGATTAGGATCTTCAATGCCAACTAGATCTCGTGGAATACCTGGGGAGGCTTGATTGCTAATTTGGGAGTTTGAATGGGCGGGCGAACCCTGGCATCTCAGTGGGGGACATCCAGGTTCCAAGGACAGTCTCCTTTCGGTCAACTCTATTTCGTGTGCAAGCAGAGTCGTTGCCCTAACCAAAAATGAGTCTAGTGTAGCACCAGCGGGTGTTTTTGATCTGGTGCTTTTTCCTTTCACCATTTTAGTTACCAATTATCCACAATCACACTAATCACCTTCAATGGTAGTAGCTATTAGAGGGGTGGCCCAGCCCGGCCCCTTCCGGCCCCGGACGGCCACAGACGGTCCCGCCCTTGTCCCGGGCTTCTCCCGGCGCCGACCCGCGCGCGATCCCGCGACGCGGAGGGAGCCTCTGACCAAGTAGCGCCTCCGGGCGCGTCGTCCTGCGTGAGTGGGCGGGGCAAAGGGGAATGCTGGGGGTTGTGGTTCAACCCTGCGGCAGCCTCAGGTGGCGCGAGGCGGCAGCGGCAGGGGGACCGGGCGTCCACACGATGTTAAGGATGGTGGTAAGTGCCCCAAGAGCCAGGTAGGTGCTGCTCTGCGCTCAAATCACGCTTGTCTGCTTCTGAACGTTGTCCCCCAAAACCAAGATCTGACATTAAAGATACCCCGTTATCTGAATCAGATTGTGTGATGTTTGTGGATGGATCTTGTCTGAGAGATGAAACGGGTATCTCTTCGAACTTCCTAAGCAATTTGTACAGTAGCTAATGTCATTGAAGCTTCATGCTTGAAAGGAATAAAATCTGCCCAAATTTCGGAGCTAGTTGCTCTGACCAAAGCATGTTATTTTGGAAAACATTGGAGAGTAACCATATTTAATGATAGTCAATATGGTTTTGGGGTTGCTCATGATTTTGGACAATTGTGGTCTCCTGACCTCATCAGGTTCACCAATTCGAAATGGAGAATTTGTAAAAACTGTTGTTGGCATTACAATTACCCAAAGAAATTGGGGTTGTGAAATGTGAAATGTTCAGCACACAAATCTGGCAGTGATTATATCACTGCTGGAAACAGGAATGCTGATGAAGTTGCACGTTTTTGTGCTCTAAATTCGGTTTCAATAATTAAAAAGATACAGACATTTGATAAAAAGAATTCAATTTGATGTTCTAATCTGTTGAAACATGGGAGGAGCTTTAACAATTGCAAGAAGAGGCAGGTGCAGAAGAAAAAGAGATTAAAATCAAGGCAGGTTGTTCACTCAGGGAAAAAGATGAGGCGTGGATTTATCATGATGGAAGACCAATAATGCCAGACAGTTTGTTGTCCCAAATGGCAAGCTTTTACCACGTTGGTAGAGATGCTATGAATAGAATGTTCAAAGAGTCCTGGTTTAACCCTAAATTCAGGGTCATTGCAAAAAGTCTTTGCCAAAGGTGTGTGATTTGTCAGCAACAAAATGCAGGGAAAAATACAGTTGTCAGTTGGGGATGAATTGGAATAGCAGCAGCTCCTTATACTTAATTACAAGCTGATTTTATTGAGTTGCCCAGATGTAATGGACTAAAATATGTTCTGGTGATTGTCTGTCTGTTTTCACTATGGGTGGAAGCCTACCCAACGAGATGGAATGATAGTCTAACAGTTTCTAAATTGCTTCTTGGAGAGACCATCCCCAGATTTAGATTTCCAGTCTCTTTAGAATCTGATAGGGGAACACATTTCAATAAGGAAATAATTTGGAGGATTTGTTCGGCATTACAAATTGAACAAAAGTGACATTGTGCCTATCGACCAGAAGCATCATGTTAGAAGGCGACCTCAGAGGAGCCCGGAGGGGGCCCTGACTATCCTGAGACCAACCCTCGAGGTATCGTAGCCGGGCACTGGCGGGAGACTACTCAGGGGAGGAATCTCGTATCTAGGATCGTACACTCGGCACCACACGACAAAGAGACACCACACCGTGAGTTCTTAAGAACAAATCTTTATCAGATCGGAGTCGTAGGATCTTTATGATCAGCACGGCAAGTATATACAAGTAGAGCACGGGCTCACAGAGTCTCGGGGGGGTAGGAGGTAGCGGGGCAGTCTTTGGGGATATGGATCAAACGCGGGGGCGTACCCGGCGCGCAGCTCACAATCCTCGAGCTGGGGGATACGCTTGTCGACGTCGGGGTCCGGCGGGACCAGGAGCGTCTGTGGGAGCCGCGAGTCACTCAGCAGGGCTCAAGCACAAGTTCAAGTTCGGAGGTCTTACGATCTTCAGGGAGCCGCGAGTCACTCAGCAGGGCTCAAGCACAAGTTCGGAGGTATTACGATCTTCAGGGAGCCGCGAGTCACTCAGCAGGGCTCGGGTGTTTCCAAAGGCGAATCTGCCGGATAGTCCTAGAGCACCCCTTATTATAGGTCGACTCCTCTTTGATGTCCGGAGTCTGTGCAGGCAGGGGTCTTGTCACCTGGGGGTCGCTTGTCGGGGTTTCCTGCCATTGTCTTTTTATCCTTTCAGGGCCGGGTCGGGAGGAGTCCCAGACACCCAGCAGGCGTGGAGCCAGCCCTCGGGGAGGCCGGAGGGCCGATCGAAACCCACCTTCCCAGGGGAGCTCAGAGGTGCGATGGAAACTGCTCCTCCCTCTCTCATCCCAATGGGAGCGCGATGTCCTCCAGCCGGAGTGGCGCCTCTAGGCCAGGGTCGCGCTGGGGCCGGGCGGCCATCATGGTGCATGGAGTGGGCACGCGGGCCCGGTGTGGCCGGAAGGAGGAAGGCCACGGACGGGGAAGTCCGGTCGGGTGTGTGTGTGGTCTGGTGGGAAGGATCGGCTAGGCCGTGTGCTCGGGGGCTGCATGAGGTGCGTGGGTCAGGTTATGTGGTGCAGGGACAAGGATGGCCATGCCACGAGGCTGGGTCTAACACGCGTCCCCCCCAGCTGAAAGCCGGAGAGAACTACCCATCGTCTTGGGGGTTCTCTTCGCTGAGGCGGAAGAACCGGGAGAGGCCATTGGCGTTGGCGTGGTCAGTACCAGGGCGATGTTCCACGGTGAAATCCATCCCCTGGAGGGGGATTGACCACCGCAGTAGTTTGGGGTTTTCTCCTCGCATCTGCATGAGCCATCGCAAGGGGCGATGGTTGGTTTGGACTTTGAAATGGGTGCTGAACAGATAGGGGCGTAACTTCTTGAGGGCCCAGACTACGGCAAACGCCTCGCGCTCGATGGTGCTCCATCTCTGTTCTCTGGGCAACAGCCTTCGGCTGAGGAAGGCTACGGGCTGGTCTAGGCCTTGGTCATTCACCTGGGACAGGACGGCCCCAATTCCATGCTCGGAGGCGTCCGTTTGTACCACAAACTCCTTGGAGTAGTCGGGGGCCTGGAGGACGGGGGCAGTGCACATGGCCGCTTTCAGGGCATCGAACACCTCTTGGCAGGCAGAGGTCCACTGCACTTTCTTGGGTTGTTTCTTGGACGTGAGTTCCGTGAGGGGACTGACTAGGCTGCCGTACCCCCGGATGAATCTCCGGTAGTAGCCCGTGAGGCCCAGAAAGGCTCGGACCTCCGTTTGGGTAGTGGGGGGTTCCCAGGCTAGGATGGTGTCGATCTTGGGCTGTAGGGGGGCGACCTGGCCGCTTCCGACCTGGTGCCCCAGGTAGACTACCGAACCTTGCCCAATTTGGCACTTGCTGGCTTTCACGGTGAGGCCTGCCTGGCGCAGGGCGGTTAGCACCCTCCGGAGGTGCTCACTCCATTCGGAACTGAAAACTGCGATATCGTCTAGATAGGCAGCGCTGAACTTTTCCAGCCCGGCCAGGACTCTATTTACCAGTCGCTGGAAGGTGGCCGGGGCATTTTTCATCCCGAAGGGCATCACGCGAAAGCAATAGTGCCCATCCGGGGTGGAGAAGGCGGACCGCTCCTTGGCTCCTTCTGTGAACGCAATTTGCCAGTAGCCGCAGGTGAGATCGAAGGTGCTGAGGAACCGAGCAGCCCCAAGTCGGTCAATGAGCTCGTCGGCTCGGGGAATGGGGTGGGCATCGGCTCGGGTGACTTCATTGAGTCCCCGGTAGCCCACGCAGAAGCGGAGTTCTGGGGCGACACCGGGGGCAGCTGCTTTCGGGACCAGGACCACGGGGCTGGCCCAGGAACTGTCTGAGGGTTCGATCACTCCCAAGGTCAACATCTTCGAGACCTCGGCTTGAATGCAGGACCAGACCCGATCAGGGACTCGGTAGGCTCGGTGTTTCACCGGTGGGCTGTCTCCTGTGTCCACGTCGTGGACACACCAGTCGATGACTTGGGGGACCAGAGAGAATAGGTCGGAAAACTGCCCTAGGAGCTGGCGGCAATCCTCACGTTGCTGGGAAGTGAGGGATGGGGAGAGGTTCACTCCCTCTACGGAGCCATCCTTCTCTTTGGTATACAGGAGATCAGGGAGGGGATCAGACTCCATCATCGGTGGCCAGCAGGAGGCTCAGTTCCGTCCACACAAAGTGAGGCTTGAGGCGGTTCACGTGGAGGACCCGTAGGGGGTCCCGCGGTGACCGGACGTCCACCAAGTACGTGACCTGGCTCTTCCGCTCAATCACCTTGAAGGGCCCGGTCCATTTATCCTGGAGGGCGCAAGGTTTCACGGGGGCCATGACCCATACCTGCTGGCCCGGCTGGAACTCGACCAGAGTGGCATTCTGGTCGTACCAGCGCTTCATCTCTTCCTGGCTCGCCTCCAGGTTGGCCTCGGCCAGCTCTCGGAACTTCCTAGTCTGGTTTCGGAGGGTCAGGACGTATCGGAACACATCTCGGGGGGGGGTCTCGGGGCGCCGCCTCCCACCCTTCCTTGACCAGGCTGAGGGTCCCCGGACGGGGTGCCCGTAGAGTAACTCAAAGGGGCTGAACCCCAAGGATTTCTGGGGAACTTCCCGGTAGGCGAACAGGAGGCAGGGGAGCAGGACGTCCCACTTACGCCGGAGGGGCTCTTCCAGGCCCGCGATCATCCCCTTCAGAGTCCGGTTAAACCGCTCTATCAGGCCATTTCTTTGGGGGTGGTACGGGGTGGTGAACTTATAGGACACTCCACATTGTTGCCACAGGGACGTCATGTACTTGGAGATGAAGTTCGTACCGCGATCGCTCACGACCTCGCGGGGAAAACCCATACGGGAAAAGATTCCCATCAACGCCCGGCCCACCACGGGGGCTGTGACGGTGCGCAGGGGTATGGCTTCAGGGTATCGGGTGGCGTGATCCACCAGGACGAGGATAAAGCGGTGACCTTGGGAGGTTGGGGGGTCCAGGGGGCCCACGATGTCAATCCCGACCCGTTCAAAAGGGGTACTGACGACAGGGAAGGGTTGGAGGGGAGCTTTGCGCTTTCCTCCGCTCTTCCCACTAGCCTGGCACGTGGGACAGGACTTGCAGTGGGCTTCTACATCCGCTTTCATTCTGGGCCAGTAGAAGTGAGTCACGAGGCGACTGTAGGTTTTGTCCTGGCCCAAGTGGCCTGCGAGGGGGACGTCGTGGGCCAAGCCCAGGAGGAGGTCTCGGAAGCGTAGGGGTACCACCAGCACCCGTGCGGATCCTAGCTCCACCGACTTCTGCTCGCTGTACAAAAGGTCATTCTCCCAATACACCCGGTGCGTTCCAGTTTGGTCGCCTGCGGCCTGGGCCGCTGCTTGTTGCCGGGGCCCGACCAGGGAAGGACAGGTAGCTTGCTCCCGGTAGAACTCCTCTCGGGAGGGGCCCCCCTCGTGGCGCCACTGGGCCAACTCGGGCAGATCGCCTACCTCGGTGACCGGTGCGGAGTCGGAAGGTGGGGGTTCGTCGCTGGCGACCGACCCTCCTTGTGGGGGGATGTGGGGACCCTCGGCAGGGACCATCCTGTCTTCTGTGGTCGGGGCGTCTTCGATTTCCCCAAGGGGGGTCAGTCGGGCTGCCATGGATCGGGTGGTGGCGCACACCCACTCAGGGAGACCCATCATCCCTAGGTGGGTCTTGCGCTCGACTTGTTTCCAGGGGGAACTTTCCAGGTCGTTCCCCAGGAGACAGTCGACTGGCTGGGAGGTTCTCACTGCGACTTTCAGTTTACCGACCACCCCTCCCCATTCAAAAGGCCCCAGGGCTACCTTACACAGACTTTCCGTATTGTCAGCGGAAATTACCGGGCAAAAGACGTTGGGGAGGACCTGGTCTTCGTTGACTAAATGACTGAGGACACCGGTGATGCTGGCCCCGGTGTCACGAAGGGCCTCTACTTGGTGGCCATTGATCGTTACGAGCTGCCCATATTTCTTCGTGTTGGAGGGCAGGAGGCTTCCAGGGACCATTTCTCTATCTCCTAATGATACTAGGGCCATGGCGGCGGGTTCCCACTTTACGGTCTCCTCAACCTCCTTCCCCAGTGCTACATTGGCTATCTGTCTAGCGGGGGTGCTGTCGGGGTGATGTGTGGGGCCATGGGGCATTCAGGGTCGTTGGCGTAATGCCCGGGCTTCTGACAACGGAAACAAGTGATAGTCACCCGGTGCCCCCGTCTCACGGGGGGGGCCGGATACAGCTGGTGGGGGTGCCGGGAAAGGCGGAGGTTGGGTTTTCGGGGGACTGGGCTGGGACTCTCTCTGCCCTCCCTGGTCCCCCCCCCTCTCTGGCGGGGTGGTCCCTGACTGGCTCGGGGGTACTCTCCTACGGGGCCCCGGGAGACCCGGGTGTTGGTCCAGCGATCCGCCTCGACAGCTAGCTTTCTCAGATCCGTGAGCTTGCTGTCGAGCAGATGCTGGCGCAGTTCCACAAAGCAGTTCGCAGCCAGGTGTTCCCACAACATGAGGTCGGTTAGTTCTTCTAGGGTGGTTACCTTGCTGCCCTTGATCCACCCATCGAATGCACGGCTGAAGAAGTTTACATACTCCACCCAGGTGGTGCCCGGGATCTTCCTGCAGTCCCGGAACCGCTGGCGGTACATCTCTGGGGTGAGGCCGTACCTTGTGAGGAGGGCCTCTTTCATGTGGTTGTAGGAGGTCTGCATGGAGGTTGGTAGGTCGAGCAGGGTGTCTCTCCCTTCGCTCAGAAACCGTCCCCACAACCCGGCCCCCCAATCCTTCTGCGGGACCCGATGGGAGGTCATGGCGACCTCGTATGCCCTGAACCACTGTTGGATGTCATCGTTTTTGTAATATTCTTTGACCACATCCTTGGGAATGTGGATCTTCTGCTCCGCCGGGGAGGCCGCCTCTCGGTTACCCGGGGGCAGCGCTTCTTTGCTTTTTGCTTTTAGCTCGATTTCCTTCAAGCTGCGTTCGTGCTCCAGTTGAAGTCTCCTTCCTTCGTGTTCCCGTTGGAGTTTCTTCTCTTCTAGTTCTCCTTGCACTCGCATCTGTTCCACTGCTAGCTTTTTCTCGGCTAATTTCAACTCGCCCTCGATTTTAAGTTTGGCCAATTCGAGTTCGTGATGGCGACTTCTTTCTCTGTCTGCGAGTTCCTCCGGGGATAGGCCCCCGTCTGGCACGAAGCTTCGCACCTGGTTGCTGCGGCGTTCTCCTTGGGAGGGTCCAGTTTCGTCGTGGGGCTCCACCGCTCCTTCTGGGCGGGGGGCTCCAGAATCCACCCAAGCTTTCAGTGCCTTCTGCATATCTTCTTTGGTGTTGAGACCAGTGGTAGCGATTTTTAGTTCTTTGCAGAATTGCTTCAGTTCTCTGTGTGTGTACTCTTCCAGTTGTTCCGCCTGGAACACGGTACTGGTGTCGTTTTCTGTGAGAATCACGGAGTTTCCTTCTGCCATCTTTGTCGGTAGTGCGTCAGCCGTTCACGGTACGATCTCTAGATTATGGGCCCGAATCCTGTCGCTTGCCACAAATGTTAGAAGGCGACCTCAGAGGAGCCCGGAGGGGGCCCTGACTATCCTGAGACCAACCCTCGAGGTATCGTAGCCGGGCACTGGCGGGAGACTCCTCAGGGGAGGAATCTCGTATCTAGGATCGTACACTCGGCACCACACGACAAAGAGACACCACACCGTGAGTTCTTAAGAACAAATCTTTATCAGATCGGAGTCGTAGGATCTTTATGATCAGCACGGCAAGTATATACAAGTAGAGCACGGGCTCACAGAGTCTCGGGGGGGTAGGAGGTAGCGGGGCAGTCTTTGGGGATATGGATCAAACGCAGGGGCATACCCGGCGCGCAGCTCACAATCCTCGAGCTGGGGGATACGCTTGTCGTCGTCGGGGTCCGGCGGGACCAGGAGCGTCTGTGGGAGCCGCGAGTCACTCAGCAGGGCTCAAGCACAAGTTCGGAGGTCTTACGATCTTCAGGGAGCCGCGAGTCACTCAGCAGGGCTCAAGCACAAGTTCGGAGGTCTTACGATCTTCAGGGAGCCGCGAGTCACTCAGCAGGGCTCAAGCACAAGTTCGGAGGTATTACGATCTTCAGGGAGCCGCGAGTCACTCAGCAGGGCTCAGGTGTTTCCAAAGGCGAATCTGCCGGATAGTCCCAGAGCACCCCTTATTATAGGTCGACTCCTCTTTGATGTCCGGAGTCTGTGCAGGCAGGGGTCTTGTCACCTGGGGGTCGCTTGTCGGGGTTTCCTGCCATTGTCTTTTGATCCTTTCAGGGCCGGGTCGGGAGGAGTCCCAGACACCCAGCAGGCATGGAGCCAGCCCTCGGGGAGGCCGGAGGGCCGATCGAAACCCACCTTCCCAGGGGAGCTCAGAGGTGCGATGGAAACTGCTCCTCCCTCTCTCATCCCAATGGGAGCGCGATGTCCTCCAGCCGGAGTGGCGCCTCTAGGCCAGGGTCGCACTGGGGCCGGGCGGCCATCATGGTGCATGGAGTGGGCACGCGGGCCCGGTGTGGCCGAAAGGAGGAAGGCCACGGACGGGGAAGTCCGGTCGGGTGTGTGTGTGGTCTGGTGGGAAGGATCGGCTAGGCCGTGTGCTCGGGGGCTGCATGAGGTGCATGGGTCAGGTTATGTGGTGCGGGGACAGGGATGGCCATGCCACGAGGCCGGGTCTAACACATCAGGTGTGGTCAAACAGGTCAATGGAACAATCAAATCAAGATTTGCAAAGGTGTGTGCATCCACTGCACCGAAATGGCCAGATGCACTACCCCTAGTTCTGATGAGTATGAGAAGTATTCCAGATAGAAAGACTGGATTGTCTCCGCATGAAATAATCATGTGCAAAACCATGAGACAGCCAGTAGTTCCAGCGAATTGACTAATTAATATAATTTTCGTCATCCTTAGTCTGTTACATGCTTGTCACAGTCATTAAACATGAGGGGATTCCCACCTCCGACATGATGGATCCACCCACCTCTATCCATTTAAGTCTAGAATGCCTAATTGCACTTCATATAAATACCAAGCTTCTGAAGGTCAGTAAATGCAAGAACGGTATGCAGGTTGAAATGTCTGTGACAAGGACATAGCAAACTAAGGATAATGAAAAAATTACCAGTAAGTAACCAAGCATTATCCCTACTTCCTCATATCAGTCATTAAACATGAGGCATACCAAAGCTGTACCTTGCCTTCACATAGCACAATATGAATAAATAATATCCCCACACAGGTAATTCTGCAGAAACAAATTACCTATATTTATTTATTCAAAACTGAGGCCAAGACCTTCCAAAAATACAGTTTCTCACCCAAACCAACGCCTAGAATCCTATAGTGATTAATAAAAGTATGTGTAGAGGCCCAAACAGTTGCCCTACAAATGTCATTCAGCGTTATGCCTTGTAGTAGGCCAATGAAACTGAAACAGTCCTGGTAGACCTTCCCTGTATGCCCTCAGGAATAGGTACATCTTATAATTAGTAGACAAAAGATATTGTATCACAAATCCATCTGATGATGGAAACATTAGAAGCCTTCTGACCTTGGTCTTTGGTACCAAAGGTTACAAACAAATGGTCTGTATTTCTGAAGCTGCTGGATCTGTCTAAATAAACACAAATCTTTCTTAAGATCTAACAGATGCCACAACTCTTCCTCCTTAGAAGAAGGATTTGGGGGGAAAAATGTAGGCAACATCACCTTTTTGCTGGGCATGAAATTTTGAAAGAACCTTTAGAAAAAAGGCAGGATTTGCATTCAGGATCATCTCATCCTCCATGATTCGAAGAGAAGGAAGTTTAGATAGTTAAACGCCAACCCCCCAACTCCTGTAGTGGAAGTTATTACCACCAGAAATACCACCTTCATCGTCAGGTACTTGAGGACCACTGTGGTAAATGGTTCAAACAGAACCCCCTGGAACGCCTTTAAAACCAAAGGCAGATCACAGGTTTAGAAACTGAGAAGCAATCAAAATTCTAACTACTAAGTCTTCATTTCGAAGAACGAACCCATCAGCAGTTCTGGAAGCCATAATGGCCACACATTGGACTTGGCAAGTTCTTGCCAATACCACCCTGAAAGAACTACAAGATTGAAGCAATGGCACAGGCTACAGAAGAAACAGAGATCAACTCACTCCAATGTTCCAAATTCTTTCAGTGATTTGTGTATGATATTTAAAAGGCGTCGAAGGGTGTCTAAAAGCTGAGGAATGCTCAGAAAAACATGCTGATAGAGAGGCTAGCCCATGGAAGGAGATTCGACAAACTGACTGAGAACCTTATTTTTAGATCTTGAAGGCTCCTCTTCCATAGCAAAGCCCATATAAGAGCGGATTCTGGAAAGGATATCAGGCAGAGTCTCCTTATTAATAGATTTCTCCCTTAATCTCAGAGGAGATTTGTATGACTTCTCCTCTGAATCAGAGTCAGAAGAAGAAAGAGGTGACGAATCCTTAGGCTTGGAAGGCCGACACCACCATCCGACATAGCCTCCAGAAGAATGTGCCTGATTTTGTCCCTGCAAAGTTTTTGGGGAGGAGGAGAGCAAGAGCCAGAAGAGGAATCATCCTCTTTATTATGCCTCTTAGCTGATTTCTTCCTTATCAGAGCAGCCAAGAAGTCATCAATCGGAACCAGCAATAAACAGCAGGAGCACCAACAAACAGCACACCTCCACTGCATGCAGTTACAAAGTAACAAAAGAAAAGCACGCAGGGCGCATTTAAAAACACAAGTCAATTTCAGGATGCCAATCAGCAGTGCTTAATCTGCCTTGCCTGGAGGAATTCAAATTGAAAATGCGCGGAGAAAACTCCAACGTGCAGGGCATGAATCAGGCTCAAAACAGCGGCCATATATCTCTAGAAACTAGAACCCTGATAGAAAGACACCATTTAATGTCACATTTCATTTGATATCTTGAAGTACCATATTTAGTGATCCTAAATGGAAGTTAGCACTTAGCGGTTGGCTAGTGTAAGCCCATGTTAGCTAATGGGACTACCAACCTTGCTACAGTGAAAACGACAATGGGATGTTTTGACTGTCAGGACATGCCAGAGAAATGTCCTAGCAGTGGCACAATAAAGTGGTGCAGTCCACTAGTGACATTTAACTTACCAGCCCTGGTTAAACTTTGTACCATATTTTAGGGATTTATAGGTAAGTTAAATATGCCAATTGGGTATTATACAGCTGCACAAACAGTTTGAGGGGTCAGAGCACATGCACTGGGGCCTGGTCAGCGGTGTCCAGTGCACTTCAGTGTCTCGAAATACCTGCAGCATCAGTACAAACATTTTGGAGGGGGGGGGTGATCATACAAAAGAGGCATTTTTGTACACTTGTCCTCACTGGCTGGCCAGTCGTACACGCTGAACAAGACATTTGTGAGTCTTAGCAATTGTCTTCAAAAACATGGTAATTCGCTCTAGTACCCCTAAGGAAGTAGCATATACCCCTTCTTCATTTTCTGAGCATGCTTGCAGACAGGGATAGGTTTTTAATGTGTTCAGGGTGCCCACAGGCAGGTATCTGGGTGCAATGCATTTTGGAAAGGAACTGCAAGTGAAATGCCGGTTTAAGCCACCTCTCTTTTGGTCACAGGCATCATATGGAAATATATCAGAACCATACGTTTTTAACGTCTTCACATCCCAAGGTTTCTTTTACTGGACTACGAGCAGGAGTGTACAGCACAACTCAGCAACACCAAATACTACAGGAAGATAGATACTGATTCAACGGAATGTCTGCTCAACCATATCAGGATTCTAGTAAATGAAGCAGCCAACGAGGGCTGAATCTCCCCCCAGGAAGCATCATTTTTGGTGAATACCGATTCCAGATTTTAAATATTCTGTTTTCACAGGGAGTGGCGTATTCTGCAGGGCTTATAGGAAACGGGGAAGGGACATCATTTTGAATAGGGCTGCCCGCCCCAGTAAGGACAGTGGGAGCTTCTTCCAGTGTATGACATCGCTTCTGAGTCGTTGCAACGGGGGGAGGAGATTTTGGTCATGAAAAAGCGTAGGGTCTTTGGATACATGTATCCCCAGGTATTTAAAGCCCGTTGGGGCTGCGGTAATAGTAAAACCCTTGGGTAGGGTTGGCGACTTACCGCTGAGAACATAGAGAACAGACTTAGACCAGTTAATTGTGTAACCGGAAAATTCAGCAAAGACAATAAAAATGTGGAGTGCTTGATTCAGGGAGGCTGCCGGCAACGCCAGGTATAATAAGATATCGTCGGCATAGAGCGATATTCGGTCTTCCCAGTCTTCAGACCATCTCAGCCCTCTAATTATCTGGTCCTTTCTTATCCACATCGCCAGTGGTTCCAACATGAGGGCAAAAAGCAATGGGGAGAGGGGGCAACCCTGCTGAGTGCCCCTTTCGAGCACAAATGTTGAGGACACACGATTGTTGACCACTATCTGAGCCAACGGAGCCGCATATAGGAGGTGTATCCAACGCAGGAAGTCAGGGCCGAACCCTAGTTTCCTCAATACTGCAAACATGTATGGCCATTTGATTGTGTCGAATGCCAGGGCCGCATCAAGCAATACCAGCACCGCATCTTCTCGTATTGTGTTGATCTGGTCAAGCACCCTGTGCAGTCTCCGTGGGTTGAGAGGTGTATTTCTGGCTGGCATAAAGCCAGACTGATCGGGGTGTACTAACTTGGTGATTACTGTTAACAAACGGGTGGCAAGTAGTTTGGCCAGTATCTTGGCTTCTGCGTTTAGCAGTGAGATCGGCCTGTAGGAGGAGCAGAGGTCTTTGGGTTTCCCTTCCTTGTGGATAACCACAATAGTGGCCAATCTTTGGTCCAGTGGGAGCGATCCTGCCTCTCGGCTTTCATGAAACATGTTTGCAAGATATGGTGCGATTTTACTAGGGGCGAGCTTGTACAATTCAACCGGCAGGCCATTTAGGCCGGAGGCCTTACCGCCAGGCAGGTCCTGGATAGCTTTCTCAACCTCCGAGGCTTCTAAGTCTTTTTCTAGGTCGAGTCGTTCATCGTCGGAGAGCCTCTGCAATGGGATATCTTGCAGCATCGAAAGTGCATCCTGGGTGGACATTTCTTACTGAAAATCTTCTAAGTCCCAGTGCTGAATGGAACACTAGTCATTTTTTCTCAGCTGTGTGGAGTCTTAACGTGACAATACTGAAATTCAATCCAATGCCATGGAACTGTTTGGTTTATTTTTCCCGTAGCTCCCCCTGAAGCTCAGGAAGAAATGTTTTTCAGTTTCCAGTTTGGTGCCCATCCAAAAACAGGAGTACACTGCTAAGGCCTCCAGAAGCTTAGAGGAGTGCACCTACAGACTCTCAGGGTGTCAGACAGAGGCAACTGTAAAGTCCAGTCCAGGTCCAGTTGCTACTGGTCAGCTGGGCATTTCTAGAAAAATGCATCTTGCAGCTTGTTGTGTCCCTGTAGCCACACAGGAGTTCAGCCGCCAAACTGAAATTGGGGGGGGGGGGCGATGTTGTGACCTGTGTAGAAGGGAGAGCATGCCGTGTTCTTCAGGGCTCCTCTTAGGTCACAGACAGCAGGACCAGCCCTCTTCTGCAGATCCAGAAAGTGTTCGGAGGAAGGCTGGGTGAGGGTCCAGCTTTGTAGGGTCCGCCAGCCTCTGTATGGGTGAGATTCCTGGGCAATTTCTAACCAGTGGGGTAAAAGTTTTCAGGGGAAATCCTACCCACTTTTTCGGTAGTTTTTGTTTCTCTTACCTCAAACAATCTCACAGTGCCCTTCACTCACAAGATCCAAGCTGGAAAACCCATTTTCGCATGTGCAGTGTGTGTGCGCCCATCCAGAGGTGTGGCCAAGTGTAAGATGGGCGGGACACAATAGTCAGACACCTGTGTATTCAGGTTCTGTGGCGCTTTATTAAGGTAGGAATTCAACAAAAATAACAATTCCTTCTTCTTTCTTCCCCTAGGTTGCTGCTGTCGAGGACCACCAAGGATGCCTCAGTTGCCCCTCAAAATGAAGAAAAGTGTCAAAGGTGTCTTGTTCACACTTTTACTGCAAGGGAGGGGTGTGAGGGAGAGCACTACTCCATCATAACCTCATCACCACATTTGTGTCTTCTTAGTTAAACTTCACTAATAGGGTATTAGCTCCACCTAAACAATAAACAAAAAACGCTCCGTATTTAAATGTAAGATGAGTTCTTGCCCGTGTATATGTCAGACCTCATACCATGTACTAGAGCGTGCCAAGCACTTTACGGGGTCAATAGACACAACACCGCCTTCCCCAGATAAGTTCTCTCTGCTTGGCCTCCCCTCCTCCCGCGCGTGCATGTAGCTGGGCAAGCCATGCTCCTCCAAGAGCGTGGCACAGCAGGTCGAGGGTACAGTGGCTTCCTGCTGTCCTCAAAGTCTCCTAGAGTCTTGACACTTTCTCCACTCTGGGTGAATCGCGTCTATGCTCCTCTTGGCTTTCTGACCCCGGGGACGTTTCTCGTTGGTTTTTGGTACCTGGAGTCTATGAGAAGTTGGCCTGATATATGATGTCACTAGTTCTAGTGTACACCTTGTATCAGTCCAAACAACCCTTATGGTGAATGGTTGTAAAGGCAACCTTATAGACCAGCTATCCTAGTGGTAGCATGGACAAGAGCAGTCTTAGGCTAAACTCTGAATGGCATGTGAAGCCAGCTGTTATACCATATGTAATCCCTTGAATACCAAATGAAAGGACACCAGATATATATAAAAATAGAATGTATTTATTCTAGGCAAACCCTCAGCACTCTTTATGAGATTCAAGGTAAGTACAACACAGTCTTATTTAAGCATACATTAAGTCAATACAGTTAGGCCCTAGGGGCCACGCAAACCATATACTAAGTAAGTGGTATAAGGACCACTGTCACGAACACGGGATAGGCCTAGGCCATGGGAATCGCTGGGGCTACACTATACTACCAACAGTTAGGAAGTGGGAGGCCCACGGGATTCAGGTGCAGAGTGGAAACACTCACGCGTAATGCGTAAAAGTCGATAGAATCACTAGCAGTTAGAAATAAGCAGTTTTAGGACACTTCTGGTATAGCTAGAAAGTCGAGACTCGGTAACTAGACCCTAGGATAGTCAATACCCTTGTGAGCACCGAAGTACCCAAGTTACCTAGCCCACGGGCTGTGGGTGCATAGGTGTGAACTTGCGTCGGGTTTCGTCATGGACTTCTATGGATGCCTGAAAGAAAGTTGCTGACAGGCAGTCAGTGAAGAGTGTCCGGTGGATCCCAAGGTGGGGATCAAGAACGAAGGAACCTGCAAGCAGAAGGGACAGAGTCTAGGTCACCAGCCAGGAGCCGGGAAGGAACCAGGCGATGTCGTGAAGATGCAGGTGAAGAGGTGAAGCTTGTCTCAGCAGCCACGGGTACCAGGAGACGTCGAGGACGACCAGGACCAGGAGGTGAGCTGTCCCACGAAGGCTCTTACTGTCGGCGGCGTCGAAGTCGAGTCAGGACCCAACAAGCCTTGGCAAGCGGAACCCACGCAGGATGGAGGACTTGCTTCTGGTGCAGACCAGGAAGGTCTGGGGTGCTTCTCTTTCACAGAGGAGCGGGTGCCAGTCTGGAGGAGCCGGACCAGCCAGTTGAAAGTAAAGGTTCGTCGTCACGGAGGCTACCAGCCAATGGGCCAGCAACCGGACAACACGTCAAGCAACACAGGTGCAGAAGGGCCCCACGCAGAACACGTGAAGTGTGGGGAGCTGATCTTCTTTGCAGATGGTGCTCGGGAGTGGGGCTTCTCAATTCCCCAAGCACAGCCTCGAGGAAGCCTCAGAAGTCGCGCTAGTCAGTTACTAGCCACTTTTCCCAAGTCGCCAGTCCCACGTCCCTCGTCGCCTCCACGGGTCTCAGCTTCGCTGGAGATGTGGATCTGGTTCAGAGGTGTCTGGAAGTCTCGGCGCTGGTCAGTCTCAGCAGTCGTCCCTCATAGGATTCAGTCGCAAAGCAAGCAGCGGTCGCTGGATGGTGCCTGGTTGCCCAGGGTGGTCACTCCTTGGCCACAAGGGAGATTTCTTCAGTCTTCTTCCTGAGGTCGAATGTCGAAGGTCCAGAGTTTCTGTTCAAGTTGCAGATTCAGGTTAATCTAATTTAGCAGGGCCCAACTAGCTACTAATATACTGGGCTAGTGGGCTGGGCTACCTGCAAGGTCCCTCCTATGGGTGGGACCAGGAAGGGGAGTGGCTACACCCCCTTTCCTTTGTCCAGTTTCGCGCCAGAGCTGGAGCTGGAGTGCCCCAGCACCGGTTTGAACTGGACTATGCATGGGACACCTTGTGTGCCCCAGGCAGTGTCTCGTTTCATTCAACCCTCCCTGCCCCAATACACTAAATCCTGTCTAGGGTGGTGCTCGCACCTCCCGAGGCAGGAAACCTATTGTCCAAGCCTCCCTCGCTGGAAGGACTCCCAGCAGCAGGAGGTCAGACTTGTGTTTGTGGCAGCAGCATCCATTTTGTGATGCTGGGGCTCTGGTTAACTTTAACCGGGTAAGTAGGTTTCAACATGTCTTCTCCCTCTAGAAGGGGGGAATAATATCCTCATTGCCAGAAATGGTATGGGGGTATTATTCCAAAGTGTTAGACACCTTACACGACATGTTTCGATAAAGCCAAACCATAGTTACCATAACCGTTTTATAAGATTATAAGGTACTTTAAGAGTATATGGTAGGCTATATCATAGAACAGCTATAAGGACATGGTTCCGAAAGCTGCAGACAGGCTCAGCTCATGCTAGAGCACCATCTCACATGTTACAAAGCACTCTGCCTCCAGGATTGTTAAGGCCTGCCATAGGAGTGACTGATAGGTACACATGTGTCTATATATAAGGTAGGTATAGGAATACTACACCTAAGCAAGGGGTGATTACACGACCTTGCCCCAGCGGAGTGATCAGCCAGTTGTGTCATAATGGAAGGCCAGGCCAGGGGTGGCATAATACATGCTGCAGCCTCTGGTAGGCCTAGGGTACACCTATGCCCTGGGTAGCTAAGGTACACTGTACAGGGGCCAATAAGGTGATCCTATCCAATTGGGTTATGCACCTAAAGTACATAGTATCAGTTTAGAGAGAGAACAGCTGGGCTGTGGGTCTGATTAGCAGGCCCACAGCCACATCTAAGTCGAAAACCAGTGAAGCAAAAGCAAAAGGTGGGGGTGAACATAGAAAGCAGACCCTACTCTCCTACAGAGTCCTTATTCCGATGCCCCCTTCCATGCACTGGCTTCTCCGTGCTCGTCACACACTTCGTCTACACCCTTACTGGTCCAAGAGCGTGAATTATGCTTTCCATAGATGTCACATGGTTGCAAAGTTCCTGCCAGTTAAAAGGTCCACAGTCTACAAAGTCCGAGCCCTCCTGGTCCGGATAGAGGGGGCATTCTAACTCATTTCTGGCCCTTCTCGGGACATGCTGGAATCAGAGAAGATGATTGGCAATGTTAGGAGCATGCCAGTGCATCTCATCCGTCTCTTCCTGCTTGTCTCTGGGGACAGTTCTGTGTGACACCCGGGTAATGAGCATGCCCCTTCTCTGTGATCACTCAAAACAGGTATTGGGGGTAGCTCTCCTAGCACTGGGTGTGGTGTCAGCCTGACTAGCGGGACAAAAGCTGGGGCATTCCCAGTGTCACCTAACGTTTGCTTGTGAGAGCGCACATTCCTTTGAAGTTAATTAAGTTCCTGGGCCCACCCCAAACGGTCTTCCTGCAAGGGGAAGAAAATACCTCCACAGTCCCACGCCATTGTCTCTGTTCTGGGAGCAGTTCTTACACCTCTTTTACACCTAATTTGGACTAAGGACAGACTGGACAGCTGCAGGAGATCTGATGTAGATTAGCCTCCAGTAGCCTCAGGATGGGTATAGGCAACTTTCCAAAACGACAATTTCCAATAGATTTAATAAAAATACAAACTTCTTCATTATATTGGATTATTATTAAATATAAAAATAAGTCTTTGAATGGAGTCAGTTGTTGGTAGAGGTCAAAAACTATTGATTAAAGGATATAATAGCTATTTTGACTTTCCCCATGTCTCAGCTACATCCTAACCAGTGGTAATGTCATTTTGAGCCTAGTCAGTGGGAGAACCTGTATATATGCTCCATCCTTAAATAATAGACACTCTACTTTGTGGACAGCAAGGTGCGCTTAAGAGACACTTATTTAATATCTGAAATCAGATTTCCCTACCTGTCAAAAGGGTGATTTTGACAGGTCTGTTGCTGTCAGGCTACAAAGGATAGGCCTGAAGTCTTCTTGTTTCTTTGTTACTGTCACTAGAGTTGATGGCACAACAGGTCTGCAGTACACAAGTGGCATTTAACTTTCCTCGCCATAGGTATATTTTTGCACCTATTACTCTGGCTGTGTAGGAAAGTTAAATGTCCCGTTCAGGGTTCAGGCCATTTTCTACATGTTGTAGGGATCAGAGTAAGCATACCGGGCACTGTATAGGTGTGTCATGAGATTACCAGTGGGTGAGCACCAAATAAAATGAAAAACCTGGAGTGACCACCCAAAAAGGGATCAGTTTGCAGCACGTACCCCTCCAGATTAAAAGTGAGGAGCAACTAGCCAGCCCCCTGGCAGTTCTCATCATTTTAAGCAGATAAACATAGAACAGCCATCTGCATTGGTGAGGTAAACCCCAGGACTGTGTTCCACTGTGAAGTTCATGTACTGTAATAAAAAGGAGCACCTTAAACCTTTTGGTTCTACCCTCAACTTTTGCCTTTGACAGTACTACTGCTGCTGCTAAGCTCAGTCCCAGCCCCTACACCCTGGTTCATGGTGAAACTTTCTCAACTGCAGATCCCTCCCTGGGATAGAGCCAGCACTAGGTTACCCTCAGATCCCCCACCCCACAGCAAGTGAGGACCAGCATTCAACAAGGTGATGTGGCTCATCCTTCCTCCTAGGTCAAGCTTCTGTCCCCAAGTGAGAACTAGCTCTGCCCAAAAGGCAAGAAACCAACAGAGGCCAGTGACAGCTATCAGTGTCAGGAAGCGGGCCCGTAGCCATCCGCTGACAGTCTGGTGCCTGGAGTAGGCCTCTCACATCCACTTGTTGGGCTGGCAAAGAATCTCCCACTTGCTCCTGAGGTCCTTTTGGCTGCTTAGTATTTTTCAGAGTGAGGAACTACAACCTCAGGTTGTGGCACCGTCCTCGCACTATCAGTCCTGCCATTTCAGGGTCTGTACCCTGAGATTGAATACCTGCCTGGTAGTCCAGGATTTCTAGGGTGGACACTGAGTCCTCCTCAAGGGTGACACTCTGTGTCTTGTAGGAGTCTGTCTGACCCTGGTCACCTGTTGCCATCACAGTAAAGGGCAGTGCTTAATTTGTAACAAACAAATAAATAAGTACCAGGGCCCTCATCAGGAGGCCATTGAAGCTTGAACAACCTATTGCCCTTTGCCAACGCTGCAAAAAGCACTGGAAACCATTAACTCAAATTGGGCACTGGTGCAGGGAGCACCTCCATGCCAGAAGTGGGATTACTACTGCCAGTCTTGGGTTCCTCTCCTGTCAGAACAGGTAGCCCCTGGCCCTCTGGTATCATTACTGTGGATGGCATACCGCAAAAATTGTCATTAAAAGAAGAAGCCAAGCTAGAGAACTCACGTCCCATCGTCCATCTGCGAAGGAAGTGGCATCACTGAATTTGCCATCATTCAACTGTACAGGAATTGACATCACTAAATTTCCCTTTATCCATCTGAACAGGAAGTAGCATCACTGGTTTCCAGGTGAAACTGTCTTTAAAAGAAGAAGCCAAGCAAGAGGACTCATTTCCCATCACCCATCTGCACAGAGAGTGACATCACTGGTCTCCTGCCAAAATTGGCTTCACTTAATGACGGCCGCAATGCTGAAGCGCAGTGGAAGTGCCGCTGGCACCCAAAGGAAAGACTTTCTGTGCCCATCCGCACACTGCCCGCACCTAGCGCAACAGTCCCAGATCTGCCTCTCATCCACTTCCCCTGGGGTGCTACACCACCACAACCCTCCATGCCCTGAACCCTGATCGCTCCTCGCCAGTGCTTCTGCCATGGCTCATCGTCAAATAAGTGCATTTTCCTGCGCCACCTGCCATTTCACATGCGCTCTTCCACAGCCACCTCATTCCCCTGCCCCTCTCACAACCAACACATATAACCCACATGGCCACACAGACTCGACCCCTACTACACCGTACCCCTCCCTGTCCTGCATACTCCCCAACACTCCCTCCCTCGCTGAAATTTGGGATTTGCAGCAGGACTGCTGCCCGCATCAGCGCTTCCTGACCAAAACCTGTCTCACTCCCTCACTGGCCCCTGTCCTCATCATAGCAATCCCCCTCAGATACAAGATAACAAGACAGGACAAACAGACCAGGAATCACCATCATCTTCAAAGAATTCATCAAATGCGCCACCACATCGGAAATCACAAACCGCAACATGTAAGCCTTGGCCTTCAAACTCTTCATCACTGCCAGCTACACTCTGAGTGTCACCCTTGTTTATCCCGCTCCCTTGACCACGTACCAACTTTGTCAGCACCATTGCAGACTTTGTCGCCCCCTTGATCCTTGACTCCAGCACCTCAAAAACAAAATGAAAGACCGCACTGATACCAACAAAACTAACCTCCTCAAGGACCTGTTAAATCTCACTCACCCAGTGAGTGCAAGGCCCCACACACACTGCATGTCACCTACAGGATCCCATCTTCAGCGACATCACAGCAGACAAGACCATACAGATCACCTGGTCAAACCAGGCACTCATCAGCTTCAGCATACCCATCTCACACCACTGCAGAAACACCATCAACAAATCTTCACAATGGAACTTGAACAGGATCTCAGAAACATCCGAGTCTTTGAAACTCCCACATTACGGCCTTAACATAACAAAATCCTTTCCAAATCAATCCCCAACTTCAACACCTCGATCACCACCTGCACAGACACTAACTCCTCTCAAAACCAAACACAGCCACAAGAAACAGACTGCAAGCCACCCAGTACATGGAAGAGCTCAGGCTCACCAATGCAACTTGAAACAGGTGAAGACCAAGTCAGGACGACACTGACAAGAGCACCTACAAATTCACCCTCAGACACTACCATCAGCAATTAAGAGTCACAAAAGTTCCACACTCACCAACCACATCAAAAGCAGCACCAGCAGCGCCAAGGGCCACCAGCGTAACCCCCTCTTAGGACCTCTGGACCCAGCTTTCCCCATTCTCCAGCAACAAGATCACTAGCATCTATGACAACTTTGCCCTCACACCCTCATAGCCCTCCGGCCCATCTCAATCAACATCCAGAGGGACACCCTAACTGCCTGGCACACCATAACCACTCAAGAAACTGTAACAATCATGCAGTCCATACACTCCGGAGCACTCTCAAACCCCTGCCCTCACCAAGTCTTCAGCTAAGGACTGGACCCCATCAGCACAGTCCTCACTTTGATTCTGAACAATTCATCATCCCAGCCTCCTACTTGGACCCCTGGAAACATGTCAAAGTACTACTCTTCTACAAGAAAGCCTCAGCATACCCGAAGACGCTATGCAATTCCTGGACTATCTCCTGCTAACCTACCCAGCAAAAGTAATAGAAAAGATAATAAACACCTAGCTATCCACCTCAACAACAACCATCTCCTTGAACACCACTCCATCCAGATTTAGGCCAAAAGACAGTACAGATCTCCCTCATTTCTGCCATGGTCAACACCTGGATGATCATGGACAGAGATGACAATGTGGCCCTCATCTTACAGGATCGTTTCACAGCCTTTGATACCGTTTCCCACCCAATTCTTATCCAACGGCTGCACAAACCAGCAGCAAAGAACCAACAGTTTGCTGGATTTGCTCCTACCTGGGCCCCTTCACCACGGACTCCATCATTCTCATCTACAGAGTTCCACAAGGATCCTCACTCAGCCCCACCTTGTTCAGTGCCTATATGACCACACTTGTCAGCATCATCCGTGGCTACAGAATCAACAACATATCCTACGCTGACGACACCCAGCTCACACTCTTCTTTGCTGACAAGACGCCAAACAACAGACCAATTCTCTACCTGCGTGACTGAAGTCACCAGATGGATGAATTACCAACTGCCTCAAGCTCAACACAGACCAGAAGGAAGTAGAAATATTTGAAAAGATGCATCACTCCTGGGCTCTACCTGGTGGCCTGCCGAACTCACACCCTTCCTGGCAACTCATGCAAAGAACCTCGGAATGGTAGTGGACAACCAACTCATCATGACTGGGCAAGTAGATGCGGTGGCGGTCTCCTGATTCCACACACTTAAGATGCTCAAGAAAATCATCAAATGACGACCAGCAACACTAGCAGAACCGTCAACCAAAACCTCATTTACAGCAAAGTGGACTACAGCAACTCACTCCATGCCAAAATCAATGCTTAACTGACAAGAGGACTCCAGGCTATACAAAGCTCCGCAGCCATACTTACCTTCAACCTCCCACCCACAAAATCGCATCAGTCTGCAACCGATAAGAGTTCCACTGGCTCCCAGTCCATAAACAAGCACTTTTAAAACTCCTCACGCACACAAAGCCTTACACAACATTTGTCCAATGTACCTCAGCAACCACATAAACTTCCACAAACCTGCCAGACACCTACTCTCATCTGGACTCATACTCGCACACACACTCGGCATACGCATAACTAGATTCAGCAGTAGTGCCTTTTCCTACCTCTCTCCTCAAGTCTGGAATGACCTGCCCCTACACATCAGAGCCACCTACTCAGTTATTGAATTCTACAAGGAACTAAAGACCTGGGTCTTTACCTAGCCCTGGCCTTGGCTCTGCTAATGCAGCTCCAGCTTTCAGCGCTAGGATATCCTCCTGGGTGATGTGCGCTATACAAATAAACATAGCATAACATAGCATAACAAACATAACATAACATTTACACTTAACAAATTGGTTTTCATTTCATTTTCATTTCATTCAATTCCCACCACTTGGCCTGTGTACCCTACGCTTATGGAGAGTACCTTCATAAACCTGTGTTTTAGAGGCAACAAGGGCAGCTAGCTTTCCTGGCTTTGTTCTTGCCTTCGAGAACTCCCAGTGAAGGATGCAGGCTAAGGGCATATAGAGACTGACAATTACCCGTCTCTGGGCAGGTACCCCCTCTCATTCTAAGGATACCAGGGTCACATGGTGGACAGGTTCCCCTTCATGGACATGCCTGACCCTGTAAACCTGCCCTGGCATATAATATTCCGGGGCATGGGTACTCACAAACTTTCTCTCGGGGGCCAAATTTACAGTGTGGTTTGTGGCCGATGGCCGCACCGTTGGGGGCGGGGTCAGTGGGGGAGGGGCAGGCCTACAGCAAAAAAACAACTGTGACCATGAGGTGGAACACAGGCCCCTGCAGCAGACGCCTTCGTCCACTGAGCCACCAGACCCGGCATACACACATTTCTCTCTCTCTCTCAGTCTCCCCCCTCTCTCTCGGTCTCCCCCCTCCCTCTCTGTCTCTCTGTCTCCCCCTCTCTCTCTCTCTCTCTGTCTCCCTCCCTCTGTCTCTGTCTGTCTCCCTCTGTCTGTCGCCCTTCTCCCTCTGTCTGTCTCCCTCTGTCTGTCGCCCTCTGTCACCCTCTCTCCGTCTCCCTCCCACTGTCTCCCTCCCTCTCCCTCTGTCTTTCTCTGTCACCCTCTCTCTGTATCCCTCTCTGTCTCCCTCCCTCCGTCTCCCTCCCTCCGTCTCCCTCCCTCCGTCTCCCTCCCTCCGTCTCCCTCCCTCCGTCTCCCTCCCTCCGTCCCTCTGTCTCCGTCCCTCTGTCTCCGTCCCTCTGTCTCCGTCCCTCTGTCTCCCTCCCCCAATCTCCCTCTGTCTGTCTCCCCCTCCCTCTGTCTCCCCCTGACTCCCTCCCTCTGTCTCCCTCTCTCTCTGTCTCCCTCCGTCTCCCTCTCTCCCTCTCTCCCTCCGTCTCCCTCTCTCCCTCCCTCCCTCCCTCTCCGTCTCTGCCTCCATCTGTCTGTCCCTGTCTCTTCCTCTAACTGTCTCTGTCTGTCCCTGTCTCCCTCCCTCTGTCTCCCTCTCTGCCTCTGTCTGTCTCTGCCTCTGTCTGCCCCTGTCCTTTTCTCTGCCTCTGTCTGTCCCTGTCTCCCTCTCCGTCTCTGTCTGCCCCTGTCCCTGCCTCTGTCTGTCTCTATCTCTAACTGTCTCTGCCTCTATCTGTCTCTGATCTGTCTCTGCCTCTGTCTGTCTCTGCCTCTGTCTGTCTGCCCCTGTCCCTGCCTCTCTGTCTGTCTCTATCTCTAACTGTCTATGTCTGTCCCTGCCTCTGTCTCTATCTCTGTCTGTCTCTGCCTCTATCTGTCTCTGCCTCTATGTCTGTCTGTCTCTCTCTCGGTCTCTATCGCTGTCTGTCTCTGTCTCTATCTGTCTCTGCCTCTAACTGTCTCTGCCTCTGTCAGTCTGTCTCGGCCTCTATCTAGCTCTGTTTGCCCCTGCCTCTGCCTCTATCTGGCTGTCTCTATATGTCTCTAGCTGTCTCTGTCTCTATCTGCCTCTGCCTCTATCTGTCTCTGTCTCTATCTGATTCTGTCTCTATCTGTCAGTCTGTCCCTGTCTGTCGCTGTCTATCTCTGTCTGTTTCTGTCTCTGTGCCTTGGGCAGTGCACACGTACTGTATCTACACGTCCCCGTCCACAGCCCAGAGACAGCCCCCCCCCCCTCTCCCTGTGTAATGTAAAAGCCAGCTCGTTTTCTCTCTGAATTTTCTGCTTTGCGGGATTTGTGTCCCACCACTGGGCCTGGGGTCAGATCTGTCGGTGGCTTTAGTTCTGACTCTCACCCCCGAGCTGGCTGATCAAAGCCCCCCTTTGGCGCCAGTCACCCGTCCATGTAGGTATGCATGCATCAATTATATATAGCACCAACTGGGGGGCGAGCATTTGTGCGCTGTGCTGCGAGAGTGGAGACCAGGCCTGAGCTCCCATGGCCTTGGCTCAACCCTCTGACCACAAGCTGGCAGGAAACATCACATCACGTATCTTAACGCACACCTCACCCGGCTCTCACTCCCTACTGCCCTCTGTCACCTCACCCGGCTCTCACTCCCTGCAACTCTCTGTCATCTCACCTGGCTCTCACTCCCTGCTGCCCTCTGTCACCTCACCCCGCTTGTGTGGCAGCCCGGGCTGAGACAGCTTCCCGGGCACACACACACAGCCGAGTACGTCACAGGTCTTTAAAAGACCACTTACTTGTTAATGAGGGTTTGTTGTATTTCACCTCTTCTTAGCGCCCCTGCAGCTCCACTCTGACTATCGCTGGAATCGTCCGGCCCCCACAGAGCAGAGTCTGTGTTTGCCAAAACACAGGTACAATGTCTGCAAGGGCCGCTGGCGGCCCGCGGGCCTTACTATGAGTACCCGTGTTCTGAGGGAACAATCTTTTCCACCACATAATGGTGTGGCAGGCACAGGGATCTCAAAGAGCAGTGAAAGTGACCCCATTCTTTGTGATCCTGAGGAAGTACTTTCTTGAACTCTCAAGGATCACCTGATTACCTTCTATGTCTGTCTCCCTTCTAAGGGCTACTTTGACCTCCTCTGAATAATCCAAAGCTACACTATTCACCCCTGTGAAGAGCCAACTAGTGTTAGCCTTTGTCTTGGAGCATAAGGAATCTTCATTTCTGTGCACTGGCTGCAGGGAATCTAAGCTCCTAACTCCCTCAAAGGGGTCCCTTCCCGCAGGGTTCTCACTTCCCTGCTTTTCAGAAGTGGTTTGGGAATATTTCCCCTTTTCAGAAGTTTGGGGCTCTAAGGAGTTTTCTTTGAGACTTGTTACTCCCCTCCTTTCTCTGGTGCAGGCCTGGCCTGTGAGCCCTTTCCTGCACCCTCCCTCCCCCTGGAAGTGGTTAAAAAGCCAAGTCCTTACCCACTCATCAGCTGCTTCTCCAAGGTGTCTGGGGTCAGCTAACTTAATATGCACACCAGGTGCTGGTCCATCTCGATGGCACAATTACTCTATATTTTTATTAAGGTTTTACAATAAATCACCACATAGCAATACATACAGGTACAAAAAAGATGCAGGCAGAGGTCAGAGACAAGTCAGAAGTAAACAGTTAGCATAATGGAGGTACTAATGGTGGGGATAATGGAGTCAATACATACAGCAAAGAAAGTGTATTCCCTTAAAAAGCCGCCCTCAGAACACACAGATATAACATACATACCATAGACGTAGACTAATAGTGCCACCCCCTCACATCCCACCCATCTTGTTCAAGCCACAAAAGACCCCATCCAGCATAGTGCAACGTAATAGAGTATGGAGACAGGGAGATCTAGGGGCCACTAGGGGACGCCACACGAGGTCGGATTCACCGCTCTACTATCCCAGGCCAACATGGAGTCATTAGATGAAGAATCATGCTCCACCACCTGGCCCTCACGATCAATAAGCGGGCAAGACAACAAAATTGTGTCCCATGTGGACAAAATACCAGTCTTCCTAAGTCCCTGAGCTTCTTCCCTGCAAATCGCCTCCTGCTCGCAGTTCACCCACTTCGTCAGCTCTAACCACCAGTGGTATATATCGGGGCACCTGGCAGACTTTTAACTCATAGTCAGTTGTTTGCGGATGAGGATCAAGGACAGACCATAAAAAGTAGCCTTTCTAGCTGCTGACTGTTCATGATGGCTTAGCAAGCATAACTGAGCCTCAGAAGTGATTCCCTATCTGTGCCCCCCTCCCCCATAAAACAACCTGGAGGACCATCGACCAATAGAGCAACAAGCGTGGGCAAGACCAGTTCATGTGGAAAAATATGCCTCTTCAATGGTGAACCTGGTGCATTCTGAGGTCGCGGTTGGGAACAGCATGTACACGTTGGGAGTCAGATAGGCCCGATGAAAATAAAAGAATTGAATGAGTTTAATCCCAGCATTTCTAGATACTTTAGAGCTGGATTCTAAGATCTTCCTCCAGGAGTCAGAGAGAGGCACCCCTAGGTCTGCCTCCCAGCGTGACCAAAGGGTCAAAAGATCCAGCCATGCTTCTGCTAACAAAGCCCGATAATGTGACGGGACCACTTTTGTTCGACGCGTTATGAGGAAGAGAAGGCGCATGAAGTCATGCTCCGAGGGCTCTTCAACAACGGTACCCCACCAGTCCCGTATTTTGGGCGTCAGGGCTCCATGAAGTATGAAATGGTCTACCGGGAGATCATAGGACTCCTGGAGATCGGGTAAAGGGCATAATTCGCTCCCTGTAAGAAGGTCACCCAGGGCATCAATCCCACTGCTGGCCATTCACGAAGTCCACCACCTTGGGCTGCTCCAATGCCGGATTACCAGAAGGCGGAGTTCACGGGTGTACGGGGTTGGCGACCGAGTCCATCGTAAAGCACGAGCCCAAACATAATGCGCTGTCATAATCGGGATATTCGAGGTCTGCACCCTGGAAGCAGGTGTCGGTTTCAGAAGGAAACCCAAGAGGCATTCTTTGGAAGGGGAGCCACATTCAGCAACTCCCACACCCGCCCATAGAATGGCCTGCCAGTGATTGACCCACTGAATCTGCACTGCTAGGTAATATAACTCCATGTTGGGAGCAGCGAGGCCCCCTTCAGCCACAGGTAAATGCAATTTCCAGAGGGCTACACTGCGGCACGGGGCACTCCAGTAAAGCGAAAGGAGTAAACCATCCAGCTCCCTAAAGAATTTCTGAGGCAACTCCAGCGGGAGAGCTGCAAACAAATAAAGAAGACGCTGCAGTATAATCATGTTGAATACGGCCACGCAGCCATTCACTGATGAAGGAATTGTAGACCAGAAGGCAATGGGGTGGCGCAGCCCAGCCAGAACTCGTCCAAAGTTGCTGTCATACAGTGCTTCTGGGGAACGGTAGAAAGCCACCCCCAAGTATTGGACCGTATCACGTTCCCATCTCAACTCAGTAGTGAGAGGACCAAGCACAAGGGCATACCCCCTCAAGGAATAAACACATGAGTTGTTCCAGTTGACCTCTAGTCCCGAGTGACCACCAAAGTACGATAATGCTGCTACTACCTCAAGAAGGTCAGTATCCCTTCCACTAAGATACAATAACATATTGTCTGCCTACTGAGAGAGGTTTAGGGCCTGATAGGGTAATTCCCGGCGAACGGTGCAGGCGAAAGGCTCCATGGCCAGTGCATAGAGTAAGGGTGCAAGGGGCAACCTGGCCAAGTTACCCTCTCCACCGGAAAGGCTTCTGAAATCAAAGGCCCAGTTCAAATCCTGGCCAGCGAGTCAGTGTAAAGCAGTTGCATCCACCTGACGAAGAGCTGGCCCATGCCAAGCATAATAGCATATAGGAACTCCCAGCCAAGCGGGTCAAACTCCTTTCTATTGTCCACTGAGAGCCTCCAACGGGAATCGTTCCCGAAGTTCTAAGGCCAGAAACAATTGCTGAATATTAGGCATGATGCTATGCGTAGGAATTAAGCCCGTTTGATCCGGATGGATGAGACAGCACATATGTGGAAGTAACAGAGTAGCCAAAATTTTACTCAGAATCTTACCTTCTGCATTAAGCATGGAAAGGGGGCGGTAAGAGCCAAGAAGAAAAGGGTCCTTTTCTTTCTTAGGTAGCGACACAACGGCTGCCTCCCTTAGCGAAGGCAGGAGCCAGCCACACTGTCAGAAGTCATTGAAAAGTGCTACAAATCTAGGACCAAGTACCGCTGTGAAGGCCACATAGAAATCGGAAACTCAACATGGCCAGGTACCTTACCCCTTGGCATGTCTTTAGTCACTCCTGCACCTCCTGTTCAGTATTATCCCCACCCACTTGATCTGCCGATGTCAATTCAAGGGATACTGGCAAGGCATCTATGATATATTCCAACATGTTTCTCTCATCACCCGCCCCCTTCCCCTCCCTTGAGGAGTAGAGTTTACGATAGTGCTGTAGGGGGACGTTATTGATGATCTCGTGTGAACCAATGACACGCAGAGGGGTCACTTAACTTAAGTATAGTATGCCCTCCCCGAGCATCCCGTAAAAGCTATGCCAACTTCCTGCCCGACTTATCCTGCTTCGCATGAGCCCTGGCTGCATATGTTTATAATCAAGATGGCAAAGGCATTCCACAGCCTCTCTCGATCCTCCAACAGGCATCCCCTGCCCTCTGTGGCCCCTCCATCTCCCGTGGGAGACCATCCACTGCCGCCTCCTGCCGATGAATATCAGAGAAGCCGAGTATGAACCACCACTCTATTAGAGACACAATACCTCCGAAGCACCACCACATAGCTCCCTACTCCATCCCTACTGAAGAGTCCGTACCAGCGTTATCCCGGAACTGAGAAACATGCTCTCCCAATAAGCCCCGAAAGGCTTTATCATCCAGTAGTGCTGGATCAAAGCACCAGGTAGGCACATGAAGACTAAAGGAACATCACTAGAATGTGCCCAGTACGGGAGCATGATCATAATACGTTTTTGCCAGGTATTCCAGCCCCACCACCAGACTGTAAAGTGTTCTGCACGTATATAGCCTATCAAATCAAAGCTCAGGATCATGCAATCCATAGCAGTAGAAGGATACCTGAGCCTCCGGGGAATGAACCTGCCAACAATCTATTAAATCCCACTGGCCCCACCACAAACGGGCTGCTGCAGTCAGCCGACCAGTAGGCACACCACGTAAGGATGGATGGGACCAATCAAGACTTGAGTCCTCGACACAGTTAAAATCACCCTCCACTACTATCCAGTAAGGGACCATAAGGGAGAGCAAGGAATAAGGCCTTATCAACATTCTGAGCATAAATATTTAAGAAGGCAACATCACAGCCATCCAGTCTCCCCAGCACTAGGGCATAGCGGCTCTTGGGTCTGTAATCACCCTGTGCAAGCGGAAAGGGACTCCAGGCCTAAACCAAATGAGAGCACCCCGTGAAAAGGCAGAATAAAAAGTACATAGGGCTGGTCCCGCCAGAGTCGCTGAAGGGTAAGGCCCTCAGCCTCCATAAGGCGAGTCTTCTGGAGGAACACAACATGGACCCTCCAACGTTTCAAGTGAGATAACACATTGTAACACTTAGAGGACGAAGAGAGGCCCCCGTAATTCCATGTAAGTAACTTAATTTGCGTAGCCATAAAAGGGAGACAAGGAAGAGAAAGGACTACCTAGCCATGCAACCATCATCAGGAGCACCAAAACCAAGCCAGCCCCACTGTGCCAAACTCACTGTACCACAGCCCCATACGTACCACCGCTGGAGAAGAAAGAGACATACAACGAAAACCAAAACAAAGCCCCAACATTTCCCCCCACTCCTCCCAAGGACTACAGTCATCTTGTCCAAACAACACCACTCAAGGGCTACAGAGAGGGCCCAACTAAAGGCCAAAAGGCCAGCTATTTCCATAATGGAAATTAGCATGTGGGGATGGAGTCACCAGCGGCGACACGTGAAAAGTCAACAATCAGGAGAGAAAACAGTGTAATAGAATGCCTCGAGCAAGCACCTCCCTTCCCCAACTGGACCCCCCTAAACCCCTCAGGAAGGAGAAAAGCAAACATATATTAATAAACAGCCAGTAAACCAACCCGCCTTACAAAAATTGTATACATATACAAGGTAAAACACTCAAGAGAAGCCCAATGGGGCCCTTCAAACCAAACCTAAACATTGGAAAAGGAACACTAGGGACACACACCACGATCTGACATATCTCAGCAATATCATCTTGCCTCCTCCAGTAGTCATGTCGCATGTCCATGGCTTGACAAACCACTACAACAACTCCATGACTACCATTCTTGACACTATTGCACCCCTACAACTAAAACGACTCTCCAATCCAAAAGTTGGTTTAATGAGAGTCTAAACGCAAAACGAATCAATATGAGAATAGCCGAATGAGTGTGGAGATCCTCACTGTCCCTAGAATACCTTAAACACCTGAGTGCGCTGAGAAGCACCTACAAGCAGCACATCAGAAACTCAAAAGCACATTTCTTGAGAACTCAACTTGACATGGCCAGAAAGCGTCCCAAAAAACTGTTTGAGATTGTCAAACAACAATCCAGTGAAAAATGTAACCCCCTCTCAACTGATTCAGACCGGCAGCCAAACTGCAATGAATTTGCCACCTCCTTTCTCAACAAAGCGATACCATCATCCCCTTTGGTATCGCTTCCTTCCTCAACAAGACAACAAAGATTAAAACTGATCTCTAGACGGCGCTTGATCTCCTCCCAATGATACCCACAAATAGCCCCCACCCAACTCTGATCGCTCAGCCCTTGGACTTCACAGATCTCACCCTTAAAAACAACACATTGTGGAACACATTTAAACCAGTCGATGAAAATGCCATTCTAAACAACACTAAAACCTTCATACCACAACCATCTAACCTCTTCAAGGCGCTTAAAACATCTTTACTTCCACTCTGGACCAAAATTGTGAATGCTTCACTACTTCAAGGAGGTTATACCAGATTGCCTAAAAACAGGACAAGTAACCACCCCCATTCTAAAAAAAAAACCCTCAGCAGATCATTTGAAACCAAATAACTGCCGACCTATCTCCACCATTCCTTGTCTGGCAAAGCTCTTGGAGAAATGCCTCCATACTCAACTATGCAATCACATAAACCAGTTCCACCTTACTGACCAATACCAATACGGCTTCCGTCTGGCCCACAGCACGGAAACGGCCCTAACACACGTAGTTGACGACACCCTTAAAATGCTGGATCAGAATGAATCTTGCCTCCTCATTCTTCTGGACCTCTCCTCACTCTTGGTTACGGTCAAACATGACAGCCTACTTGACTTACTAGAATGTAGGATGGAGTTATCAGGGATTCTTCTAAACTGGTTCGCCTCGTTTCTTCATAACCGAACTCAGAGAATCATGGTTAGCTAAACTCTGTCCAATTTCACTCCAGTCACCCTATCACCTACTCTCTTCAACCTCTTCATGGAGCTCCTAACAGATATGCTGAAATTCTCCAATGTCAAATACCAAATGTATGCAGATGACACCCAACAGGACCTACAAATCTCCTACCTGGAAAACATCCGTCTACTCAACACAACTCTTCAAAAAAAAAAAAATTGGATGCCAAGAAGCCACCTCAACTCACTCAAAACAGAATTCCTCTTAATCACCCCACCAAAGGGATCCCTCAACATCAAAGATTGGATGAAACATCTAACAGTCTTCAATTGCCTTCCACAAGTTAGATTCCACGAGATCCCAGGGAATTACACTCAACAAGAATCTCAACATGCAAGAACACATCAGCACAGCCATCAAAGGAGCCAACCTTCAAATCAGCATTCTAAGAAGAATGAAACCTTTCCTTCCCTTCATCGACCTCAAAGCAGATGTACAGGCACTAGTAATACACAGGTTAGAATATGGAAGTACTACCTTATATGGTATGCCTAGATACAAACTGGCTCCATTAAAGGCGTTCCTAAATTCTACTGCAAGACTCATCACTGGATCCAAGAAAAACAACCACATCACTCCCGATCTGAAGACACTAAAACTGGCTCCATTATGAGGCATAGATACAGCTGAAAACTGCTTGCCTGACACATAAAGCACTACACTTTAATACACCGAAGTACCTAGCTGACAAAATTGAAGAGTCCAACAGCTGAAGATCCTATAGGAGTGCCATCACCTTACTGTTAAAACCACAGAAATTTCAGGGAAAAAACCCTACAACCAAACCTTCTCCAGAATGGCCCCCAGAATCTAGAACTCCCTTTCCCCTGATATCAGACTGACTCCATCAATCACTTCATTCAAAAAAGAAGTCAAACTGTTTCTGATGAACACATATCTACACTAGAACTCTCTGACTCAGCATATGGAATGTGTAGGAAAGTGCCCCCTTTTGCATGGTTACCCCCCACTTTTTGCCTGACATCTGGTGCAACCTGACTTGATGTGCCCTGGGTACCTGTCAACCAGGTTCACAGGACCTGTGTTCCTTCTTAAAACTGTACCTTTGTACCTACAATTGGCACATTTCTGGCCGCAGGTAAGCCCCTTGTAAAATGTACCATGGGTACCAGGGGCACTGTGACCAGGCAAGGCCTCCAAGGGCTGCAGCACCTATTGTGTCACCCTTAGAGACCCTGTACCTTAATATCCACACACTGCTATTTCAGGCTGCATGTTTTGGTGCAGAGAAAAGTGAAGAGTCGACATGGCACACATCCCTGTGTGCCATGCCTGTAAACTACTGCCTGAGGCCTAGGTAAGTCACCCCTCTAACAGGGTGCACTAGCCCTCAGGTCAGGGTACAGTGGCATGAGCCCTGTGCCCCCACAGTGTCAGAGCCCATTCTCAGACATTGTAAGTGTAGTAGAGCCATAAAGAGTATATGGTCTGGAAGTTGGTCATTAGAACTACACAGCTCCATAGTGGCTTTGCTAAAAACTGGGAAGTTTGATAGCAAACTTCTCAGCACATTAAACCCACTCTGATTCCAGTTTGGGATGCATCTTAGAGATACCCACTAAAAATCGACCAGCCCTGGTGTGAATCCTGAATGGCTGCCCGCCATTTGCCACCACCAGACAGGTTTCTGGACCCCTGGGTAGACAGCCTCTGCTCTCCGGGTCCAGAAACAAAGCCCATCCTGGGCAGAGGTGTCATATCTCCTCCCCCAGGATGGGCTGGGTCCACGAAGGGGAAGCTTCAAAGGCATGCCACCTTTGGAAGTTGTCCCTGCCTTTTGCTGCACCCAGCAACTGGCTCCCACCAGTTCTGGCCCCCACTTTGGGCAGGAGAATTGGCAGGAAAACCAGGCTATGCAGAGAGGTGTGCCCACCTTTGCCAACCCCACCCCAACTCCTCAGGTGGGGGAGGCGAGGTGAAAAACACATCTATCCCCTCCATCTTGAATTTGGGGGGACTCAGCCAATCAGGGAGATGATCCTGCCCCCTACCACTGGAGGGTGCCATAATAGGGGGTGTGCCCATCACAAGGAAGGAACCCATTGGTCTCGCCCTGCACACCCCTTTAACGCCACTAAATGCAGTATTTAGGGGTAACCCTGAACCTTGACTCCTCAGATTCGTGGAAGAAAGACCTACCGGCCTTTCCCATCTCCGACCTGCCTACAGAGAAGAAAATGTTCAGCAGCCCCCCAGAGCCCGGAGGACCTGCCCTGCACTCACCTTACAGACACTGTCTCTCGTGAGTACCAGATTTGTTCAACAAAGACTCCCAGACAAGAATACGGATTCCGGCGACTCTGCGTTTCTGCCCCACTCTGCACCCGACACCCACGGCCTGAATTTGAGTGGCTCAACACAACGATGAGATCTCCCCAGTGATCCTGACCTGGGATCTGGTGTTCCCCGACCTCCCTCAAGCTTCAAATCAACACCTGCAGCCTCAACCTGATGGGTACTCCTGACTGCGACCTGGTAAGAAAACCAGATGCCCCACTGCCTTGGGTGGCCCCTACTGACGGTGTCGAGGCATCCCCCAAGATCCCAACTTACCTCTCCAGCCAGCGGTCGCCTTCAGGAAGCCTCCCTGTCCAAGCCTGCAGCAACTTTACCAAACCAAAGGTTTCCATTGAGAAGGCAGGTTCCCGGACATCACCCAGCCGACCCAGTGCCGCTGGTGGTGCTGGTAGTTGGCCCCTGCAGTGCTGACCTTAACCCCAGGAGCTTTGGTCACACACCCGAGTGTCCTGCTCGTAAGACGTCCCTAACCAAAGGACCCCTTAGCCCCATTGGCTAACATTGTGCCCCTGCACTCTGCACCCGGCCGCCTGAGTGCCGCTGGTGGTGCAACTTGTGTGCCTGCCTAGACATAGGGGAACCTTGGTCCTAACCCCCAAAACTCCCACTTGTAACACGTTTACTTACCTGTGAAACCAATAACCATTTTTTCCCATAGGAACCCATGTTATGAGATGTTGGGCCTAAAATGTTTCAAGTGAGGAACTGTTGTTTTGTATGGAGAAAATAGTAACTATAATTCAAGCCAAGTAAAGTCTTACTTACTTTGTATTGTGAGATTCTTAGGTGTGGTATCTAGGCATTCCGCCCCCAGTAATCAAAGTAATCTAAAAGTAACTGAAAAGTATTCTAAAAGTAATTGTGTAATATAAACAGCGCTTTGAATCAATAATAACCTGTAACAATTGCAAATCCATCCTCAATTGCATTTCTGTGTGAAGGTTTACAATTGCAAGTATATTTTACCTACCTGTACCAAGTCCTGTTTAGTTCTAGAAATAAAATACAAGTATTCCTTTTTTCATACTTAATTAATTGGTCTGGATTCAGTCTCTGAGTGTGTGCATCAGTCTTGATTGAGTGAATAGAATAAATGCTCAACACATCCTCTGGATAAGCATAACTGCTCGCCCACACAACCACAAAGAGAGCTGTCAGTACTTACCTAATTTAGCCACTGCTATACCTCTGGGGACTCCCTGGGCTCTGTGCACACCATACCGTATGTGGATACTGTATATACACCGCCAGCTTCCTATAGAATGTAACTGACACAATGTCACAACCTGGGCTCACACCTGCTGTTCGTCGGCAGGGTGGTTAGCTCATGGATCTCCTCTCGATCTGCAATGGGTATTGTCAGCATTTGTTGCTTGGTTGTCATATTTTTGTCTTGCCTAACCAATTGTAAAGCACTCTGATACCCTACTAGGGTTAAGTCCGTGCTATATAAAACTTTATAAATAAAAGAAGAAATACAAATAATTAGTCCAATTACCCCGGGGTGACCCCAGGTAAAGTGACCTCAAGACCAGGTGTTGTGGAGTCCTCAGAGTCCGAAGCAGAAGAATGACACTCTGGAGATTGTGGAAATATGGATTTTTCTGGTCAGTTATGTCCCCTATCTTGGACCCCAACGGTTCTATGTGCATGTTACAAGTACATGTATGTTCCCTCCAGTTCCAGTTATGAAGACGCAAACACATGTGCGTCCACCGTCAACATGTCCTCTGTCAGATCCGCCATGAATAGGCCGGATATTCCATTCCTAAGTACGAAAGGCCACCGGCTTTATATGGTTCACTTATGCCATTTTACAGTCCAGGCAAGTAGGCCCTGATTCTGTCATCAAACTCTTCTTGCCTTCTGCCTCTGAAAACTCCAGTCTGAACCTGCATCTGTGACCATGAACTTTGTCTCATTCTCTGCGCGGCTCACGAAGCCTGACATCAGCCTATTCTCTGCCAAGAACTGTATTTCACCTTCGAATTATCTGCTTCCCCCTCAGCCAATGCATTCCTGCCTAGTAGTTTAAGTAAACATTCTTCCAGCTACCGAGCAAAAGGCCCGGCTTCTCTGTCTTTATGCAAGTAATTCATAGTCCTGTTACCATGGAATATTCCTACCCCCTCGCATTTAGTGTAGACACTTAGACGCTTGTACAACGCACTAACAGTCAGTATAGAATAGATTCTATCCTAGAGACCTTTTCTTTTGGATAACACAGTTCTTTAAACATAGGATATTAGATATGATTTGGGATTAGGTTGACATGACCCCCCAGACTTCTGTCTCCACATGTAGAGCTAAATGTCAAGTCCCCTTCACCCTCTAGTTGCACGTCAATCACACGTCATGCGGCTGCGCGCGCATCTCTGCCAAATATTTCTGCTGACATTGCAGGATTCTCTTATGGATCCACCCACTTGTGACATCATGTATAATGACGTTATCTAAGTTACGCCTATATGTCCGCCTTTTTAGTTACGTATGCATATTTTATCTGTATTATCAGCTGTTACGCCTCCTGCATCTGTTTCACTGTAATGCATTTCCTAAAAAACTGATTTTCTTGTCAATAAAGTATGTACTTCACTTCCTGAACCTCCGTGGTGATGGAACTTGGAGCAACCGATTATAATCGATCATTGGAATAAAGCCCATTCCGAACCTCTAATACCACGGATTCTGCCTCTTATTTTACTGAGCTATTTTATTATGTTTCTGTATCAAATTAAGTCCCGGTAAAGAATTTTATTTACCACATGAATGGCGCCCGAACAGGGACACTTTCTCATCTCACGCGCCGGCGGTGAGTTGCAGGCCCGGTCTCCTGCCACAGCTGGACGGACAATAACGCTTACCAGCAGGATTTCCTGTATCTCCCTCCGGTCAAGCGGGGGCGACTGAGGCTGCGATCAACACCCAGACGAGGCGGTGAGAAGTGCGAAGTATCCCGACCAGAGCCTAGCTGAGAGAGCAAGATCCGAGGTATACAGAGACCCACCAGTTCGAAGTCGAGTCCAGTTTCCGACGAGTCGAGTCGAGTCCAGTCCGGTCCAAGTTCAGTTTCCGAGGCCTTCCGTTTCCGAAGCTACCCGGTGAGTACCATTACTGGGGAGGCATTTCTGACGTGCACATAGGTTGTGCCGGTCAAGACGGGTTTGGGTACACAAATCCGGTCTGCACTGTTTCAGCAGTGTATCTGTACTGTTTAGCAGTATATCAAGTATTCCGAAGTATCTAGTTATTGTCAAGAATTATGCTTGGTGATTAGTTATGCAGACGATCATCATTGTTGGTTATTTTAAAGGTTAAAAAAATGTTTAATGTTTAATGTTTGATGTGTTAAACGTCCTGCATATTGTGGTATGAATGATATGAATGGTTGTTCATTATTGTGCTTTTGTACTAAGTGTGTTCAAGATTAAGTATCAGATCAGTTCCCAATATGCCGCTCTTCTCGAAACTAAGACAGATCACTACAAGAAAAGGGGTACTCGAAGAAGCCGTTCCTATTCCTCCTAGGGACACTCCAGGGTACTTCATGTATCATAAACATGGCTTAGACGCTATATTATTTCTTGATTTATGGGTAGACTACACCAAGGAATTACCAGAAAGTCAGAGGTGGCCCACAGCGGGAACCTGGGATGCAGAGTGCATCATGAAAGTAGAAGAAGAGTTATGGAAAAGGAAAGTCAGACAGTCACAGAAAGACGCCGTTGAGTTATGGCGTAAAGAATCTCATAGACGTACAGAAAAAGCACGTAGACAGGAAGAGAAGAGTAAAGAGAATTCCAATAAAGTTCGAGAAAATCTATTAATTGAGGAAGGTATCCGAGTGAAATCAGAACAAGTAGACAGACAAAGAAATGCCCTTATGAATGGTATGTATCCCCTTCTGGCCGAAGGATTACCTAAGGCTACTCCAGAGATACCGAAAGACTTGCCAACCCCATTATTTCCAATAAAGGTACATCCTAAGGGGCATCCTAGAACCGCAGAAGATGTCTTTCTTTCCTCATATTTAGATGACGCAGCTCCCGAGTATGCTAATTCCGTCCCACATAGACCGCATACCAGGGAGGTTCAACGCCAAGACCCAGTACCAGTATCCCTACAGCAACAGATCGTGTCACAAGTTCCGGCAAGCACATCTGTTTCTACATCCGTTCCTACAGCTACTTCTATAGCTGTGTCCACACCTATAGTTGCCGTATCACGTTCAACGAATCCTTTCACACCCGACACCCCAGATGGGGCTGCGGGAGGTGCTAGTAACATTTTTTCTACGCCACCCAGAATAAATAAACTTACGTTTCAAGAGTCAGCACATTCACGTACCCCCAAACTCATAAATGCCCGTACGCTTAAGGAACTTCTTATAGATTGTAGATATGACCCTGTGCCCGGCAAAGAGGACGAAATGATCATGGCATCATTGCGTATCAGACGAGCCGCAGTGTATTTAGGGAAGTTACCAGGAATGACTGCGCATCTAGATAATATATACCATTTTGTCCAAACAGGGCGAGATCCAGAATGTATTAACAGAGCTATGGAACACCAGAAAGTGGAGATACAGGGAGAACTGTTACGTTTCCTCATAAATTGTGTGATCAGAAATGAAGACCGACCGGGGGTAGACCCGGAAGCAATGCAAATTCTTACTAGATGGAGCCAGAATATATCAGAAGGTAGACATGATAAACAAAATTGTATAATAGCCATGTGCCGAAAGATCCGTAAAGAAATAGAACGCCTACACGAAGAAAGATTAGCGGTAGACGAGTTCGAACAAAACGAGGAGGAAGGGTCTGGACTGCCCGCAGGACAGTCAGACACCGTAGCCTATGTAGGTAGAGGAAGATCTTGTAATAGTAATAAATGTCCTATTAACCCCATACGTCCGATATGTCCAGATAATAACAGGAATTTCCAAATACCTATAATTAACATCAGGTCTAACGAGCATTCGTTCCAAGCCGCCGACAAACTACTCCGGGAACGAAGGGGTTATCATTTCCTCGATTCTATGGATGAACAAGATTTAGCTAGGGCAGCTGTCCATTGGGTGGACAGTCCCGGAAAATATAGTGATGATACAGTAGCACGCACATTTTTGAATCTCACCCCAGATGAACAGCGGTTAGCTGGGATTTATATGATTCAACAACTCATTATATTATATCAGAGTCAGCATTCGGACCCTGGTCCCTTGCCTGACATATTGACTGAATTGCTCATGAATAGATGGAGAGGTTCAGGTACTAAATTAATTAAAGAAATTCTAGAATCAAGAAAGCAGTATATTCTTTTTGTATGTTCAGACCGTGTCTCATTGCCCATCAAGGAAAGAACCACGTATTACATGGATAGACAGAATCCTTTACGAGAAGTACACCCAATAAAAGGCGAGGACAACGAGTTTAAGCGCGTATTTGTATATACGCCCATATCGAAAATAGAATTGTTAGAAATGAAGAAAGTGGTACCCAGTCATGACAAAGATCCAGCGGGTTTTCACCGAGAAATTAAAGACATGTTACTCATGGGAGAGTATACCTATCCCGACATTATGACAATATTAAAGGTATTGATGCCTGCTGGCATTTATGAAAAACTCAGGGAAAAAGAGTGGGAGGTGGGAGACCAAAAGATAGAATGGTCAGTATTAGAAGCAGAAGAAAAAGCCCGAACTGCAGGAGCAGGACTTGGGGATAAAACTAAAGCACTACCAGGTTTACTAGTACAGGTACTGCCACGTTTATTAACTACGAAAAAGGAAGATTGGGGTACAATTTCAGCCTGTAAACAGAAGCAAGATGAAGACACTAGTGATTACTATGCCCGATTTGAAAAATGTTTTGGTATAAATAGTGGCATAAAAGCAAGTAGCGAATCATACCCGCATCTGTTTGTAACAAAATTAGTAGAAAATGCCCTGCCCCAAGTAAAGAATAGAGTATTAAAATTCGAGAGTACCTGGCAAGGTAACACTCCATCACAAATGTTACAAATGTTACAGTACCATCACAATAGAATTAGAGAGGAACAAGAACATGAACACAGACGCATGAAAGACACGAAAATGAAAATGCTAGTTTCTCAGACAGTTCCAGCTGAAGGACATAAGAAGGGTATGACACATTCCGGTGATTCAGCAGGACCTGTAAAAGGGACATGCAATTATTGTAAAAAGCCAGGTCATTACGTACACGATTGTCCAGTTTTGAAACATAATATCAGCATAGGTAAAACACAAGAAAGACCACGGCCACCTAGACAGGACCAGAATGAACAAGGAGCTCCGCAGCATGCACAGGCCATGCCAGCTCCACCACAGTCTATACAGTTTGTGCCAGCTGCACCAGCGCTGCCTGTGGCTGCCACACAAACCACGACACGACAACTGTACCAGACCGCACAGTACGACTACCCTGATTACCAACGATACGCATGAACCAGCCTAGAGAGGGAAGTTGACTTACCCCTTATCGAGATTCCTGTAGATCAAGAAGGACCTTATGTACATAGTGAATTATTAGGCCAAGACAGAAAATTTTTACTCGATACAGGGGCAAGTCGAACAACCATAAAACGTAGTGAAGTTCCAGGGGCACCCCTCTCAGGCTCTCAGAATATTTCCCTTGGTTTTTCAGGAAAACCTATTGTTAATGACGTATCACAGCCTCTTCCACTTACGATAGGACCTCTGACCCGAACTACAGATTTATTGCTTACTAAATCATGTCCAGAAAATCTGTTAGGAATAAAAACACTGAAAGCTCTAGGAGCCATAATATGTTGTTCTCCTGAAGGAGTAAGATTGTTTTTACGTGATTTTAAAGGTCACTATGTGTCTAGAGACATGGATCCCCGACTGCAGACTTTACCTACACATCTATGGGCACAAGGCCCTACTGATGTTGGATGCATGAATATTACACCATATCGAGTCACATTAAAGGCAGGAGTGGTGCTACCACGAATGCGACAATACAAGTTACCACCAGATGCTGTAGTGGCTTTACTACAAATCATTGACGAGCTCATTACCCAAGGAGTAGTTGTAGAAACAGACTCCAATGTATGTAATTCACCGATAATTCCGATTCTTAAACGAACGGATCCAAAGGCCCCGCCAGTATATCGATTGGTTATTGATCTGCGTGAATTAAACAAATGCATTGTGCCACAATTTCCTGTGGTCCCAGATATCTCGTCATTACTGACAGCTATTGATTCCGAAGCAACATTCTTTACTGTAATAGATCTCAAGAATGCCTTTTTCAGCGTCCCAATAGATCCGGAAAGCCAATATTTGTTTGGATTTAGTTTAAATGGACGTAGCTTTAAATTCTCACGCGCACCTCAAGGATTTACAGAAAGTCCCAGCATCTATAGCCAAGCACTGAAACGAGAACTCGACAGTATCCACATGCCAGTTAACACTGCTCTGCTTCAATACGTCGATGATCTGTTGATCACCGCGAGAAGCGAACCGGAATGTGAAAAAGCATCACTGACAGTTTTACAATTTCTAGCCGAAAAGGGGCACAAGGTGTCCCCTTCTAAGCTGCAATTCTGTGTCCAGCGAGTTGTTTATCTTGGACACTCGCTGTCCAAGGAGGGAAGGCAGCTTACACCCGATCGCATTCAGTTAATAGCTAACATGCCAATACCCAAGACACAAAAGGAGGTGCGGGCTTTCATAGGCCTCACTTCATATTGCAGGCAGTGGATCCCTCAGTATGCATTTCTAGCAAAACCACTCATTCAGTTGACAACACAGGAGGCAGCCACATCGACTGTTCTCCCTTGGACTCAGGAACATACGCAAGCTTTTGAAAGCCTAAAGAAAGCTTTATGTCAAGCACCTGTTTTAGCAACGCCATGTTACAGAAAACAGTTTACACTTTTTGTTACAGAACGCGAAGGTACTGCCTTGTCAGTACTCACACAGGAACAAGCAGGAGCACACAAACCATGTGCTTATTTTTCTAGTACATTAGATCCCGTAGCTCAGGTTTTGCCTGCATGCCTAAAATCAGTGGCAGCAACAGCTTTAGCAATAAGACAGAGCGACGCCATAGTGTTAGGACATCCCTTGACAGTTCAAGTACCACACGCAGTAGAGGTTCTTGTAAATAGAACGCAAACACAACACTTGACTATAGCGCGACTTACAGGGTACGAGCTTACATTGTTTCAGCCACATATAGAAATCAGACGCTGTAACACATTGAATCCTGCCACACTTTTGCCAGTAACCGGAACAGACCCACTATCCCATGATTGTATTGAAGTTATTACTATAACGACGAAACCCAGACAAGACTTAACCGATGTCCCATTGTCCGATCCAGACCTGACATTGTATGTAGATGGTTCATGTATGAGAACAAATACAGGAGAGTTAGTGGCTGCTTACGCAGTCACAACAGATACTGAAGTCATTGAAACAAATCGTATAAATACTTTGTCAGCTCAAGCCGCAGAGCTCATCGCTCTGACACAAGCCTGTATTCAAGCCACAAGTAAAAAAGTCAACATATACACTGATTCACGTTATGCATTCGGAGTTGTACATGACTTCGGCGTGCTATGGCGAGAGAGAGGTTATTTAACTTCCCACGGTGCCCACATTCAGCACGGACCCCTCATTCATGCCTTATTAGATGCAATACATCTACCCACTGCAATATCAATTATGAAATGTAAGGCTCATACGAAAATTACTGATATCATTTCTCAAGGCAATGACCTAGCCGATAGAACAGCTAAACAGACTGCTCAAGCTCAAACTTCCGACATGACAAAGACAATAGTCCCGATGCCGACACATTGTATGACAGTTAAAGATCCTACTCTTGACGTAATTGACATACAGACACATGCTACACCAGACGAAATAAAGAAATGGACTGAATTAGGAGGGATCCAAACGGACCAAGGATGGATGATGAAGGAAAAATCTGTGTGGTTCCTTCCTGATTCAATGGTCCAAGTTATAATTAACACTATACATAGTCCAGCACATCTAGGAGAAAAAGCTATGCTAGACAGCATTCAACACATTTGGTTCAATAAACATTTACGAACAGCAGCCAAACAAAAGGTCCGTACCTGTATGATCTGTTGCCAGTTCAACCCAGGAAAAAGCGTTCCCGTAGAACAGGGTGGATTTCATCCTCCTAATCACCCTTTTGAAGTACTCCAGATGAATTATGTCCAGATGGAACGATGTCGAGGATTCAAATATGTTCTCGTAGTTGTCTGCGCTCTGTCCCGTTGGACGGAGGCATACCCGGTTTCAGATTACACTGCCCCGACTACTGCCAAACAGTTAGTTCGAGAATTCTTCCCACGATACGGTTTACCACGTGTTGTTTATTCAGATAACGGCCAGCCGTTCTCATCCGAATTAATGAAACATGTTTCACTTCTGTTAGGATATCAGTGGAAATTCCACTGTGTCCGACACCCCGAAGCAGCAGGTCTCGTAGAAAGACATAATCAGACCCTGAAAATTAGATTGTCCAAAATATGCAGAGAGAAAGGTGTCGACTGGGTAGTAGCATTACCAGTCGCACTCTTTTACACAAGAATGGTAGCACACTCTCGAACAGGGCTATCCCCGTATGAAGTGATCTTCGGCAGACCACCAAATATGTGGGGGACGCCTATGCCACGCAAAATAACTGATATTGACTGTAATATGCTGACAGATTACTTGGCTTCCTTGATGTCTGCACTACAATCTTGTCGTTCACAGGTAGCTGCAGCCTTTCCCGACAACACTGAGGTGAAACCCCATGACGTAGTTCCGGGGGACCTTGTACTTGTGAGAAATTTCGACCGAAAGACTCAGCTGGAGCCCAGGTGGAAGACACCCCAGTTGGTCCTGCTGACCACAAGGACAGCCGTGAAGATCGAGGGCAGGAAAGGATGGGTGCATTCAAGTCATATCAAGAAATTTCATGGACTTCCTTCAGATGTAAACAGCCCACCTCGTGTGTCCTCACCCATTGACTCAAAACTACCTTTGGCTGAAGCCACCAGTAAGGAACTTTATAAGCTGAAACTTAGACCCAAACCGTCGGACGATTTGATTGTTTAAGTCCTCTCCTAGGTGAAGCGGTTGAATCTGTCTCCGACATGTATCCCCTAGACCTGAATCATGGACAGTCGCGAAAAATGATGAAACGACAGGCGTATTGTAAATCACTGCGTAGCCATTGCATAGTGACATTATTAATCTTGTTTTTCTTAAGTCTTTTAATAATTACTGCAAGTATATTGTTGCACATATATTACCCTATTGCCAGAAATGTTTACAATGTTACTGCCGAACATTCTTTTAGTGACTTACCCCCGCACGAATTGTCTTATAGACTTGCGCTGCGCAATAACACTTTCATTAGTATGTTACATCATTCCCATCAGACTAGTAATGCAACTAATTGTTGGGTGTGTGGCCGGCTCCCTCCCTATCAGAATTATGAAGGAGTCCTGCCTTTCTTCCCACATCCGTTTACACATAATGGCTCCTGTGGAGCATGGTTTAGTTTAATCAATTCCATAGACTCAGACACAGCAGTTTATCAAGACCATTGGGTATGGGGAAATCTGAACCTAGTTTTATTCAAAGTCTGTTACCCTGACAAGGAGGGTCGCCCCAAAGGAACAGGAACTGACCTAGAAAATGAAGTATATGGATTAGGTAATTTTACACCTAATCTCATGATTCTAAATGTCGAATCCGAAGTTGAACTAGTTTTACCCACCATGTCAGTATTCCCAGCAAAAGGTGAATTGTGTGTAAGAAAAGTTGGTTCGATACATATGGGCCATAGTAAATGCACTACTATAGTAGAATTCAGTGATCAAGGCAAATCTTCATTTAGAGCTTATCGCCACTCCTACTTTATATGTGGTCAGACTGCATATATGCGTCTACCTCTAGATTGGGATGGTACCTGCTACATTGCATTTCTTTTGCCACCTGTTTTCCTAGCTCCTCCTGATTATTATAGAAATATTCATTTAGTACACAACAGAGAGCGAAGAGATCTCCCGATAGTCGATTACACTGAAACAGCATGGGAAAAATACACAGATTTCAATAAAGGCATCTTTCCCTATATAGGTACTGTTACCAATAGTAAGCTGATACGTAGATTAACTAGAACCCTTGAAGCAGTAGTGAATGAAACTATTTCCGCCTTAGGCAATTTAACAGAAGAGCAGTCTGCTATGCGGATTGTTGTGCTTCAAAATCGTCTTGTCCTTGACGTCATCCTGGCTGATAGGGGCGGAGCTTGTAGGGTCATCGGATCAAGCTGTTGCATTTTCATACCAGAAAATTCGCCATCTGTATATAAAGCTATAACTCGCCTTCATAAGATTGTAAGCCAGATACACCAGAATCCAGGCATCTGGACTTGGTCCGGTTGGTTTTGGAGCGTGATATCAGCCTGGGGATGGAGAGTTCTATCCTTCCTAGGTATTGGCCTTCTCATACTATTCAGTTGCTGTCTATGTCTACAATGTGGACCAGCGATTTGTGGTCTGTGTGCCACATCGTGCATTCCACATCAAGATTTTCATTCAAGATCCCGGAAGAAGAAAGAAGAACAAATGATGCTATATGAACAGATCAATGGATTAATGAAGATTGATATCTCTTGACGGGCAAGTAGGGGACAAGGAGGGAATGTGGAAATATGGATTTTTCTGGTCAGTTATGTCCCCTATCTTGGACCCCAACGGTTCTATGTGCATGTTACAAGTACATGTATGTTCCCTCCAGTTCCAGTTATGAAGACGCAAACACATGTGCGTCCACCGTCAACATGTCCTCTGTCAGATCCGCCATGAATAGGCCGGATATTCCATTCCTAAGTACGAAAGGCCACCGGCTTTATATGGTTCACTTATGCCATTTTACAGTCCAGGCAAGTAGGCCCTGATTCTGTCATCAAACTCTTCTTGCCTTCTGCCTCTGAAAACTCCAGTCTGAACCTGCATCTGTGACCATGAACTTTGTCTCATTCTCTGCGCGGCTCACGAAGCCTGACATCAGCCTATTCTCTGCCAAGAACTGTATTTCACCTTCGAATTATCTGCTTCCCCCTCAGCCAATGCATTCCTGCCTAGTAGTTTAAGTAAACATTCTTCCAGCTACCGAGCAAAAGGCCCGGCTTCTCTGTCTTTATGCAAGTAATTCATAGTCCTGTTACCATGGAATATTCCTACCCCCTCGCATTTAGTGTAGACACTTAGACGCTTGTACAACGCACTAACAGTCAGTATAGAATAGATTCTATCCTAGAGACCTTTTCTTTTGGATAACACAGTTCTTTAAACATAGGATATTAGATATGATTTGGGATTAGGTTGACATGACCCCCCAGACTTCTGTCTCCACATGTAGAGCTAAATGTCAAGTCCCCTTCACCCTCTAGTTGCACGTCAATCACACGTCATGCGGCTGCGCGCGCATCTCTGCCAAATATTTCTGCTGACATTGCAGGATTCTCTTATGGATCCACCCACTTGTGACATCATGTATAATGACGTTATCTAAGTTACGCCTATATGTCCGCCTTTTTAGTTACGTATGCATATTTTATCTGTATTATCAGCTGTTACGCCTCCTGCATCTGTTTCACTGTAATGCATTTCCTATAAAACTGATTTTCTTGTCAATAAAGTATGTACTTCACTTCCTGAACCTCCGTGGTGATGGAACTTGGAGCAACCGATTATAATCGATCATTGGAATAAAGCCCATTCCGAACCTCTAATACCACGGATTCTGCCTCTTATTTTACTGAGCTATTTTATTATGTTTCTGTATCAAATTAAGTCCCGGTAAAGAATTTTATTTACCACAAGATGCGGGTCACAGGGAGTCCCCACTAGAACCCGTAGTGGCAGCCACCTCGACCGCCCTTGACTGCTCCAGTGCAACCTGCGTTCTAGAAGGACGGGCTGCCCCTCGACGCTGGAAACCCTGGTGCTTAGGGTGCGAGGAGCAAGTAGGTCCAGATATCTCAAGATGCACCGAGCTCTTGACGTAGAGCTCAATCCAGTCCCAAGCCGCAGATGGGTTGTTCAAGAAATATACCTTATCCTCTGACTGGACCTGCAGATGAGCAAGGAATATAGCAGCCCCAAATCCCGCAGCTTCTTTACTGCCATGAAGTATGCCCTCTGCATGTGAACCTGGAGAGTAAAATCAGGCTACAGCCTTGACATTGTCCACCACAAATGGGCTGTGAGCACGGGCCTATTGCAGGAGATGGTCCTCGTCCCTGAAATGCAGGAGGCGGGCCACCACTGGGCGGGGTGGTGCTCCATGGTGAGGCTCTGGTGATGGCATCCTGTGCACGTGTTCCAGAGCATATAAGTTAGAAAGACCCTCAGGCCGCATCCTCCTGGAGCCAGGTCTCAAGAAAAGCCAACAGCAAGTCCGACTAAGCACGCTTGGGCAGTACCACAATACAGATGTTATCATGCCTACCCTGTCCCTCCTGGTCGTACAGACGGGTGTCCTGACGCACAGTCTGCTCCTCAAGAGCCAAGATGCGATGGCCCACCGACTGAACCGCTAACATCAGGGTCTGTATCGTGGCCTCCAGTGCAGTGACCTTCTCAGAAAACTTTTGCGAATCCACAGGGATAAGACCCCGCTTGATGGAAAGGGAGTCAAAATTGCCCTCCATCTGTTCCCCAGAAGCATCTATGGCAGCCAGGAGTTTATCAAATTTTTCATCCATATATGCTATGTCTCCGCTACCAGTGCCCCGCTTGATCCCCTACAGGGAGGGCACCTGTAGCTGCATCGTCCTTAGTGCGTTGAGTGCTCCCCATAATGGCACCCAGAAAGAGCAAGGGTTCTCAAGGAACGTCAGAGGCAGAGCCATGAGCATGGTCAACAACTCCTTCGATGGCACAAGGGGAGGATGAATCAACAAGAGATTGGAGTTCCCAAAGGGAGCAGGGGGGCCCAAATCAGGCAGTACCCTGGGCTAAAAAACGAGTAAGTGGGTGGGCCTGGGAAAGTCTGCACAAAAGTCTCTGCATCCAAATGTGTCCCCACCTCAAGGTGGCGGTGTAGGGCTGTGGCTCCCCAAAATGCAGTTTGCTCCAGCAGTCCAGTAGTAGTGGGGCCAGTACCCAAACATAAAAGCACAGGGGCTCTCAGGGCAGTAGGGCGGGGGAGGCGGGACAGCCAGGTCACGGACACCCCCTAGCAAAATTAGGAAGGGAGCACACGTCCAGCAGAACCTCACCACAGTGGCAGCCGGCATACAATAAATCGCCTCTGCGGGAACTGAGAGGGGGTCTAGCAGTAGTATGAGTGAGCCCCAGGGCTCTATTAGTAAGGAAAGAGGGCACTAGGCCTGCAGTACAAACCGTCGCTGGGAAGCCGGATGGGAGCCTAAGAGAGGGCGGTGCTGCATCCCTGCTTGCGGCCCGTGGCCGGATCCTGCAATCTGATGATCCGCGCGCTGTTGCAGGCCATGTATGAAATTCGCTGGGGGTTGTCTGAAGTCCGCAGGCAACCTCAAGGCCCAAGTTGGAAGGGTATGCTCCCCCCATGGGTTACCACTGCCGCAGCAATACTACTGCGGCCACCATGAACAAAGCAGGGCTGCCATCTTGTCCAGGGCGCTGGCTTCGGAAGGAGGAACTGCGGCAGTGCATGATTTGGTCCCTCACTCCCAGGGAAACTCAAGCCCATCGGGTAGAGTGCAGTGATGCAGTGTAAAGAGGCATAGAGTCCAGTGGAATAAAGTACACGGCATAGAGGCATGGGAAAGCCTAGCGTGCGAGTTGGTGGCAAACGGGCAAGACAACAATTGTGGGGCAAGCACCCCGAGGTTGGCAGAGCCAGAAAGGGAAAATGGGCAGGAGGGACATTCAGCCTAAAGTAGTCTGACGGTACAGCGCTACGCTACAATGCAAGGAATCTAGGAGATCGATGCACGAGAACTCAACAACACGCAGAAACACTCGCATGTTTACATAAGCGCAACTAAAGGGGGGAGGGGGGAAGGTTTTGTTTAAAACTGGGAGGTTGAAGAAAATGCACCAGAGAATGAAAGCAGAATGCCATGTACAATAAACGCTAGATACGAAACTGAGAATATTCATGTATATTGATGCTGTCTAAAAAGCCAATAATATATTGTTAAAAAAAAAGTATGCAGCATAGAGTGCAGTAGATTGGTGTAGAGTGCAGTGGCATAGAATGGTGCAGAGCAGAGTGCAGTGGTACAGAGTAGAGTGGCATAGAGTTCAGGGGCAAGAGTGCACTGATGCAGAGTAGAGTGTTGTAGAATTCACTGGAGTAGAGTCTCATAGTGCAGAGGTGTGGTGCAGAGTAGAATAGAGTGACGTACAGTGCAATGGTGTAGAGTGGCATAGATAGAGTGATGTAGAGTAGAGTGGTGTAAAGTGCAATGGTTTCAAGCAGAATACCGTAGAGTGCAGTGGCGCAGCATAGAGTGTAGTGGTGTAGAGTGCAGTGGCAGTGTGTGCAGTTGTGCAGAGCAGATTATATTAGAGTGGCGTAGAGTTGAGTGGTACAGAGTAGACTGCATTGGTACAGAGTTCACTGTTGCAGAGTAAAGTGGCATAGAATTCAGTGGTACAGAGTGGAGTGGCCTGGAATGGTGTAGAGTGCAGTGCTACAGAGTAGAGTGGAAGTGCATTGGCATAGAGTAAAGTAGAGCGGCGTGGAATGGCATAGAGTTCAGTGGCACAGAATGGAGTTTCAGAGTGAAGTTGCATAAAGCGGAGTGGTACAGAGTAGAATGGACTGGCGTAAAGTGGAGTATGCATGATGTGTAAGAGCACTGCCATTACAAACAACATATTTCCAATTGAAATGACCATTACATTTGCACAAGCATACAGTTTACTAATAAAACAATACAGCGCAAAAAACAATAGTGTGTGAAAATGGCATCACCTAGTGTATTGATTTGTTTTGATCATATTATAAGATTTGTTTCCACCACACTTCAAAATCAACAAAAAAGTGCTTCATTTGTTTTTTTAATTCAGATATATTCTGAAATATCTGTACAGTTCATTTACAGACATATACATTTTGTAGTGTGCTAGAAAAAAGCCACAACCTCAGCAAGATTGTCACATACATCATCTCACTTTGCATTTAGAAAGAAAAGTAAATACAAAGCTTCCTTGGCAGACAGAGTCTGACATTTGACCTCTGTCTTTGAACGCACAGAAAATGTGACCAAATAAGAACAAACTTTATAGGCCTGTTTACAGAAAGCCAGTACTCGGAAGGACTTAGTAAATAGGGTTTTCTCCTCGGGAGCGTCTAACTCAAGCTGGACAGCCTAAAACAAATAAAGCTAGCAAATAGAAAGTCAGAAAATATGAGTAACAAACCACAAAGCCAATGGTAAGCAATGGGTGGAATGCATTCCAAGGGAATCTTTCAGAATGCCCACAAGAAGTATTTTCGCAACCAGACAGCTGCGCTGTCTGGTATGCTTCAACCTAGAAAGGACTGAAATATGTCCTGAGCGATTGTCCGTGACTTACGATTATTTCAAGAATTCCTTCCATCACTTTGTTGTTCGTACCAGTTTTCCAACACTAGCAACGTATTCCTAGCCGGCATACACAAATCCTAAGAAAGAAATGTGTGGGGCTGCAAAACTAGATTTATTTTGAAAAGGGACACTCACTTTCCTATCTATGACGTGCCCACAGGCATGCTGGGGGCTAACAGTGAAAACAAGAAAGTTATCTTAGGAGAGCTACGTTTTTCAATTGGAGCTTGGTTTCCTTGACAACTAACCCACCTTCTCTGATCACCGTAAAAAGGATGGTGATCACAGCCAACAAGGTTACATTCCAGTAGGCATGTGCTTAGACATATTTGCTGGAATCTGATGGATACATACTTTTTTGATAGGACTGGCATAATTGAGAAAACGCTAATCACGTGTAATGAACCAGATGTTTGGGCTTGTGTTAATGCTTTTCCCAAAGACAGACGCTACATTTCAACTTAAGACGTATACTTCCCCTCTCACCCCTCAGATGCTTAGCCACTAGAACTCTCCATGACACACTGGAGGGATACTGTTAAAGAAATAGAGTCTGAGAGGACAATATTTGTTGTCTAGATGCTGTGCTTGGAAAAAGAAACAGATGTTATGTTATGTTAACTTCAGTTTATATAGCGCCAACTCACCTACAGGTCTCTAGGCGCTTAGACCAATAACCAACAGAGATGTTTAAAAAAAAAAAAGGCAATGGAAAGACATGTTAAAAAAGCTATTTAGGTAGGCCGAAAGCTTCCTTAAAAAGAAGTGTTTTTAACTGTTTCCTGAAACAAAGGAGATTTCCTTCTCTCCGAAGAGGTTCTGGTAACCTATTCCATAACTGTGGAGCCAAGACCGAAAAGGATCTTCCTCCTTTAGTTGACAACTTATATCGAGGACAGGCCAACAACTGAGCGTCGCAAGATCTAAGAGTTCATTTCGGTTTATAGAGCTCCAAACGTTCTTTAATGTATATAGGAGCCTGTCCATAGATTGCCTTATGGGCCGTACATAGGCTCTTGAACTCCACTCTCTGCTCAATAGGGAGCCAGTGTAACTTGAGCAGTAAAGATGAGGCTTGAGTTCTTCTAGGGAGCTTAAAAATCAATCGCGCCGCATCATTAAGAACAACCTGCAATCTGTTGGTCAAAGACTTGGGCAAACCTAAGTAGAGGGCATTCCCATAATCCAACCTCGAAATAATTGTAGCAGAGACAACTGTACGAAGCATAGGAAGGGAGAAAAAAGGAACTAGCTTGCGCAACTGTCTAATCAAACCAGTACAGATCCCTACAACAGAAGAGATCTGACTGGCCATTGACAGCTCATTGTCAATCTTGATACCAACACTTTTTACTTTATCGCTTGGTATCGGCGTAGAACCTAATTCCTGGGGCCAATATAGGTCACTCCAAGGTGAAACTGTGGTCGAGACTACTAGTATCTCTGTTTTGTCTGGCTTTATTTTCAACAAATTTGTCGTCATCCAGCTGACCGTGTGTCTAAGAATATTTTGAGCGTTGGTTTGTGCTATAGCCGTATTATCGATACTCAGTAATAAATGAGTATCATCGGCGTAGTTAAACACACGACAACCCATATTGGCTAGAGAGTTAATCAAAGGTTGCAGGTACAGGTTAAAAAGTAGTGGGACTCCGCACTCCAGAAAACCTACCTCAGAGATACAATCTCCCAGTTGAATCCTCTGCGACCTTCCCTTCAAAAAGGACTGTAGCCATTTAAAAGCCAGGTCCCTAATCCCAAAACGGGCCAATCTGTCCAATAGCAGGGAATGGCTGACAGTATCAAACGCCGCTGATAGATCTAAAAGTATCAGGGTGCTTGGTTTCTTACTGTCAGCCATGCCTCTAAGATCATCCAGCACCGAGAGCATCACCAACTCGGTGCTGTGATGTGCCCGAAAGCCTGCCTGGCGCTCCTGGAGTAGATGGTGTGACTCCAGGAATAAAGAGAGGGACTTCAGCACATGTTGCTCCAAAACTTTGGACAAAAAAGGCAATTGAGAGATCGGCCTATAATTTTTCAGGATGGTCGGATCGGCTCCTGGCTTCTTTAATAGTGGTTTGACCCGGGCCTCCTTAAGACTCGGTGGTAGGAGGCCAGACTCCAACGAACTATTAAGGAGGGAGATGATATGATCTACTAAAATGGGACACGCCAAACGGAAAACCCTAGGGGGACACGGGTCCGCTGGAGATCCTGACTTGATTCTACTCATAAGCTGTTCAAGGGTTAGGGCACCTATTTCCGGAAACCTTGAGATAGATACTTCCAAAGGAGTTTGAGCTTCCTGTACTAAAGGCGGTCCATTCAAAGTACTATTCTTAATCTCAGAAAGAATGGTTTCCACCTTCTCTAGAAAGAAGTGTTGAAAAATGTCCACATTTATTGTGGTTTCAATCGTTTCAGTTTTTTTGCTCAACTCAGTTAGGATTTTAAACGTTTCCTTCTGAGTATTCTCGGCCTGATTTATACGGGTTTCATAAAAGGCTGCTTTTGTTGCCATAATCAACTTTTTATATAAGTTGAGTGAATTTTTGTATTGTTCCCGATCTGTACCCTCCTTTGTTCTCCTCCACTTCCTTTCTAAATGACGGAGCTTTTTTTTATGGTCCCTCAGAAGCGGAGTAAACCACGGGGCCCCTTTTCCTACTCTTTTTACTTTTTGTAATTTCTCTGGTGCTATCTGATCTATTACTTGACTCAGAGTCGGCGTTATATTCTTATAATCCTGATCTAGATCTCCACTAGGCACCAATAATTGAGCATAATCAGGAAGGATGCTAGTTAAAGATTGCGAATCAACTCTTGTCCACCGACGAACTGTTTTCACTTTTAAAGGTTTTTGGGCCAGATACCCAATAATGGGAATCTTACAGTTCACCATGTGGTGATCCGACCAGACACAGGGTAAAATATTCACCAGATATACCTTGGGATCTGAAGTCCAAATGAGGTCAAGAATATGCCCTTTAATATGCGTAGGGGCATCTACAAGCTGTTTAATGCCAAATGAGGACATAGTGTTCTGCAAATTCCGAGATGCCAAATCTTTATGGCCTTTATCCCAGTGCATATTAAAGTCCCCTGTTATCACTATTTTTTGATATCTTGTGCAAAGGTCAGACATCAAAGAAGCAAATAGATTGTTAAATGCTGACGTAGAATTTGGGGGACGATAAACTGTGAGAATCACAAGGCATGAGTTATTCAAGATAAACTTCACTCCAACAATATCGGATATATCTACGGTCTCGGACACTATTTTAACGACCTTTAGATGTTTTTTATAGAGGATTGCAACCCCCCCACCCCTGGCATTATCGGCGCGATTGTGCCAAACCGCATCGTATTCATCGGGGAGGGTGGCTATGATATCAGGTAAAGAATCATCACCCAGCCATGTCTCCGTAAGAGTTAAGACATCAATCTCCTCATCCTGAAGGAGTGTAAAGATTTCGAGATAATGCTTGTGAAGCGACCTAGTATTCAAACTAGTCAGCTTTAATGGAGGTGGGTCCGTCCCACACCTCCCACTGGGGAATCGGAGGAGATTCAAATCCCCTAGCCTAGATATGATGGTGGGATCTAGCCTCTGCTTATCACTATGTAAACGACGCAGTTCTGTGGCCGAAAATACCTGTCGTAGAGCGGATGGCCGTAGTCCGGAGCCCGACCGAGAGCGGACGGTCGCAGACGGGCTAAACTCAGGCGTAACTCCGGGATTTAACGAGTACAAAAAATGCATGGGGATAAAAAAAAAGGGAACCAACATGCAAAAAGCAAATACATGAATGACTACACAGGACGCTACAGAAGGGACCAAACATCTCTTGTAAAAATCAGTTGAGGTTTGACACTATTAACGAGTGTTTGTGGTGTAGTGCAAGCTAGCAGTGATTTTGGAAATATAGAAATTGGAACCATTAAGTATGGAAAAGAACATGAATTTGATTATAAATCTAATATTGCAACTGTGAAGGAGATGAACACATGGCACTGTGTATGGATGGTGGTATCTGATTTAATTCCCAGATTCCAAACCTTTGTTTGGAAACTAAAAAGCTATTCTTTGAGATAAGAAAATATTCTTTTCTGAGATCCACTAATGCACTGAAAGAGTTAAATCTATGGGATTTCACTGACGCTGTAGTCAACATAATTAATGCTTTATAATACATGGGATTCTGTAATCCCTGTATAAATGGTAGTCACTAATTTCTATATAATTGGTGACTTGTGACCACCAAGTTGCCGATTATAAAGAAAAGATGCCAGAACTCGACTATTATAACGTTATTAGAGTCGAGTTCTGACGACACAATGCCTCCAGCCAGCAGCCGAGGTGAAAGGCAGGTCAGGTCATGGAGCATAATTAAAGCAGCTGTTAAAAGCAACAAATGGAGCATCACTTTTGTTTCTTCTGCTCTATTTTAATAGCTTGCAATGACAAGAAGAGAGAATATTTTAATTTTGTGCACTCCATAGACAGAGAAAATCTAGAATCTTTCTGCATGTTCCTACGTGTTCTGAGCTACTGCAGCTTTTATTCATTTTCAAACTGACTTGTATTGAACTGTTTCCAATATCTGCTTGCAACAAATATCAACAGGTTTTTGACGTGTTTAATTTTTCACTAGAGGTTTTATATTTATTCTTCATGTTTGCAAACATGCTCGCTCTTTCATATGAAAGAGCTGTGCAGCACAAGTTACTACTTGTGTAACAATATATCTGTACGAGACATTAGTTAGTGATAGATTCCTTACCTTAGAATATCCCCAGGCGTCAGACTGGATCCGGAAAGTTTTTTCGTTAGCAGTACCCCTGCGCGTCAGTAGGTGGCCTCGTGTAGCTTCGCGTCCGTCGCTGGCATCCTATGCGCTGAGATGACGTCACGGAGACTACTTAGGCATCACCCATGCACGCTGACGTCAGTTCTGTACACGACTTTCCGCGCCAGGAACGCAGAGCCATGCAAAAACTGACCACTAGTGCCATAAAACTAGGGCCCTGACAGGAGATGACCTTAACCCTAGAAATCAGTTCGCAGAACGGGGAGGATGGGTGGGGCGGTAAAGAAACTATCACTAACTAATGTCTCTTACAAATATATCGTTACACAAGTAGTAACTTGTGCATCTGAAAGAGACACGTTAGTGATAGATTCCTTACCTTAGAATAGATTCCCCAGCAATACCTACCCCGGTGGTGGGTCTGCGAATAGATTACACCAGAAAGTCACGGAGAACAGAACGGCCAAAGAAGCCATCCCTCCGGACCTGACTGTCAAGGCAGTAATGCTTGGTAAACGAGTGCAGTGAGGCCCACGTAGCTGCATGACAAATGTCCTGCAAGGGGACGCCGCGTCCCAAGGCAGTAGTGGCTGCCGTTGCCCTGGTAGAATGGGCATGCAGCCCCAAAGGAGGCTCCTTCTTAGCTGATGAGTAACAGGCCTTGATGCAGAGAACGACCCACCGAGAGATGGTCCGCTTGTGCACAGCCCGAACACTTTTGGCGCCCACGTAGCCAACAAAGAGCTGGTCATCCACCCGGAACTGTCGTGTGCGCTGCAGGTAGAACGAGAGCGCACGTTTTGAAGGAGGCGGAAAGAAGGTGGGCAAAGTGATGGTCTGCCCGATGTGGAAGGGCGTGACAACCTTTGGCAAGAAAGAAGGACGGGTCCTTAAAACCACCTTGTCCGGATGAACAGAAAGGAAAGGAGGTGTGGAAGAAAGAGCCTGGAGCTCCCTCACTCTTCTGGCAGAGGTGATAGCTACCAGGAAAGCCGTCTTGAGAGTGAGGAGACGCAAGGGACAGGTATGAAGGGGCTCGAAGGGAGCGCACATCAGATATGTCAAGACAAGGTTTAAGTCCCATTGAGGCATTATGAACAGCATGGGAGGAAACGTGTGCGTAATGCCTTTTAGGAAGCAGTTAACAACCGGGGACTTAAAAAGAGAAGGCTGATCTAGAAGCCGTAAAAAGGGGGAGATGACCAAAAGATAACCTTTGATAGTGCCCAGAGAAGAGCCCTGCTGGGCCATAGAAAGAAGGAACAGAAGGACTTCGGAAAGAGGGGCAGAAAGGGGATCCACAGCCTTAGCTGTGCACCATGCCACAATGGCTGCCAGAATGACATCACAGACTTCAGGAGGAAGATCGAAAGCGGTCAACTGTCGCCGCTCAATCTCCACGCATGGAGGTGGAGGCTGGACAGGTTCCGGTGGAGGACCGTGCCCTGCTGCTGCGACAGAAGATCCTCCCGAAGAGGCAGTCGGATTGGGGGATCGATAGCCATCCTGAGTAGCTCAGGATACCAGTATCTTCGTGCCCAATCCGGAGCCACAATGATGACTTGGGCCCGGTCGCGCCGAATCTTCTTCAGCACTCTGGGCAGAAGTGGTATAGACAGAAAGGCATACAATAAACCGCAACTCCACTCATGACGAAAAGCGTTGCCTAGCGAGTGCCGCCTTGGAAATTCCAACGCGCAGAACTGATGACATTGCAAGTTCTCTTCGGTGGGGAATAGATCTAACCAAGGCTCTCCCCACTGCTGAAAGAGACCTTGCACCACGTCCGATTTCAGACACCATTCGTGATCCATCAAGCACCGGCGGCTGAGTTCGTCCGCCCTGGCGTTCAGAGAACCTGCCAGGTGTTGAACCACCAAGGTAATGCCTTATGTTCCAGCCATGTCCAGAGGCGCAGAGCCTCCTGACATAGGGTCCAGGACCCCACCCCACCCTGTTTGTTGCAATGTCCCATGGCGTTGGTGTGGTCCGTGAACACCTGCACCTCAGTTCCCCGGACAGAGGGAAGAAATACCGTCAGTGCAAGTCGGATCGCCCGAAGCTCCAACAGATTGATATGGAGCCGGGACTCCGCCGGAGACCAGAGGCCTCTGATCTCTGCCTCTCCCAAGTGGCCACCCCATCCCAGGAGGGATGCATCCGTCACCACTGTGTGCTCCGGCTGGGGAAGGGAGAGGGATCTGCCACTGACCCAATCGCGATTCGTGAGCCACCACTGCAATTGTCGCGCAGCGCCTTCCAAGATCTGGACATGATCGGACAGGTTGCCCTGATGCTGCGCCCACTGGAACTTCAGGTCCCACTGCAGAGCCCGCATATGCCATCTGGCATGTGGCACCAGCAGGATGCCATCAGGCCCAGAAGCCGGAGGGTCATCTTGACTGAAACCCGGGATAGAGGCTGAAAGATCGGAATCATAGCCCGAATATCCCGGACTAGATGCTTGGGAGGATAAACCTGAAACAGCGTCGAATCCAGAACGGCTCCGATGAAGGGGAGCTTCTGAGAGGGACTCAGGTGCGACTTCGGCACGTTGATGGAGAACCCCAGCAAATGCAGGAGGTCGGCCATAGTCTGAAGGTGGTTTACGACTGCCTGGGGTGAGCCCGCCTTCAGCAACCAGCCGTCGAGGTAAGGGACGACTGACACCCCTGATCTGCGCAGGTGAGCTGCGACCACCGCCATCACCTTTGTGAACACCCGAGAGGGGCTGGTAAGGCCGTAGGGGAGCACGGCAAACTGAAAATGCTCCTGGCCTACCGTGAACTGCAGGTAACGCTGGTGGGCCGGCAGGATGGGGATGTGAAAATATGCGTCCTGCAAGTCCAACGCTACCATCCAGTCACCAGGGTCAAGGGCAGCCAAGACCTGAGCCAGAGTCAGCATTTTGAACTTCTCCTTCCGGAAGAAGCGGTTGACGTTCCAGAGGTCCAAGATGGGACGCAGACCCCCTTTGTCCTTCTTGGGGACCAGAAAGTAGTGGGAACAACCAGCACTCCCTACTTCTGGCCCAGGAACGCACTCAATGGCCCCCTTGGCCAAGAGGGTCATGACTTCCTGCTGGAGAATTGCCAAGTGTTCCCCCGACATGCGGTGGCATTGAGGTGGCATGGCTGGAGGGGTGGATTGAAAGGGAAGGGAGTAACCCCTGCGGATGATCTGCAACACCCACTTGTCCGATGTGATAGCGTGCCAGTGGGAGAGGTGATAGCGGATCCTGCCACCCACTGGCTTGGGGTGCCCCCCAAAGCTCGGATTAGGAAGGTTTGGAGGTATAAGCAGTGGGGGCGGAGGTGGACTGACCCCACGCTGATTCCCAGACCCGCTCCTGCGGTAGCCGCATCAGCGCGGATGCGCTGAGGCTGGTTCTGTACAGGCTTGCTGAAGGAACGTGCCTGGGCGCCACTGCCTTGGCCAGGAAAGGAACGAAAACCAGGAGTGGCTGGGCTTTTCGTGGAAAGACCCAAGGACTTGGCCGTAGCCTGCGAGTCTTTAAAATGCTCCAGCGCACTGTCGGCCTTATCGCCAAACAGACAGGTGCCATCAAAGGGCATGTCCATGAGTGAGCTTTGTACATCTGGCGAGAACCTGGTAGATCTCAACCAGACGTGGCGACGAAGCACCACAGTCGTAGAAATGGCCCTACCCAGGGAGTCCGGGGTGTCCAAACCACACCGAATGGCGAACTTAGCCGCATCCTTACCCTCGGCAACAGCTTGAGACATCACAGCTTGGGCCTCTTTAGGACACTGAGGCAACACCTGTGCAAGAGCATCCCACACCGCCTGGGAATAGCGGCCCAAGAGGCAAGCGGTGTTCACCGACTGCAGCCCTAAGCTGGCCGAAGAAAACAACCGCTTGCCAAACTGCTCCAGCTTCTTAGAGTCCTTATACGGCGGAGCCGTGGGAAAGGCACTCTGGGACGTCGAAGCTTGGATGACCAGGCTCTCGGGCGTAGGATGAGTAGTCAGAAAGGCAGGATCACCCGGAGCCGGGCGATGACGCCTGGCGACATTCTTATCCACCGGGGCCCTCGTGGCAGGCCGCAACCAAGTGCCCACTAAGACGTCAGTGAGGGCGTTGTTAAATGGCAGCAGGGGCTCCGACTAAGTGGACGCCATCTGGAGCACCTCAGTGAGGAGGTTAGTCTTTAGGGCCACCGTTGGGAGATCAAGGTGGAGGACCTCAGCGGGCCGACGAAGCACCATCGTGTATGAAGCACCCTCCTCCATGGTAGGCGGAGGAGAGACAAACCCCGGGTCAGCGGAGAGATCGAGGCCGCCGGCCTCCTCTAGCTCATCCGCCCTGTCCTGCACGGAGTCACACTGATGAGCAAGAGGGTCCTCAGACCCCTCCCAGTCATCCTCCACCTCTGCCGTATGTGGGACAGGCTGCGGCGGCAGGGCAAGGACCGGGGAAGGAACAAACAGCGCCGGGAATGGCGCCGGGCGGGGCCGAACCGGCGCCGCGTCCCAGTGCGGATCCCAGGTAGGAACAAAATTGTCTGAGAACCTGGGCAGGGGCGGAACAAATGGTATCCACTGCGGCGCCGGAGGCGGAGCTGAGGGAGGCGCTGGTGTGGGAGCCGGCAGCGCGGGACCTTGTGGTGCCGTGGCCGGAGCCAGCGGCGCAGGAATCTGCGGCGCCGAGGCCGGAGCCGCCAACGGCCAGACAGGATCCTGACACGGGACCGCGGGGCCCAAGGGCGCGCCGGCGGGAGCCCGAGGCCTAAACAGGCGGTCCAAGGTGGCAAGAAACTCTTGCACCTGAGCAGGAGTCGCCGACGGACCCGGGTAAGATGGGTAGGCCGCGGGACTCCCGGGCTCCGAAGGAGCCGCAGGGGCAGCACCCCTGTCCCCCTCTTCCGCATCCGGGGACCAACGGGGGGACTTCGGAGAGCGACAACGCTTCTTCGACTTCTTTTTGTGTCGGCTTTTACCCGAATCCGAGGGTGAAGACTTGGAGCCCGAGGAACGATGATGCAAGCGTTCTCTGGAGCGGCCCCTGGACCGCGAGCGGCACGGGGACGAGTGCCGGACCTCAAACAGCTTCCGGCGCCGCTCCCGCAAGGCCTTTGGGGCCATGGCCAAACAGGCCCGGGAGTCGTGGTGGCTCTCCAGGCAGTAGAAACAGACGTCGTGGGGGTCCGCCACCGACATATCGCGACGGCAGACCACACAAGACTTAAAACCAGGCATCCCTACGTGCACCAGAGTAGACAACTTACAGGAGACAAAAAGCCTCAAAAGATAGTCAAAAAGTGATTGAGTTACGTGCTCTAACCGGATCTGCGCTTACTGGCGCAGAAAAAGAAAGAACTGATGTCAGCGTGCATGGGTGGCGCCTAAGTAGTCTCCGTGACGTCATCTCGGCGCATACGACGCCAGCGACAGACGCGGAGCCGCACAACGCCACCTAGTGACGCGCAGGGGTACTGCTAACGAAAAAACTTTCTGGGTCCAGTCTGACGCCTGGGGATATTCTAAGGTAAGGAATCTATCACTAACGTGTCTCTTTCAGATCCAAAGTTTTAAGTGGTTTGTGGGAAAGGTGATGGTGTGACCATGTATTATATGGGATAAAGTTTCCTTGGCACAAATGATAAGGATAATAAGGATATTGCATGTCAAATCAGAGTTCTATAACCGTATAAAATAACTCGGCCTCTTACCTCGTTCCTCAATATGGTTATGGAACTCCTCAATGACTTGCAATATCCCTATGATGTAGGGCAGGAGGTTCTTTATCCCTCATATTATGTACACACTCAAGATAGGGGAATCCTTTGGTAGACCAGTGTAAAACAAGAGACAAGCACATAGATGAAAATATTTTTTTTATACACATTAAAATATATCTACAGAATATACAACAAACATTATGATGCCAGCCTGTTGTAATGATGTGCATCCATTTGGAATGAACCAAGGTCTCTTAGTCTACTGTTCCAGTAGAAGAGGAGGTTGCAGTTACAGGGCTGGAGCTTCCCAGTACAATACTGTTCCTGTCTGTTAAGGTTTTAACAACTGTTGCGGCTGGGGATTGAAGCACTTTGCGTGAAAGTCTCATCCTGCCATCTGTCGGATCACGGCCAAAGTATTTCACCTGAAATGGACAAAAAAGTTCAAGAACATCAATCCTTGACCTCAATGTAACAAGAGACTGTATTCTAGGGATTATATTTAATTGTTGCAGCTCTACAAAAGATGACTTTACAAAATATAATTTAGGAGCTTAAAGAAAATAAGTTACTTACCTGTAACTGCAGTTATCCAGTATTGGTATCTTTCATAGATTCACATGCTTAAATCATTTCGACGACGGGGAAGGATTCAAGCATGTGATTCTATGAAAGATACACCAATACAGGATAAGAAAATAAGTTACTTACCTGTAACTGCAGCTATCCAGTATTGGATAGCTGCATAGATTCACATGCAAGAATCATTCCCCTTCGTCGAGATGATCCAAGCATGTGAATTTATGAAATATACCCCAATACTGGATAAGGTACACTGGGCATGCATTTACGAAGAAACTGCTTGTTAAATCTCACTCATCTACAATTAAACAAGAAATCTTGGGCCGATTAATAGTGCAAGGAAATATTTTATGATCTTTAACTTTTATTAGACATTTGTAAAATGTAAAGCTTTGCCACCAAAAAAAAAAGCAGAAAACAGTGGGACAATGTAAATTCTGAAACGCAGATGTGGTTACATGCGCCACTCTGAGAAATATGTTTATGGATTACTTATAACTTAGTAGAACATATCCACTCAAGTACAATCTTGTAAAGTTAGTTAGAATTAAAATTGTTTTTTATCCACTGAAAATGTGCTTTGTGAAAAACTCGCAATTTAAGCCTTGTTTGAAAAAGTTATTACAGAAAGCATTGGTTCTCACTGGAGCCATTTATCTTCAAATCATGATTCATCAGCAATAATTACTGGTCTCGATTAATGAAATTAATTAACCTTCACTCCTTTCAAGAAAAACTCCAGTTTATAAAATGACAATAACATACGAATTTTGCAGTGTATCCCAGGTGAACAGAAACCACGACAACTCAATATACAAAGTATAGACAGTGAAAATAAAAAAAGGTTGATTGGGGAGCATTTCACAGCGATAGCCAATGCAATTAGCAAGTTAAAGACTCTAACAAGCACTGGAAATGCCAGTAGGTCTGGCTTACAAGGAATGGTGTCTGGTAATGTAAAGTATTACAAGTAGATGACATGGGAATGGATATGTGTTATACCTGACATCCTTGGCGTGGTATTCCCTGAAATTCGTTTTGCCTTCACGCCCTGATTGTGATTAGTTGGCATTAGGACTCTGTGAAATTTACCCCTGCTAATCAGTGCTAAATTGCTTGTGCTCTTTCCTTGGAACATTGTAAAATTGGCCTACACCTAGTTGGCACATTTAATTTACTTGTAATACCCTAGTAAATCGTACTACCTGTAACCAGGGCTTGTAAATTAAATGCTGCAAGTAGGCAGTAGTGCATTGTGCCTCCCACTAAAGTAGCACTGTAAAACATGTCTCAGGACTACCAGTGCAGCCTGTAGTGCCATTATAAAAATTACATTTCTACCTTTTTCTAGGTCTAACCCTTCCTTCTTAAAACGTATAAGTCACCAGTAAGAACTCTGTGACACCCTGGCAGAATTCTTCCATGACAAGATCTGTGACATCTACAACACTACAAAAACTTCAACCCTAACCCATTGCCACCGACATCCTCAGCCTCATTGCTCCCACAGAATCAAACACTGACCACCTGCTAACCACCTGGGACGAGCTCACCACTCAAAACACCACTGCCTTCATGAACTCCCTCCACTCAGGAGCACCTACGGACCCCAAACCCACCACATTTGCAACCTGGGAAGCAAGTCAATCAGTACAGAACTCACCATCATCTTGAACGCATCCATCACCACTGCTACCTTCCCCAACGAATGAAAACATGCTGAAGTTAAACCCCTCCTCAAGAAACCATCCACAAAACCCCAGTGAACTCAAGAATTTCCGTCCCATCTCTCTACTTCCCTTTCCCGCCAAAGTCCTCGAGAGAGCCATCAATTGGCAACTCACGGAGCACTTGGAGAACAGCAATCTTCTAGACTTTTCCCAGTCTGGATTCCGTATCAACCACAGCCCCAAACCGCCCTGATCGCTGCAACTAACAACATCAAAGCCCTCCTTGACCAAAGAGAAATGGCAGCTCTGATCCTCCTCGACCTTTTAGCAGCATTCGACACTGTATCCTACCACACCCCTAATCAAGAGGCTCAACCACATGGGAATCAAGGAGATGCCCTCAGATGGATCGCCTCCTTCCTCACTAGAAGAACACAGAGAATCTGCCTTCCTCCGTTCACTTCCGAACACAAGAGCATCATCAATGGCGTCCTTCAAGGCTCATTCCTCAGCCCCACCCTGTTCAACACCTACATGACTACCCTGGCCAACATCAGAACACATGGACTAAACATTTCCTACACCGGCAACACCCAGCTCATCCTCTCGCTGTCAGAAGAGCCCTCCACTCGAGGGCCAACATCCACAAGTGCATGGCGAGCATCACCGACTGGATGAAAGACAATTGCCTAAAACTCAACACAGACAAAACCTTAGTGCTGATCTTCTGGAACAAAAACTCCAGAGGAACGACTCCTGGTGGCCTTCCAAACTAGGACCCTCACCCACACTGACAGACCATTCCTGCAACCTCTGATACATCCTGGACAACAAGCTCACCATGAAAAATCAAAACAACGCAGTCTCCCCCCCTCCCCGCTTCCTCATTCTTAACATGCTCAGCAAAATCTTCAAATGGCTCCCGGTCAACACCAGACGATCCGTCACCCAAGCCCTAGTTACCAGCAGGCATCACCTCGCACCTCCTGAAGAGACTACAGGTCAAACAGAATTCTGCGGTAAGACTCATCCTTGACCTACCCAAGAGGACCTCCATCACCCCCACCTCAGGAAACTTCACTGGCTCCCCATTCAGAAGAGACGCCATTTCAAGGTGCCGATCCACACTTACAAGGCCCGGCACAAACAAGGACCAACATACATCAACCATAGCCTGAATTTTCACCAACCCTCCAGACACCAGCACTCCACCTCCCTGTACCCTGCTCACACCCGTCGCATACGTCGAAGCTACAGTGGAGGTCGTTCCTTCTCCTATCGTGTGTCCAAGTCCTGGAACGACTTCTCTCTTCACCTCCAGGCCTCACCATCTCTGCAGGAATTCAGGCAAGGACTCAAGAGCTGACTGTTCGACAGCCTCCACAGCAAGAATCTTCAGCGCCTGGATACCCACCTGGGTTATACAAGTCTTAAAATTACTTACTGAAGGTTGGCCCTAATCACCCCTATGGCATGGTGATTAGCATTTAAACAGCAGGAAAGTATTAAGCCTTTAAATGTCCTGGCAATGAAAAATGCCTGACGTTTTTCACTATTGTAAAGCTATCTCTCTCATAGACTAACCCAAGGTTGCCATATTATACTTAAGTGCTAACTTCAGATTGGGAGCAGATCCACATATGCTGCTATCACTCAAATGAATTTGAATTCAAAACCATCTTTAATGGTGAAGTCAGATTTTGTGTTACAATTTTCAAAATGTAACTTTTAGAAAGTTGGCATTTTCTTGTCTCAACCAAGCGTGCCTTTCTGCCAGTGTCCTGGGTAACATGAATGCAAATGTCTCTGCTGTTGGAGTTTGTGTATTGCTTCAAGACAGCGAGACAAAGGACGCCTAGGTGTGAAGGTAGATGGTCTTCCTGACAGGATGTCTGGGGAGGATCTGCCCTATTTAGAGTTCAAAGAGTCCTGCCTGCAGCACGCACAAAGGAACCCGACACCAGTCCTGCCCTGCCTTTTGTCACCCTAGACAGTTTGGAGCAGGACCAGGGAACGGGAATCAACTGATCAGAACCAGTTATGAAAGTAGGTCAGAGAATTCGCTCACAATAAGAATGGCGCCAGGTATATAAATCAAGGATTCAGAACCTCTCACTCATGGACCTGTGGAAAATTCAGAAGATGGATTTTCCTGTTGCCAGAAGCACTACTCTGCTGATTGCCTTGATCTCAGGCTACTCATGGTGTCTCCAAGGGCCAGTTGGCTGACCACCTCTGGGAGCTACAGGGAAACAAAAAGCTTCCTGAGGTCTCATCGCAACTTCCCAGAACTAACAGACCACGACCTAACGGTGATGAATTTGCTTCCTTCTGCACTCAGAAGACCGATATCATAAAGAAGGAGCTTCTCAACGATCTTATCACACACTCTGCCGCACATACGAACCCCTCATCTTCCCCTCTAAATTCCCCACATCGAATCTCTTCAAAGATCGACCTAAAAAATAACGCATCATGGTCATCCTTCACTACCTACAGTGAGGAATCAATTCTCAAAATGCTTACTACCTTAAATCCTGGCAATCACTTCGCTGACCCTCTTCCAGCAAACTTTGCAAAAGACTTCACCCAGCTGCTGCTGCCTCTCTGGAGGAAGATCATAAATAATTCCGTATGCCAAGGTTGCATCCCTGACACCCACAAAGCTGGGCAGGTATCTCCCATTCTAAAGAAACCTATGGCTGACACTGTGGACTTAAATAACTACTGTCCTATATCCAACATCCCTACCTTGGTCAAACTCCTAGAAAAATGTGTTCACCTCCAGCTGCTAAGACATATTGATCAGTTTAACCTACTTAACAAATACCTATCATGTTTCCGTGCAGGTCACAGCACTGAATGGGCCATGACCCACATAATTGACGACGCCCTACAAATCCAAGATCAAAACGGAGCATGCTTACTCATCTTGCTAGACCTGTCCGCGGCCTTCGATACTGTCAAACACGATAACCTGATTAAACTTCTCAAACACAGAATGGGATTAGCCAGTTCAGTTCTAAGCTGGTTTACTTCATTCCTCCAAGATAGATCACAACGATTCAAGGTCAATCACTCCCTGTCCAAACCCGTCCCGGTCACTTTAGGAGTCCCACAAGGATCGGCATTATCTCCGACACGGTTCAATCTTTTCATGGAACCCCTCATTGAAATTCTCTACTCGTCTAACGTGCAATATCACATGTACGCTGACGACAAACAACTATATCTCAAGATCCACACCCTTTGTGAAGACATCAAATCGCTCAACACCACTCTCGGGAAAACTCAAACATGGCTGGCAGAAAATCATCTAAAACTCAATGCCCTTAAAACCGAATTCCTCCTCATCGCTCCCTCCGCCCAAGTACCCATATTGCAAGACTGGATCAAACACCTTACCGCCCTCAATTGTCAACCTCTCATCGTTGATTCAGCAAAATCGTTGGGAATATCACTGGACAGACACCTCAATATGCAAAAACACATCAGCAACGCAACAAAGGGAGCAAACTTTCAGATAAATACTTTGAGAAAATTGAAACCTTTCCTGCCGGAAAAAGACTTCAAGCTGGCAGTACAAGCTCTACCCATCCCAAGAGTGGATTACGGAAGTGTTGCTCTCTGTGGCCTACCCAGAGCTGCATCGGCCCCTCTGAGAGCCTCAATCAACCCCGCAGCGAGACTTATCACTGGCTCCAAAAGAAGCTCCCATATATCCCCTGACCTAAAATCCCTTAATTGGCTACCCTTTGAATCCAGAATTCATCTGAAAATAGCTTGTATGACTCAAAGCCATTCATCACAATACACCCAGCTATCTGGCACAGAAACTGGTGCCATCTTGTGGTATCAGATCCTCAAGAAGTACCATCAACCTTCTACTGAAACCGCAAAGATTCAACAAGAAGAAAACATACACCTGAACGTTTTCAGGGTTGGCGTCCAGAATTTGGAATGCTCTACCCCCAGAAGCCAGACTTAATCCCTCTTCTGCATCTTTCAAAAAACGAAGTGAGGGCGCTTCTCATGGCTAAACTCACTTGAACAGGGACTACTGTTATTCTGCGACCCAATGTATCCTCTACTCGGAACTTTACAATGTTCTCTGCCCAGCCAGAGACCCTAGATATTTATCTATATTATGCTTGAATCTCATTGAATGTTTTTGTTATGTATCATATACCGTGTGTCAACGATAGAAGGATTATACTAGCACTGTCTATCTGTGATCTCTATGCTATTTACGTTGTGTCAATGTAACTAAGACTCTACCCTGTAAAGCGCTCTGATACCCGCAAGGGTCTGGTTCGCGCTGTATAAAACCCCCAAAATAAACAAATAAATAAATAAATAACTAGATCTGCCTGAGCCCTGCTGCTGCCCCTATTGGAGTGAGTCTTAATCCTCACGCGGTCCCCCCTAGGTCTTGGACCCTTTGGTGACATCAGTGAGAGCTCTTCCACAAGCAAAAGGTGACAATCCTGAAGTATAGCTCTTCACGACCACAAAGGGCCTGTCCACGCCAAAACTCAGACACTCGCCATGACCGCCAACATAAACTCTGGGGGGACCTGCTTTTAGCGCCGACAGCGACTGAGATGACTGGCAACACAAGACTTGCACTTCGCGCCAACAGGGACACAATACAACGATAAACCAAAGCGAATCCCCAGCAACGACCATCTCTATGCTACAGCAAAAACCATCTGTGACGCTCAACCTGCTCTTCATGCCAAAAGTCTTCTCCTCGCAGCCTCTTCCAACACGAAAGGAACTCTTTGCGCCAGATTTGACAAGGTAACTCTTCAGCGGGACTAGCCTGGGCCCAGTATCTGACCGCCACTCCATCGTGACCTTATGACTTCCCCCAGTCCAGTATGACCAGATAATTGCGACTGGCGCTTTCTGCTTCTATTTCCGGTTCTACTAATTTTGGCATTATTTTACTTAATAAAGTTTACTCTATTTTTCTAAATTGATTTGAGATTTTTCTTTTGTGATATTTTCACTTTATTGCTGCTTGTGTGATGCACAAATACTTCACAAAGTTCCTCAAAGTTAAGCCTGACGGTTTTTGTGCCAAGCTACCAGATGGTTAATCCCAGGTTCATTTAGTGTTTTCTTTGGTTCACCCTGACAAGGAATGTGGTTGTTACCTGAGTGGGTCTTCCACCCCTCTCAACTAACAACCCAATTTTACAGAATATGTATTTCAGTGGACTGTAGTATAGTACTGGCTGAGGTTTAAAGGTCAGGTGACAGTTACACTATCTGGCTAGACCCAAACATTCATATAGATTAATGACTGCCCTCCTCCCATCTGTGCTGCTTCCATCGAAAAATACCATAAATGATCAAGTTATCTAAGACACTTTAGCATTACAATGTCATGTGTGTGCCCTTGGAAGTTCAAGCTCAGGAAACTGGATAAACAAAATGACAGCTGCGTAGAGGGTAAGCACTTTATTGTGGAAGCACACAACGTCTGCCCTATCAAAAAAGGCACTCCTGACTCCTAAAATGTAGATGAGCCAAAGCCTCTCCTTGTGATTCTCACATAATTGTTTGGCGATAGGTTTGCTGTCAAGCCAGAACTTAAAAACCATATGGAAATAGACCTAGGTCTGCAGACCTTTTAAAAGTTTGCCACAGGTCCTAAGCAATGCTCACACAATCCACACCCCTCCCTATACTGGGGTTGCCCCGCAGAGATGTTGAACATGTGCTGTTTATGTGAGTGAAAATAAAAATACTAGGTAGTTGGGTCAGAGAATCCAACTTTAGCCCCATGAATCTTATTTCTGCAATATGCACCTTCTCTGTGATGCCATGTGCGAGGTCAGGAGATGAGCACAGGCAGAGGGTTATGGTTAAGTAGCTATACATAGCAGGGAGAATTTCAGTGGGTTCTTACAGTTGACTGCCACAATAACATCCTTCCAATTGAAGTTTTATCGGCTAATCGGAAATACTTGAAGAAGAAAAAATCATCTAAATGTTAATATCTGCTCTTAGAGAACAAGGACACCCCTCATTCAATTTTCTCAGTGATTTATATGATTGAGTCCCCAATACTATCTGAAGTTTTAGTTAAGTTGGTTATTCCATAAGGAAATGAATTTTGATTGAAAGGAACACTGGCCCCATTTGATGAATCACCAGTAAACACTTATTAAAAGGTGTACATACATAAGATTGATACTGCAGAATGGTGAAGGGAGAAGGGTGTTTTTTTAGTGTGTCCCAAATGTTGCAATCCCATAGGAACTTTTGCTAAGTCATAGCAAAAACCAAAAGGCAGATTACATTTAATTTGGATCAAAAGATACAGTTGATCCAACTTATTTTCTTGGATTTATTTGGTGTAAATCTGTTCAGTAGTTTCGAGAAAATGAAGAAGCAAACTATAGTGGATATCACATTGATGGTGTTTGAAGCCACAATTAGAACATTGACTAAATCAACCTAGATGACAATTTGAAGTTTCCTCTGCTATTTCTCAGTTCACAAAGTAGTTCTCCTGGGTCACGAACCTTAGTGCGAATAAAAAAAATTGCTGGGGCAATGTGGGAGCAAGGTATGCACAAGCCATCTCAGGAAGCACAGGGACATAGCCCAGAGGAGTAGATAATGGCAGTAATCATTGAAACATGTCAAAAGTGAGTAGTTGTGTGATGTGTTTCATCTGGTTTGAGTAAGCTGTGCAAATAATTGGAAATCCTTTTTATACTTAGGTTGTCAAAAACATGTTTATCCAGGAGAAGGGACAATGCAAGTAGCTCTGGGGCAAAGAAGTCAGCACAATGATTTCACGGAGCATGCTTTATAGGGCTAAAGGAGGAGCTCAGGAGTTTCTGGGGTGTGAACACCTTCAATGATGTCACTGTTTGGGTCAATGATGATGTGATCTGTGATGTCATCAATTACTAAAATAGGTAGTTATACAGTAGAAAATTGAAAGATTTCCAATTAAGGTTCTAAGTGCCATTAAGAACTCCCTCACATAAAGGGAACCTCAAATTGCTACATCCCAGTCTAGAATTCAGTAAATTCATGTACAATATTTTTTCAACAAACATTATTTTGAGTTGTGTAATAAATAGCAAAATTAAAGGCAGTAGAAATGGCTTATATAAACTTTCTTCATTGAATGACCTGAAATCGGTCTGTGGAAAGAGTTAATGGGCTAATATGTAATTCCAAACCAAGCATACAAGTTTATGTAAAGATATCCAATGCTTTATACAGTGTTTATGCAAATGCAAACACTCGTATTCAGTGCTTATAACAAGAGTGTCTCTCTGGCAGGTTTCCTTGCTTCTGGATGCCTCTGCCAGGACAGAGCTCATTATATACCTTGTTGAATATAAATGTACGTTTAGAAGATACTACAGAGATCAAAATTCCTTTTCAAGAGAACTGTTTGTTTGTTTAGAAGCGTGCCGTTCATATACGAGAGTGGCTTCACACAACACACAACTCTTTTCCCAACACAGTCCTCAACTGACCTGATCTAATTCAGTTCTGGGTTGCACACTCCTTTCTTAATTCATTATTCTTATTGTTACTTTATAGTTGGCATGAATAAAGAGACTTGCAAATTCCTATCATGTTTTATTTATGTTTATTATTTTATACCTAGCAGTCTGGACTGCATCATATCTGAGAACTGGAGAAAGCAGCAACTGTAGCACTAAGAGTATGAAAGCACAGCCACGCGAATTAACCATGTAATAAAAACATGTTTTAGCGTTTTCTGGAATTAAAATGACGAGTCACCCTTCCGAATGGTACATTAATGTAATTTCCTTTATAATTAAAAATATAAATATATTAGCAAAACTGTTGCAGCAACATTACTTTACTACATTAAATACGAACCTATCTGGCAATTAGATCATAGACAGAATTCGTCAAGTAATCAGTGCAACTTAATAATACATTAGGGGCATCAAAGCACAGCAGCTTGCCAAAATTGCCATACATATCCTTAACCAAATACCCCAACCCCAAACCCTTTCATCCTTTAAATCAAGCAGCTATTATTTATTTATACTAAAGATACCCAGCTCAAAAAAAGCCCACAGATCCTCCTCCCTTTAGTTTTCGCCCTCTTATCCTTTTGCTCATAAAGGGCTTTTTCTAAATTATAAACATATACAAAACGTCCCTTCCATTGCTGAAATGTCGTGGGTAAAGGATCAAGCCAAGCAGAGGCAACACAAAGCCTAACAAGCATTTGCAATGCAATAGGTCTCGCATTTGCAAAGTTGTAAGCTATTGCCATTGTAAATGGCATTGTAAAATGCATTGTAAATGGCAATGCCTTTTATTTATCTGTTTTTAAAACCAAGACATAGATAAAAGGTTTGTTATTTACAATGCCAGTAGCTAAATTCCATTGCAGGAGAGAGACACGTAGAGCTCCGCCAGTGCGCCTCGATGTTACCCTATTATTGTTGTACTCGAACGAGCACCTGAGTTCACACTTGCAACACTCCTACAATTCCAGTAATGAAACAAGAACACCTTACTATCCCAGTGCTGAAGACCCACTGTGTGCTCTGCCAGTGCCCCTCAATCCTGAGCCTTGCTATTGTACTTGTGAGGCTATTTCACAGCTCTGCCAGTGTGACTGAACCGTGATTTGCGCCACCCCTGCTATGCCACAAAGACTCACACACAGCTGTCCCAGTGTATCTCAATCAATTCTGGACTGCAGCCCCCCCATTTGATTCCAGCTCTGAGACCACACACGGTTCTTCTAATGCACCTCCTTCCAAAACGTACACCCCTGACGTTCTATTATATATAGCTCCCCAAGTGTACCTTCAGCTCTGAACCCACATGCTGCTCTTCTAATGCACCTCACTCGTAACTTACACCACACCTATTCCACCTAGATGAAATACAGCTCCCCCAGTCTACCTGCAGCTTTGTAACCACACGCTGCTACAGCTCCCCCAGCCTACCTGCAGCGCTGAGACCACACGCTGCTACAGCTCCCCCAGTCTACCTGCAGCTCTGAACCCACATGCTGCTCTTCCAATGCACCTCACTCGCAACTTACACCACCGATATTCCACCTAGATTAAATACAGCTCTCCCTACCTACCTGCAGCTTTGAGACCACACGCTGCTACAGCTCCCCCAGTCTACCTGCAGCTCTGACACCACACGCTGCTCCTACAATGCACCTCCTTCCTAACTTACATCACATCTGCCATTCCATCACATAGCGTCCCAGTGTACCTGCAGCTTTGACCCCACACACTGCTCTTAGGAGGCACCTCACTCCTAACTTATCGTGGCAGCACAAGAAAACTTAAAAAGGCCAAGATACATAAGCCCACAGCCAGGTGAGCTGCGAGGAGCAGGCAAAGACGAGTGTCCGATGCTCCGAGGCAGGCTGCAGCATAACCCGCCTTCTCCGTCCCTGGCTCCGCTGCTCTGCTGGAGCCCCATGACTGATTGGGAGGGAGGAGCTCGGAAATAGAGAACAAAGAAAGTGAAACCAGCTACGGCATCGCTGCTGGTTGATGTTTGACTCGATCCTGTTTGGGAGGCGTGAGGGGTGTTATTGGCATGCAAGTATTACGGGGACTGTAATGGGGCGCTTATAAAAAACAAGCATTGGCATAGCCAATAGGTCTCGCTTTTGGGACCTTATAAGTATTTAGTTATGCAACTGTTGCATAGTTAAACACTTATAAGGTCCCAAAAGCGAGACCTATTGGCTATGCCAATGCTTGTTTTTAAGAGTGGGATTTTACAGTAAATTCGATCTTACAAACCTACATTTTGCTTTATCTGCACGGGCTGTTGTCGGAAGGAGATCCGTTTATAAAATGGGACTTTATATCGATTTTGCGTGGGTCGATGACGCATTAAGCCAAGTTACGGTGATTCCTGGCTTTCTTTTATTTCTACTACGAGTCATCAGCGGAACAGAAGTTTCCCTTTGATGCTCGTCACTGGGGCTGCGCTGACACCTGTGGCGCTCTAAATACCAGCCTCGCAGTCCCTTAAATACCATTTAACATCATAGTGTCTGCGGTTAAGTTCAGAATCGAGTGCAAATTTTTCCCTGATTTGACTTGCACTCACGAAGGGAACATAAAAATGGGATTGGGGGGGGGGCTTTACTGATTGGTGTATTTGGGGCCGGTGAGTCTTTGAAGAAGAAACCGTTGTTTGGTATATTTACATTGGTCACTAAATAGCAATAAAATGAACAACTTATTATCTGTAGCTCTTTCTATCGCTGCTTCGAAGCGCTGTGCAATACAGTTTTACTTCTAATAGCATTCTGTTTATCGGCTTTTACCGGGCGAAAGGTTGAGTCAGATGGGCGAGCGCAAAGTTTTCTAAGAACTCAGACGTGTCGGCCCTGTAAGACAGGTTACATTATTTTTGATGTTCCTATGAGCTACTCTGAAAGAAAAGCGATTCCTTTGTTGAACGTATATTTTGAAATATTACTTGACACAGTAAATATGATGGATCTTTGAAGTGTGGGTAATTTATCGTTTTTTTTACATGGATGTGGACACATGCAAATTAACGTAATTGTTTCGAAATGTTTCTGTATATTTGCTTGCATTTTTATAAAGCAAATAATAGACTGCACCTGGACAAGCAATCAAAGATATGTTGAAACACGAGACACGGAAGCGATCTTCAAAAATGATCTTTGAGACAGCGTGCAAGTGAAAATTGAGATGTTTTGCAACGCTCTGAGCACATATGCGTGTGTCATATTAGAGCAGGAAGGGGGTGGCAAATGGTGTTCACGGGCGCTTTGATGTCCTCAGTGGCCGCGCGGCTCACTGAAAACATCAAAGCGCCCGCGAAATGTAAGTGATCGCAATCGCGATCACACTTCAAAGCGCGGCCGTGTGGCAGGCGAAAGCGAAAGCAAACGAGTGCTTTCAGGCCTCCAAATGGTGCGCGCGCCCGGACGGCGCACATGCACGGTATTTGGAGGCCTGAAAAGCCACTGTTTGCACTTCCAAAACTCGCTTACTATAAGTCTCGCCAGAGCAGCGCTAAAGCGCTGGCTCAGGCGAGACCTAAAAAATACTCCCTAAACCAAGAAGAGATGGACTGCCTTTTCGGTTTTGGTGCTTGCTGTAAGGAGCGCTACCCATGGGTGTCCTAGTCCCGGTGCAGGATGCAGGGCAGCACGACAGACAGAGGTGCATTGTAGTGTTGGAGTGCGCGTGCACTGAAGGCGCCTATCCAGTGCGGGAGGAGCGTGTGCTCAGTGGCAGGGGAATTGGATGCTTCTTATCTCTACAGGCTCCGAGGCAGCAAGCGGAAAGCAGGAGCAGTGGTGCACCGCATGCCGGAGTTGGCAGCAGCATTCTGGGACCGGAGCTGCCTCTATGTGAGCTCTTTTATGTAGCGAGAGACGCCAAGTTCCAGGCTTGCACAAAGCATCGTAGCTTCTTCTCAGGGGAGGGATGGAAGGGTATTAATGAAAGTTCCTGTGCAGCCCGGAGACCAGGTCCTTGTCAGCAGAAGCCTAGTGACCCTCCTATTAACAGTTAACCCACCACCAACAAGTATTCCTTGATGAACAAGTTACTTACCTTAGGTAACGCTTTTTCTGGTGGATACAGTATCTACCTGCGGATTCCTCACCTTGTGAATATCCCCTGCGCCAGCAACATTCGGAAACTTTTGTACCAGTCCACGCCGATGAGGTCGAAGACGACGTCACAGAGACAAGGCTCCGCTCGCGACTCCGCTGACGTCACCGGATCCATATGAAGACCTCGTCGGCGTGATGACGTCAGTTCTGCCCTTTTTTCCGTGCCTTCGAAGCACACGGACAGACTGACCGCAATATATACACAGTATACACACTACATAATATACAAAGCAACACACACAGTGTGGAGATAATATAGGAACGCAAAAGAAATAACACTGCCTTTGACAGTAACAAATACATTTTGAAACACCATTATTAGAATTGTAGGTATACAAGGGTGGACAACGGGGAGGCGGGTGGGTCAGTGAGGAATCCACAGGCAGATACTGTACCCACCAGAAAAAGCATTACCAAAGGTAAGTAACTTGTTCTTCTGATGGATACATCGGCCAGTGGATTTCTCACCTTGTGAAAAGATTCCCACAGCAGTCCCACTCCCAGAGGAGGGTGTCCACCCTTCTATACCAAAAAACCCTGAAGGACGGAACAAGCAAAATGTCCGTCCCTCCTCACCTCGGAATCCAAGCAGTAATGCTTTGCAAAAGTGTGAAGGAAGGCCCAAGTTGCCGCCCTACAAATGTCCTCCACAGGAACACCTCTAGACAAAGCAGACGTAGAAGACTTAGCTCTAGTAGAATGAGCCCTTAAACCCTCTGGAGGTTGCTTACCGGCCAAAGAGAGGAGTTGGCCTAACGGTTAGGGCGCTTGACCTCGGACCTGGGGGAACTGGGTTCGAGTCTCGGTAACGACGTTAAACCTCCTATGATTCTGGGCAAATCACTTAATCTCCCCGTGCCTAACAAAAAAAACAAAAAAATGAATGTGTGTCCTCATGTAACGTAACTGGTGCTATATAAAGCGCTCTGATACCTGATTGGATTGGATTGGATGTTCGCGCTATATAAAACTCTGCTTAAAAAAAAAAAACAGTAGCATATCTTAATGCACAAGACAATCCATCTGGAAAGGGTGCGCTTGTGCACCGCTCTGCCTTTCCTGCAGCCAACAAAGCCCACAAAGAGCTGGTCGTCCACTCGAAAGTCTCAAGTCCTATCAAGGTAGAAGCTCATCGCCCTCTTAGGGTCCAAGCGATGAAGTCTATCCTCCTCCTTGGAAGGGTGAGGGGGAGGATAAAAGGTAGGAAGGGTAATGGATTGCCCCAGATGGAAAGGAGTTACCACCTTAGGCAGAAAAGCAGCCCTGGTCCTGAGTACCATTCTTTCAGCATGAATGGTCAAGAACGGGGGTTTTGCCGAGGTGATCGCAATGAGAAAAAACTTTTTGAAAGACAACAGTCTCAAGGGACACTTGTGTTAGGGCTCGGAGGTAGAACCCATCAGGTAAGTTAATACAAGATTCAAGTCCCATTGAGGCACAATAAAAGGAGTCGGAAGAAACTTGTTTGTAAGACCTTTCAAAAATCGTAAAACAATAGGAAATTTGAACAATGACGGCTGATCCGGCAAACAAAGGAAAGCCGACAAAGACGAAAGATATCCCTTTACCGTGGCAATAGCAAAGCCTTGCTGAGCAAGAGACAAGGCAAACTGAAGAATGTCAGATAAACGAGCCCTCAAAGGGTCAATAGACTTCTCTCCACACCAAAGAACAAATTTAGACCACCTATAGGAATAGATAGATTTGGTAGAATGACGTCTGGCAGACAAAATTACATCTACCACATCTGGCGGGAGAGAAAAAGAATTCAGGTTGCCCGTTCAATCTCCAGGCATGAAGGTGTAAGCTCTGGAGGTGGGGGTGTAGAACCTGCCCCTCCGACTGCGAGAGGTCTGCCCTGAGAGGGAGACAGAGCGGAGGGCACGAGGAGAGGTGGAGACGATCTGTATACCACCCCCTTCTTGGCCAATCCGGGGCGATCAATATGACTTGGGCCCGGTCTTGGCGAATCTTCCTCAGAACCCGAGGAATCAAGGGTATGGGAGGAAACGCGTAAAGGAGTTGAGTGCCCCAACTCAACTGAAACGCGTCCCCCAATGCTCCCTGCATCGGATACTGGAGACTGCAGAATGACGGACAGTGAGCGTTCTCGTGAGTGGCAAACAGGTCCACCCGAGGAGTTCCCCACGTCCGGAAAATGTGACGAACCACCTCTGGATGAAGCCTCCACTCGTGGTCAGCGGAGAACTGCCGACAGACTGTCCGCACGAACGTTCAAACCCCGGCCAAATGATTTGCCATCAGACAAATCTGCTGATCCTGAGCCCAGGACCAGAGACGCATAGCCTCTCTGCAGAGACAATGCGACCCCACTCCTCCCTGCTTGTTGACATACCACATCGTGGTAGTGTTGTCCGTCAGGACTTGAACTGACTGACGGCGAAGGGAGGAAGGCCTTGAGCGCCAAACGTATCGCCCGTAATTCCAGAAGGTTGATGTGAAGCAACCTTTCCTCTGGAGACCAAAGACCCTTGATCTCCAGATCCCCCAGATGAGCACTCCACCCTAAAGTGGATGCATCCGTTATTACCGTGGCCACCGATGGAGGTAGATGAAAGGGCTTTCCTTGCGACAGATTGCCCTCCACACTCCACCAAGACAAATCCGCTGCAGCTTCTCTGGAGATCCTCACAGACTCCCCGAGATCTCCCTTGTGCTGATACCACTGCCTGCGGAGGCACCGCTGGAGTGCCCTCATGTGCCAGCGTGCATGGTTGACCAACAGAATGCAGGAGGCGAACAGACCGAGCAGACAAAGGACCTTCAGGACTGGAATGACCGCTCCATTGTAAAACAAGGGAACCATTTCCTGTATGTCGAGAATCCTTTGTGGAGGTGGGAATTGTAAATTGATACTTGTATAGCGCACTACTCACCCGCAAGGGTCTCAAGGCACTTGTACGAATACCACTGTGGAACCCATCCTGGCTTTCCCTGTGAGGCGTCCACTCCTGGGCACCCCCAAGGTGGAGGCCAGGCATCCTTAGCGTTGTGGGGACCGTTGTGGAGACTAAGCAAGCTATTGCCCAGAGTTGCAGAGTGGGACTCCATGATTGGAATAGGCACCAAGGCGAGAATTATCATGTCCGTGGAATTTTTGAGCCCAAGACCCGCCGAGGCGGGGAATTGAACCCTGGTCCCGGGCTAGACCTCTGCATCAGGGTCTGCCACTCCAATCATTGAGCCACACTTCTCCACCCGACACCCTGTGTGTCGAATGCCCGACACACAGTAGTATCCATTACCGCCCCTATGAACAGGATGCACTGAGAGGGAACCAGGTGAGATTTGGGCAAGTTTATCGAGAAACCCAATTTGTACAACAGCTGAGTTGTAACCTGCAGTTGATGAAGCACCTTCTCTGGCGACTCTGCTTTGATCAGCCAGTCGTCCAGATAGGGGAAAACTGAAATCCCCGACTTTCTGAGATGGGCTGCCACCACTGCCATCACCTAGGTGAAGACTCGAGGTGCAGTAGTAAGACCAAACCGAAGGACCGCAAACTGATAATGCTGCGACCCTACCCTAAACCGGAGATACTTCCTGTGCGACTTCAGGATGGGGATGTGGAAATACGCATCCTGCAAGTCGATCAACACCATCCAGTCCTCCTGTTGCAGCGCTTGAAGAACCTGCGCAAGGGTGAGCATCTTGAACTTCTCTTGCATCAGAAAAAGATTCAAGATCCGGAGGTCCAGGATTGGACGCAATCTGCCGTCCTTTTTCGGAATCAAGAAATACCGGGAGTAGCATCCCTGATCCTTTTCCCGCTCTGGAACCATCTCTATCGCACCATTTTTTTTTAGTAATGTCAGGACTTCCTCCTGCAGGAGAAGAATGTGGTCTTCCGAACAAGCACCTTGGCAAGGAGGGTAATTTGGAGAGAATTCCCGAAAGGGAAGGGCGTACCCATTTTCTACATGATCTAGAACCCAAAGATCTGTAGTAACCGATTCCCAATCTTGTAGAAAATGGGTAAGCAGGGCCCCCACAGGACCAGCATGATCCAGAATGGTGGATCTAGGGCTGCTTTGCAGTGGTGGGAGGGGCTGAGGAGGAGGAAGAGGAGGAGGAGGAGAGCTGTCGACCTCGAGTACGACCTCTGACTCTGCAGCTCTTATACAGAGTGTTCTGCTGCTGTTGCTGCTGCTGCTGCTGGGGCTGTCTGTATGAACGAAAGGATGACCTTCCAAAACCCCTGTACCTCCTGAACGAACCCCTAGGCTGAGTTTGAAGGCCCAAAGACTTAGCCGTGGCCTTACTTTCCTTAAATCTTTCGAGCGCAGCATCCGCTTTTTTGCCAAAAAGACCAGAGCCATCAAAAGGCAAGTCCAGGAGCATCGCCTGCCCATCAGGGGAGAACTCGGATGACTTGAGCCACGCACTCCTCCTTGTGGCAACAGAAGAACCCATAATCCTTGCGACAGAATCAGCTGTATCCAAGCCACTTTGGATTACCTGACGTGCAGCCGCTTGGGTATCCGCCAGAACCTCATTAAAGTTCAGTCTATCTTCTTCCGACAGTTTTGGGGCCATTTGTTTAGCTGAATCCATAAGGGCATGGATATATCGGCCCAAAAGACAGGTGGCATTCGTCAATTTTAAAGCCATACTGGCAGAAGAGAAGACTTTCTTAGCCGACTGGTCTAACTTCTTCGCATCCCTGTCACTCGGGACTTGGGGAAAAGCACCTGTAGATCTCTTGGAACAGGCAGCTTGAACCACCAGGATCTCCGGAGAAGGATGAGATGTTAAAAAGTCTGGGTCCCCTGGAACCGCCCTGTAGGAGAGTAGGGTCTGCTTTCTATGTTCACCCCCACTTTTTGCTTTTTGCTTTACTGGTTTTCGACTTAGATGTGGCTGTGGGCCTGCTAATCAGACCCACAGCCCTGCTGTTCTCTCTCTAAATTAATACTATGTACTTTAGGTGCATAACCCATTTGGATAGGATCACCTTATTGGCCCCTGTACCGTGTACCTTAGGTACCCAGGGCATAGGTGTACCCTAGGCCTACCAGGGGCTGCAGCATGTATTATGCCACCCCTGGCCTGGCCTTCCATTATGACACAACTGGCTGATCACTCAGCTGGGGCAAGGTCGTGTAATCACCCCTTGCTTAGGTGTAGTATTCCTATACCTACCTTATATATAGACACATGTGTACCTATCAGCCACTCCTATGGCAGGCCTTAACAATCCTGGAGGCAGAGTGCTTGGTAACATGCGAGATGGTGCTCTAGGCTGAGCTGAGCCTGTCTGCAGCTTTCGGAACCATGTCCTTATAGCTGTTCTATGATATAGCCTACCATATACTCTTAAAGTGCCTTATAATCTTAAACGGTTATGGTAACTATGGTTTGGCTTTATCAAAACATGTTGTGTAAGGTGTCGAACACTTTGGAATAATACCCCCATCCCATTTCTGGGGATGAGGATATTATCCCTCCCTTCTAGAGGGAGAAGACATGTTGTAACCTACTTACCCGGTTAAAGTTAACCAGAGCCCCAGCATCACAAAATGGATGCTGCTGCCACGACACAAGTCTGACCTCCTGCTGCTGGGAGTGATCCCGGCACGGGAGGCTTGGACAATAGGTTTCCTGCCTTGGGAGGTGCGAGCACCACCCCAGACAGGCCTTAGTGTATTGGGGCAGGGAGGGATGAAAGAAACGAGACACTGCCTGGGGCACACAAGGTGTCCCATGCATAGTCCAGTTCAAACCGGTGCTGGGGCACTCCAGCCCCAGTCCTGGCGCGAAACTGGACAAAGGGAAGGGGGTGTAACCACCCCCCTCCCAGGTCCCACCCATAAGGCGTGACCTAGCAGGCAACCCAGCCCCCCAGATTAGTATAAGTGTAGTAGCTGGGCCCCAGGAGATTGGATTATCCTGAACCTGCAACTTGAACAGAAACTCTGGACCTTCGACATTCGACGAAAGAAGAAGACTGAAGAATCTCCCTTGTGGCCAAGGAGTGGCTACCCTGTGCAAACAGGCACCATCAAGAGACTTACCCTTTGCTTTGCTTAAGTTCTACGAGGGACCGACTGCAGAGCCCGACCAGAGCCTTGACTTCCAGACTTCTCCGACCCTGATCCACATCCACAGCCGAGCTGAGATCTGTGGAGGCGACGAGAGACGTGGGACCGGCTACCTGGGAAAAGTGGCGAGTATCTTCCAGCGCAGCTTCTGAGGTACCCTCGAAGTTGTGCACCGGGGATTGAGCAGCCCCAACCCCAAGCACCATCTGCACCGAAGATCAGCCCCCCCACACTCCACGAGTCCTGCGTGGGGCCCTTCCGCATTTTCCTGCTTGCCGCGTCTGTCCGGTTGCTTACCCGTTGGCTAGCGGCCTCTGTAATGACACACCTTTAAATCTTCACTGCTGGTTTGGCTCCTCCAGACTGGCTCCCGCTTCTTTGCAAAAGAGAAGCACCCCAGACCTTCCTGGTCTGCACCAGAAGCAAGTCCTCCGTTCTTCGTGGGTTCCGCTTGCCAAGGCTTGGTGAGTCCTAGTTCGACTTCGACGCCGCCGACAGCAAGAGCCTTCGTGGGACAGCTCGCCTCCTGGCCTTGGTCGTCCTCGACGCCTCCTGGTACCCGTGGCTGCTGCGACAAGCTTCACCCTTCACCTGCAATCTTCACGACATCGCCTGGTTCATTCCTGGTTCCACGTGGTCACTGGCTAGTGACCTTGACTCTGTCCCTTCTGCTTGCAGGTACCCTTCCTTCTTGATCCCGGCCTTGGGATCCACCGGACACTCTGCACTGACTGCCTGTCAGCAACTTTCCTTCAGGCATCCATAGAAGTCCACGACGAAACCCGACACAAGTTCACACCTATGCACCCGCAGCCTGTGGGCTAGGTAACTTGGGTACTTCGGTGCTCACAAGGGTAGTGACTATCCTAGGGTCTAGTTTCCGAGTCTCAACTTTCTAGTTGCACCAGAAGTGTCCTAAAACTGCTTATTTCAGAACTGTACTATTTCTATCGATTATACGCATTACGCGTGAGTGTTTCCACTCTGCACCTGAATCCCGTGGGCCTCCCACTTCCTAACTGTTGGTAGTGTAGTGTAGCCCCAGCGATTCCCTAGGCCTAGGCCTATTCTATTTCCGTGACAGTGGTCCTTATACCACTTCTTTAGTATATGGTTTGCGTGGCCCCTAGGGCCTAACTGTATTACTTACCTATGTGACTTAATGTATGCTTGAATAAGACTGTGTTGTACTTACCTCGAATCTCATAAAGAGTGCTGAGGGTTTGACTAGAATAAATACACTTTATTATATATATATATATATATATATCTGTTGTGGTGTCCTTTCATTTGGTATTCAAGGGATTATATATGGTATCACAGCTGGCTTCACATGCCATTCAGAGTTTAGCCTAAGGCTGCTCTTGTCCATGCTACCACTAGGATAGCTGGTCTATAAGGTTGACTTTACAACCAATCACCATAAGGGTTGTTTGGACTGATATAGGGTGTACACTAGAACTAGTGACATCATACATCAGGCCAACTTCTCACACGCCCTATACCTCCTAGCAATAGCCTTAGAAACTGCAGGAGCAGGGAAGGGCTTACGCCATACCTCCATTACCGGCTCAATAATGGCGTCATTAAAAGGGAGCAAAGGCTCCGATGCGGAAGGAGAATGTAGAACCTCTGTCAGGATGTTTGGTTTAAACTCTGCAGATGGCAACTGCAGATCCAGAAGCGCAGCCGCCTTCTTAATAACAGAGTGGTAGGGAGCCACATCCTTTGAAGGAGCATCAGCAGGAGGGGTAATCTCCCATTCAGGCGACAAATCCAGGCCACTAGCCTCCTTCAATTCTTCAAACCGATCGTCCGACTCCATCAACTCACCTTCTTCCACTTCCTCCATCTGGTATCTCTGTTCCTCTAGTACCCTTTGGGCCTCCCTCCTAGATCTGATCCTCACAGCACGAGTCGGCGGTGCCGTGACGGCGCCGGCGTCGAGCGTGGATCCAGCCGGCGTAGAACGAGGTCGAGTCGGCGCCAGTGAAGAAGGAAGCGGCGTCGATGTCCTCGGCGCCAGTAGATGCCAAGACGGCGTCGCTGGAAAAAATGGCATGAAGGGAGACTGAGGATAAGCTTGGGGAACTCCCAAACTGAAGCCCATAGGACCCGAAGGTGCACCAGAGGGGTACAAGGCTCTGGAGAAGACCCCATACATAGCATTAAGATAATGCATCGGATCTTGACCTGGGCCTGGGAACGATGGATATGGCTCAGGCTGAGGCATCACCGGACTCGGGCCGATCGGCGCTGACTGTGGAATCTGCGGAGCCGAAGGCTCGTCCAGAGCTGGAAGCTCTTCAATCGGAACCGGAGACGAAGCCGGAGTCGGAGATGGAGCCAGCGTCGGAGATGGAGCCGGTGCCGGAGAATGCTCTGGTGAAGCCACAGGCGATGACAAGCCAACAGGAGAATCAGGAACAGGCGAAGGAGATACAGTGTCCTTACGACGTCGATCTCGGAGCTGCATCCCTGTCCGAGCGATGTCGAGATCCATCGACTTCAACCTCGACCTTCTCCGACCTCTTTTCTCCTTTTTCATCCTGGCGATGAATAACTTGGCTCCTTCAGAGCCTTTGAGCTCATCTTGCGACAGCAAGAACAGCCTTCAACATCGTGGTCCGATGAAAGGCACCAGACGCAGTCTTCATGCAGATCCGTTATTGACATGTGCTTACCGCACTCTCGGCAAGGCTTAAACCCGGACTTCGTCGACATCTTCAGCTGCAGACAAGAAGAGAGAGATACCAGCAGAAAACAAAGTATCAAACACAGCTACAAAGAGAGTCCCGAAAACCGTTAGCGTCGACGGCGTGGAAAAAAGGGAACTGACGTCATCATGCTGACGAGGTCTTCTTATGGATCCGGTGACGTCAGCGGAGTCGCGAGCGGAGCCGTGACTCTGTGACGTCGTCTTCGACCTCATCAGCGTGGACTGCTACAAAAGTTTCCGAATGTTGCTGGCACAGGGGATATTCACAAGGTGAGGAATCCACTGGCCAATGTATCCATCAGAAGCACTGTTACTGAAATGATGGAGGCGAGTGGGAAGTGCTCGGAAAAGACACCCTCGGAATGCCTGTGCGCCGCCCGGCTCTTGTGAAGACATTCCTTATCAGCTTGTTAAATAAACAAGCTGATAAGAAATGTCTGCACGACAGCCGCAAAAGCAGGCGATGTGTCTGGAGTCGGGGTGGGAATGCCTCATGAAAAAAACGGCAAGAATGCTCCCTGAAAAGTGCGTCCGCCGAGAATGCTGTAATGCCGAGAATGCCTCATTAAAAGCCCGAGTCGGGGTGGGCGGGGCCTAATGCCGACAGGGCGGACACCAACCCCGCTTCCAGAGAAGCCGGACACAAAAGCGACGACAATAGATCTCGCCAAGGCGAAGCAACGCATGCGCGCTGCGTTCGCAGGCGAGACTTAAAAACCGCCATAGCTATAAAAATGAACTCAACCCCATCACCTGTATTTAATTCATCCACACCCAAAAACATGAGCTGGGGTGACGGGAATATATTCACCTTGAGGACGTTGCATAAAAACCTGCTTTTTTCAAACTAATTGTTTTTATGCAGGTCTGCATCGAATACATGGCATCAAGGACACCTGGCCGCGGTCAACCCCCCATTTAGCGATTTTGGCAGATGTTATATAAAAATCGAAAATCGTTTTATAGTGTTGTGTTTGTAGGTTTGATGAACATGAAATCGACCCACCAAGCTCAAGTGATTTCGAAAAGCCAGAATTCGCCAAGTCTAACCTTGCCCACCATTTTTCATCATATTTTTCCAAATCATCTGGGACCCCTTCCAACACGCACCTGTATATTTGTGAGATTGAATAGCTAGTGCCTTTCGTTAACATCTCTATCAGGGGGATCCCGGCAAAGCCAGAATATCCCCCAACCTTTCTCAATAGGAAATTCCTCAGCTGTAAACATTTTTAAAAATCCAGAGGCCCGATGTTAAATCTGTCACTAACCTCTTCAACCAATGCAATATGATTCCCCAGGAGTAGATGCCCCGATCCTACCGATGCCTCCTTGTTCCCATCTGGCTAAACAGTTGTCATGGAATATTCAGAGAAGTTGATTATTCCGAAGCAGCGGAGTATACCAGCTATACCTGCCAACCCCCAATATTTTTCAAATGCCCGTCCAGTTCCGGAATGCAGCAATCAGAGTCTTAAACTGTGTCTTTTTTAAATATCTCAGCTCAAAAAACTTCAGTAGACAGCCCTTGGCAGCTGCCCCGATCAATAACTCATAAATTGAAGGAACATAACTTGCATTCCCCACTTCAGTTGCTTTATTATTAAATAAAGGGTAATAAAATTGAAAAGCTGCTGCTAGATAATGTAGTTTAAAGTTGGGGATACCCACCGGTTCCCGGGTAAACACAAAAATGTATTTGCCCTCCTAGTCTTCCCATATGCCCAGATAAATCTGGCCACCATTTTTTCCATTACTGTAAACCATGCATTAACAACTTCCAGTGGAAATGTACGAAACACATACAATAATTTTGGAAGATATCATTTTGACAAGGTTACATCTCCTCATTATTGAGAGATTCAAATGATCTCATCGGCTAAAATCCTTCTTAGTTTTTTCAATAATAGAGATAAGAATAATTTCGACTCAGTGCTCCACTTCTGCTGTAATCCTGACTCCAGATAGGTAGCTTCCTCTACTACCCTGCTATCATTGGTAAGCGCATGTCCATTTATCACTAACTGCGTTTTTGCTTTATTTAACAAAAACCCTGAGTAAGTCCCAAATTCCTCTGTTATCCTTTCTATGGAGCGGACAGCCCTGTCTGGATCACTGGTAACGATTGCCACATCATCAGCAGAGGCCAGTATTTTGTATCCCAGCCCTACAGACAGATGGGCAAGATATCCAGTGACGCTTCCAGTCTCCTAAGGAGGGGATCAATGTATAAAGCAAATAACAGAGGTGAGGCCAGGCAGCCCTGCCTCGTTCCCCTGTCTATCAGAAAAGGATCCAACTCACCTCCGATTATATGTAATTGGGCCCACCCAAGCCACTGGCCTCCATAACCTTCCAGAGGTACTCCCCTGAAAGGTACATTCATAATCTGGGTTCGATCACAATACATTTCCGATCACTACAGCATTTCCATTTTGTCCTTGGAAATGTAAGGAGCAAGTGGACAACTAATCCCAGAGGCCTCAAGGGGACATCATTTTTTTGTGTCCGAGATACACACGAAACCATACCACAGAGACATTTGTTGTACAGTGGGAAGATTTTAAATGTGACTCTAGCTCTAATAGGTGACCAACAAGTTGAATTCCACCGCTGTGAGACTGAGATTGTTTTGTGGAGTCTGAAGGTATTCCACATTTTGGAATTGCTGCAAATGACCCAGTTGAGATTGAGGAAGCCCCCACAACTCAAATATGGCATTTCCGTTGTCCAAACTTTCAATCTATTAGGGTTCCTACTGCAGTTTATGTGGTTCGCTTGGACTGTGAAATAATACCTTTCATGCTAGTGCCCCAAATAGAATTTAGTTTTTTAAAACAATTTTTTTTTTTAACTTCATAGGCAGCCTTAAGGTGACAAGGAAAATGTGTTTGGTTCCTGCTAACATTACTTCAGTTTTCTAAGCATTCATTTTAGACCATTAACACTCAGAGTCAGCAACTTTGTGAACATTAATATTTATGTTATAAAGTCATCAAGGGGCCCATCTAACCATAGATCGAGCTCGGTATCGACAGCGTAGGAGTGAAAGCCCTTGTGGCAGATCAGATAGAGCAGTTGTCAAAGATAGATATTAAATGGTAAGGGCAAACAGGGCTGAACCCTAGAAAACTTCACGGTCAACCGTGATGCATTGATGCATTAGACATATGTAAAAGATTCATATATTTGCCCCATAGCCTGAAGAAATGAAGTAACCCAGCAGGTGGATTATTTAATGCCCTCAACATTGTTTCTAAATGAATAAAACTCACTAGTGCTGTAAGTCAATGAAAAGTCTAGCATTATCCAAAGCGAAGAACCCCTACATCTGAGGTGGTTTGCTTGTTGTCCTTGATGTCCTCCACTGCTGTCCTCATACATAACATGTCTAACTTGGTCTAAAACCAGTCTGGAATTGCTAAAAAAATTCCCTAGGCCTAGGCCTATTCTATTTCCGTGACAGTGGTCCTTATACCACTTCTTTAGTATATGGTTTGCGTGGCCCCTAGGGCCTAACTGTATTACTTACCTATGTGACTTAATGTATGCTTGAATAAGACTGTGTTGTACTTACCTCGAATCTCATAAAGAGTGCTGAGGGTTTGACTAGAATAAATACACTTTATTATATATATATATATATATATATCTGTTGTGGTGTCCTTTCATTTGGTATTCAAGGGATTATATATGGTATCACAGCTGGCTTCACATGCCATTCAGAGTTTAGCCTAAGGCTGCTCTTGTCCATGCTACCACTAGGATAGCTGGTCTATAAGGTTGACTTTACAACCAATCACCATAAGGGTTGTTTGGACTGATATAGGGTGTACACTAGAACTAGTGACATCATACATCAGGCCAACTTCTCACACGCCCTATACCTCCTAGCAATAGCCTTAGAAACTGCAGGAGCAGGGAAGGGCTTACGCCATACCTCCATTACCGGCTCAATAATGGCGTCATTAAAAGGGAGCAAAGGCTCCGATGCGGAAGGAGAATGTAGAACCTCTGTCAGGATGTTTGGTTTAAACTCTGCAGATGGCAACTGCAGATCCAGAAGCGCAGCCGCCTTCTTAATAACAGAGTGGTAGGGAGCCACATCCTTTGAAGGAGCATCAGCAGGAGGGGTAATCTCCCATTCAGGCGACAAATCCAGGCCACTAGCCTCCTTCAATTCTTCAAACCGATCGTCCGACTCCATCAACTCACCTTCTTCCACTTCCTCCATCTGGTATCTCTGTTCCTCTAGTACCCTTTGGGCCTCCCTCCTAGATCTGATCCTCACAGCACGAGTCGGCGGTGCCGTGACGGCGCCGGCGTCGAGCGTGGATCCAGCCGGCGTAGAACGAGGTCGAGTCGGCGCCAGTGAAGAAGGAAGCGGCGTCGATGTCCTCGGCGCCAGTAGATGCCAAGACGGCGTCGCTGGAAAAAATGGCATGAAGGGAGACTGAGGATAAGCTTGGGGAACTCCCAAACTGAAGCCCATAGGACCCGAAGGTGCACCAGAGGGGTACAAGGCTCTGGAGAAGACCCCATACATAGCATTAAGATAATGCATCGGATCTTGACCTGGGCCTGGGAACGATGGATATGGCTCAGGCTGAGGCATCACCGGACTCGGGCCGATCGGCGCTGACTGTGGAATCTGCGGAGCCGAAGGCTCGTCCAGAGCTGGAAGCTCTTCAATCGGAACCGGAGACGAAGCCGGAGTCGGAGATGGAGCCAGCGTCGGAGATGGAGCCGGTGCCGGAGAATGCTCTGGTGAAGCCACAGGCGATGACAAGCCAACAGGAGAATCAGGAACAGGCGAAGGAGATACAGTGTCCTTACGACGTCGATCTCGGAGCTGCATCCCTGTCCGAGCGATGTCGAGATCCATCGACTTCAACCTCGACCTTCTCCGACCTCTTTTCTCCTTTTTCATCCTGGCGATGAATAACTTGGCTCCTTCAGAGCCTTTGAGCTCATCTTGCGACAGCAAGAACAGCCTTCAACATCGTGGTCCGATGAAAGGCACCAGACGCAGTCTTCATGCAGATCCGTTATTGACATGTGCTTACCGCACTCTCGGCAAGGCTTAAACCCGGACTTCGTCGACATCTTCAGCTGCAGACAAGAAGAGAGAGATACCAGCAGAAAACAAAGTATCAAACACAGCTACAAAGAGAGTCCCGAAAACCGTTAGCGTCGACGGCGTGGAAAAAAGGGAACTGACGTCATCATGCTGACGAGGTCTTCTTATGGATCCGGTGACGTCAGCGGAGTCGCGAGCGGAGCCGTGACTCTGTGACGTCGTCTTCGACCTCATCAGCGTGGACTGCTACAAAAGTTTCCGAATGTTGCTGGCACAGGGGATATTCACAAGGTGAGGAATCCACTGGCCAATGTATCCATCAGAAGCACTGTTACTGAAATGATGGAGGCGAGTGGGAAGTGCTCGGAAAAGACACCCTCGGAATGCCTGTGCGCCGCCCGGCTCTTGTGAAGACATTCCTTATCAGCTTGTTAAATAAACAAGCTGATAAGAAATGTCTGCACGACAGCCGCAAAAGCAGGCGATGTGTCTGGAGTCGGGGTGGGAATGCCTCATGAAAAAAACGGCAAGAATGCTCCCTGAAAAGTGCGTCCGCCGAGAATGCTGTAATGCCGAGAATGCCTCATTAAAAGCCCGAGTCGGGGTGGGCGGGGCCTAATGCCGACAGGGCGGACACCAACCCCGCTTCCAGAGAAGCCGGACACAAAAGCGACGACAATAGATCTCGCCAAGGCGAAGCAACGCATGCGCGCTGCGTTCGCAGGCGAGACTTAAAAACCGCCATAGCTATAAAAATGAACTCAACCCCATCACCTGTATTTAATTCATCCACACCCAAAAACATGAGCTGGGGTGACGGGAATATATTCACCTTGAGGACGTTGCATAAAAACCTGCTTTTTTCAAACTAATTGTTTTTATGCAGGTCTGCATCGAATACATGGCATCAAGGACACCTGGCCGCGGTCAACCCCCCATTTAGCGATTTTGGCAGATGTTATATAAAAATCGAAAATCGTTTTATAGTGTTGTGTTTGTAGGTTTGATGAACATGAAATCGACCCACCAAGCTCAAGTGATTTCGAAAAGCCAGAATTCGCCAAGTCTAACCTTGCCCACCATTTTTCATCATATTTTTCCAAATCATCTGGGACCCCTTCCAACACGCACCTGTATATTTGTGAGATTGAATAGCTAGTGCCTTTCGTTAACATCTCTATCAGGGGGATCCCGGCAAAGCCAGAATATCCCCCAACCTTTCTCAATAGGAAATTCCTCAGCTGTAAACATTTTTAAAAATCCAGAGGCCCGATGTTAAATCTGTCACTAACCTCTTCAACCAATGCAATATGATTCCCCAGGAGTAGATGCCCCGATCCTACCGATGCCTCCTTGTTCCCATCTGGCTAAACAGTTGTCATGGAATATTCAGAGAAGTTGATTATTCCGAAGCAGCGGAGTATACCAGCTATACCTGCCAACCCCCAATATTTTTCAAATGCCCGTCCAGTTCCGGAATGCAGCAATCAGAGTCTTAAACTGTGTCTTTTTTAAATATCTCAGCTCAAAAAACTTCAGTAGACAGCCCTTGGCAGCTGCCCCGATCAATAACTCATAAATTGAAGGAACATAACTTGCATTCCCCACTTCAGTTGCTTTATTATTAAATAAAGGGTAATAAAATTGAAAAGCTGCTGCTAGATAATGTAGTTTAAAGTTGGGGATACCCACCGGTTCCCGGGTAAACACAAAAATGTATTTGCCCTCCTAGTCTTCCCATATGCCCAGATAAATCTGGCCACCATTTTTTCCATTACTGTAAACCATGCATTAACAACTTCCAGTGGAAATGTACGAAACACATACAATAATTTTGGAAGATATCATTTTGACAAGGTTACATCTCCTCATTATTGAGAGATTCAAATGATCTCATCGGCTAAAATCCTTCTTAGTTTTTTCAATAATAGAGATAAGAATAATTTCGACTCAGTGCTCCACTTCTGCTGTAATCCTGACTCCAGATAGGTAGCTTCCTCTACTACCCTGCTATCATTGGTAAGCGCATGTCCATTTATCACTAACTGCGTTTTTGCTTTATTTAACAAAAACCCTGAGTAAGTCCCAAATTCCTCTGTTATCCTTTCTATGGAGCGGACAGCCCTGTCTGGATCACTGGTAACGATTGCCACATCATCAGCAGAGGCCAGTATTTTGTATCCCAGCCCTACAGACAGATGGGCAAGATATCCAGTGACGCTTCCAGTCTCCTAAGGAGGGGATCAATGTATAAAGCAAATAACAGAGGTGAGGCCAGGCAGCCCTGCCTCGTTCCCCTGTCTATCAGAAAAGGATCCAACTCACCTCCGATTATATGTAATTGGGCCCACCCAAGCCACTGGCCTCCATAACCTTCCAGAGGTACTCCCCTGAAAGGTACATTCATAATCTGGGTTCGATCACAATACATTTCCGATCACTACAGCATTTCCATTTTGTCCTTGGAAATGTAAGGAGCAAGTGGACAACTAATCCCAGAGGCCTCAAGGGGACATCATTTTTTTGTGTCCGAGATACACACGAAACCATACCACAGAGACATTTGTTGTACAGTGGGAAGATTTTAAATGTGACTCTAGCTCTAATAGGTGACCAACAAGTTGAATTCCACCGCTGTGAGACTGAGATTGTTTTGTGGAGTCTGAAGGTATTCCACATTTTGGAATTGCTGCAAATGACCCAGTTGAGATTGAGGAAGCCCCCACAACTCAAATATGGCATTTCCGTTGTCCAAACTTTCAATCTATTAGGGTTCCTACTGCAGTTTATGTGGTTCGCTTGGACTGTGAAATAATACCTTTCATGCTAGTGCCCCAAATAGAATTTAGTTTTTTAAAACAATTTTTTTTTTTAACTTCATAGGCAGCCTTAAGGTGACAAGGAAAATGTGTTTGGTTCCTGCTAACATTACTTCAGTTTTCTAAGCATTCATTTTAGACCATTAACACTCAGAGTCAGCAACTTTGTGAACATTAATATTTATGTTATAAAGTCATCAAGGGGCCCATCTAACCATAGATCGAGCTCGGTATCGACAGCGTAGGAGTGAAAGCCCTTGTGGCAGATCAGATAGAGCAGTTGTCAAAGATAGATATTAAATGGTAAGGGCAAACAGGGCTGAACCCTAGAAAACTTCACGGTCAACCGTGATGCATTGATGCATTAGACATATGTAAAAGATTCATATATTTGCCCCATAGCCTGAAGAAATGAAGTAACCCAGCAGGTGGATTATTTAATGCCCTCAACATTGTTTCTAAATGAATAAAACTCACTAGTGCTGTAAGTCAATGAAAAGTCTAGCATTATCCAAAGCGAAGAACCCCTACATCTGAGGTGGTTTGCTTGTTGTCCTTGATGTCCTCCACTGCTGTCCTCATACATAACATGTCTAACTTGGTCTAAAACCAGTCTGGAATTGCTAAAAAAATTCCCTAGGCCTAGGCCTATTCTATTTCCGTGACAGTGGTCCTTATACCACTTCTTTAGTATATGGTTTGCGTGGCCCCTAGGGCCTAACTGTATTACTTACCTATGTGACTTAATGTATGCTTGAATAAGACTGTGTTGTACTTACCTCGAATCTCATAAAGAGTGCTGAGGGTTTGACTAGAATAAATACACTTTATTATATATATATATATATATATATCTGTTGTGGTGTCCTTTCATTTGGTATTCAAGGGATTATATATGGTATCACAGCTGGCTTCACATGCCATTCAGAGTTTAGCCTAAGGCTGCTCTTGTCCATGCTACCACTAGGATAGCTGGTCTATAAGGTTGACTTTACAACCAATCACCATAAGGGTTGTTTGGACTGATATAGGGTGTACACTAGAACTAGTGACATCATACATCAGGCCAACTTCTCACACGCCCTATACCTCCTAGCAATAGCCTTAGAAACTGCAGGAGCAGGGAAGGGCTTACGCCATACCTCCATTACCGGCTCAATAATGGCGTCATTAAAAGGGAGCAAAGGCTCCGATGCGGAAGGAGAATGTAGAACCTCTGTCAGGATGTTTGGTTTAAACTCTGCAGATGGCAACTGCAGATCCAGAAGCGCAGCCGCCTTCTTAATAACAGAGTGGTAGGGAGCCACATCCTTTGAAGGAGCATCAGCAGGAGGGGTAATCTCCCATTCAGGCGACAAATCCAGGCCACTAGCCTCCTTCAATTCTTCAAACCGATCGTCCGACTCCATCAACTCACCTTCTTCCACTTCCTCCATCTGGTATCTCTGTTCCTCTAGTACCCTTTGGGCCTCCCTCCTAGATCTGATCCTCACAGCACGAGTCGGCGGTGCCGTGACGGCGCCGGCGTCGAGCGTGGATCCAGCCGGCGTAGAACGAGGTCGAGTCGGCGCCAGTGAAGAAGGAAGCGGCGTCGATGTCCTCGGCGCCAGTAGATGCCAAGACGGCGTCGCTGGAAAAAATGGCATGAAGGGAGACTGAGGATAAGCTTGGGGAACTCCCAAACTGAAGCCCATAGGACCCGAAGGTGCACCAGAGGGGTACAAGGCTCTGGAGAAGACCCCATACATAGCATTAAGATAATGCATCGGATCTTGACCTGGGCCTGGGAACGATGGATATGGCTCAGGCTGAGGCATCACCGGACTCGGGCCGATCGGCGCTGACTGTGGAATCTGCGGAGCCGAAGGCTCGTCCAGAGCTGGAAGCTCTTCAATCGGAACCGGAGACGAAGCCGGAGTCGGAGATGGAGCCAGCGTCGGAGATGGAGCCGGTGCCGGAGAATGCTCTGGTGAAGCCACAGGCGATGACAAGCCAACAGGAGAATCAGGAACAGGCGAAGGAGATACAGTGTCCTTACGACGTCGATCTCGGAGCTGCATCCCTGTCCGAGCGATGTCGAGATCCATCGACTTCAACCTCGACCTTCTCCGACCTCTTTTCTCCTTTTTCATCCTGGCGATGAATAACTTGGCTCCTTCAGAGCCTTTGAGCTCATCTTGCGACAGCAAGAACAGCCTTCAACATCGTGGTCCGATGAAAGGCACCAGACGCAGTCTTCATGCAGATCCGTTATTGACATGTGCTTACCGCACTCTCGGCAAGGCTTAAACCCGGACTTCGTCGACATCTTCAGCTGCAGACAAGAAGAGAGAGATACCAGCAGAAAACAAAGTATCAAACACAGCTACAAAGAGAGTCCCGAAAACCGTTAGCGTCGACGGCGTGGAAAAAAGGGAACTGACGTCATCATGCTGACGAGGTCTTCTTATGGATCCGGTGACGTCAGCGGAGTCGCGAGCGGAGCCGTGACTCTGTGACGTCGTCTTCGACCTCATCAGCGTGGACTGCTACAAAAGTTTCCGAATGTTGCTGGCACAGGGGATATTCACAAGGTGAGGAATCCACTGGCCAATGTATCCATCAGAAGCACTGTTACTGAAATGATGGAGGCGAGTGGGAAGTGCTCGGAAAAGACACCCTCGGAATGCCTGTGCGCCGCCCGGCTCTTGTGAAGACATTCCTTATCAGCTTGTTAAATAAACAAGCTGATAAGAAATGTCTGCACGACAGCCGCAAAAGCAGGCGATGTGTCTGGAGTCGGGGTGGGAATGCCTCATGAAAAAAACGGCAAGAATGCTCCCTGAAAAGTGCGTCCGCCGAGAATGCTGTAATGCCGAGAATGCCTCATTAAAAGCCCGAGTCGGGGTGGGCGGGGCCTAATGCCGACAGGGCGGACACCAACCCCGCTTCCAGAGAAGCCGGACACAAAAGCGACGACAATAGATCTCGCCAAGGCGAAGCAACGCATGCGCGCTGCGTTCGCAGGCGAGACTTAAAAACCGCCATAGCTATAAAAATGAACTCAACCCCATCACCTGTATTTAATTCATCCACACCCAAAAACATGAGCTGGGGTGACGGGAATATATTCACCTTGAGGACGTTGCATAAAAACCTGCTTTTTTCAAACTAATTGTTTTTATGCAGGTCTGCATCGAATACATGGCATCAAGGACACCTGGCCGCGGTCAACCCCCCATTTAGCGATTTTGGCAGATGTTATATAAAAATCGAAAATCGTTTTATAGTGTTGTGTTTGTAGGTTTGATGAACATGAAATCGACCCACCAAGCTCAAGTGATTTCGAAAAGCCAGAATTCGCCAAGTCTAACCTTGCCCACCATTTTTCATCATATTTTTCCAAATCATCTGGGACCCCTTCCAACACGCACCTGTATATTTGTGAGATTGAATAGCTAGTGCCTTTCGTTAACATCTCTATCAGGGGGATCCCGGCAAAGCCAGAATATCCCCCAACCTTTCTCAATAGGAAATTCCTCAGCTGTAAACATTTTTAAAAATCCAGAGGCCCGATGTTAAATCTGTCACTAACCTCTTCAACCAATGCAATATGATTCCCCAGGAGTAGATGCCCCGATCCTACCGATGCCTCCTTGTTCCCATCTGGCTAAACAGTTGTCATGGAATATTCAGAGAAGTTGATTATTCCGAAGCAGCGGAGTATACCAGCTATACCTGCCAACCCCCAATATTTTTCAAATGCCCGTCCAGTTCCGGAATGCAGCAATCAGAGTCTTAAACTGTGTCTTTTTTAAATATCTCAGCTCAAAAAACTTCAGTAGACAGCCCTTGGCAGCTGCCCCGATCAATAACTCATAAATTGAAGGAACATAACTTGCATTCCCCACTTCAGTTGCTTTATTATTAAATAAAGGGTAATAAAATTGAAAAGCTGCTGCTAGATAATGTAGTTTAAAGTTGGGGATACCCACCGGTTCCCGGGTAAACACAAAAATGTATTTGCCCTCCTAGTCTTCCCATATGCCCAGATAAATCTGGCCACCATTTTTTCCATTACTGTAAACCATGCATTAACAACTTCCAGTGGAAATGTACGAAACACATACAATAATTTTGGAAGATATCATTTTGACAAGGTTACATCTCCTCATTATTGAGAGATTCAAATGATCTCATCGGCTAAAATCCTTCTTAGTTTTTTCAATAATAGAGATAAGAATAATTTCGACTCAGTGCTCCACTTCTGCTGTAATCCTGACTCCAGATAGGTAGCTTCCTCTACTACCCTGCTATCATTGGTAAGCGCATGTCCATTTATCACTAACTGCGTTTTTGCTTTATTTAACAAAAACCCTGAGTAAGTCCCAAATTCCTCTGTTATCCTTTCTATGGAGCGGACAGCCCTGTCTGGATCACTGGTAACGATTGCCACATCATCAGCAGAGGCCAGTATTTTGTATCCCAGCCCTACAGACAGATGGGCAAGATATCCAGTGACGCTTCCAGTCTCCTAAGGAGGGGATCAATGTATAAAGCAAATAACAGAGGTGAGGCCAGGCAGCCCTGCCTCGTTCCCCTGTCTATCAGAAAAGGATCCAACTCACCTCCGATTATATGTAATTGGGCCCACCCAAGCCACTGGCCTCCATAACCTTCCAGAGGTACTCCCCTGAAAGGTACATTCATAATCTGGGTTCGATCACAATACATTTCCGATCACTACAGCATTTCCATTTTGTCCTTGGAAATGTAAGGAGCAAGTGGACAACTAATCCCAGAGGCCTCAAGGGGACATCATTTTTTTGTGTCCGAGATACACACGAAACCATACCACAGAGACATTTGTTGTACAGTGGGAAGATTTTAAATGTGACTCTAGCTCTAATAGGTGACCAACAAGTTGAATTCCACCGCTGTGAGACTGAGATTGTTTTGTGGAGTCTGAAGGTATTCCACATTTTGGAATTGCTGCAAATGACCCAGTTGAGATTGAGGAAGCCCCCACAACTCAAATATGGCATTTCCGTTGTCCAAACTTTCAATCTATTAGGGTTCCTACTGCAGTTTATGTGGTTCGCTTGGACTGTGAAATAATACCTTTCATGCTAGTGCCCCAAATAGAATTTAGTTTTTTAAAACAATTTTTTTTTTTAACTTCATAGGCAGCCTTAAGGTGACAAGGAAAATGTGTTTGGTTCCTGCTAACATTACTTCAGTTTTCTAAGCATTCATTTTAGACCATTAACACTCAGAGTCAGCAACTTTGTGAACATTAATATTTATGTTATAAAGTCATCAAGGGGCCCATCTAACCATAGATCGAGCTCGGTATCGACAGCGTAGGAGTGAAAGCCCTTGTGGCAGATCAGATAGAGCAGTTGTCAAAGATAGATATTAAATGGTAAGGGCAAACAGGGCTGAACCCTAGAAAACTTCACGGTCAACCGTGATGCATTGATGCATTAGACATATGTAAAAGATTCATATATTTGCCCCATAGCCTGAAGAAATGAAGTAACCCAGCAGGTGGATTATTTAATGCCCTCAACATTGTTTCTAAATGAATAAAACTCACTAGTGCTGTAAGTCAATGAAAAGTCTAGCATTATCCAAAGCGAAGAACCCCTACATCTGAGGTGGTTTGCTTGTTGTCCTTGATGTCCTCCACTGCTGTCCTCATACATAACATGTCTAACTTGGTCTAAAACCAGTCTGGAATTGCTAAAAAAAAATGGTATGTTTTTTCCAGAACAATTTGAGGCTGACTGCAGGCCACTTCCTCTACAATGTGTGCCAGCCATGGTAATCTGACAATAGGGCGATAGTAATTCATAATTCCAGGATTTAAATTTAGCTTCTTTAAAAGGAGTCACAATTGTAGTTTTACGTTTATCTGGAACTGTGCCAATAGTTAGTGAACTATTAAGTGCTCAAGTAGTAAACTTCAGAAACAAGGGCAGCTACTGTCTGCTATTGCTCGAAGAGGATCTTAAGATATACAGGAGGATCATCTAATTCAGATATGTTTTGGAAGTGCAGACGATCAAGTGGTCTCGGGTACACATCTGAGCCGAAGTTATCCTAATTGAGCAAAATAGGGAGTACTGGGTAGAGTAAAATTAATGTGTATAGTTTAAACAAAATAGTAATAACAGTGTCAGTTTTTTCTTGAAAGGTGGGCATTCTTTCCAATATTTCTGTTGGCGAAATAAATTTCAAAAAAGTCTCAATTTATTGCAGATACAATTTTATAGGATAAATAGTTTTTATGTGCCCCAAATCGCCTTTCAATAAGCAACAGAGGCTGCTTTTCAAGCTGTAAAGGTAAAGGAAGTACCAAAAGTGTACGAGGTAGATCGTGTCTGTGACACGTTTCTTAAGCTCCTGATGTTCACCTCAAACAATGGAATATTTGCCAGTGGATTGTGCCAGTTAGCGGTGCCAGGAGATTTGTTAGGACCTTTGCTCTCATTCACATCCACAGCAAAGAATTACTGTACATTTTTTAAAGTGTGTCTTCTTATTTGATTCATGGATGCTGCCTTCCAAGCATGAGATACACATTAAAATTGGGATAGCTCTGTAGTGGCACAGAGACTATACAATAGGGGTGGGGGAATTTGCGTGGTCGTGATACGCAAAGCTCCGCAAAACGGTAAAAAATCTCTGCGAGCACGCAGAAATTCCACGAACACACGGAATCGCTTCTTCGCGATGATTTTTTCCTGTTCGCGAACGCCGTTTGCGTGCTCGGGGGGAAATATCTCACAAACACGCATGTTGAGAACGCGAACAAGCAAAAAATTCCACGAAGCTGCGGAACGCCGAATTTTAGGACTATTCAACACCCTCCAGGGCTGAAGCTGCAGGATTAGTACTTCCTTTACCAGCTACAGTAACTTATCACCACCAGTACATTTTTGCTTTATTATGGGACACCAGATCACAGAAAAACACAGGCTACAAAGGCTGCTGCCTCTCTCTCACCTATTAATGGGCTACATTACAGCTGCAAATACCCAAGTGGTCCTGGATTGGCATGCCTGCCAAAGCCAAAAAGCCTGGCTTGCATTTTATGTCCTGAGTAAAACATTTTTTAAAAAGCGTACTGTAAAGAAACAAGTACACAGAAAAGGGTGTTTTCTGTATAGAATGCATCTATGCCCTAAAACAATTAGATTTTCCTTTCCGGATGTAAAATAGTCCCTCGTGCACTGTAATTCAAGCACTCCACAGGAGGCAGAAGGAAATGATAAATATGTAATAGCATGAAGTGAGAGACTCTGGGTGGAGACAAGGCCCACACTGTATATTTTTAAAGAATTGATAACAATAGTTACTGCAGACAGCCACACTGTCAAAAAAATGACCCTTGTCAATGTCAAGAAAATAGCTTGTTGAGGCGCTGGGGAAGAGGAGCTGTGGAATTAAACAAGATAACCAGCCCTGATGCAGTTTGCCTCTACAACCAGTTATTGGATATTCATTAGGAAGGGACTCATAGAACAGAGCCACACAGTAATGCAATGCAGGGGATTGCCTGAATATCCATCCAACTAATCGGCAGCACAGAGATAGTTAAGCTGCAGTAACTATTCTAAAGAGGCATAAAGACATGATTATTGAGGCAAAGAAAAAGCTGGTGCAGTCCAGCCGAACTCTGCAATAGTAAGAGAAGTAGTCCTTAGGGAACTTTCAGTGGCACATTTGGGTCACAGGAAGGACAACGTGAAACCGGTTTCCTTTCAGCCTCCATTCGCTGTGCTATTGAATTTAGTGCTATCCTGGCTGATGAGGGGTGAAACCCCGAAACAGGTCCTAGCGTGCTTGTTTGCGGTCCAGGCAGGACCTGTCCTGGCAATTAGGTCTCGACTGTTCCTATTGGGTGCAGGGTCAAGACTGATTTGTATATGGCGGGGTTCAAACTGGAATGGCATGGGGAGCAAAAAAAGATGGATTTATGCCCAGATCTCTGTACTGGGGTGAACGTATGACATTTTTCATTCATTCTGCCCATTAATTTTTCATTTTGCTATTGAATTTAGGCAGCACATGATTCTTACTACAGTCATCTGTGATGTAACTGTGCCCCTGCCCATCAAAGTGTTACTCACAGAGAAACAAAACTATCATACACTCTTCATCCTTCACCAGAACACTTTTGAGTTTTAGAGGACCTGGAAAAAGGAAGGACCATACCATAGAGGTGACCTCATGTAACCTGTGACGGCCATTCAGCCAACATCACTTTGTAGTATTAACAATATACCAGCTGATAATGATCCATCTATAAAAACGCAACATTAATGTTTTTAGTCAAAATTCACTACTGACTAAACAGCTTTTTTATGTTTTATATAGCAGATGGCAATCCTGCTCGTCACTTTAGGTTTTAATGCTATTTTGACTAAAGATACATTCAGAGAGAGGACAACACATTCAATTCCCTTTTCATCCCTGCTCCGCCCTCACCTCTTCAAGTCGGGGCCTGTTCCTTGCTTTGTTCCTGCCTTCGTATTCCCTGAATGAACCAACACGAGGGCCTCTCCATCGGATGCCTATCGGGTTTGTATTTTATTTTTGCTTCTAACAAAAATCAGTTTCCCATGTTTCTACTTTACTGACTGACAAAACAGGAACTTTGATTTTTTTCCTGTGTACCGTGTCAGCCGCATATAAACGCTTTTTGCTTCTAAGTCTGTTTTCAACTAAGCATGCAAGCTGATTCGTATACATTTTCTTTCATAGGCTCACTTTTCATTACAAAACTCATACCTATAATTTAGAAATGTATACCTTCCTTTAGGCACACAACCCTTTTAAAGCCCTATAACAGAACAAATAATATTTTTTTCCGTCAAGCCTGGGCAGCGCAAACGCTGCTCTGCGATGCATGATGTATTGGAGTATGGATTTGAAGCCTCGCCGACTCTGGCCATATTTTTCATTGGCTTGTGTCATAGTCCCTCGTAAACGCTGGCTTCTGATTCGTTAATAGGCTTGTTAGTCCCTCCTTAATGCCGCCTTGTCTTTATTTGTAACCTCCCAGCTGGACTTGACCTTTTACCGTGTCCTTACTGTATTGCTTGTATTAGTACAAAGTAAGAACTCTTTGCTCAATTAATGTAAACACAACTGGTGGAATGCAAGCTTTAGCAATGGGGGCTGCTTTTTGTTTAGGTTTGCACTGCGCTATGCGCGCTTTCACTTACACAATGGGGCCACACCCACCACTCGCAGGGCGGCCGCACAGCTCGCTTAACTCGTTTAAAAAAAATGCATTTCTACATTAAATCATGGCCCCTGAGCGTCTTGTTGTGCGCAGCTTGCCCAACTCTTTATTTTTTAAACAAAAAATCATGGCAGTCGCATGCCTGTCTCCCGTTCATGATTTCACCCAAACCAGAGTGTTTGCAGCATCGCTCCCAGCGACATCGTACAATAACCACGTGATGTTTTTTCACGATGTTGCAGGGAGCGATGCCGCCGACTCTTTGCATTGGGTGAAATCATGGAGGGCAGCAGCGGCAATAACAGAGCAGAGCGGGCTGGAAGAAGGAGCTGTGAGGCAGGGATGGCGCCTGGGCGAAGAGCCAGCAGCAGAGCAGCAACAGCCAGGCCAACTCCGGAGCTCAGTGCATCGCCTGACTTTGGTCTCGCATTTGCGAGAGTTTAAGTTATTCGCATTGTAAATGACAATGCCTTTTATTTATGTTTAAAAAATCAAAAGATAAATAAAAGGCATTGTCATTTACAGTGCTAATAGCTCAAACTCACGTAAATGCGGGACCTACTGTATTACAAATGCTTGTCTTCAATAGGTTTTAAACTCAGTAATCTATATTGGAAGAGTTCCTTGGAAAAACACTTAAAGACAAACATATTTCACCATAAAGAAAAAAAGTACACGTTTTTAAAAGTCTGTAGAATACATTTTCAAAATTATACGATTACAGAAATTGCATCAGACACTGAATATCACATTTAAGGGGCAGTGGGCTTTGCAATAGTACTCTGTCAGCATGCAATGTGAGACAAAACAAATTCAAAATAATTGGCATTTTGGTTGTAATTGTGCGCTTGTTTCAAAAGCAAGTACCTCCAGATGGAGGCAGTTTCAACAACTTGGTAAAACTGTAGCCTTCCAATAAATCTGTGGACGATTCCACAAAATGAATATACTTCATAATTTCAGTGGGGCAAGTTTTAGTGTATACCAAAAGCGTATTATTTATGCACTTGCTCAGAGTTTTATTCAAGCCGAGCCAATGTCCAAGTAATTGCCATTGATTGAGATAACCTGACACATGGGCAAGAACGCCTTTTATAGCTCAAACCTACTATATTTAAGCATTCTAGAGCATCTCTAGATCTTACATAGATAGTTGTCTTTGAAGGTGGATATGGTTCAATCAGGAATGAAGAGATCATCAGCGTACATGATCAAAGGTCTTGGTGTTTCATCATTTCCCAGAGGGAAGGATCTTATAGAGTACCAAGTAAAAGGCAATCAAAAGTATATACACACTACTACTGTTTTACGCTAATAGTAATTTCATTATCTTGGCTGATCATTAACTTGAGTCAATTGTCTGTATGGAAAAATAATTTTTATATACTGCAAATCAATTAGAATGCCCCAGTTACTCAGTTTTCAAACTGAATGAAGGACAATTAGCATACAAACAAACGCACTTGAGAAGTTGATAAATGCAGCAAATATCTTCTGATTTCCCATCTTTGCATTTCTCTAAGATGAAACATAATATCAATACATTATCAGTGGTAACACACTGACATGTGTATAAGTGCCTTGCTGGAAAGGGATCAGGTCTGTCACTAGAGTAGGTTTTATCAGTATTTTAAGATGATTTTCGCAAAACATTTTTTGGAAAATCGAAAAGCTCAATAAGGCCATAATCTCCTGTTTCAGATTTGTTTTAGATAAACAATATTTAAATACTGTGGAAAATATCTTGGCCCACGTCATGGGTCCTTCTTGTACTAATGTATGTGCAAAATCTTTCAACACTGTAAACAATTGCTGATGGGACAAAGTTTCTTGAAAAGTTTGTATGAGAGAGACAATGTGATTAACTGAATCTTAATTATTTTGTCTTTGGGTAATAAGAATACAATTGATTTATCTGACTCCATAAAAAATATAAACTCAAGTCTCAGAAGGTTCTTGAAGACAAATATTAGAAGGCCAGTGTTTCAATTAAATTCAACTTTCACTGCCTGTTCACCATGCAGGGGACATTCCATCTTCAACACCCTCCAAAATAAGTGAAACATCCTTAGGAGTTGTTAAGACATTTTTGAAACTGCTAACTATCAGTTTGCAGAAGAACTTTTGTATAAAATATTTTCAATCATTCCACGGGTGAAATTAAAATGTTGTACTCTCGTAATTGTAACGGAAAAAAAAATATCAAGACCCTGATAGTGATGCTGGCTACAAAACCAGGGCTTCCTCAAGGTGCCAAATGTCAGACTTACTTGGCAGACATCTGTAGCTATAGGGAGACTGGCACAGCAGAAAACAAAAACAAACTGGATCCAGAGTTCATTTAAGGTTGTGAACTAGTTCCAAAGCCATAAACATGAATGGTTTTCGGGGTGACAAGTTACTCTAGTAGCAGCATAAACAGTCCCTGTGAAATATATGCAGAGAAGATTTGTTGTTTATCTCTTTAATGAAAATTCTCTGCCCATGGATCAAACATATAATCTAGTTTTACATTGTGCAGCACCAGTCCTTCAGCACTTCAAATAAGGATACTAAAAGTAGGCACAGGACAAGTTTTTATGAGAGAAGTGGGTGGGAGGGAGGGCTTAGACGCCTATTGTTAGTCAAACGTCTAAGCTGTTGTTCAGCTACATCTAGGCTTTAAAAACTCTCCGATTTGAAGTTTATACAACTCACATGTGTGCAACACAAATACATAACCAACATACAACCAATACATAGTGTGGATAAATACCTGGATTTGTTGGCCAATTTCTAGTCCTAGAGCACTGGGATGCTTAATCTGGAAAACAAAACAAGGCTGAAAAGGTTACTTATTAGTAATCTTAACTGACAATTGTGGGTTTTCACTGGGAATTCAAGAACAATAGAATAGCTCTGTGCATGTGTGGCATCCTAGCAAATTAAAAAAATATTATTTAATTTTAAAGGAATACAAATAAAACATGCCCTTAGAGGGCAACATGTTCTGCCTCTACAAAACAGAATACAATTAGTCAATTAAAACAATGTAGTCATGATAAACACCTCTTCTTACAGATATTGTATATATAAAAAAAACAATACATGTTGCTCCAATGCATAGGCTATGTCATAGGAGAATATGCACGCTGTCACGAAGTATGCTGCACTGTCCCATTTTGCGTAGGACAGTCAGTGAGGCAGATCAATTTGGGGATCAGTTTAAAAATGATCTATCAAGACCATATTTAAGACTATGACCCCAATCCTTGAGGAGGCCTGCAAGATGTTAACAAGAAAATACCCATGGTGAAAAGAATCACGATTAAAATCACAAAATGTTTCTTTTTCTATCACAACATGTTCTCCAATATTGATAAAAAGTAGGGTACAATAGCAAGCTTTAAGGTGATTTTTGAGGTGGGAGAATGATGACAGAGTGAGAAAATCAAGCACTAAGTTTGGACCGGGATGACTGACACGTTAGAGTATCTCTTCTTCAGTCAGTATCTATGTACTAATATTTAGTAAAGGTATTAACTTATCTACAGATGTCAGCCCTATAAATGTCATTCATTAGTATATTCCTTGCACAAACCTCAGTGTCAGCATTCCTCACAGTGGAGTGAGCACTGGGTTTACTCTACGTCTCTTGGCAAGCAACTATCCACCTAGTAATAGACTATTTGGAGGAAACCAAACATTTACAAAACAGCTCTATTATTTACAAAAGGTTGCTTGGGCTGGCCTTTGCCATCAGGCCTGTCTAAAATATCATTAGGGCCCCTTCAACATCCAGGATGTGTGAGAACCTCACTGCTAAAGTGGAATAGTTTAGAAAGAAGGTTGACTATAAAACAGTTTGACTAATGTGAAAATTCGAAAAGGCTTTTGAAAGAAAGGACATATGGGTCCTTAGGAAATGCATAATGGGAACAATACAGTCACTTGCCCACTTGGCTGTAATCATAACTACTTAGAAAGCAACCTTCTAAGATAGGTTTTGGCGATCCTACTCATGGGTTACTTCAAATGGGATCCATCCAACCAATCCATTCAAACCAAAATTCAGTACAAAGTTGAGAATCTTTGTTGACTGAGGAAATATTTTTCTAAACTATCTAAGAAAACTTTCAATCATCGTAAGTTCCAGACATTTGCAATACACAGAAAAAAACTGTAAAACAGATTTAGGGAAGCGAAGAAGCTCAGTCACTTCTTGGCAAGTTTTTAGATTCCAAATAACGCATTTATGAATGAAGATGTTTAAGAAAGTTTAATATATCCTAACAGCATATAATTGCAAATTATCAAATAACCAATGATTCAAAGTGAGACTGTCCTGATGAAGCCACTGCAAAAGTAAGTGTTGGCATCTCTAAGAATGACTATATGGGAATATGAATCTTTTAATAAATACAAATAAGAACACATGTGAATGATTATTTATTCCACATTTACTGCACCTATAGTAGTAAAAATGCAGATACAATATTGGTGCACCAACATTTGGTCAAACATCGACAAAATGCTATGTCATTGACAGACCGCCCTTCCAAGCAATGGCAACCAATGAAAAACCCTTGAAAGCCAGTGGCTGATTCGGCTGACCTAAAGCCTACTTTTCTCTGTACTCCCTCTAAAACACACATTTTTGAAAGATAGTCTTAACATGCAGTCTTGTAAATAACTAAAGATTTCTGTAGTGAGACCTAAAAACTAATATTGCTATAAGCTGGTATAATCACTCAATTGCAGGCTAACATTGAAAAGTGAACCAATAACACTTATTGAAATGTCAAAAACATGCTCATTACCCTTCTATGATCCAGCTGCGAATTATGAAGTAGCACTGGAGTCATGTTTGGATATAGTTTCAGCATAACTCCAATATCTCTGCAAGGTGAAGAAAACAAAAATACATGTTTTTGAGATTTTTGCTTGCAAAAAACAGCGTGTTCATTGCGTTTTTCTAACCCATATTTATTGTTGGCAACATACACCAGATGGTCCCCAGTTCTCACATTGTTCCTCAGCTCCTTTTAAACTAGGATAAAACATCCTGATGACCTCAAACAGAGTAAGGATTAACCCGGTTCTCCCCACTGTCCTGCCCTTTTGTGAGGACATGTCAATTTCTGGGCTAGAGTAGAGACTGTCTTTTCTAGGCTAGAGACTGAGATCCCAGTGCAGGTTAAATGCGTATATGTGGAAACATGACCTTGTTTCCGAACACATGCCTCAAAAACGGCAGAAAGAATCTCTGTTTCATATGAATCATGTTTGGGAATTGGTGGATTGGCCACTTCCCCTATTAACATTCAAAAGGCAGGCTTGGGAGCACAGCCCAAGTATTACCTATGAATAGAAGGAAGTTACTTGCGATGCAAGAATGCAGCCTCACATATGTTGTGAAGTTTCTGAACACTGTTTTTACCCACTCAGCTCCTCACCATAAATTGGTGAACAAAACAGCACAAATGTGCTTAGAAGTTGAATAACTATGTCCAAAAACCTGATTGGAGTGATTTTATTTACAATTGAGGCAGATGTCTTCAGGCCTTTCCCCGTAATTGGTTGCAAAGATTGCATTACGTAAAAGGTAAAAGATGCTATTTAATTAGCTATTGATCGATAAATCAACTCTAGGCATATTACAAAAAAAGGAACCCACACTCACATTGTGCAAAGTGGGAAACCATAAGGAAAAGGGAGTTTTACTTTGAGCAGGAGGCATTATTTAAGTGAGTTTCAGGTCACCAGGGCTCAAGGGGTAACATAAAATACCATGCAGAGACAATAACGGGCAGCCATTTGTAGCAACGCGCTCTGTGCACTGCCTCGATTAACACATTTATATAGTTCTAATCCCAAACCCCCCCCAAATTTGCATACACTTTCTCTGGGAATTAAAAGGTATTGTTGCTTCTGGAATTAGGCAAAATGCAAGACCACACAGTACATTCGAAAAGTTAAGTGCCCAAAGACCTACCTGATTTCGGTGATGGTAGCTGTATAAACTGCTCCAAACTCCAACTGATGATCTTGCTGCAGAAGAAAACACGACATTACAAAAAGGAAGCATGGTCACCTGAGAAACGTAAAACTCAATGTAACTCAATGAGACCCAAAACGAATCTTCTAACTCACATCATCTTTGCAAGCTTCACTGATGAACTCTTGAGCTTCGTGCATGGCAGCAGGAGTTGGAGCAAATACAGAAAATGTCTCTTCATCTAGTTGACTTACAGTCACCCCTAAAGAGAATGAGGGTAAGCAGATGATAGAAAAGTGACAAAGGGACTGCACAATCGCTTGAAAGTCCATTCGAAGTCTGGAGCAGAGGCTAGCATTACATTTAATCACCACTTGCCCAAACATAAAGACATTTCACAGTGCCATGCTGAATTACATATCTTTTAATGTGTAACATCACACAATAAACTGCTGGCTATCATGTTATAAATCACTTCAGTGTACAAGTGCAAAGTCTGGAAAGCTGAAAAGCCCCATGATGTACTGCGTTTTGCAGCAAGATCATGCAGTCATCAAGAACAAAAAACAAGCTGCCTACGGATCATTCTCTATTTTCCTCATCACACATACACGCTAATGAGTAAAATTTGTGCCTAGCCCCATACAATCATTTCACACAATGTTTTATTTATTGTATGCTGTCTGAATGTAGAGTTACCGAAGCATGGAAAGCGTAAACAAAAAAATCTTACTCTTTGAAAGCACTCTTCTGGTTGGCAGGACGGAGTCGGTCTCTCACACAAACACAGTTATTATAGAGCAGGGCATTTTCCCATAAGTGAAGCAAGAGAAAGGCATAGAGAGCAAGCCTGTCTTGTGGACAGAAAATAGGTGTGGGCAATTAATCTGTCCAAGGCAAAATTCCTACTGGGAAGTTCTCTTCTTTAGATCGCTTGTCCTAAGGTTAGAGGAAATTCTAAGGTAACTATTTCCTGCATGCCACTGAGAGAGTACTTTAATCAGAGATTTCTCTATTGCTTTCACTACTACAGGTGTTCTTTGTTGAGAGGGTGAAACCTACAGAATTCATACATTTCTATTATTCAGCTCTACAAGGTTAAGCAAAAAGTACCCCAGTAGACATTTGACATAATTTATTTATTTTTTTTTACATTTTTTTTTATTAGAAACCGTTGGTACACGATAAAATACAGACAAGGGCCTACAACCACCAGGGCCGGCCGCTATAGAGCCCGAGGGCCCGCAGTGCAATGCCACACATTCAAATGAACCAGAAGCAAAGCTCCCGGCAGTTCGTAAGCACATGTAACAGGCCGTGGCCATAGGCCAGGAGCAATCGGAAAAAACAGTTTCATTTTCTATTAAATATAAAACACACTCAAGGCAATGAGAGTCCGAAATAGCAGCTTGCTCTACCCAGGACGGGGAACAACGTACAGTGTCCAAAGCAGTTCTTGTCTGGAAGCGGTAGTGGGGGGCAACGGGAAGACAAAGCATGGAACACACCATACCCCATCCCGCAGAATGTGTGGCTAGGGGGACAAAGCAATATCGACCTCTAATGGCAGAGGCGGGGTGCAGATACGTCCACGATATAAATTCCATGGACCCCATACCTTAGTCCATTTCCCTGGCTTGCCTCTCGCCACATACACCGTCTTTTCCCTAAACATACACCAGTCCATATTCTCCTTCCATACCTCGATCGTGGGCGGCCTCGGGGAGCCCCATAGCTGTGCAATGTTACGCTTAGCCACCATGTACCCCAAAGTCACCCACTGCGTTTGTGCCGCATCATAATCATTCGGTTCCCAGACATTCAACAAACACCTCCTAGCCTCTGGCAACAGAGCAACGTGCGTGACCTCCTCCATTACGGTGTGGATACCGTTCCAAAATCGCACAACCACCGAACATTCCCATAAGATATGAAGAAAGGTACCCGGCAGGCCACATCCACGCTTATTTGACATAATATTGTCCAGAACTCCAAGATCACGCAGACTTCTTCCACATGGTCTGGACCTGTCCCCTCCTAGGGCGGTATTGGGAATGCATAGAACAAGAGCTCACAGAGGTCTTAGGTTGAGAGATTCCACACAGCCCGCTACACACGCTCCTGTGGATTACGGATGGCTTGGACGGGTCCAAGACAAACTGTTCTTTAATACGGCTATGATCCTAGCCAAAAGAGATATAGCTGCTAACTGGAAGCTCCCCAATCCACCTAGTGTTGCGAAGTGGCGCAAGGGAGTGGACTGAGGTGTAAGACCAGAGCAACCCCTATACGAAGCCCGGGGTTGTACGACTAAACATCGTAAGGTTTGGGACAAATGGTTGGGTCAGATGGACTAGATAAACTTTCCTTGATTGACTGTATCACATGGGACCCCTTGGGGTCATGAGCTGCCATGGTTTGGTATCCAAGCAAATGTAGAACTTCTTATCATTGCGGAAATGTACTGTATTGCTGGTCTGTTTACCTTTGCCTAAAATCAATAAAATTGTTTATCAAAAAAATAATTGTGCAGAACTAGTATACAGAAACGGAGACAGGTTTCAAATATGTGGACCAAGTTTTCTAGTCTATTAAAAAAAATAAAAAAAGCATACATAATAATTGTTTCCCATTAGGGATATTCTTTACATATACTGAACACCCCACCCTGTTCCCCAGCCCAGACCCTCCGGCTTACAAAAACACAAATCACTGGGTCAAAGGGCGATGTTTTCAGAGGAAAGCAACAGAAAAGCTACTTGAAACTGAGTAGTTGCTTCAGTCTGCAGAAGATGGAAGCTTGCACCAAACCCATTGGTGCAAGGACAAGTACAGTGCAGGACTGTCATTTAGTGGCATGGTTTAAGAATATTTAAGTGTATGATTTCATTGCCAGAGAGCCTAGAACCTTTCTTAGGGTTTCAGGTCTATAACTGGTGGCAGGCATGAGCTCAGCCTTATCCGCATATTTGAGGACTTATATCCACTAGTAATTTTTAATTTTTTAGGACAACTTTGTAAAAATATTTCTAATTAGTCAGATAGCCATTTTCAACAACCACAGTGCTGGAGAGGTGTTACTGCAATATCCACATTTAGGGATCAAATCAATGGTTTGGTTTAATCCTTACTGTTGGGCCTGGCCCTTTCTGCAGGGTTATCCTCAAACGTATTGCCTTCTTTCTTCTAATTATTTCTGACCTGTTCTTGTTGGTTTTAGGACTCTGGGCACTTTTACTACTGCTAATCAGTGCTAAAGTGCATATGCTCTCCGTCTTCATTGTACTAATGATTGGTTTATCCATAACGGCATATCTGATTTACTACTGAGTCCCTAGCAAAGGCCCCCAAAAGCTACTAGTGGTCCTGCAGCACTGATTGTGCCACTCACATTAAGTAGCCCTGCAAACATGTCTTAGACCTGCCACTGCAGTTTCTGTGTGCAGTTTTAAACTGCCATTTCCACCTGGCAAGTGCACCCACTTGCCAGGCCCAGACCTTCCCTTTTACTACATGTAAGGCACCACTAAATTAGGCTCAAGGTAGCCCCATCGGCAGGGTGCAGTGTATTTAAAAGGAAGAACATCTGCTGTTGTGTTTTACATGTCCGGATAGTGAAATATTGCTGATTTCTTTTTTCACTATTGCAAGGACTATCTCTCCCATATGGATTGCCTTGAAATATCTTTTTGTGCAGATGGTTTTTAAATTGCGAGTTTGAAAATGGCACTTTTAGAAAGTGGGCATTTTCTTGCTTAACCATTCTGTGCCTCTGCCTGTCTATAGAATCCATGTCTGGGTTAGGATGACAGTTGGGCTCTTGTGCATTCACTCTAGACAGTCATACAATGGGAGCTGAGGTGTGCCTTGCATATCCAGATGGGCCATCACCAGGCTGATGGACCTTCCTCAGCTACAGTGGGAGGAGTTGTCACTGACACCTGAATATGGTTGTGCCTGTCCTCACACAATGCTGTCTCCACCCCTTTGTAGTGTGTCTAGAGCCAGGTCAGTGAAAGGCAGGGTCCTGTGCACTGCAAAGACTTACCTTTGAAGTGTGCCTGCTTCAAAGGCAGTAAGGAGTATACGTATTGGACCTCTGATTCTCTCAAATTAGAACACTTCTGGAGTAAAGGACATTCTGCCAGAAGAAGAGCTCGATGCTGTAGGAAGGACTGCCACTCTGTCTGTAGCTTTGTTGTGCTGGCCTGCTGCTTCTGTCCTGGGAGTGAAAGGACTGGACTTTGCTTTCTACATCCTGCTTCCAGGGTTCTCTAGGGGCTTCTGCTTGCTTGCCTTCTGTTAAGAAGTCTCAGGGCCATCAAAGACTTCACCTACAAGTGCCTGGGCTCTTCTGCTGAGAGCCCCGACTTGCCAAGTGGTGCCAAATCTAGTTCCTGGGCCCTTGGAAGTGCAAAGTGATGTGAAAATCCACGCATCAACTCTCAGTGCCCGTTTTCTCAATACAGCACTGATGTGCGGCTGAAAAATCGATGCATCACCATTGTGTGGCTAAAGAATCAATGAAGCGCCTGCTGTGCAGCGGAAAAAATCACTGCAGCCTGAGTCCCGAGCACCGTGTCACCGACGTCCATGGCACCCTGCTCAGACTCAGCTGAAGAATCGACGCAGCGCCACATCGACACAGTGCGTCTGGATTTTTTCACGTACTTTGACGCTGTCTCTTCATCGGCGTTGCTCAGCAGTAAGGAACCAAGGCCATGTGTCCAGAGATTGGCGCATCACCTCTCCTTCCAGTAAGGAACCGACGCATCACCTTCCCTGACTGTAAGGAATCGAGGCATCACCTCCCCTGGCAGTATGAAACAGACAAAGCACGTCCCCTGGGAGTAAGAAACTGATGCATCGCTTTGTTTTTCCGAAGCCCCACATCTCCTGTGCCTGTTTTCATCTTAGAATTTTGATGAATCCCAGGTACTTTGTGCTTAAAGGGACGGATACATAGATTCCTATGGGCTACATTTGCTGAATCTTTGAAAAGTGATATCTTTACTTGTTTATGTTGGATTATTGATTATTGCCATTTTGGTCTTGTTTTATTCAGATAAATATTGGCTATTTTTCTAAACTGGTGTGGACTTCTTTGGTAGTGTTTTTACTGTGTACCTGTGTGTTTATGTACAAATGCTTTACACATTGCTTCTGAGATAAGCCTGACTGCTCATGCCAAGCTACCAATGGGGTGAAGCTGGGTTATTTTAGCTGTGTGACTTCCTTACCCTGAATAGAGTGAGGGTCTCTACTTGGACAGGGTGCAAAACACTGCCAACTAGAGAGCCCATCTACCACTTCCACTTAAACCATCACTTGTTGTTAAGGCAGGGTTTGAAACATCATAAACATGTTACCTGACCTATAGGTCTAGTGACATGAATTATCTACTCGACAAGTTACTTACTTTCGGTAACGATATATCTGTAAGAGACATAGTTTAGTTATGGATTCCTCACCTTAGAATTACCCCCAGGTGTCAGACTTGATCCAGAGAATTCTTTCCTCAGCAGTAGCTCTGTGCGTCGATAGGTGGCGTTGGTCGACTCCGCAATCGTAGTTGGCGTCGGGGTCGCCATGATGACATTGTGGTTCCTCTTTAGCTATGGAATAGCAGATTTTGATGCAAAGAACGGCCCATTGGGAGATGGTTTGTTTATGCACGGCCCGACCTTTCTTGGGGCCCACATAACCAACAAAGAGTTGGTCATCCACCCGGAATTGTTTTGTGCGATCCAGCTAGAATGAAAGCGCATGTTTTGGATCCAGACGGTGGAGCATCTCTTTCTCTTTAGAAGGATGCGGAGGCAGAAAGAAGGTGGGCAAAGTGATGGTCTGTCCTATATGGAAAGAGGTAACCACTTTGGGAAGGAAAGAAGGCCTAGTGCGGAGGACAACTTTGTTCAGATGAACAGCCAGGAAAGGAGGCTTAGAAGAAAGGGCTTGTAGCTCACTCACCCTGTGAGCAGAGGTGATGGCAACCATAAATGCAGTTTTAAGAGTCAGGAGCCTGAGAGGACAGTTATGTAGCGGCTCAAAAGGAGCACACATAAGATAAGTAAGAACCAGGTTCAAGTCCCACTGGGGCATCACGAAAGGAGTTGGAGAAAACAAGTGAGTAATGCCCTTAAGGAAGAGATTAACAATAGGGGACTTGAAAAGAGAAGGCTGGTCAGGCAGCCGAAGGAAGGCCAAAACGTCCAAAAGATAGCCTTTGAGAGTGCCCAGAGCAGAGCTGGGCCAAAGAAAGAATGGAGAGGAGAACCTCTGTAAGAGGGGCAGAAAGGGGACCTTTGATGCGCACCATGCCACAAACTTGTTCCATCTACAGGCATATGCTGTTTTGGTAGAGGAATGCCTGGTTGCCAAGATAACATTACAGACTTCGGGAGGAAGGTCGAAAGCTGACAACTGTCGCTGCTCAATCTCCACGCAAGGAGGTGGAGGCTGGACAGGTTAGGGAGGAGGACCAGCCCCTGCAGCTGCGACAGAAGATCCTCCCGAAAAGGCAGTCGGAGTGGAGGATCAAAGGCCATACTCAAGAGCTCATAATACCAGACTCTCCGTGCCCAATCCTGACCCACCAGAATGACTTAGGCCCGGTCGCGCTTGATCTTATGCACTCTGGGCAGAAGTGGTATAGGCAAAAAGGCGTATAGAAGACTGCAACTCTACTTGCGACGAAAAGTGTTGCCTAGTGAGTGCCGCCTTGGAAATTCCAGGGCGCAGAACTGCTGACATTGCGCGTTCTCTTCAGTGGCGAATAGATCTAACCAAGGCTCTCCCAACTGCTGAAAGAGACCTTGCACCACCTCTGAGTGAAGATGCCATTCGTGATCCATCATGCACCTGTGGCTGAGTTCCTCCGCCCTGGCGTTCAGAGAATCTGCCAGGTGTTGAACCACCATAGATATGCCCTGATGTTCCAGCCATGTCCTGACATAGGTCCACGACCCCATTCCCGCCTTATTTTTTGCAGTACCACATGGCAGTGGTGTTGTCTGTGAACACCTGCACTACTCTTCCCCTGACAGAGAAAAGGTATGCCTTTAGTGCAAGACAAATCGTCCGCAGCTCGAGAAGGTTGATATGGAGTCCGGACTCCATCAGAGGTCTCTGATCTCCGCCTCTCCCATGTGGCCGCCCCACCCCAGCAGTGATGTATTTGTCACCACTGTGAACTCTGGTTGGGGAAGGGAGAGGGATCTGCAGTTGACCCAATCCCGGTTCGTAAGCCACCACTGCAATTGATGTGCAGTGCCCTCAGAGATCTGGATGCAATCGGAAAGATTCCCTTGATGCTGTGCTCACTGGAACTTCAGGTCCCACTACAGAGCCCGCATATGCCACCTGGCATAGTCCACCTGCAGGAGGCCATGAGGCCCAGTAGCCTCAGTCATTCTGACTGAAACCTGGGACAGAGGCTGAAAGATGGGAATCATAGCCCGAATATACTGGACTTGCTGCTCGGGAGGATAAGCCCGAAATTGCGCTGTGTCCAGAACCGCTCCGATGAAAAGGAGCTTCTGAGAAGGAATCAGGTGTGACTTCGGCACATTGATGGTGAACCCCAGCGAATGCAGGAAATCGGCTGTAGTCTGGAGGTGGGAGATGAAAGCCTTGGGGCGAGCCCACCTTCAACATCCAGTCGTCGAGATAGGGGGAAGACTGGAACCCCTGATCTGCACAGATGAGCTGCTACCTCCGCCATCACTTTCGTGAACACCCGAGGGGCGCTGGTAAGGCCGAAGGGGAGCACGGTAAACTGAAAGTGCTCGTGGCCTATCGTGAACCGTAGGTAACGCCGATGGGCCGGCAGGACGGGGATGTGAAAATAAGCGTCCTGCTAGTCCAACACCACCATCCAGGGTCGAGAGCAGACAGGACCTGAACCAGTGTCAACATTTTGAACTTCTCCTTACGAAGGAAGCGGTTGAGGTTCCGGAGATCCAAGATAGGACGCATGCCCTTGTCCTTCTTGGGCACCAGAAAGTAGTGGGAATAAAACCACCACGACCTACTTCTGGGGCAGGAACTCGCTCAATGGCTCCCTTGGCCAAGAGAGCCGTAACTTCCTTTTGGAGAAGGGCCCAGTGATCCGACATGCGATGGGTCTGAGGTGGCATGGATGGAGGGGTAAGGGAGTGCCCCTTTGGACTATCTGCAAAACTCACCTGTCCGACGTGATGTTGAGCCAGTGGGGGAGGTGATGGTGAATCCTGCGGCCCACTGGCAAAAGGTGGCCCTGAAAGGTCGGACTAGGAGGGCTTGGAGGCTGCTGCAGAGGGGGCGCTGGTGGACTGGCCTGCCCGCTGGCCCCCAGACCCACAACGGTAGGTCCCACGTCCCCAGCTGCGCAGTGGCTGGACAGCTTGCACAGGCCTGTGGCTCTGGGCAGGATGTGGTGGGGCACCCCTTCCGTAGCCACGAAAGGCAGACTGCGCTGGGTGGGAGGTAAATGCGAGGCCCAAGGACCTGGCCGCAGGCCTGGAGTCCTTAAAGGTCTCAAGCGTGTTGTCCGCCTTGTCACCAAACAAGCAACGGCCATCAAAGGGCATGTCCAAAAGTGTCACTTGGACATCACCTGAAAAGCCAGTAGACCTCAACCCGGCATAGCGTCTAAGGGTTACCAACGTGGAAATCATTGTGCCTAGTGAGTCGGCGGTGTCCAGCCCACATCGGATGGCGAACTTCGCTGCGTCTCTCGCTTTAGCAACTGCACGGGACAGCATGGTCCGGGCCTCTCCGGGCATTGTGGCAGCACCTGCGCAACCATATCCCACACTGAGTGGGAGTAACGGCCCAATAGACATGCGGTGTTCACCGATCACAGTCCCAAGCTGGAGGAAGAAAACATCTTCTTCCCAAGGTTGTTCAGCTTCTTGGATTCCCTATCAGGTGGTGCGTTAGGGAATGCGCCTTTGGAGGTTGAGGCTTGGACCACCAAGCTCTCAGGGGTGGGGTGTTGGGAGAGGAAAATGAGGTTGCCCGGAGGCCGGCGGTGGCGTCTGGCAATCATCCTATCCACAGGAGCCCCTGTGTTGGGCTTGGACCACATGCCCAAAAGGATGTCCGTGAGGGCCTCATTGAACGGCTGCAGGGGCTCTGCACCTTGGTCAGGAGGTTAGTCCTAACCGCCACTCTAGGAAGCTCGAGGTTTACGGCCTCAGCCGCCCCACTGCATAAGATGCACCCTCCTCTGTAGCCACGGTAGGGAGAGAAAGCATGCCAAGGTCTGGGGAGGTGTCCAGACCACTGGCATCACCCAACTCCTCTCTCCAGTCCGGTTCCTATAACTGGTCTGCAAGAGGGTCCACAAACCCCTCCCAGTCCTCTTCACCCTCGCCTGGTAGCCACTCAGGGTGGTAGGAAACATCAGGGGAGAACAGGGGTACAAAAGTACCGGCCAGCGCTGGTCCCGACGTCAGTCCGGCTCCGTGTCCTCATCGAGGACCAGCAGTAGATTGACTCAAAAAAGGTGTCAACAAAAGTCAAAAAAACAGAGTCAAAAAGTGACTCGAGGTACCACTCTCTCCGGATCTGCGCTGGCTAGCACAGAAAAAGAAAGAACTGACGTCAGCGCGCGAGGGCGGCGTCTGAGTAGATACCGCAACGTCATTCCGGCGACCACGACGTCACCAACGAACGCGGAGTTGACCGATGCCACCTATCAACACCCAGAGGGACGGTTGAGGAAAAAAATCTCCGGATTCAGTCTGACGCCTGGGGCTATTTCTAGGGTGAGGAATCCATAACTGTCTCTTTCAGATTGTAACTTACTTGACCTGTGAACTCGTCTCAAATTGTGTGATCCTCTGCAAATATATTCTCTTATGAAGTCGCCTTTTTCTTCGTGATCGCACAAGAGAGCACCTTCAAATATGCGAGCTCACTATTTCTGCAGTACAAAAAATCTCTTTACTTACTAGACTAAACATTTGCTCCATATATAATAAGAATCGAGCCCACATATAGGGTACACATGATCCCTGGCTTGTCTCCAAGTTCACTAATAGCATTATCACCCAGGCAGGAGCAGGAATATTTCCTAGTTCATGTTTAAAAACTCACTTTTCATAAATATATTACTAAAGCTTGATGTGGTAGTGCACTGCCATCTACAGATTTTCCATTGAAATGGCCACAAAACTTTCCCAGTAACATGTAGTTTTACTGATAAAACTATATAGCGCATAAACAATCTTTGGAAATTGGATTTCAGCAAAAATATTTAAAATTTCACATCATCAAATAAAGTGTCCTGATTAGTTTTAATCCTCTGAATATCGTTTTTTTCAACACAGAATTACAAAAATGTGTCTTCATAACTAGTGAAATATATTTGAAATGTTTAAACAGTTCACATATTGGCTATTTCAGTGTTGTGTTAGAAAAAAAGCCTGGACTCCTACAGACTTTCATTTCACATGCTTTGCACAGCTCGATTGTCACACAGTTCACTTTACAAAATCCTCTGACTTCAGTCACAGAAGGAAAAGTAAATGTAGGAAGAAAAAATTACTTTTGACCTCGGGCCCTGAAAGCCAAGCAGATGTGTGAAAATAACAAGATTTAAAGGCATCTATATTGCTCATGCACTTTGTGAGCAAGAACGAGCGAGTAGGCCCTAAAAATAGCTCGTGGATTTTTCAAGCCCTGCAAAGGGGCAATTTGTTTGCAGCTAGATCACCAATTTTCTGTTCATACTTTTGTCCACAGAAGCTAGTAAGTCAATCAATGATCATTGTTGGGATGAAAAAGTCCTCTTCATGGTAATGGACGAGCACCCCTGTACTGAGTGCCCAATTGTACTGATGTCTGGATCCCGAATGCTGATTTTGTTGTCACAGGCAAACAAGCATCATACATGTTTGCCATGACATAGCCTGTCTCACGAAGTGTGGTCTTGTTGGACCGGGATGGGCGCCCAAAGTGATACCCTCATATTGTCAGAACATTACTGTCTTTGCCAGGAGTTAAAGAGCGTGGTGGCAGCAGCATACCCTGTAGCCATCAGAAGGAGTGAAGGTCTTTTTAACCTGTGTCACTGGACTGAGGGCTACAGGCTCACTCAGTTTTAATAGGTTCAGGTGCTGTGTTCTTAACTCAACCTTGGCCTATATTAGGTTGCTGTGAAGTGCTATGCAGTGCTGTGCAGAAATGGTGTACCTGTTCTGGGTGTATGTGTGCCTGGAGAGGGTACCATACAGGGATCACGAAATACTAAGTAGTGTATGCATGTGCTGGAGGTGCATGCACCTACGAGTAGTACAGAACCTGAAGGATGGAATGCTGTGCAGTTTGTGTGCTGGTTGTATGTGTACCTGTGAATGGTGTAATCCATGAAGGGTGCACTGCATGCATGTTAAATGCACATGCTGGATGTAAGTGTACCGGTGAGTGTAACAGTAGGTAAAGGAAAATACACAAAAATGAAGGATGGAATGCAGAACAAATCATACATTCTCCCCAGTCAAGAGATCTGGGTTAAATCCATTGTTCTTTTGCTCACCATGCTACCCCAGTTTAGACCTAGACATATTCAAATCAGAATTGAACTTGCTCCTTGTAGGAACATTCCAGCCCGAACTGCCAAGCCAGGTCCTCCCTGTGCCTGAAACAAGCATCCTGGGACCGGTTTCGAGGTATCACCCCTCATCAGCCAAGCTAGCATGAATCCAGCGGCCTGGCAGTTTAGGCTGAAGTGTTCCCATAAGGAGCAGGGTCAAAACTGATTTTCACATGGCTGGGTCCCAACTGGGGTGGCATAGTGAGCCTAAGAACGATGGATTCAACCCAGTTCTGTTGACTTGGGTGAGTGGTTGAAAGGTTTCAGCACTCTGTCCATCATCTTGTTGTGTTTGCACAGTACGTAAAGGATACAGTGCTGGGCAGTGCGTGCATGTTAAATGCATAAACTGGATGCATGTGTGCCTGAGAGTGGTCCAGTACATGAAGGATACAATACTGTGCAGTGCATGAATGCTCTGGATGTATGTGTGCCTGTGGATGGTATAATACATGAAGGGACCTGGGTTCCATTTTGGGAGACCCATGCCTGCATGGTGAAACATGGATTAGTGTTACAGAGACCCCCGCCCCCCCCACCCCCAGACAGCTTTGTTGATTTCTGCACTCTTGTAAGCTTGGTGGGACCCACACTGGACAGGGGAGGTCCAGGCCTCTACTGTACACTTCAAAGGGTGATTGTTGTTTAAGTGAGAGGTCACAAGGAAGGGGCATGGGAACATCTCAGTGAGGAGATGGGACTGATAAGAGAATCATAGAGTGTAGGGTTGGAAACCCTGGGCTAACCTTTTGATGCATGTATCATAGTGGCTCACATCCAGCTGTGAACCCTAGTCACTCCTGTGGCATGTGTTGTAGGACTATCAGTTTCGGAGATATCCCTGCTGTGACAGATGTTTTTCAAGCGGGAGCAGAGGAGTATGCACGTCAAAGAAGAAGAACCCAACATAAAATTTCAACGATTCAGATCCTAAATCAAATCTGGTGTCTGGAAATGAGCTATAAGAAGGGCAGGTTGAGACCCCAAAAATGTCCACCTGCCAAGCAGCCAGAGGTGCTGTGGGAGGAGTGGAAGCTTGGCAAGACTTCTTCCTGTGACTAGGACTGGGGCCAAGGCCTGCTAGTCTCCCTGGTGGGTGAGGGGCATCACCCAGGGAATTCAAGACCACCTGTCCTGAACACCAGTACCTACCTGCTTGCCAAGACCTGTGGGCCCTGTGAGGAAGAGGCGAGTGCTGGAGGGAGCATGGTCCAGAGGGTAGCCGCATCGAGTAGACTCCCTGTGCAAGGTGTGAGGAAACAGGTGCTGCTGCACCAGTCGGGTCACTGCCAAACTGCAGGGCTGCCGTGAAGATAGCATTGGAAAAGAGTGCCATGCGGTAAGAGCTGAAGCCTGCACTATAACGTTGTGGCAAACCCATAAGCCAGGAGGGGAGACTGTGGTACAGACTGCTGTGCGGTAAGGGACGAAGCCTTATGTGGCAGCTTTGCGGCAACCCCTTATGCCAGGAGGGGCCTGCTGGGAATACTTGTGCCGTGTTGAACAAGCCAGAGACCATAGACTGCGAGAAGTGGTGAGAAGTTGCTCACTGGAAGGTACTGGTTTAACCCCGTGAGCAAGTGAGGAAGCCATAGTAGCATCGTAACTCAAGTTTGGGATCCAGGATCGGAGTGTGGGATTCATCCTGCCCCCCTCCAATTGAGAGTGTTGGTTCACTTACCCCGCAGTAAAGCTGGAAACCTCAGATCGCTGCTGGAGCGAGTTCACAAGGAAGAAAGCCTGCACCTGTCGAGTGCAGTCGCTAAGCTTGTGTGCAGCTGACTCTCCTGATCGGGACCAGAGCCACTGCAAGCGCCCACAGACTGGTGCACTTCAGGACTTTGCACGCCTCACTCCCACCACTGTAGTTAAAACTTGTTTCAGGCCCTAACGACTCTGGGGGAGCCTGCTGCTGAGAGTACTGTGGCGCTAGGACACTTTTGACACTAATTTAGGAGTCAGAGTGGACTACTGAGACACAGACTGCAAGTAGGGTATTCCCTGGATGTTGACAACAGTGAATGGGGAATAACCCCTATCACTAACATGAGAAGGGAGAGGGACAGAAAATGGCCACTGAAATACTAGAGCCGCGACGTCAAAGGAAACTGTTATTGTTTGTGAATGCCGTATTTTTCCTTTGTGTGGTTAGCGGTAGAGATAAAATACCTCTTTTTCTTCATAAAAGTGACTATTTGTCTGACATTGTTTTAGTGCTGCTCCTGCGCACCTTTTGAAGTTGTGAGCCTGTGTTCACTAACCTGAATCCACATACCCTCCCAAGGAAGCCTCGGACTGCTCGACCACATATACCACTGAGAGTTAAGTGCAGAAGGGGTATTCTTGGACCAGCTGCTCACAATGTATAGTAGGATGGGTCCTGGGACATCTGGAGTATAAGGTCTCAACCCCCATGGTTGGGGCCAATAGCCCCTGCATGCCCTGTGTCCCTCTGTAAGGGGTTCTGACAATCATCAATCGGCAACAATTGCTTTAGCTTTTGAAAAACACAAGCATACTCGAACAAGGTCAGAGCAATAAGTAATACCTAACTAGTATAACAATAATATTATTCTGGTGATAATGTGACCTCTGACAGCAACATGAATTTAGGAGCAAACACAGAGTAAAGACAGAGAGAAAGCTATCCTCCAATATAAAGAAAAGCAAATAAAAAGTGAGTACACTGGGCAAGACAATTCCGACATTTTGTCAAAATTAGTAGATTAAGTTATTATACAAACTTTCCCGAATGGAGGGCCAACTAGTATTATCTTCTCAATACAAAACTTTGTTGCTAAAATAAATACCCTATGTGCTCAACCACAACTCACACTTGAGAGGCTTAGCTAGCACTAGTTTGGCAATACCTAAAGATAGACATAATAAGTGTTCTAACACCTTTTGTAGGGAACCTTTAGTGTGAGTTACAACCAACAAAGCCAGACTTGCATCACAATTAATTGGGCCTACCATTCTAATATTTAAGTAGATTAAAATTTTGGTCCAAGATTATGTAACAGGACACAAAAAAACAAGGATATGAATAGTATTTATTAAACTGCAACTCGGGCAGGTAGAATAGCGTGTGGGTATATCCTGCACAATAGGTGGTTAAATATATGTGATAGGCATACAACACTGCAGACTATACTAAACATTTGTGAATGCATACTTAGTAAGAAATAATAATTATGCTGAGTTCTCATTTAACTGCATTTTCTCACAAGACTTCATTTATCAACTAATTCTTGTTCTCATTGCATTGTATACATTTGGAGTTTACTATAGAACCAAGAAGCAATTTGGGTTGTCTATCCAAATGCAAAAATGATATTGAAAAAGAGGGTGTTCGGGACAACCACTCATTAAGGATTAACTATGGATGTAATCTCACTGTGCAAAAGAAACACCTGCTGGTTAGCTTCAAGAACTAGTAAACGACAAATTTACTGAGTGCCATATATATCCTTATAGGACAGGAATTCTTGTAAATTTAGGAAACCTTAGATAGCACTGAATGCCTACTTAGATGTTTACTGTATGCAAAACAATTTTAAAAAAAAATTTGGGACTATCCAACTTTCTGAAATATCCCTTGGCACTTTAGGGGAAAATAAATGCATAAATGAAGAAAAACGTATAAAAAATTACTATTATCTGACAAAATAAACTGACTTTTGGCAGTCAAATAATACTTCCTAAAATCTGAGAAGGTAAGGCCAGCTACCATTAGCATATATGCATAAGTTACTTGCCTTCGGTAACGATATATCTGTAAGAGACATTAGTTAGTGATAGAGTCTTTACCTTAGAATTACCCCCAGGCGTCAGACTGGATCTGGAAAGTTTTCGTCAGCAGTACCCCTGCGCGTCGGAAGCTGGCGTTGTGCAGCTCCGCATCCATCGTAGGCATCGTGATCACCGGAATGACGTCGCGGCAGCTACTTAGACGCCGCCCTCGCGCGCTGACGTCAGTTCTGTACACGACTTTCCGCACCAGGAACGTAGAGCCATGCAAGATACTGACCACTGGTGCATTAAAACTAGGGCCCTGAAAGGGATGACCGTAACCCAAGAAATCAGTTCGTAGAACGGAGAGGATGGGTGGGAGGTAAGGAATCTATCACTAACTAAAGTCTCTTACAGATATATTGTTTCCGTAGATAAGTAACTTGTGCATCTGAAAGAGAGACGTTAGTGACAGATTCATTATCTTAGAATAGATACCCCAGCGATACCAACCCCGGTGGTGGGTCTGCGAACTAAGATCGCACCAGAAAGTCACGGAGAACAGAACGGCCAAAGAAGCCGTCTCTCCGGACTAGGCTGTCAAGGCAATAAAGCTTAGTAAAAGTGTGCAGCTGTAGTAAGGACTCCCTTAATACGTACATACATTGTTAAGTTAGCATAAACACGTTAGAGGTTAGATAGCCATCTTGCTGCTTTTGCACACGACACTGCGTTCACATGTTATTGCTTAAACGAACTGCTGACTCGAGTTTTGCCTCACACGAGAGCAATCTGTTGTTACCATCCCGAGCTCTGCGCAGCGACCTTGGTCTGCACACGATGTGACAAACAGTCTGAGTTGTTAGACAATGCATGTTTTCCACTCTAGGTTGATCGACCCACTATTTAGTCATAACACACGAGCAGCTGCAAATACCTGAAAGTTGGTGCTTTTAATATCACAGACATCATGTTTATTAGTCAGACCGAAGACGAGCCTTCCTGTGAGAAGACACCTGATGCTCCTGTGATGTGATTTCACTAAGCTGATCTTTGAGGTATGGGGTCCCCTATTCAAGCCTAAGAGACCTTCTGTTAGTCTAATAATAATATTAGCTTCTTAGTAAATGGAAGGTGGTAGTATCCACTGTCATTATAACATGATCACCCCTTTTATATTCTATGGAATTGTAACGATGTTGATGGTTTTGATTTTAATCATTTGTCTGCTTGTATTAGCCAAAGTACTGCATCTTAGGACACGTGGTCTATAAAAATAAACTCTTTTTATTTTCACCGTGTCTCTGTTGATTCTTGTTGTGGACTGATGTGAGAATAATATACAAACAGGTATTTCCGATTCCCACCATTACTGAGAGTATACTGAGTCGCTTGTTCTGGGTTGTCTTTTCATTGGGACCGCCGAGCTAAATCTCGGATAACGAATGGGACACTTATGCTAGCCGGATACTGGGTTCTGGGTTCTGAGGTGAGTTTCTGGTACACCACAATTCACTGAGGTCCTGGGGTTCTACGCATAGTTCTGTGTATAAGCAGAATCCCTGCAACATGGCGCACCTAACGTTTGGTCTATGAGTTGAAACGCCTTAGTAGTGCTCGCATTTGTCCACAACACCCTCATTCTTGTTTCCGGATAACAAGTCTGACGGATTTAAACCTACCTAGGTCTATTGATATAGGTTCCTTCAAGCTTGATCATTAAAAAGGTTATTGAACCCTTGTGCTACTGATAGTTTCGAGTGTGTGTTGTCCTAATGTCGGTGGATATTGCGGCGCATAGCCGTGCAGCTCTGAAACGTCATTTGACGCAGTATGGGGTGCCGGACACTGGTATGAACGTCATCTTTGTGGTGGGAGCCGATGCGGCTCATCCCTATGAGTTGTTCTACTCTTGGGTGACGATTCCGGCGGTAAGTGAGGATGATAATACCTTTCATTCTTACACTGCCGCTGCCGTGCCAGCGAACTATACGCCGTATAGGACACAAGAAATACCAATATCTGCTTGGCAGCATCTTATTTGGTTTAATGGCGCCCTTCCCCATGTGGTTATACCGCCAAGAATGGGCCCTTTATCAATTGCAGGAGCCACTTGGCCGGTACTAGCCGGATTTACGCCTCATCCCCGTTACCTCACGGTGACGGTGGCTGAGTTGCGTGTACTGCACACTGCCCTAATTACGGTATATAGGGCGTTAGTGCAGTACGTGTCGCGCAATGTGCAGGCGGGGGCACCTGCTGTTGCGGGGCAGCCTACTGATCACCACGCGGTGGTCATTAGTCCTGTTATGGTTAATTCTGTTATGGGCAAGCGCCCCCAAACTAGGGATGATTTCCCCTTTTGGCTTGCTGAAAAATTTGACCAAATAGAAGCGGTATACCCGAATACATCTCCTGTGGAGAAACACAGGATCCTCACCATTAGTTTGCCTAAAGACTTGGTCCCCCACATAGATGATTGTGTAAATTGGGGCAAGGTCTTTGCAGCGACGTACGCGCAGTGCTTTGGCACTCCGTCTATGTTGCAGCTGCCCTCCGTTATCAAACGAGTTCAAGAGAACCATGGTGCGGAGTCTGCGATAGAATTAGGGATGCGGCTCCTCGGTCAATTTGACCTGGTGGCTACCATGATAATGGGAAACCTTAAGGGTGATGCTTTGCATTTCCAGGTTCGTAATGAACTGAAGCGAGTTGCTGAGGAGGACAAACCGCAGGAATTTGCGAAAATAATCGCAGAGGCATACCGGGATTTGGGTCGTAGCTCTTTAGGAGTTAAGCCTGTAATAAAGAATCCCGATCTTAAACAGCAGGGTAAGGCAGAAACCTCTGGTAAGGACGACCGACCAAGTTTTCCAAAACAAAATTGGCGGTTTAAACAACAGGGAAAGCAGCAGCAACAGAAACAGGGCTCTCGGCCTGCCTCTCCCGTACAGTCAAGTAGTGAACGCACTTATGATCTGCGCAATCGTGCTACTATAAAGTCTCCTGATAGATTTCAGGTTTCTGAACAGCGCTCTCCTCGTTCTTCACAGGAAACATCGGCTACACAGTCCGGTGGCGGAGGCGGTGGCAAAGGTCGGGGTGCTCCACAACAGCGTGACCAACCCCGACAGACTGAGGGTAAAGGCAAGCAGGACGAATTTGCACGACAAAGACCCCCGTTTCAGAAGAAGAAAGTGGCGGCTCTGACGGCAAGGTATGCCTCAGATAGTGCGGACACAGCTTCGGAACCGGACATGGGCGCTGACGCTACTGGACAGCGCAGCGGAAATTACCATAGTCCGTCAAGCTCTGCGTCCATTTCTGGCGGTGACAGCAACTGATATATCGGTTACTGTTGAAACAGCTGACACCAGAGTGGCTCCCCCTGACAGACTTTATGAAATAGTCTTATTAATTGAGGGTGACATACAACGTACAATAAAAAGGATTTTTTGGGATAATCTGACCACTACCTAAGATATCCTCCTAGCGGAGGCAGATTGGCCTCCGGCGTTCATTTTAGAGGCTCCTAGAGGGGAGGAAGTAATCCTCCAGTCCTTTGCGCACACAGTGCCTAAGGACCAAGCTGAAGTGTATTCTGGGGAGTGGGCGCTTGCGCCGGCGGTGTATCGTACTCAGGTGGGATGGGACCGATTGTCCCCCTGCCATGAGATTCCATTGCGGTCTATGCCCCAGCCTCAACCTCAATATCCCATGCGTCGTGAAGCGAGACCCCACGTCGCGGCAATCCTTGAACAATTGGAATATCAGGGTGTTATTGAAACATGTGTGTCCCCTATGAATAACCCTTTATTCACTGTAACGAAGCCTGACGGCTCGTACCGTTTAGTTTTGGATTACCGGCACCTAAACTCCCATTGCCGGACCTGCACGGTACAAAATACACATAGCTCGGCTTTGGTCGACAGTCTCGTGCGTAAAAGGTTTAAAACGACACTTGACATTTCCAATGGCTTTTTTAGCCACAACCTGTCCACACTGAGTAGCCAGTGGACGGCGTTTACTTCGGGCGGCAAACAAAAACAGTTTACAAGATTGGCCATGGGTTACAAAAATAGCCCTGGCGTCTTTTCTGCTCGCGTGGTTTCTCTCTTAGAAAGAATAGACCCAGACGCATACTCCTATGTTGACGATATCTATCTTACGGATGATGAGCTGATGCCACATCTGTCTCGAGTCGACAATATTATCGTGAGTTTTGCTGACTATGGCTACAAATTCAATTTTGCGAAGTCTCACATCGCAGAATATACGGTGTTGTTTTTGGGCTACGAGCTCAACAATGAAGGTAAGGGGTTAGCCCCCCACTTTCTGGAGAAGTGTGCACGCTTAAGTGCTCCTACGACACTGAAGAAATTACAATCTCTGCTGGGCTTTCTGAATTTCGGCCGTACGTACATTCCTGATTATGCCCAGCGTATCAAGCCGCTTTACGCCTTGGTACAACCTTCGTTTTCGAAGTCTAGCTGGCAGCTAGAACACTCTGCAATTTTACAGTCTTTACAGGCTGACCTTCTTGCTTCACAATACTTGCTGACACGTGATAACCGCACTAACCTGGTAATAAGAATAGTACCAGGCGCCGTGGGGTTCACGTATTTGACGTTTAATGAGGGCGATACTGTCCCCATTGAGTACAAATCCCACTTGTACACCTCTGCTGAATTACGTTTTTCCACGGTCGAAAAAGTTCTGACTGCTGTGCAGATGGCGATCCTCAAGGAACGTGCACTGTCGCATGGGAAACAGATTATGGTCGTAACACCATATCCTGCCTTAGAGGCAGTGACTAAAGCAAGTGTACCAAATTCTAAAGCTTTGCATCCACGGTGGATACAATGGGCCACAACACTGACGTCGCCAGATGTCACTTACATCTTTGATGCCTCATTACAGACTCAAGAGTACTTGCAGTATGAATTCGTTCATCCGGCACCTCTGTCTTTGCGCCCGCTCGAAGAATACCATTGTGTCATATACACTGACGGGTCTGCGCAGCCCGCAATTGGATCAAAGCACGCTTATTCAGCGGCTTGCGCAATTGTCGTAGGTACATTCGTAAATGGTGAATTCCAATCTGATGCAGTGCATACGCAGTCATTGGGTGATTGTACTGCGCAATTAGCGGAGCTTCGGGCTCTGGTGCTTGCACTGGAGTTTGCTGATCCCCGAGTCACTACTCTTATAGTGAGTGACTCCTTCTACTGTGTCCAGTCCTACAATGACAATTTACACTTCTGGTCTCAGAATGATTATCGCAACACTAAAGGTAGCACAATTAAGCATAAAACGCTTTGGGTTCGAGTGGCAGACTTTAAAGAACGTCTCCCTCTCGTGAGTGTTATTCACACTCTTGGTCACCAGCGGCTTGGTGTCCATGCTGTCGGCAACAGCTTAGCTGACGAGGCAGCGAAAACAGCAGTGGCTACATACTTAGTGGCAGCAGTTACAAGATCCAAGAGTAAGATTGATGATGACATCTTGGCGGCTATTGCTGCTACAGAGAAGGGAGGTGATTACCCGAAGGGTTTTCCCTCTCGTTATATTTATCATTTAAGTCCTGATAACGTCCCATTAGTGAGGATTAACGACGTTGGTGACAGAATTATTCCCAACGCGGACTGCAGACCAGCACTGATCCTAGCTGCGCACGAGGGGTTGGCGTCAGCCCATGCCGGTGTGTCGGCTACAATATCTCTGCTACAACAACGTTACTGGTGGTTTGGTTTATATAAACAAGCGCGCGCATATGTTCTTGATTGTGACATTTGCCAACATATTAAACCTTCTACTGTTGCGCGCCCACCACAGACACAGCTGTACATCTCTAATAAGCCATTTGGTTGTGTTTATTTAGATCACTGCGGTCCTTTTTCTTCTGATACTGCGTACAAGTGTATCTTGGTTGCAGTGGATTCGTGCACACGTTTTCTATGGGTATGGCCACAAAGGAGTGCTGACTCGCGGACTGTCATCAGGGATTTGCGTGTCTTTGTGGGAACTTTTGCGTGTGGTACCTTCCATTCTGATCAGGGCCCTGCGTTCGCCTCTAAGGCTTACAAGGAGGCTATGAGAAATTTGGGGGTCCTAGTCAAATTTTCGTCCCCCTACCGACCCGAGGGTAATAGTGTGGTGGAGCGAATGAACCGTGACTTAAAGCAATCATTGACAGCACGTGTCTTAGGCACAGGCCGGAACTGGCTAGCCCATTTGTATAACGTCCAACGTGCACTTAATAATCTCCCTAGAAGGTCTCTGGGTGGGCGGACCCCGTACATGATGCTCTTCGGAATCAGAATGTTTGTTCCAGACCTTGATGGTCTAGACATTGCGGCGTCGACCGCACCCTTTGACGTAGATGATCACTGTGCTGCTTTGCAGACTCTACAAGAAGCCAGAGACTCTCTTTCGAAAGAACATTTGCCCTCCACGTCTGAAGCTGAGGTTCAGATTACGGTAGTCGGCTGGCTACCCCGAGTTGGAGATCTGGTCCGTGAGAAGGTGGAGAACAAGAAGGAGTTCGGCCCCTCTTATCGTGCACCAGTTCCAGTGCTTGGAGTGCAGGGTACAAGAACAGTCATTTTACCTCCACTTCCTGGTCGCAAAGAAAACAGGTACATCTCTATTGACAATGTCAAACTTCAGCGAGTGGCCGATACTTCTTAGTATGACTCCGGCAGTTTCATGCCAGACAATGCAAAGAAATTCAATGTTGGTTCCTGCTTCTAACACCTTGTCTGATGTTGCCATCGAGATGCATTCAGTTACTGATCCCTTGCTGATACCACCGGCTGGTGGTTTGCCCGAAGAGACTGAGTATGCTTATCCTACACGTGGACCCTCGCCTGTTTTACAATCTACAGCACTTGGCCAGTCCAGTTTTTCCTTTGACACTAACTCTTTGCCCTCAACTCCCCCATCGAACATTGCTGTTTTTGTAAGTTGGTTAAAGAGACATTTTTTGATAGCCCCTTGGACATACATCTGGTTGCTGCTTTTCAGTATTTTTTTGTTTATGTCCATTGGATTTGTTATAGTTTTTTTCCGTTTGGTGGATGGCCATTATCTCAAAGAGAGATCGGCAATTAGACTTATCAATGGAACTTTGGCCCCCCACTCCTCATCCCACATCATGAAAAGGGACCAGACTTTTGTGAATATTACTGCCTGGCCCGTCATGGATGGAATCGCATGGGATGCAGTTAAATTTCAAATTCATGGGCCTACAGAGGTCATTAATGTGCCTAATGTATTTCGTGTTTCTATGGGTGATGTAGTTAAACAGAACATACGTTCTGATGATTGGGATGTACATGCCATTGAGGCACTGTTTTCAGATTTGAAATAGTATGCCGCTTTTGATGCTGAGGATTTGTATGAAAATGCGGCTAATTATGCAGAACAGTATTGTTTTCAACATTATGGCAATCACTTCCTGCATAAAGCGAATACGTTTAGAAATTTTGTAAATTTTACCCAGTGGGAACACTGTCCCACCCCCTCGTTTGGCAGTTCACATACATTAGTATGGATTTGTGCTTAACCAACATGGTGTCTCCGGACCCGGATTATGATCGACTGATGAGGCCCTTAGTGTCTCACGAGTCCGCCTGTTCTGGTGTTCGGATTATGGCCTGCGGTGCGGCGCATGGTATCCTGGGTAATTGGGACATCGCGAGAGCGGCATATGACTTCTTGGATATGAGTTATTTGGAAGTACACGCTGGTTGCCCGCTGATGGTGCTAGAGGCTCCGCTAATGGAAGAACATGTATGTTCCTTTCCTTTGATTAACTGGATGGCTGAAACCTTCAGTGGCCGTGCCAATGATTTTCTGCTGGAAGCAGTGGCCACATATGCTGCATATACTTTCATGGATTGAGTGAACTATCGTCCACTGTGTTTTCCTCACGTGTCTTGAACTGTCCCTGTGCGTCTGCACTTCTGCCCGGTGAGGCGTTTTTTCATTTTTTCACCCCCCACGGCACGTTTGTGGTTTTTTGTTTTTTCTTTCCACTTTTGGTTTTTTCCTACTCGGACTTTGCCTGAACTGACCAGTGTTATTTAAATTGGATACGCCTTGTTCTGCTCTGTCGCGTTTGAACTCTGCGTTCTCTCTTTTCTTGCATACTAAGTAGTGCTTCGATCAAGGGGGCATGTAGTAAGGACTCCCTTAATACGTACATACATTGTTAAGTTAGCATAAACACGTTAGAGGTTAGAAAGCCATCTTGCTGCTTTTGCACACGACACTGCGTTCACATGTTATTGCTTAAACGAACTGCTGACTCGAGTTTTGCCTCACACGAGAGCAATCTGTTGTTACCATCCCGAGCTCTGCGCAGCGACCTTGGTCTGCACACGATGTGACAAACAGTCTGAGTTGTTAGACAATGCATGTTTTCCACTCTAGGTTGATCGACCCACTATTTAGTCATAACACACGAGCAGCTGCAAATACCTGAAAGTTGGCGCTTTTAATATCACAGACATCATGTTTATTAGTCAGACCGAAGACGAGCCTTCCTGCGAGAAGACTCCTGATGCTCCTGTGATGTGATTTCACTAAGATGATCTTTGAGGTATGGGGTCCCCTATTCAAGCCTAAGAGACCTTCTGTTAGTCTAATAATAATATTAGCTTCTTAGTAAAGGGAAGGTGGTAGTATCCACTGTCATTATAACATGATCACCCCTTTTATATTCTATGGAATTGTAACGATGTTGATGGTTTTGATTTTAATCATTTGTCTGCTTGTATTAGCCAAAGTACTGCATCTTAGGACACGTGGTCTATAAAAATAAACTCTTTTTATTTTCACCGTGTCTCTGTTGATTCTTGTTGTGGACTGATGTGAGAATAATATACGAACATGTATTTCCGATTCCCACCATTACTGAGAGTATACTGAGTCGCTTGTTCTGGGTTGTCTTTTCATTGGGACCGCCGAGCTAAATCTCGGATAACGAATGGGACACTTATGCTAGCCGGATACTGGGTTCTGGGTTCTGAGGTGAGTTTCTGGTACACCACAATTCACTGAGGTCCTGGGGTTCTACGCATAGTTCTGTGTATAAGCAGAATCCCTGCAACACAGCGGGGCCCACATGGCTTCCTGACAGATGACTTGCAGGGGGACACCACGTCCCAATGCGGTAGTAGCTGCTGTCGCCCTGGTGGAATGGGAGCGCAGCCCCATCGGAAGCTCCTTTTTAGACAGAGAATAACAGGCTTTTATACACAAGACGACCCAACGGCAGATAGTTCTCTTGTGTACAGCCCGGCCTTTCCTGGTGCCTACATAACGAACAAAGAGCTGGTCATCCACTGTTGTGTGCGATTCAGGTAAAATGAGAGCGCACGTTTGGCGTCCAGAGTGGTGGGAGCCTCTCTTCCTCTCTGGAAGAGTGCGGAGGCGGAAAGAAAAGGGACAAGGTGATAGACTGCCTGATATGGAAGGCAGTAACAACCTTTGGCAAAAAGGAGGGACAAGTGCGGAGTACAATTTTTGTCCGGATGAACAGACAGAAAAGGAGGTTTACAGGAAAGAGCCTGGAGCTCACTCGCGCGCCTAGTGGAGGTGATGACAACCAGGAAAGCAGTCTTCAAAGTCAATAAACGAAGAGGACAGTTGTGCAGCGGCTCAAAGGGAGCGCACATCAAATAGGTAAGAACCAGATTCAAGTCCCACTGCGGCATCACAAAAGGAATAGGAGGGAAAAGGTAAGTAATGCCTTTGAGAAATCTATTTAAAACAGGGGACTTGAAATGAGAGGGCTGATCAGGGAGCCTGAGAAAAGCTGAAATTGCAGAAAGGTAGCCCTGAATAGTGCCAAGAGCAGAGCACTTCCGGGCCAAAGAAAGAAGGAACAAAAGGACTTCTGAAAGAGGGGCAGAAAGGGGATCCTCAGCCTTTGCTGTGCACCATGCCACAAATTTGTTCCACCTGCAGGCGTATACGGATTTAGTGGAGGGACGCCTGGCTGCCAGAACGATATCACAGACTTCAGGAGGCAAGTCAAATGGAATCAACTGCCGCCACTCAATCTCCATGCAAGGAGGTGGAGGCTGGAGAGGTTCTGGTGGAGGACCGTTCCCTGCTGCTGCGACAGAAGATCCTCCCGAAGCAGCAGTCGGATCGGGGGATCTACGCTCATACTGAGTAGCTCGGGATTCCAAATTCTTCGAGCCCAGTCCAGGGCCTCAAGAATGACTTGGGCCCTGTCGTGCTTGATCGTCTTCAGCACTCTGGGTAGAAGTGGTATAGGCGGAAAGGCGTACAACAGACCGCAACTCCACTCGTGACGAAAAGCATCACAGAGCGAGTGCCGCCTTGGAAATTCCAACGCGCAGAACTGCTGACATTGCGTGTGCTCTTCGGTGGCGAATAGATCTAACTAAGGCTCTCCCCACTGTTGAAAGAGACCTTGCGCCACCTTAAAGTGAAGACACCATTCGTGATCCATCATGCACCTGCTGCTGAGTTCGTCCGCCCTGGCGTTCAAAGAACCTGCCAAGTGTTGAACCACCAAGGAAATGCCTTGATGTTCCAGCCATGCCCAGAGACGCAGAACCTCCTGACAAAGGGTCCACGGCCCCACCTCGCCTTGCTTGTTGCAGTACCACATGGCGGTGGTGTTGTCCGTGAACACCTGCACTACTCTCCCCTTGACAGAGGAAAGGAATGCTTTCAGTGCAAGTAGGATCGCCCGGAGCTCCAGAAGGTTGATATGGAGCCCGGACTCGCCGAAGACCAGAGGCCTCTGATCTCCCCCTCTCTCGTGTGGCCGCCCCACCCCAGGAGGGACGCATCCGTCACCACTGTGTGCTCCGGTTGGGGAAGGGAGAGTGATCTGCCGCTGACCCAATGCTGGTTTGTGAGCCATCACTGCAATTGTTGTGCAGTGCCCTACGAGATCTGGACGTACTCGGCCAGGTTCCCCTGATGCTGCGCCCACTGGAACTTCAGGTCCCACTGCAGAGCCAGGATATGCCATCTGGCATGATTGGTCAGCAGGATGCAGGAGGCCATGAGGCCCAGCAGCCTCAAGGTCATCCTGACTGAAACCCAGGACAAGGGCCGAAAGATCGAATGTCCCTGACTTGCTGTTCGGGAGGATAAACCCGAAACTGTGCCGTGTCCAGAACCGCTCCAATGAAGAGGAGCTTCTGAGAGGAAATCAGGTGTGGCTTCGGCACATTGATGGAGAACCCCAGCAAATGCAGGTGGTCAGCCGTAGTCTGGAGGTGAGAGACGACTGCCTGGGGCGAGCCCGCCTTCAACAACCTGTCGTCGAGATTGGGGAAGACTGAAACCCCTGATCTGCGCAGATGAGCTGCGACCACCGCCATCACTTTCGTGAACACCCGAGGGGCGCTGGTAAGGCCAAAAGGGAGCACGGTGAACTGAAAGTGCTCGCGGCCTACTGTGAACAGCAGGTAACGCAGGTGGGCCAGCAGGACGGGGATAGGAAAGTAAGCGTCCTGCAAGTCCAACGCCACCATCCAGTCTTACGGGTCTAGGGCAGACAAGACTTGAGCAAGTGTGGGCATCTTGAACTTCTCCTTCCGGAGGAAGCGATTAACGTTCTGAAGGTCTAAGATAGGACGTAGGCCCTTGTCCTTCTTTGGAACCAGGAAGTAGAAGGAATAACAACAACGCCCCACTTCTGGCATCGGAACGCGCTTGATGGCCCCCTTGGCCAAGAGGGTCGCAACTTCCTGCTGGAGACGTGTCAAGTGATCTCCCGACATGCGGTGGAATTGAGGTGGCATGACTGGAGGGGTAGACTCGAAGGGGAGGGAGTAGCCCCTTCGGACTATCTATAAAACCCACCTGTCCAAAGTGATGGTGCGCCAGTGGGGAAGGTGATGGCGAATACTGCCGCCCACTGGAATTTGATGGGCCTGAAACACCGGACTAGGAAGGTTTGGAGGCAGTGGTGGCAGGGGTGGTTGTGGACTGACCCGCACGCTATCCCCGTGACCCACCTCGGCTGGACCCACGTCCGCGGCTGCGCTGAGACTGTTGCTGCGCAGGCCTGTGGCTCTGAAACAAACTTGTTTGGGCGCCTCTTCCTTGGCAACGAAAGGAGCGAAACGCAGAAGCCGAAGGAGTGCGCGTGGCCGAAAGGCCCAGGGACTTGGCGTAGCCCGCGAGTCCTTAAAGCGCTCCAACACACTATCTGCCTTGTCTCCAAAAAGGCTAGTGCCATCAAAAGGCATGTCCATCAGAGTGTTCTGGACATCCAGGATAGCCAGTTGTCCTCAGACAGGCGGGACGGCGTAACGCCACTGTCGTGGAAATCGATCTGCCCTGCGAGTCGGCGGTGTCAAGACCACAACAAATCGTGAACTTGGCTGTATCTCTCCCTTCAGCAATAGCTTGGGAGAGCACCGTCCAGGCCTCCTCCGGACACTGAGGCAGCACGTGCGCCACCGTATCCCACACAGAGTGGGAATAACGGCGCAAGAGGCATGCGGTGTTCACAGACCGCAACCCTGAACTGGTGGAAGAGAAAATCTTCTTCCCAAACTCCTCCAGTTTTTTGGATTCCCTGTCCGGAGGTGCGGAAGGGAATGCGCTCAGGGATGCAGAGGCTTGGACAACCAAGCTCCCATGGGTAGGGTGTTGGGAGAGAAAAATGGGGTCCCCCGGGGCCGGGCGATGGCATCGGACCACGTTCGTATCCTCAGGAGCCCCTGTGCTGGGCCGGAACCAGGTGCCCAAAAGAACGTCTGAAAATGCATCATTGAAGGGCAGCAGTGGCTCCGCAGAGGAAGCCGCCAGCCGAAGCACTTCTGTCAGGAGGTTAGTCCTGACGGCCACTGTAGGGAGCTTGAGGTGGAGAGCCTCGGCTGCCCTACGCAACACCACTGAATAAGTACCACCCACCTCCGTAGCCACGGTTGAAGGAGACAGTGCGCCAGGTTCTGGAGAAAAATCCAGCCCACCTGGGTCCTCCAAATCCTCTGCCCAGTCCTGGTCTAACTCGCATTGGGCTGCGAGAGGGTCTTCAGACCCCTCCCAGTCTTCCCCGTCCTTCGTAACCTGCTGGGCAGGTCGGAAAAGGAGGAGGAGGAAGGAGAAAGGGATAGAAATTCCCCTTCGGCGTCGATCGGCACCGGTCTGGCACCGTCTCTATGTCGGGGTGGAAGCCGGGGACGACATCGGCTGGATGGCTGGCCGATGCCGGTGGCGGTGCCGTAAACGTCGGTGGAGGACGTACGAGGTCAACCGACGTCGGCTGTGATCCATAGGGGTCTCGCTGCGCCGAGGCCTGAGCCGTCGACGACGTCGGGGCCGGTACCGATGACGAAGAAGGGTGAGGACCCCTAGTCAAACCCGCAGGGCCAGAAGGTGCGCCGGCGTGGCCCGACGAGCCAAATAGGCGAGCCATGGCTGACAGGAAGTCCTGCAGAGGGGCCGGAGTCGCAGACGGACCCGGGAAAGGCGGGTAGGTCGTCGGCAACTGCATAGGCTCTGCCAGAGCTGCGGGGGCGACACCACCCGCACCCTCATCCATGTCGCGCGACAGGCTAGGGGAAGGCGAAGAGCGATGGCGCTTTTTCGACTTCTTGTGCTTCGTCTTACCTGATCCCGAGTGCGAAGACTTCGTCGAACGATGATGGCGGCTCCGTGACCGGTCCCTCGACCTCCCACGGGACTGGGACCTTGAACGGCGCGGAGCCGACTCCCTGGCCTCAAGCAGCTTTCGGGACCGAACCCCCAAAGTTTTCGGAGCCATGGCCCGACATTTGGGGCACGACGTGGGGCCATGGTCGCGCCCCAGGCAGTAGAGACACTCGCGGTGCGGGTCCGTCACCGACATCATGCGGGTACAAACTGCAAGATTTAAAACCGGGCATCCCTACTGCACCAGGAGTCGATAGACTAAAAAAAGACAGAGACAAAAGTCCCTAAAACTCAGTCAAAAACTGACTGGGGGTACTGCTCTCTCCAGATCTGCGCTTGCTGGCGTGGAAAAAGAAAGAACTGACTTAAGCGTGCGAGGGCGGCTAGCTGCCGTGACATCATCCTGGCGATCACGACGCCTACGACGGACGCGGATCCGCATGACGCCACCTTCCGACGCGCAGGGGTACTGCTGACAAAAACTTTCTGGATCCAGTCTGACGCCTGGGGGTAATTCTAAGGTAAGGAATCTATCACTAATGTGTCTCTTTCAGATCTATTTTTCGATAAAGCTATCAGTAGAAGTAGTCTAAAAACAAAATGTAGGAATAATGTAAATATATCATTGCTGAAAAAAGAATAGAAATTTAGGAAAGTCCACAATCTTTATATAATTTTTTTAGCCCAATAATTAAACTGGCAAGAGCTGACTATCAGAGAGAAGTTGTTTTTTCGAATTTCAATCCAGTGTTTCAAGTAATTTAACCAAAATAACTTTGCTTTGCATCGCACAGCAACACCTCTAAGTATCTAGTCTAATGGGGTAATGTTGGACGGTGGTTTATTAGTAGGTGCAGGTAGGTACCTACAGCTAGTAATAACAATCAATCAATCAAGGTACTTGTAAAGCGCGCTACTTGCCCGTGAGGGTCTCAAGGGTTGAGGGCTGAAGGGTTGAGGGGGGGGGGGGGGGGGGGGGGGGTGGTGCCGCTACTGCTCGAAGAGCCAGGTCTTGTGGAGACTTCTGAAGGCGAGTAGGTCTTGGGTCTGTCGTAGGTGGGTTGGGAGGGTGTTCCAGGTTTTGGCAGCGAGGTAAGAGAAGGATCTGGCGCCGGCGGTCATACGTTGGATGCGGGGGACATCTGCGAGGGGGAGGCTGGCAGAACGGAGCTGGCAGGTGGGGGTGTAGAAGCTGAGTCTGCTGTTCAGGTAGGCTGGTCTGGCGTTGTGGAGTGCTTTGTGTGCGTGGGTGAGGAGCTTGAAGGTGATCATCTTGTTGATGGGGAACTAGTGCAGGTATCTCAGGAGGGGGGTGATGTGGCTGCGGCGGGGGGCGTTGACGATCAGTTGACGATCAGTCGGGCAGAGGCGTTTTGTATGCGTTGTAGCCGCCGTTGGTGTTTGGCTGGGATTCCTGCGTAGAGTGCGTTGCCGTAGTCCAGTCTGCTGCTGACGAGGGCCTGTGTCACTGTTCTTCTTGTTTCGGTCGGGATCCATTTGTAGATCCGGCGGAGCAAGCGTAGGGTGTTGTAGCAGGAGGAGGAGACGGCGTTGACTTGCTTGGACATGGAGAGGGAGGAGTCAAGGATGAATCCTAGGTTGCGTGCGTGGTCGGTTGGTGTCGGTGCTGTCCCTAGGGCGGTCGGCCACCAGGAGTCGTCCCAGGCTGAGGGGGTGGGTCCGAGGATGAGGACCTCCGTCTTGTCCGAGTTCAGTTTCAGATGGCTGCTCCTCATCCAGTCGGCGATGGCCTTCATGTCCTCGTGAATGTTGGTTTTAGTGGTGTGGGGGTCCTTGGTGAGGGAGAGGATGAGCTGGGTGTCGTCGGCGTAGAAGATGATGTTGAGGTTGTGGTGGCGGGCTACTTGTGCAAGGGGGGCCATGTAGATGTTGAACAGCGTCGGGCTGAGGGATGAGCCCTGGGGGACGCCGCAGATGATGTCGGTGGCTTCTAACCGGAACGGTGGGAGGCGGACGCTCTGGGTTCTGCCAGAGAGGAAGAACGTGGTCCAGTCAAGGGCCTTCTCTTGGATTCCGGCTTCTTGGAGGCGTGTCTTTAGGGTACGGTGGCAGACCGTGTCGAATGCGGCTGACAGGTCCAGGAGGACGAGGAATGATGTTTCGCCGTTGTCCAGTTGGCGTCTGATGTCGTCTGTGGCGGCGATGAGGGCTGTCTCGGTGCTGTGGTTTCGTCTGAATCCGGATTGGGACGGGTCCAGGATGTTGTTGTCTTCGAGGGGGCGGGTCAGTTGAATGTTGACGATTTTTTCGATGACCTTTGCCGGGAACGAGAGCAGGGAGATGGTTCGGAAGTTCTTGAGGTCCTTGGGGTCCGCCTTGGGCTATTTGAGGAGGGGGTTGATTTCACCATTATAACATATGAGAGCACCTTCAATCATGTGAGTTCCGCATGTTTTCTGTACAAAACCTCTTTTGCTTGGTTTAACAGACTGTACGTTTGCTCCATGTATAATTAAAATCCGGCCAACATGTAGAGTACACAGGGCCCCTGAATTACATCTCCGTTCACTGATAGCATTGCCAGCAGGGCAGGGGCAGGAATGTTTCTCAGTTCATGTTTAAAAACTCTCACTTTTAATAAATACATTACCAAAGCTTAATGTGGAAGCATGCTGTCATTTACAGACAGCAAATTTCCACTGAAATGGCAACAACGTTTCTCATTGACAGGCGGTTATACTGCATGAGTGGAAATCGGGTATCATTAAATATTTATCATTTGATCAACACCAAGTAAAGTGTTTTGATTTGCTTTGATCCTATTAAAATCTTTGTTCCCATCACACTTCAGAATTATAGAAAAGTGATTTCTTCACTACTGAATTATTTTTGAAATGTTTGTACAGTATATTTACAAGCTATTTAAATGTTGTGTTAGAAAAAAACTGACACCCTACAGCCTTTTATTTCTTATGTCCTATACCCCAGGACGATTGTCAGACAGTTCACTTTACTTTTCTTTCTCTATAAAGTTAAAGGATTAAGTTATCGCGAATCCCAAGAATACAGAACAGCAAATTGTAAGAAGGCATAAGCTGTCATTTGACCTCTGACTTTGAAACTAGAGCAAATGGGACAAGATAAAAACAAGATTCTTTACAAGGCATCTATATTGCTCATTCGCTTTCTGAATGAGCAGAATACCTGTTCTTTGCCAGCTTGAGCTCTCTCACCAGACTGGGCCACTAGGCACTAAAAATATATCGCCCAGATAAAATCTGACTTGTCAGAGTGAGTGGTTGAGCAGGTTTCCCAAGGCCTGAAGGTCAATAGATTTATTGCTGTCCCTACTCCCCATGGTGCGGACAAACAGATGTAGCAGGCACACAGGACTCCCCTGACCACTTCTCCAATTTGATGCCACTTCCACACAGTTTCGGACCATGTGGTAGAAGTCTGTGTCACAGTGATCACATCTCTGGTATCTGTGCGTGACGAATGAGAATATACCACTGGAGTGCTTGAGTATCAGGTAGATAGTGTCTAGTGCGTAAATAATTAAAATGTGTGTATTCTAGTCACACATTCCTGTTACCCCCTGAGTAAACAGTCCAGTGCCCTTGTCCAGTCCTTTTCCATTAGGATCCTATTAATGTATGATTCCCAATTATGCCACAAACGCTGGAGTGTAAGATGAAGACTTAAAAGAGACTTACAAAACCATGATACCAGCCTCCGACTCACCCCCATTGTTAAAGGTAACTGCAGAAGTTCATGTATGGGTGGTTCTACACTACCCAGCCCCCAAAGCGCCCTGAAAACTCACCACTCTCCCATAAACTAAAAGCTGCCCAGTTGGGAGCCCAGTGTCACCCATAATTTTCTCAAAGGACTATAGCCTCTCCTCTTTTTATCAATCTCCAGCACTTTATACACATGCTGCTACCCAACTGTGCACATGTTCCAATGACATAAGGCCCACTGGTTGCAATAACTTGCATTGTGGTATTGGGGGGGGCGAGTACAGCAGTGTGTTCCTAGTCCTATACACACATCAGTGCCAAAATCTTATTATTACACTCATTTGTCTGAGCAGCAAGCTATGATTTGCTTTCTTTTTAACACCAGTGCTACCAGGGATCTTTCAGTTTCATGGTTCCGGAGTCCAATTATTTCAGAGAGATTGAATTTATCCAGCCATTACTAGAGCCACTGAATCTCAGTTGCTAAAAAGTACAATTCATAATCTGGCGCTTCCAGTTTACTATTTTCTTTAGGTATGATCTCCAATGCTTCCAGCATAAAATGTGATTTAGCTATTTTGACGTTGGTCTGAATGATAACACAAAAAGATTGCTCACTGCATGGTTTGCAAAATAACACAATGGAGGCCTGTTGCCAGGAATTGAGCATTTCAGAAAGATCTAAGAAATGGCATGGGTTGTAAAACAAGATAAAGTTGCGGCGGAAAACCACCAGGGTCTGAGGCTTTACTACTCTTTAGCATCTGAAATGCAGTTTTTATTCTCAGTTTGGTTATTAAAGACGAAGGTCTGCCTTGTCTAAAGTATTCATCAGAGAAAGTATTAATTCAGAGCTAAACTTCAGCCAAGGGTAAGATTCACTGTCATTAGGGTTAGCATGAAGAGATGAAAACTAGTTTGTGAACACCTTCTCTACTAGTCAGAGTGTGTATGAGTAATAATCTTGTGGATAGGATTGTGTTTCTCTTTTATCGTCATTTGCGAGGCAAACAGCCTCACACTTTTACACAAAATTCAACCTAATTTTTTAAGTAGCTGCAATTTCCTCTGTATGATTGCTTTCTGTACAAAAGTCAACTATCTCTTAGATCTTTCTCACTGCTTTCTGTGTCGCTTTCTGAATTTCAGTCTGCCACCTCTCGATATCAGAAATCAATTTCTGCTCGTGTGTGATCCTTCCACTTTTAAAGAATGGAAAATTCATTAATAAGATCTCATATTTTATACAAGTTAATTTCATAGGTATCACTAAATGGTTGGCAAAATGTCTGGGTACAACAGAAATTATTGCTGGCTTTTCGATACGTGAATTAAATGCTAAAAACAGTCTAGACGTGAAAGCAAATTAGACCTAGTTGAGCCGGAAAAAAAGTATATGCTGGTTAACCAGTGAATTCTTATTAAATTATATATATATATATATATATATATATATATATATATCACCAAAGTACAAAGATACGTGCGCTCTCAGGTAAGTAAACGACACATCCAGGTTATAGTAGTGATCAGGTTTATTCCATAACGCGTTTCGACTGCGTCCGCAGCCTTGCTCACATGGAACCGTGTACTGGAAAACTTTATGCAAATATATACAAAGGACACAACCTAAAGGGCAGTGGAGTCAAAATAGGACTAAGAGAAAGAAAGCGTCCGCCATCTTGGAAAGGTCAACATTGGTGAACATAGTGAAAGGCAAAATGCAATGCAAATTCACAATAACGTAATGCAAAAACGACCAACATTACACTTGAACGAAAAAACATGCCCCACTGTTACATTTGTGATAGATCGAATGACCGCAAAAAGTGTATGGCTCGAAAAGCAATAGCATAACGGAGCACTTGCAGATGACTCACAGTTAACTTATCGTAAATTGAATACCTAGTGGACTGCGAGCATCGTGAATCTGCGTCTTACAAAATTGGGAACACTAGGCCAGTGTGGAAGCACTGCAAAGTAATAAACATCCGCTCTGCATAGGATGGTGGCTAAGTAGCCAGAAAAAGGGGGGAACTGGACCCCTTACGAGTTAATACAATAAAGGATGTTATGGTGACAAGAAAGAGTCAGTGATGATATTGACAACTGAGCAATGGTTGAATAGTACAGACCAATGTCACGTCTAGTGCTCGTTGCACGAAGTGCAAAGTTAACCCTAACATAGTTCATGGGTAAATAAATCCATGATCTGAAGTACATGCATAGTGCTCATACAGTGCAAGACACCAGGTCTTTCAAATCAAAAGGAATGAAATAAGCAGTGTGCCAAGATAAGAAACAAGTTAAAAAACATGTTAGAAAAACAGTGATGAGCAAGTGCCCTGGGTCAATCGATAACCAAAAATTCACTTATCCTGTTGCTCTCAAGGCCCTTCTTGAAGTGTCCAGTAGTAAATCAAGTGCCCCAATTCTCTAAGTGAAGGTGAAGACGTGACTCCGAAGAAAAGGTTAGGCACCTGTGTAGTGATTAGGTGCCTTCCTTATCTCCTGCAATTAAAAAACATGAGATAAACATTAGCTGACAAGTCAGAGAAACATGTAAAAAACCAAGACAAAATAAAACACAAGTAGGTACATCATGGGTACTACAAGATATCCCCTGTAAACTGTCAGAACGTAAAGAATTACTCTTTTTTCAGATGTATTGACAGTTCCTCGTCCTGGTTCATACCGCCAGGGGCCTTAGTTTGGAGATCTACAATGTATTTTGACTCTCTCTGTCTGAGTTTGAGTGTCCTGTTACCCCCTCTGTGATCTAACCGGACTTGTTCCAAAATAAAATACTTCAGTAGTGAGGAGTCGGAATAGTGTCGTTCTTGAAAATGTCTCGCCACCGGGTATTTTGGGTCTTTATTGGTGATGGCCCGCTTATGTTCGAGTACCCTTTTCTTGGCCATCAGGGTAGTGCTGCCTATATAGTAAAGTCCACATGGGCATTCTATCACATATATAACGAATGTGGTACTGCATGTGAGGAACTGGGTAATTGCTCTCTGATTGTGACCTTGTTCGTATGTTTTACGTGATGTACTGGCCGAACAAGCTTTGCAGTGACCACATGGGAAGAAGCCTCTGAGGTTCTGGATACCTCTGTCTTGAGTCAGAGTGATGTCGCTGTGTACTAGTATATCCCTAAGGTTTCTTCCTCGCCTATATGTGATATTGGGTCTGTCCTTGAAAGTGTGTCCTATGCTGTTGTCATTTTTTAGTGTGTTCCAATTTTTTGACAGGATATGTCTGATGCCATCAGACTCCGTATTGTAGGTCATGATCACCCTGGTTTCTGCATCCCCAGTATCCTCCATCACTGTGGTCTCATCCCTGAGTATGTCTTTTCTATCCACGGACTCTACTCTGCAGATCGCTTTCTTAAGGACCCAATTGGGGTAGCCTCGAAGTTTGAATCTTTCAATCATCACTTTGCTTTCTTTCTCGAATGCTTCACTTCTGCTACAATTTCTTTTTGCCCTCAGCAGTTCACCAAAGGGGATACTCCATTTAAGGGTGTCCGGGTGGCTGCTGAGGGCATGTAGGATACTATTGCCTGCTGTACTCTTGCGGTATAATGAGGTATGTAGTGTGTTGGATCTAACCTCTACCTTCACATCTAAGTATTCGACCATGTTGTCACTAATGCACCCAGTGAGATGTATGTTACGGTCATTGCAGTTGAGTTCTTGTATGAGATCTAGGGCCTCTGTCCGACTACCTTTCCATATAATGAAAAGGTCGTCAATGTATCTGAGCCAAAGAGCTACTTTGCTCAAATTCTTGATGGCAATCTTTTCTGAAAAAATCTCCTCCTCCCAGAGGCCCATGAAGAGATTGGCAAAACTCGGTGCCAGACAAGAACCCATCGCGGTACCAATCAGCTGTTTATGGATGGTACCGTTGAAGATGAAGATGTTATTGGTGAGGCAGAATTCCGTCATTTCAATGATCATGTCATTGTGTTCCAAATATTTGATCTCTCTTTGGTTAAGGAAGTGCCTGCACGCATCTAATCCCTGTTGATGGTCGATTATGGTGTACAGGGATTGTACATCTAGTGTGATGAGGAGTAGGCCATTCTCCCATTTGATCTTTTCTAGTTTCCCCAGGAAATCTTTAGTATCCCTCACATAACTTGGGAGCTTGATGACAAATTCCCTGAGAAAATGGTCCACATATTTGGATATGTGCTCTGCTACACTTCCTATGGAGGACACTATGGGACGGCCAGGTGGAGATGTGGCACTCTTGTGGACCTTGGGTAGAAGGTAAAGCACCGGTATCTTTGGAAAATCCCTCTTGAGATAACAGTATTCTTCCCACTCAAGGATCCCTTTGTCTCTCCAAGTGATGAGTTTGTCCCATATCAAAATGACACTCTCATTGTACACCTCCCTAGTGATCTGCATGTAGGAATTGGTGTCCCCTAGTTGTCTGAGGGCCTCAGCAATGTATTGTTCTCTGTCCAGAATTACGACATTGCCACCTTTGTCTGCTGGTCGGATGACTATGTCTGTGTCCTCGGCTAGTGATTTGAGAATTTGTCTCTGGTTAAATGACAGATTGTTTTTAGACTTGTTACCATAGTGTGATTTGTTTCTAAGATCTATGAGGGCCTTGGTGACATTATCGTGGAATGTGTCAATGCCGTCGTGAGGTAGTGTGGGTAAAAAAGTCGAAGGCGGTTTAAAACCAGTAGTGGCGGCTGAGTTATGGGTAATGTCCATGGCATCCAAGATGTCAGTTACCTCCATGGTCTGACTGTCCCTATTCGTGTCGTTATTGAGTTCGAATAGGGTGGTAAGAGAATTAAGATCCCCTATCGCTAGGTTCGCTTCATGTTCCTCCTGTGTGCTAGTGTCAGTGGCTACTCTGGGCTGTTGGCGACGTAATATATGCCACTTCTTTAGCTTAAGCTTTCTGACATATTTGAAGAGGTCAATTCTTGTTTCAACATAGTTAAAACTGGAAGAGGGGCAAAATGACAGACCTAAGCATAATGTGTGCTTCTCCACATCACTCAAGTGTCTTTTAGACAGATTAATAATAGTTTTATTAACCATGTTGTAGTCCATCAATATGTTCTGTTGGAGCGCGTCTTGTTGCTTCCCATACGCCCCCTTCCTCTGCCTCTTCTGCCACTGTTGTCTGATTCGTTGCCGTCTGTTCCTCCGTCTACTCGGCCTCTTCCTCGTGCTCGTCCTCTCTGGCCCCTCGATCTCGGTGTTGTTGTGTCTCTCGTACTCTGTCGTGTTTGTCGCATTGTCCGGTATTCGTCTAAAAAAGTGATGGTGCGGGTACTGCGTTCCTCGCCTGAAGTTTCCCCTTTGGATACGTCCGATTCCGTATCGCTAGCAGTGGATATCTCTGAGGGTACTTCTTCCACCGGAATAGCCTTCTCTGTTGTTGGTGTTTCTTTGTCCTTGTAGAGATGATCATATTTTCGGCTAAAAGTTAGTATTCTTCCGCTGTCGTAGTCTCCATAGTCTCTGTTAAGTTTCCTCTGTTTTCGCCCCTTGATGTCCTCCTCGTGTTTTACCAGTCTCTCTTTCATATTCTCCATTGCCTTGTTGTAGGTCTCAATACTCATGTTTTTAGTGAGGTCTTCTTGAAGATCTTTAATTTCTTTCAATAGTGCATCGCGGTCGATCCAGGCGTACTTTATCAATATCTCCAGCATGCGTCTGGAGCTGAGTGCCGAGTTCTGGGACCATTCTTTGAGCATTTCGGGGTTTGGTTTTTCATACGAGGGTGTAATGAAAATCCTCAGGCCTCTCGGAGCCATCTCTTGTTCCACGTAGTTTTGTAGTGAGATGGCCTCCCACCATTTCGATATCTCTGCTCTCTTGGTTTTCTCCAGTTTCCTCAATTTGTCCTCTGTTGTGCGTGTTTCAGGATTGGTGGCCTCTTTATGATTCTTCGGTCCCGGTTTCCTCGTGAATAAAGTGAGAGCAGCCGCTCTTCTTTCAGCCTCATCCTCCATGATGCACTGATCTGATCACTCAATTCTGTCCAAAACTGTAAGTGCGTTTACTGCCCCCCTCTTATCATAGTAGAGGGTTCTTTCTGCCGTGGTATAAGGTATGTGTATTAACACAGTCAATCTTCTGATGCACGAAAATGAACTGTTGTGCAGCGGGTCATAAGAAAATGATGATCTATTCCCACAGTACACACGGAGAGAAGCGGGGTAACGGGCAGGGAGTAACTGATCCTTCTCACGTCTCCTTCCCCACTAAACCTCCGTAAGTTTGTCACTCAAATCGCGTGTGTATCGCTAGTGTGGTACCATACCACACTAGCGATACACACGCGATTTGAGTGACAAACTTACGGAGGTTTAGTGGGGAAGGAGACGTGAGAAGGATCAGTTACTCCCTGCCCGTTACCCCGCTTCTCTCCGTGTGTACTGTGGGAATAGATCATCATTTTCTTATGACCCGCTGCACAACAGTTCATTTTCGTGCATCAGAAGATTGACTGTGTTAATACACATACCTTATACCACGGCAGAAAGAACCCTCTACTATGATAAGAGGGGGGCAGTAAACGCACTTACAGTTTTGGACAGAATTGAGTGATCAGATCAGTGCATCATGGAGGATGAGGCTGAAAGAAGAGCGGCTGCTCTCACTTTATTCACGAGGAAACCGGGACCGAAGAATCATAAAGAGGCCACCAATCCTGAAACACGCACAACAGAGGACAAATTGAGGAAACTGGAGAAAACCAAGAGAGCAGAGATATCGAAATGGTGGGAGGCCATCTCACTACAAAACTACGTGGAACAAGAGATGGCTCCGAGAGGCCTGAGGATTTTCATTACACCCTCGTATGAAAAACCAAACCCCGAAATGCTCAAAGAATGGTCCCAGAACTCGGCACTCAGCTCCAGACGCATGCTGGAGATATTGATAAAGTACGCCTGGATCGACCGCGATGCACTATTGAAAGAAATTAAAGATCTTCAAGAAGACCTCACTAAAAACATGAGTATTGAGACCTACAACAAGGCAATGGAGAATATGAAAGAGAGACTGGTAAAACACGAGGAGGACATCAAGGGGCGAAAACAGAGGAAACTTAACAGAGACTATGGAGACTACGACAGCGGAAGAATACTAACTTTTAGCCGAAAATATGATCATCTCTACAAGGACAAAGAAACACCAACAACAGAGAAGGCTATTCCGGTGGAAGAAGTACCCTCAGAGATATCCACTGCTAGCGATACGGAATCGGACGTATCCAAAGGGGAAACTTCAGGCGAGGAACGCAGTACCCGCACCATCACTTTTTTAGACGAATACCGGACAATGCGACAAACACGACAGAGTACGAGAGACACAACAACACCGAGATCGAGGGGCCAGAGAGGACGGGCACGAGGAAGAGGCCGAGTAGACGGAGGAACACACGGCAACGAATCAGACAACAGTGGCAGAAGAGGCAGAGGAAGGGGGCGTATGGGAAGCAACAAGACGCGCTCCAACAGAACATATTGATGGACTACAACATGGTTAATAAAACTATTATTAATCTGTCTAAAAGACACTTGAGTGATGTGGAGAAGCACACATTATGCTTAGGTCTGTCATTTTGCCCCTCTTCCAGTTTTAACTATGTTGAAACAAGAATTGACCTCTTCAAATATGTCAGAAAGCTTAAGCTAAAGAAGTGGCATATATTACGTCGCCAACAGCCCAGAGTAGCCACTGACACTAGCACACAGGAGGAACATGAAGCGAACCTAGCGATAGGGGATCTTAATTCTCTTACCACCCTATTCGAACTCAATAACGACACGAATAGGGACAGTCAGACCATGGAGGTAACTGACATCTTGGATGCCATGGACATTACCCATAACTCAGCTGCCACTACTGGTTTTAAACCGCCTTCGACTTTTTTACCCACACTACCTCACGACGGCATTGACACATTCCACGATAATGTCACCAAGGCCCTCATAGATCTTAGAAACAAATCACACTATGGTAACAAGTCTAAAAACAATCTGTCATTTAACCAGAGACAAATTCTCAAATCACTAGCCGAGGACACAGACATAGTCATCCGACCAGCAGACAAAGGTGGCAATGTCGTAATTCTGGACAGAGAACAATACATTGCTGAGGCCCTCAGACAACTAGGGGACACCAATTCCTACACGCAGATCACTAGGGAGGTGTACAATGAGAGTGTCATTTTGATATGGGACAAACTCATCACTTGGAGAGACAAAGGGATCCTTGAGTGGGAAGAATACTGTTATCTCAAGAGGGATTTTCCAAAGATACCGGTGCTTTACCTTCTACCCAAGGTCCACAAGAGTGCCACATCTCCACCTGGCCGTCCCATAGTGTCCTCCATAGGAAGTGTAGCAGAGCACATATCCAAATATGTGGACCATTTTCTCAGGGAATTTGTCATCAAGCTCCCAAGTTATGTGAGGGATACTAAAGATTTCCTGGGGAAACTAGAAAAGATCAAATGGGAGAATGGCCTACTCCTCATCACACTAGATGTACAATCCCTGTATACCATAATCGACCATCAACAGGGATTAGATGCGTGCAGGCACTTCCTTAACCAAAGAGAGATCAAATATTTGGAACACAATGACATGATCATTGAAATGACGGAATTCTGCCTCACCAATAACATCTTCATCTTCAACGGTACCATCCATAAACAGCTGATTGGTACCGCGATGGGTTCTTGTCTGGCACCGAGTTTTGCCAATCTCTTCATGGGCCTCTGGGAGGAGGAGATTTTTTCAGAAAAGATTGCCATCAAGAATTTGAGCAAAGTAGCTCTTTGGCTCAGATACATTGACGACCTTTTCATTATATGGAAAGGTAGTCGGACAGAGGCCCTAGATCTCATACAAGAACTCAACTGCAATGACCGTAACATACATCTCACTGGGTGCATTAGTGACAACATGGTCGAATACTTAGATGTGAAGGTAGAGGTTAGATCCAACACACTACATACCTCATTATACCGCAAGAGTACAGCAGGCAATAGTATCCTACATGCCCTCAGCAGCCACCCGGACACCCTTAAATGGAGTATCCCCTTTGGTGAACTGCTGAGGGCAAAAAGAAATTGTAGCAGCAGTGAAGCATTCGAGAAAGAAAGCAAAGTGATGATTGAAAGATTCAAACTTCGAGGCTACCCCAATTGGGTCCTTAAGAAAGCGATCTGCAGAGTAGAGTCCGTGGATAGAAAAGACATACTCAGGGATGAGACCACAGTGATGGAGGATACTGGGGATGCAGAAACCCGGGTGATCATGACCTACAATACGGAGTCTGATGGCATCAGACATATCCTGTCAAAAAATTGGAACACACTAAAAAATGACAACAGCATAGGACACACTTTCAAGGACAGACCCAATATCACATATAGGCGAGGAAGAAACCTTAGGGATATACTAGTACACAGCGACATCACTCTGACTCAAGACAGAGGTATCCAGAACCTCAGAGGCTTCTTCCCATGTGGTCACTGCAAAGCTTGTTCGGCCAGTACATCACGTAAAACATACGAACAAGGTCACAATCAGAGAGCAATTACCCAGTTCCTCACATGCAGTACCACATTCGTTATATATGTGATAGAATGCCCATGTGGACTTTACTATATAGGCAGCACTACCCTGATGGCCAAGAAAAGGGTACTCGAACATAAGCGGGCCATCACCAATAAAGACCCAAAATACCCGGTGGCGAGACATTTTCAAGAACGACACTATTCCGACTCCTCACTACTGAAGTATTTTATTTTGGAACAAGTCCGGTTAGATCACAGAGGGGGTAACAGGACACTCAAACTCAGACAGAGAGAGTCAAAATACATTGTAGATCTCCAAACTAAGGCCCCTGGCGGTATGAACCAGGACGAGGAACTGTCAATACATCTGAAAAAAGAGTAATTCTTTACGTTCTGACAGTTTACAGGGGATATCTTGTAGTACCCATGATGTACCTACTTGTGTTTTATTTTGTCTTGGTTTTTTACATGTTTCTCTGACTTGTCAGCTAATGTTTATCTCATGTTTTTTAATTGCAGGAGATAAGGAAGGCACCTAATCACTACACAGGTGCCTAACCTTTTCTTCGGAGTCACGTCTTCACCTTCACTTAGAGAATTGGGGCACTTGATTTACTACTGGACACTTCAAGAAGGGCCTTGAGAGCAACAGGATAAGTGAATTTTTGGTTATCGATTGACCCAGGGCACTTGCTCATCACTGTTTTTCTAACATGTTTTTTAACTTGTTTCTTATCTTGGCACACTGCTTATTTCATTCCTTTTGATTTGAAAGACCTGGTGTCTTGCACTGTATGAGCACTATGCATGTACTTCAGATCATGGATTTATTTACCCATGAACTATGTTAGGGTTAACTTTGCACTTCGTGCAACGAGCACTAGACGTGACATTGGTCTGTACTATTCAACCATTGCTCAGTTGTCAATATCATCACTGACTCTTTCTTGTCACCATAACATCCTTTATTGTATTAACTCGTAAGGGGTCCAGTTCCCCCCTTTTTCTGGCTACTTAGCCACCATCCTATGCAGAGCGGATGTTTATTACTTTGCAGTGCTTCCACACTGGCCTAGTGTTCCCAATTTTGTAAGACGCAGATTCACGATGCTCGCAGTCCACTAGGTATTCAATTTACGATAAGTTAACTGTGAGTCATCTGCAAGTGCTCCGTTATGCTATTGCTTTTCGAGCCATACACTTTTTGCGGTCATTCGATCTATCACAAATGTAACAGTGGGGCATGTTTTTTCGTTCAACTGTACTGTTGGTCGTTTTTGCATTACGATATTGTGAATTTGCATTGCATTTTGCCTTTCACTATGTTCACCAATGTTGACCTTTCCAAGATGGCGGACGCTTTCTTTCTCTTAGTCCTATTTTGACTCCACTGCCCTTTAGGTTGTGTCCTTTGTATATATTTGCATAAAGTTTTCCAGTACACGGTTCCATGTGAGCAAGGCTGCGGACGCAGTCGAAACGCGTTATGGAATAAACCTGATCACTACTATAACCTGGATGTGTCGTTTACTAACCTGAGAGCGCACGTATCTTTGTATTTGGTGATAATTTTGCCGGTTGCTTCGCCGGCGTGTACGCCACTTTCCAAGGGGGCCAGCTGTCCGGAAGAAGCGTTTGTGGAATATATATATATATATATATATATATATATATATATATATATATATATATATATATATATATATATATATATATATATATATATATATATATATATATATATATATATATATATATATATATATATATATATATATATATATATATATATATATATATATATATATATATATATATATATATATCTCTCTCTCTCCATATTAAGCATGAGAGTGCTGACGGCTTAACAGAGCTCGATCTTGGAGTAGACCACCTTTTCCTGGATCGGCCTAATTAACATTCCAAATGCCCAGATAGCAATCACATCTGCGCTAGCTCAGTTCAATTAACTCTATTCGGTTCACGTTAAAACCATAGAATACATAATCACATCCAGCAAAATCAGTAAACCAATACATCTCACAAACAAATGCATGCTAATACATCATAAACAGCAATAAATAACTACAGATTGGTTCTGTCTCAGGACAAGTGTTACTTATTTTTAAAACACGGATGGGCTGAGCTAACACAATTTCTAACTATTAGAATGTCACAGCATCACCTATATTTAGCTTTCTATTGATGTCATGCAATATCACTCTATTCTCTATTTGTAGAGTATCACCTATCCATTCCCCACCATGTCAATTTACCACAGAGAACAGGGCAGATTATTACACTTAAATCACTGTCCTCCTAATTGTAGTTTCTCACGTGGAGAGTGCCATGACCAGCCCCAATATGTTTTAAGCAAGACTGCCTTACTGTATATTTTTTCTTGCAATAATAAAATAGCAGGTTTAGGCTCTTGAATTAGATTACAATTGCCCCCATTTCTTTAAAGTGTTAAAAGAATCCTTTAACCTTATCATTGAATTCTTATTAGCCATTGATACTATACCTAGCAACTGGGATGCTAGGTGGTAAATAAATGAATACCATATTCACTATGTTAATTTAAAAGGTTTTTCAGCATACTGGTTACCCTCCTGACCATAATCAAAACAAACAAAAAACGTTAGGAACCCCTATCCTTAAGCCTCGACACTGGGGAGGCCAGTAAGGCTGTATTCTCATGATGCACCTCACAGGAGTGATTATTTTACTATATTTTTAGTGCTAGTCTAATTACGCAAAAAATTACGCTCTCTAACTCATTCTTTTTATACTACTCTTACAGGTTTGTTCACAGTATCTTATTTTAATAGTTTTTATGTGTCGTTATTGATTTTGGATGTTTTAATTGGAATTTTCAAGTCACAATAAAAAGCGTTTAGTTCATAGTTAGGTCATTTAATTCATAAAGTGTTATTCTCATGTCAACATCCTAATTCTTTAGTGAGTGGCACTACCCCACTCCTTGAACATCAAAACAGCAATATTCATCAATAAACTCAAGTAGTAGTGAAAGTAATCACACTATATATGGTGGCAAATCATCAAATAAACATAGAATGTCATTTATCTCCATATGGTTACTTACTTGGCACCTTCATGATCAGATCATTTTTCAAGCATGTGAAGCTCTTCAATTATTGAATATTGAAAAATATCCCTGAACTACTTCTAAAATTGATGGTCCTTCCTTTTATAACCAGTGTATGGCAATCCTACACCTGGCACATCAAGCAAATTTATATTTAATGAAAAAAAAAATGTATTTAGATTTTCTGTTTAGAGACAACTTGTTCCAAATTCCTCTATATGACTGGTGAATCATATTCTGGCGATCTGTTAGCAATCACATTAAATTGTATTGTGCATTGTACACAAAGGTGTTGCATCCACTGACTTTGGATGTACTGATGTAGTCTCCGTGTAAATGATCAGTCCTTTTTGCAGTCAAATTAAAAGAATGTGTTTTTTTTTTTACGAGTAAACACTTTCTGGAGGCAGGAAGAATCTTCTCAACCACAATATAAGTTTGCAACTTTAGAATAATTTTCCCCCACTTGATGACATACTTTAATATTTGAAAGGATGGTTTATGGCAGAGCTATTGAATTCTTTATCAAACTCTATATTTGTATCAATAGCTTACAGGGTCTTAAAATCTTAAAGATGTAATGATCCAAAAATTCAATGACACATATTGTTTATATTTGTTTAATGTATAAGCCAGCCTAGACTTAATTCCAGAACGTCATCTTCTTTTAAAAGTAGTACAATCTCTATGTATCTGTATGGCAAGCCTATAAGTTGACTCACTGGGAACATACTTCATCTGCTAGGTTTTTTATTGCTATCAGTAGAGCATCCAAGTGATGGAACCTAAAACAAATATTGATATCAGTTGAAAGTTAATTTCAGACTGTCTGCTTCTTCATTCTCTGTCCCAGAATCACTGATATTTGAATAGTAATCCAAACGTAATAATTTTAGACAAACAGATGTATCCGTCTTCCCTTTGTGCATGCCTACTTTCGACACCAATACTTCTAACATAGAGGGGAATGGGTTTTGGGAACAGAAACGCTGATACCAGGTCTTTCACTTTTATTATGCTTTAAAATTTTGTCCATTTATAGTTAAACCGTTAATCTACTTTTCACCGTTTTCAATTCATTTGAATGTAGTTACTTAGTTCTGACTACTTTGATGCATCTTTGCCCTGACCTTATGAGTCTTATCTCTTGACTATATTGCAAGGTTCTTGTTCCTTCCTGCATCTCTTTACACTGCTTGCATAGTGAAGCTTGGGGTCTGATCAAAACCACAAAGAGGGAACATTATGAAATGTAGTGGAGACCATTTGGCCCACCTTTACACGCAAATAACTAGGATGGGTGCTATCAGCACTGTTAGACCTGGCACCTTGGCGTGAGTCTCCCTTCCACTTTGTCGCTGTGCCTCATGTGTTTTTATGGTGTTGGCCGCTCAGAGCACTGTGCCACTGCCAACCAGTGCCACAGTGCAAGTGCTCCCTATGTAAAATGTATATGTTGGTTGGACTCCATGATTGGCTTATTTGGTTTACTATCAGACCCCAGTAAAGCGCACCAGGAGTGCCAGGGCGTGTAAATACAAATGCCGCTGGTGGGCTTGCAGCACTGGTTGTGCCACCCACAGAAGCAGCCGGGTAAAATGTGTCTAGGTCTGCCATTGCAGAACCTGCGTGCAGTCTGGTACTGACATGCTGACTGGGCAAGTGCACACACTTACCAGTCCCTAAACCTTCCCTTAACTTCATGTTAGTCACCCCTATGGTAGGCCCAAGGGCAGGTTCTTGTTCCTTCCTGCATCTCTTTACACTGCTTGCATAGTGAAGTTTGGGGTCTGATCAAAGCCACAAAGAGGGAACATTATGAAATGTAGTGGGGACCATTTGGCCCACCTTTACACGCAAATAACCAGGATGGGTGCTATCAGCACTGTTAGACCTGGCACCTTGGCGTGAGTCTCCCTTCCACTTTTTGTGGCTGTGCCTCGTGTGTTTTCATGGTGTTGGCCGCTAAGAGCACTGTGCCACTGCCAACCAGTGCCACAGTGCAAGTGCTCCCTATGTAAAATGTATATGTTGGTTGGATTCCATGATTGGCATATTTGGTTTACTATCAGACCCCAGTAAAGCACACCAGGAGTGCCAGGGCGTGTAAATACAAATGCCGCTGGTGGGCTTGCAGCACTGGTTGTGCCACCCACAGAAGCGGCCGGGTAAAATGTGTCTAGGTCTGCCATTGCAGAACCTGCGTGCAGTCTGGTACTGACATGCTGACTGGGCAAGTGCACACACTTGCCAGTCCCTAAACCTTCCCTTAACTTCATGTTAGTCACCCCTATGGTAGGCCCAAGGGCAGGTTCTTGTTCCTTCCTGCATCTCTTTACACTGCTTGCATAGGATGGGTGCTATCAGCACTTGGCTGTAGCGCCCTTCACATTCACTTCCTCATACTCTTCAAGGTGTTAGTATGAGTGAAACTAAACTAAGTAAATCTCTTCATAGTATAAGGCAAATTAACATAATCTAAATAGCCTATCATACCATGCAAACCGAAAGACAGACAATATTGCTTGTAAGAAGACTTTCACCTTCGTGACAATAAATCTCTTGAACAATCTTGTCTTAATACTGCATTCCTTTATCCATAAATAGTACTGCAGATCCTAAAATATTCAATTAACTATAAAGGAAGGTAGCATAACTTCTGGATGCAGCACTAATATTCATAACTTAATTCCGATTGCAAAGTACTATTTGCATTTACTAAAATATTGAAATATCATTTCAACAATAGACCAAGCAATCTCACCACACAATAAGTTAGCCCAAGTTATTATAGCAACATTTCTGCCAGTGTAATATTCACCTGGGCATTCTTCTAAGGAAGTGCATTAATGGCCTCAATGGTATTTTCCATATACATAACCATACAGGTGTGCAGTTCAAAAATATGGGGATAACTAGTTTTTTCTTCCTGTCTGCCTAAATCCTGCCAGTGAACTCCTCACACACAAGATACAGTAAACTTGAATAGGAAATAATGTTGTAACTTTAGTTGAATTGTACCTGTAAAACTGACATACTGTCACAAAGCTCAAAATAATCAGCAGAAATGTATAAAGCTGTCTCGACATAAAGCACTGCTCCAGTACTGAAAAAAATAATCTTACTCCATGAATGCATAAATATGCTCACCTGTTCCAGCTTGAAGTTTTTTTAAGTTATAACCACCAGGACCCACAAATCGCATCCTTTTGGATAAGGGTACCTGAACAGTCTCTGAAACGCACACAAGGTAAAAAACAATATATGTATATTATTAAACAAAATTAGATATTTATTGCTGATGAATATCACATTTCTAATCCCGCATAAAACACAAATTCTTCTTAAGAAAGAAATAAGAATTCCCATCAATACCAAAAGGAAACGAGGAGGTGTGTAGCACTATTATATCTGCCTAACATTGCCTTTAACTGAAAGACAGAATACTGAAAAAGGTTGTGCCAAAATGATCACTTGTGAAAAAGAAGAAAATGAGTTACTTACCTGTACATGTAGTTCTCCAGTATTGGTATCTTCCATAGAATCACATGCTTGAATCATTCCCTACAGCCGAAGCGGGAGTCCTACAGTACCATAGTAAAGCAGTATGTATCACTATCACCTCTACCCACAGAACTTACACGTACTCGTTGTGTCTCCTACCCCCCACCTCTTCCCTCCTTCGTTCTTTGCTCGCCTCCCCATTCCTTTCCTCTCTCCCCTGAAAAACATTAAATGCACTATTATGTTGTATTTTTGTAAGTAAATTTCTCTTCATTTTCAAAGACTAAGCACTAGCTGCACATTGAATTATTAACTTGAAGTAGCTGGTGCATTGAATTCTGAGTCTCTGATCCCGCATCACCTCACTGAGTAAGTCTTGGACTGTTCAACATTGCTACCATGAGGATAAGCTGCTAAATGGTTTACTTGGTGCTTAGCATTGAGCTCATAAATAAAGGTAAACTCCAGGAAATTAGTGATAAAAAGTTCTGTTTGACACAATCTGAGCCCAATGGGACTCCTGAAAAAAATGCTCACAGCCTTCAAGGGTTGAGTCACTATGTGGGACCCATCTAGAAAACAGAAGTTATCTGCTAAGAAATGTTAAGCACTCTCAAGCAGGCCAAATAACACTGCCTATCTAAGGAGAGCTGTACAGCCACTGAGCACCCTTCTCCTACCTGGCGGCCAAGACATGGAACTCCCACCCCATCCACCTACGGCTGACCCAGGACCATCTCTCCTTCAGGAAGCAACTCAAGACCTGGCTTTTCGAGCAGTAACGGACCCCTCCCCCCCAGCGCCTTGAGACCCTAGCGGGTGAGTAGCGCACTTTATAAATTGTTTTGATTGATTGATTAAGACATAGCTTGTAGAAACTTGAATACATCTCTTTTCAAATGTAGGTGCTTTCCCTCAAAATAATGTTTCTGCCAACTCACCCAAGTCTAAGAATTGCAAAAGGCCAGTATGACTGCAAAGCTTTCAGATCTTTTACTTTGGATCTTAGAATTCAAAAGATCAACTTTGCAATATCCACTTAATATGGTGCACTCTTCAAATTCTTATAGGTAGCCTTGGAAAACGATGATTGACTAACTGAGGAAAATGCAATAATATCAAGTAGTGTATCCATAAATCATATGCAACAAAAAGGTACACAATACAGTAGTTGAAAAGCTACAAAAGGTGCATTTTGTAATCCCTCCTGTACTGAGGCGTTAAAGCATGGCTGCCATGTTGGACATAAAGCGTGGGATGGAAAAGTCAATGGAATATGCCTTGTGTGTGTTGCAAAAGGAGTGCCTCTTTATATATGGTGTTCATGTACTCCAGGTCCTCAACCAAAGCTTTGTTCTCAAATTATGTCTATGAAGTTATAACTATCAAGAAGGATGTTACCAGTTGTTCCTCAATGGAAAGAGAAGATTGGAGGTGAATCAATAAGAGAGCCTAATAGGACTACATGTGCGCTATGTGTGAAGTGGGTAATCCTTTTGTTGGATATTAATGCCCTCACACACCCTTTCAGGTGTCATGCTTCATCATCTGGGCTGCTCCTCGTCGGGCCGGCGGTGCAATGCCCAACGGGCTCCCTAAAAGGGGCACTTTATCGGAGTTCTTTTAATCCAACAGCCGTTTGGTGAAGTGCGGGTGTGGGGGCCTGATTATTGTAGATACGAAAAAGTGATTTAAAACAGGGTCGAGAGTACCAGTGTGGGAATTCAATTTTATTCTAAAGGTCTCCTTCCCTGATTAAAAGGTGTGTGTGGCACTCGGTAGAGAGTAATGTCTCTAATTAGAGTGCTTGAAATTGGTGGTCAACATGTTTCTCGCTCAGAGCTCGTGCGCTCGCGATTCTTCAGGACCTATAAAACTATCTACAAAAAGGGGGGACTATACAGAATATTAGTCTCCTAGTCACAATAAGTAATGTGAAAAAATCATTTGGCTAGAATACCTGTCATGGTCTGGTGCTACCTGTAAAAGAGGGAGGACGGTAGGTTAAACAGATCATTGTTAAGACATATATGACCACAGGTAATAGATAAATGAATAACAAACAAGAAAGGCTTTCAAGGTGATTCATCTCCGTCAAATTTTAAAGGGATCAGTGGTGACTACTGATGCATGAGCGTCAAAAAAACCGCTCATATAAAGTGGTGTACCATCAATGTGAATTACAGTGACTATTCACCTATGTGGAACAAATAAAAAATAAATAAAAGCGGCAGAAAATATCGTTGGACTCACCCTATTCAGTAGGACTGCGGACCACAACAGTACTTGGTGGACTCAGCATGAGCCAAAGGACCTCTAAAAGTAGGTCTAGACCAAAGGGTAGTAACGAACTTAATGGTGTAGAACAGGGGATGGAAAGTCACAAGTCACAGCAGATAGACATGAGAACACATAGAGCAGTAATAATACAGATAGTAAATAATTAATTAACCACGTAGACAGGCTGTGATCCAAACGGTGCAAAATGGATACAAGGTAAAGGCCCTTTTAAACAAAGGCTGTCATCCAGCGAGGCTATTGGAATCTGTATTAGGGACAGTTTCTAAGGTCTAATGTGTGTGAACGCTATCCCACATGCTCGCAATAAGCGTGGTGTTCCTTGCTGGTAGACCAAATAAATAAAGAGCTACGAGTCAGAATTGGAAGTTAAAAGGCTAGCAAAACCGCCGGTGCTTCACAAGTAATGGAGAGCCTGGCGTTAGAAGGAAACCTTTAAGATGGCGCTAGCGGTGGTGTTGCTTAATTATTACGTGGTCTAACAAGTATATGTAGTGGTATCCGGATTAGGAAAAAAACGTATGCTGTACTCACGTCTGCCCCGCTCACGCTGTGTTTCTAGACCTACCCGAGCCACCGAGTCTGAGAGGTAGCGTCCGGGAAGCTGCGTGGAGATTTTGAGCATCCGGTCACGTCACGTGATTATGTCACGTGATCGCAACTAAACCACGGACAAGAAACGAATTAAGCGTGTAAAAACAGGAGTTATCTGTGAGTTCAAAGTGAAGATGCGCCGTTCAATGAATCATCCTCGGAGTCTCATAAAATAAATTAGTTTCACTCCGGTAAAGAAGGAAGGACAACAGTGTCGGCCATCTTGGATTGGGAGATGTGGTTGTAAATAAAGTTAATAAATAAAGTTAATCGTCACTGTCATAAGTGGCAGAAACTCAAAAAAGTTGAAAAAAGAGGTAATAGTAACCTAAATAGGAGGTGGCAAGGGAAAGGGTTGGTACCACGATGCCTATAAAATCATTGAGAGAGGCAAATAATTTCAGCAAGTATTCTTTAGATTTAGGGCAAAGGTGGCAGGATAAATGAAGGAAAAAATTGAAAGGTCTGCTGAGATCTGTCAATCTAGAGCTTGAGTGACCCCCAAGGAATATCGTCATTGAGCCCAATGACATTAGAAGACAGACGGTGTATCCATCTCTGTTCTTTCTTAAAAAGATTGTGTTGAGATAAATGAGGGTTGGCTTCTAGAATAAGCCATTTAACAGAATCTGGTGAGTGTTGCTTCTCTAAGAAGTGGGCACTGATCTTGGTGTTCTGTTTATGGCACCGAAAATTGCTGCGATGTTCTGAGATTCGCAATTTTATCGGTCTGGTCGTCATCCCTATGTAATACAAGTTGCAGGGGCATGTTATGAGGTATATGCAATTGTTGGTATTGCAGTTTGTATGTGACCTCAATTCCCAGGTGAAAGTAGTGTTGAGGGTGACGGTTTTATGTATAGATGTAAACGTGCAGGCAGTACACATACCACACGGAAAGTGTCCTTTTACTGCAGGTAATTGCCATAGTGTGCTCTGTGTAGGTTTGGTTTTGGATCTGGGTCTGGTTTGAATAACCAGATCCTTAATATTTTTGGAGCGTCTGTATGCAAACCTGGGTGGTTCAAGATTCATCGCTCCAGTATTAAGGATGTTCCAATGTTTCTTTAAAACCTTGGTCACTTGATTGGTGTTGGGTGAGAAAGTTGTGACACAGGTAAGGATGTCGGAGATAGTTGTGGTGTTTTCTCTAGGTTCCAAAAGGGCTTCTCTGTTATTATTCCTGGCCCGTTTTTTGGACTGAGTGATACTCTTCAGTGGGTATTGTCTTTCCCTTAGATTACGGGAAAGAATTTCTGCTTCACTTTTGAAAGCATCAATTGTACTGCAGTTCCTCCTCAATCTGAGAAACTGCCCAAAGGGTAAATTCATTTGAGAGCTCTGGGATGATGGCTGGTGAAATGTAGCAGGCTGTTGCGATCAGTGCTTTTCCTGTAGAGAGTCGTGGAGAGAATGCCCTCGGTTAACCTGATGGTTAAATCGAGGAATGCAATATGGGAGGGGGATGCTGTGATTGTGAAGTTAAGGTGGGGATTCAGATGATTGAGCCATGTAAAAAATGCTTCATAGCTCGTAGAATCTCCTGTCCAAAAAATCAAGATGTCATCTATGAATCGTCTCCATAGTAGAATGTTATGACGATATGGATTCGTATCACAGAAAGTATGTATCTCCTCAAACCAGGCCATGTATAAACAGGCCAGACTCGGAGCAAAGGTACTTCCCATGGAAGTACCTTGGGTCTGGTGATATAATTGGCCTTTGAACTCAAAAAAGTTCTCTGTCAGGGCTAAGGTAGCACACTCAATGATGAAGGACACTGGAGTTGGCGATTCCCAAGGTTCACGTCCAAGTACTTCCTCAATCACTTCAAGGGTTGCCCTTTGTGGGATGTTTGTATACAGGGCTTCAACATCTAGAGTGATGAGGAAGTTGATGTTGTGGGTGTCCTGGGTCTGGTTTTTTCCTAATCCTGATACCACTACATATACTTGTTAGACCACATAATAATTAAGCAACACCACCGCTAGCGCCATCTTAAAGGTTTCCTTCTAACGCCAGGCTCTCCATTACTTGTGAAGCACCGGCGGTTTTGCTAGCCTTTTAACTTCCAATTCTGACTCGTAGCTCTTTATTTATTTGGTCTACCAGCAAGGAACACCACGCTTATTGCGAGCATGTGGGATAGCGTTCACACACATTAGACCTTAGAAACTGTCCCTAATACAGATTCCTATAGCCTCGCTGGATGACAGCCTTTGTTTAAAAGGGCCTTTACCTTGTATCCATTTTGCACCGTTTGGATCACAGCCTGTCTACGTGGTTAATTAATTATTTACTATCTGTATTATTACTGCTCCATGTGTTCTCATGTCTATCTGCCGTGACTTGTGACTTTCCCTCCCCTGTTCTACACCATTAAGTTCGTTACTACCCTTTGGTCTAGACCTACTTTTAGAGGTCCTTTGGCTCATGCTGAGTCCACCAAGTACTGTTGTGGTCCGCAGTCCTACTGAATAGGGTGAGTCCAACGATATTTTCTGCCGCTTTTATTTATTTTTTATTTGTTCCACATAGGTGAATAGTCACTGTAGTTCACTTTGATGGTACACCACTTTATACGAGCGTTTTTTTTGACGCTCATGCATCAGTAGTCACCACTGATCCCTTTAAAATTTGACGGAGATGAATCACCTTGAAAGCCTTTCTTGTTTGTTATTCATTTATCTATTACCTGTGGTCATATATGTCTTAACAATGATCTGTTTAACCTACCGTCCTCCCTCTTTTACAGGTAGCACCAGACCATGACAGGTATTCTAGCCAAATGATTTTTTCACATTACTTATTGTGACTAGGAGACTAATATTCTGTATAGTCCCCCCTTTTTGTAGATAGTTTTATAGGTCCTGAAGAATCGCGAGCGCACGAGCTCTGAGCGAGAAACATGTTGACCACCAATTTCAAGCACTCTAATTAGAGACATTACACTCTACCGAGTGCCACACACACCTTTTAATCAGGGAAGGAGACCTTTAGAATAAAATTGAATTCCCACACTGGTACTCTCGACCCTGTTTTAAATCACTTTTTCGTATCTACAATAATCAGGCCCCCACACCCGCACTTCACCAAACGGCTGTTGGATTAAAAGAACTCCGATAAAGTGCCCCTTTTAGGGAGCCCGTTGGGCATTGCACCGCCGGCCCGACGAGGAGCAGCCCAGATGATGAAGCATGACACCTGAAAGGGTGTGTGAGGGCATTAATATCCAACAAAAGGATTACCCACTTCACACATAGCGCACATGTAGCCCTATTAGGCTCTCTTATTGATTCACCTCCAATCTTCTCTTTCCATTGAGGAACAACTGGTAACATCCTTCTTGATAGTCTTACTGTTGGGGCACTTTACCTGTCTGGACCTCCCACTCCCTTGTGTGAGTGCAAAACGCCCCCTTTATCCCTCTTATTTGAAACCTATGAAGTTATAACCACAGAAAAAGGGTTTTAGTAATCTTGTGTATGTGAAAGCATGGCTCAAATGTTATTGTGGTGATAAAGCCACAATACCATGTTTGCTGAAAAATCACATAACCAAAAGGGGCGTGCTGGCTTAGTACACAGAGCTAATCAACTGCTTTGCAACATAAGAAATATGCATGCACTGAGGCACATAACTTGTTCATATAACCGCAAACAACTGCAGGTGCTACAACCTGCAATGGTATACCTTACCTACAACTGGCCCATTCTCTTTTCTGCTTGGTCTGGGTTTTGCAATAGTTTTGTTCATAATCTGTAATATTTCTTTCTTTGCCACTGTGGAAATAAAGTTAATTTTAATAATTCAGCATTCCATGTTGAATTGCACCTTGATTTTACAAGGCAATCATTAGCAGATAACAGGCAGCTGAACGATCATTCTTGGACTACATGGCACTCTAACTGCTGCTCTACATACAGCTCTTTAAACAAACCCTTGAATGCTGGTTTGTTTATTGAGTCACATCAATGGATATGTGACCCCCTCCACTCTAACTGTCCCCCAATGATAAAGATGTTTCTACTTCCTCATTACCCAACCACCACTGTCTACTATCATTACCTAATCTACGACCCATCATAACTCGATTTACACGGTTTGTTTTTTTCTTCCTCTTACCTCTCCCAGTATTATATATGGAACACACTTGATCCTGCACATTCCAAGCCCATGTATTTGCCAACCCATTGTTTAAGTGTTAGGTTACTGTTTAATGTCTATCAAAACATTCTGAAATCGTATGGTATTGGGTAAGAAACTATCAATTAAATAAGTTTAATAAATAAGTGGAACATTGTCTAAGGCTATTTTATATACACTGGTGAATGTCCAAATAGTGAGCGTCACTCAACTGGTGTATTAACTCTGCGTTTTAAGAGCCTAAAGCGTCCATGGTTCAAGAGGAAGGCAAAGTTTCTATATCTCCTTAGAGCTCATTACTTCTGCTAGCACAAGAAGGTCCTCAACCCATCATTATGTACAGGAGCCCCGTTTCTGTAAGAGGCTCTCAACCACCTCTTCATATCCATCTGCTCACTCATTCAGTGCAATATCGCGTCTGCTCTCCAGGGGGCCTTTCTGAACCACATCTTCCAGGAGGGGATCATCATGCACACCCTAACATTTGTGTTCTTCAGTCTGCAGTGTGCTCTTGGTGGGCCTGATGAGCTGGGTCATTCACATCCAATTTTGCCATTTGGAATGCCTCAGTGGCATGCTCTCCATGGATTCACAGGCCCACGGTGGCTCTTAGGTGCAGAAAACCACATCACTATTTAATCTCGGCACTCAGTCCCTGCCGCCTAACAAACAGGGAGTGCAACTCAGGAGCAGGGAAGCTGTACACGGCCCCAAAGCTAGAGCCCTAGAGAGTTCCCGAGAACACTCCCATATTAGAGGCTGCTAGGCTCGACGCCAGCAACTTTGGATTTTAGTATTCTGTGTAGATTCTAGCAAAAAACAAAAGGTCCCTTGGTGGTAAGGGTAGTGATTTAACAATGAAGGGGTAGAAAGGGTCAGAGAAGGCACAGAAAAGCTTGACACTGCGAACCACAGGTATTAGTTCTGTAACAGAAGTCAAAGTGAAGAATTGGATACATGAAGCATAGACAAAAGGATGTGTTGCGGAGTATGAGGGTGGGGATGGACCTTGGGAGGTGCAGAATATGTTCCCGATGGATATAATTTCAGATTAAAATCAGGAAGCAAAGGCGTTGGGTAAGAATTTAGTCTGCATTGGGACAAGCTAAAGAACTGGCTTTGTGGCCAGAGACCTTGATAGAGTGCAACTGCCACTGTGACACACTTGTGCCCGCTGTTTGGAATCGCATTGGCAAAAGTGTCAGTTGGCGTCGAATCCCACTTTGCTTTTTCATGCTTCTGCTTGGACTTACTGGAGGACTTCAAGCATGAAGTTAAACGTTCGCTGGAACAGCCAGCCTCAAGACCTGTACTCATAATACCCATGACTTTGATCGGGTGCGGACCTTAAGAAGGCTGCAACTTCTAATGTTCTGTGACAAATAGCTTTGCATCTCGGTGCCAGATCAACTTAGGCCCTGATCCCAATACCAAAGACACACGTCGTGCAGGTCCATGACCGACATTGGTTTCTGCAGTCAAGGCATGGCTTGAAACCTGTCATTATGGTTGAAGACGTCAACTCTAGCACACTGGTGACATGCTTTTAGGAGTCTAAAGATCAACAAAGTTGGGAGCAGAGCTCCAAATCTGTTAGCACGTAGAGGTGAATATGACTCGTTATTTAGCATACCATTCCTTCGCTGCTTTTTACTACGAAGTTTTTACTTAACAATTACCGGTACTACACAAGTTTTTAGTTCGCATACCTTTACATTGTTAATGTATGCGAACTAAAAACTTGTCTAGTAATAAAAACAGACATTTACCTCATCACTAAACTAACTACAAATACACTACCCTACACATAAACTCTAAAACACTACCCAATCCCCCAAACACTACACTACCATACACTACACACACACTACCCTAAACCACTACCCCCTACAAGACCCTCCCCCTTCACCCAGCTTGCTCCTACAGTCAAACACTACCCTGCAGAACCCCCCAACACTACCCTAACCCCTAAAACACTACCCCCTGCACAACCCTCCCCCGACCCCCAGTCCTGTCCCTACACCGAAACTCTACCCTGCACGACACCCCAACACTACCCTAAACCCTAAAACACTACCCTACCCTAAAACCACAACACTACCCCCAGCACGACACTGCCCCTACCCCAGTCCTGTCCCTACTCCCAAACACTACCCTTCACGACCCCCGACACTACCCTAAACCAAAATACACTACTCTACACTACACAAACACAACTACACTACCCTAAAACCTAAAACACTACTCTCAGCACGACCCTGCCCCTACCCCCAGTCCTGTACCTACTCCCAAACACTACCCTTCACGACCCCCGACACTATCCTAAACCCAAATACACTGCTCTACACTACACTAACACCACAACACTACCCTAAACCCTAAAACACTACCCCCAGCACGACCCTGCCCCTACCCCCAGTCCTGTCCCTACTCCCAAACACTACCCTTCACGACCCCCGACACTACCCTAAACCAAAATACACTACTCTAAACTACACAAACACAACTACACTACCCTAAAACCTAAAACACTACCCTCAGCACGACCCTGCCCCTACCCCCAGTCCTGTCCCTACTCCCAAACACTACCCTTCACGACCCCCGACACTATCCTAAACCCAAATACACTGCTCTACACTAACACCACAACACTACCCTAAACCCTAAAACACTACCCCCAGCGCGGCCCTGCCCCTGCCCCTACCCCCAGTCCTGTCCCTACTCCCAAACACTACCCATGACGACCCCCGACACTACCCTAAACCCAAATACACTACTCTACACTACACAAACACAACTACACTACCCTAAAACCAAAAAAACAACCCCCTGCACAACCGTCCCCCTAGGACAACGCCCCCGGCTTACCTCTCCTGACGTCCTCCTCATAGGTGAGGAAACCTATGCGTGACTCCGGTGCGCCCATGGCCCCCTCACTCCATTACGACTGGTACTGCTCTCCCTATCCCTTTTCAGCCGCTCCATGTCACCTCCCTCTGCCACTTCCTCCTGGGAGGAGTAAGTTGTCTGCATTCATTCTTGCACTACTTAATTGCCTCCAAACTCTTAAACTTCCAATGCGCAGGACAAATACTGATCCTTAACGGACCGAGGATCAACTAACTCCCTTAACGCCTTAAATCAGAGGAATAAGAAACACGCTACAAGTGGCACCAACGAAGAGGTTGATATGTCACAGAGGAATACACATGAGCAAAAGTTAAAGGGCTTGACTTACAGTGAGAAGAAATTCAGGAGAGAGAAAAGTCCAAATTGATCAACACAATTAAAACACAGAAGCAGCAAAGAATTATCCCATGTAATATAGGTTAAATGAATCAGAGTGGAAATGGGGAATTCCTAGTAGCAGACACACTAACGTAAAACAATCCAAGGCAGTTCAAATAAAAGAACAAACCAGGAGTAAGTAGAAGCCCTCGGGAATGTGGGTACGAGGCCTGAGCGTCAGAGTCTCGTCGGGCGAGTGAGTCGATGTAAATCTTAGAGTTGAAGTGCACGGGGTCGCGGTGGTACCTTAGTGGGTTCTGGATTCAGCAGCAGATATCTCCAGCTCTGCTTCCTTCACACCCTGTGACATCACCATGCAGTTGTCATTGCGCACCTTCCTGTGTGCGCTCATCCGGTCAGCCTCGCTTCCTGGGAGGAGTTCTGCTTCATCCGTTTTAGCGCCATTGTTTACCCATAACATCGCATGCGTAGTTACAACGCATGCGATGTAACAACTTGCGTAGTAAAGGCTACGCGTTGTTACTTCCCATGCTTTGTAACGCTTGCGAAGTAATGGTATGCGGAGTAAAGCCTCCGTAGTAAGGAGTAGTTTCTTACCTGTAATTTCAGTTCTGTAGTAGGGGTATCTCTGTGATAGTCATAATCATAGTCCCGCCCATGTGTGTGGACCCTGGAGCACTTCATTAGATAATATCTTCTTAAGTGGTCATTGTTCGCAGTCCTGCATAAACACTTAAGAGATAAAAAGACAATAATGCAGCCTAACTAACTAGGCTGCACTGGCCATTACTTCATCCTGAAGTGAAAAAAGATAGCCAGTTAACTGTTAAATGTAACCATTTTACTGAGTTTCACACACAGAAAAAGTCCCCTTCACAAAACCTCCTTTTTCATGATAGAGATGAAGGGTTGGACAGACAAGCCCCATAGGCTGCCATTATATGTCTGTAAATGGATACCGTGCCTTTAAGAATCCCTCCAGAGACCCCCGGAATCCCATGATGCACAGCCAAAGGCCAGTTACTTTCAGTTCTTTTTGAAGGCTTTAGACAGCAAGGCCTGCTGAATTCTGGGTACCACTGTTTCAGCCACCGGGGCGGAGGGCGTGTTGCTTATGACTATCAGAGAGATACCCCTACTACAGAACTGGAGTTACAGGTAAGAAACTACTCCTTCTGTAGTAGGGGATCTCTGTGTATAGTCATAATCACCTGAATAGAATAGCAAGCCTACCCCTGAAAAAAGAACCACAGCGGTGGAAGAAACAGACAGACCCACTATTGTGCAAATAAATTCCTCAGTGAAGCCTGCCCAACCTAAGCATCTGCCCTGGCATCAGTATCCAGGCAGTAGTGTTTAGTAAAGGTATGGACCGACTTCCAAGTGGCAGCCCTCCAGATTTCTGCAATAGGGACATTACGGAGTAAAGCCGCTGAAGCAGCTTTACCTCTGGTAGAGTGAGCCCTAGGCTTACTAACTAGAGTCTTGTTGGCTTTCTGATAACACAACTGAATACAGGACACAATTCACCTGGAGATGGATTGCTTGGAGGTAGCAAGACCAGTCCTGACAGCGCCATAGTTCACAAACAACTGATCTGATCTACGGATCTCTTTAGTCTTATCTAAGTAGAACTTCAACACCATTCTAACATAGAGCGAGTGAAGGGATCTCTCAGCAGGTGAGGAAGGATGCTGAAAGAATGTAGGCAATGAAATTGTTTGATTTACATGAAATTCTGACACCACCTTTGGAAGACATTTAGGGTGAGTCCTCATAACTACCTTAGAAGAATGAAACACTGTGTAAGGCTCTTGACAACAGAGTGCCTGAATCTCACTCACCCTGCGAGCCGAAGTTATGGCTACAAGGAAAGCTGCCTTCCAGGACAGATACTGGAGAGAGGCCTTATGAATGGGTTCAACAGGCCCTACATCAGACGAGAAAACACTACATTAAGCTCTCACGGGGGTGAAGGACGCCTTATGGGAGGAAACACCTTCAAACCCTCCAAAAAATCTCTGATGACTGGGATTTTGAAAAAGGAAGTTTGCGGAGGGCATTTCCTATAGGCAGTTAAGGCTGCCAGGTGAACTTTAATAAAAGGAAATTGGAGGCCAGATCGAGCCAAATGTAGCAAGTAAGGAAGGATGACATCTTCCTGACAGGAAGTAGGATCTGCGTTCTTAGACCCACACCAGATGCAGAATCTCTTCCATTTATATGCATAGGAAGTCCGTGTAGATGGTCGTTTAGCCTCCTTCAAGATCTCCATACAGTCCTGAGGGAGATTCAAGTGCCCATACTGTACTAACTCAGGAGCCAAGCCGCCAAATTCAATGACGAGAGATTGGGATGCACCATCTGTCCTCCGAACTTTGTGAGAAGGTCCGGCCAGCACGGAAGGCGGAGATGCGGCAGAAGAGACCGGTGGAGTAGGTCTGTGAACCACCACTGACGGGGCCACTCCGGAGTGATGAGGATCATTTTGGCTCTCGATTGAGAGAGCTTGATCAGCACTGTAGGGATCAGGGGAATCGGAGGAAAAGCATATAGAAAGCTGTTCGACCAATTGATCCATAGTGCATTCCCCAGCGTCCCTGGTTGGTAAAACCTGGAGGCGAAGTTGCGGCATTTGCTGTTTTCTGCGGTGGCAAACAGATCGACCTCTGGAGTACCCCATCTTCTGAAGATGTCTCGCACCACCTCGTCGTTTAAGTCCCAATTGTGATTTTCTTGAATGAGTCAGCTGAGAGCGTCTGCCTGAGCATTCTGCACACCCGGAAGGTGAGTTGCTGTTATGGTCAGGTCCCTGGCCAGCAGCCAATTCCAGATTGTCTGTGCTTCCCATGAAAACGGGTGAGATCTTAAGCCCCCCTGCTTGTTGAGATAGTACATAGTTGTTGTGTTGTCCGACTGGACAAGCAGGGAACTGGTTCGAAAAGGAAGGCTGGAAGGCTTTCAGCGCCAAATGAACCGCTCGGAGTTCCAGGAAGTTGATCTGGTACGTGGCCTCTTCTGGGACCACGTGCCCTGTATCTGAAGGTGGGCCGAATGCGCACCCCAGCCTTGGAGAGAAGTATCTGTCACAATGGTCTGTGTCGGTATCTCCTTGTGGAACGGAATCCCTCGGAGGAGATTGTGAGGCGAACACCACCACTTGATGGACTGGAGGGCTTGCTGCGACAGCTGAATCCTGTCCTCCCAATCCCCCGTCTCTGGTCCCACTGATCCTCCAGACATTCTTAAAGAGGCCGCATGTGGAGGTGTGCATTTGGAGTGGGGAAGATACAAGACGCCATGGAACCCAGGAGAGGCCACCTTCCTCACCGTCGGGGAGGGTATGGTGAAATGAAATGAAATGAAACGTAGATTTATAAAGCGCGAATTGCTGCCCTGAGGCGTCCAAGCGCTACCTGAAGAGTATGGTTGTCAGAGACGGTCATGAGAACCTGAGCCTTCCGAAGGATTGATAAGCGTCTCTCCTCCGAAGGACACACGCTTGCCTTGCGAGTATCGATGGTGGCTCCCAGATACTGCAGGAACTGTACAGGAGTCGAGACAGACTTCGTGATGTTGACGTGAAGGCCCAAACGCCGAAGTAGAGCAGAAATTTGATTAAAATGTTGTTGCGCTTCTTGAAACATCGCTGCCTTGATCAACCAGTCGTCCAGATATGGGTTGACTAACACCCTGTCTCTCCTTTAGTGCGCTGCTACTACAGCCATGCATTTGGAAAACGTCCTGGGCGCTGACTTCAGGCCGAAGGGAAGTACTGCATACTATTAATGATTGTTTCCAACAGTGAATCGCAGGAAATTGCGATGTTTCTTCGCTATGGGCACGGGAAAGTATGCGTCTTGCAGATCTATTGCGCATAACCAATCTCCCTGATGGAGCTGAGGGTAGATTTGATGTAAGGATAACATGCAGAACTTCTCCCTGTGAATCCACTTGTTTGCCTGTCGCAAGTCAAGGATGGGCCTGAACTAGTTCTTGTCTTTCTTTCGGACAAGAAAGAATCTTGAATACAGTTCTGTTCCCTTTTGTGCAAGAGGAACTGGCTCTATCGCCCTTTTCTCCAACAAGATGTTTGCCTCCACCTGTAACTCGCGTAGCATGTAGCGGGAGTGAGTCGGAGGGATGGACGGAGGAGGGCTGATGAAACATAGAGAGTATCCATTGTGAACAATATTCAGCACCCAATTGTCCTGAGTTATGTTCTGCCACTCTGCCAGGAAATTGTGAATGCTTTTCCCCACCTGAGTGGGTAATAGAAGAGGGGGAAGTAACCCTTCAGGGCTTAGGACCAGCAGGGGCCTTGTTCCCTGTAGACTGCTGGTTGGACCGTCCTCGTGACTGTTGTTTTTGAAACGGTTGTTGCTGAAACTGTTGCGGTTGTTGTTGACCATACAGACGGCCTTGCCCATGCTGGAACCTCTGGGAGGAGTAACGCCGTTGGAACGGGTGGAAGGTCTTACGCTGCTCTTTGGGTTTCTCCAATCTGACAGCCTTCAAGTTTTCCCTCTCTGATTTCATCTGTGCCATCTCTTCATCTGCATGTGAACCGAAGAGAGTCGAGCTAGAGAATGGTAAGTTCGCAATGCGCTGCTGAGCCTCCGGTTTTAAAGAGGTAAGGTGAAGCCAGGAATGCCTTCGAAGAGCCACGCCGTGACAATACTCGTGGGCCGACAAGAGTGACGTGTCCGCCGCCGCACTAATTACCTGGTTAGAGACCCTCAGTCCCTCGTTCAGTATTTCCTGAAAGTCCTCCCGCTTGTCCCTGGGTAGGAGATCTACCAATTGGTGGAGCGATTCCCACAGGGAGCGGTCGTACCTTCCCGGAAAGGCAGTCGAGCAGCCGCCTTCATTGATGTGGCTGCCGGGCTGCAGACTTTCCTCCCCACCGAATCCAGCTTATGGCTTTCCTTGTCCGGTGGTACAGAAGATGCAGGAGTCGTAGCATGCTGCTTTTTTGCTGCCACCACAATGACAGAGTCCGGGGTGGGGTCCATCCGGAGGAAGACAGGATCCGACTCGGTGCTTTGTACTTCATCTGGAGCCGGGAAGGCTCAGATTTTACCGAAGAAGGCGTCAGGAACAGTTCCATAGCTGGTTTCAGCAAGCCAGGTACCAGTGAAAGTCAGGGGCGAGATGACTGCCTCTGCTGGAGTGTTTCAAATATTACAGAAGTTGAAGGTACTGGAGCCGACAACGGGATATTGAGTTTAGTAGCCCCACTGACCAACACCTCCTGAAAGGTGGTGACATCATCAAAAGGTGACACTCTATGAGGAGGAGAGTCAGTTAGCGTTGGAGAGTACTGGCCTGTACTCGTAGAAGATGTGTCCCTATTATACCAGGAGCGTGATCTCCCATGACTGTGGCACTGACGAGAGGGCGTGGAAGAACAGTGACGTTCACAAGAACGATGTCTCGGACGAGGTCTTGATCTTCATCTGCTGGGCTCCGTGCGAGGCACTGGCAAAGGTGCTGTCGGCTCAGGTACAGGCAGAGACGGAGGTAACACTGGAGGAGGAGGAGGCAGAGGAGGAGGAGCAGGAGGAGGAGGAGTAGGCAGAGGAGGCAGAGAAGGGGATGGTGGAGGCGGTGTTGTATGCTGAGGTTTCCTCAAAGGAGAATAAGTACGTGAGTACTCAGAGTTTGAAGAAGCAGCCACCCTTCTTTTTTGTGCCCTAGACTTCCTCCTCAACCTCGATGGACTGCTGGGCGGCGAGCGTCGGCGTAGTCTCGAACTCACTGTCGACGATGACAGGCTCACAGTTGAGCGTGTTCGGGAGTGATACCTCGACGTGGAGCTTCATTGATGACTTCACGACGTCGAACCTCAAGTGGACTTCCTTCTCCTCAACCCTGAGCGTCTCCTCGACGCTGATCTCCTTTTCGACGGCGATCTCCTTGTCGACGTTGACGGTGATTGGCGGTGTCGCCTCGACGGCGAGTGCAGATGCCTTGAACTCAATCGACGGTGATGATGCCTCGACGTCGATCGATACCTCGATGGCGACCTCAGCCGAGATCTCGCCGTCCTTCCCCTCGACGCGGATCATTGACGTTGCCTCGATCCAGAGCCCTGGGTCGACGGGGAGCAGATCGTCGTCATACCTGCTCTCGACGTCGTCGTAGCAGTTTTCGACGTTGAAGGGGACCGGCACCGTTTTTCAGCCTGTTTTCGACTGGGGAACCCCCCAGAGGCCGGCACATGGGACGTGGTAGAGGACTTACCCTCTCCTTGCCCAGAGGTCCCTGCAGAAGTTGCCTGTCATCTCTGCTCCATTCCCTGAAGTCGAATTTTCTCCCTGTCACAAAGGGTGCCCCTGGAAAAGGTCTTGCAAATGGCGCAGGTATCAGGGATATGAGAGGCAGGCAGACACAGAATACACACTCTGTGTGAATCAGACTTTGCCTTTTTCCTCCCACAGTCAGGGCACTTGTCAAATAAGGATGGCATTGTGACAAGCAAACTGTGGAATTTCTGCCCAAAAAGTACAGCAGAAGAGAGAGAAAGGTCAAAGACTGAGAGTGAAGTAAAAAAAATCCTCATTTTAAAGCTAGAAATATTGAAAAAATACCATAAAGGTAGAGCTCAATGCTCCAGGGTCCTGCTAGCAGGAGCCAGAAAAAAGAACTGAAAGTAACTGGCTTTTCGCTGTGCATCATGGGATACCGGGGGTCTCTGGAGGGATTCTTAAAGGCACGGTATCCATTTACAGACATATAATAACAGCCTATGGGGCTTGTCTGTCCAACCCTTCATCTCTATCATGAAAAAGAAGGTTTTGTGAAGGGGAGTTTTTCTATGTGTGAAACTCAGTAAAATGGTTACATTTAACAGGCTATCTTTTTTCACTTCAGGATGAAGTAATGGCCAGTGTAGCCTAGCTAGTTAGGCTGCATTATTGTCTTTTTATCTCTTAAGTCTCTATGCAGGACTGCAGAAGATGACAACTTAAGAAGATATTATCTAATGAAGTGCTCCGGGGTCCACGCACATGGGCGGGACTATTCAGATGATTAGGACTATCACACAGATTCCCCTACTACAGAATGGGTAATTACCCGTAGAGGTGGCACTTGTATGTGGCTCTGCTCCATCACTTTCAGAGCACTATGGAGACAACGCAGAGTCGCAGGGCATAACCTGGTGGCACACAGGAGCACTGCTGTGGATAGAGTTTTTCAGATCCAGTCTGGCACCAATGGAGTATTCTAAGTAAACATAAGAATGGGACCTCTGATTAAAGTATGTGTTACACTTTGCTGAGATTAATCTGTAGTCCTATAAGGATTAATACAAAAGGAAACTGAAAATGATACCAAATAAAAAAATTAAAAAAGCACCACTTTATTAGAGCCCCTCTTACAGGAAACAAATGAAGCCACAGTGTAGTTTGGTCAACTATACTAAAGTACAGCAGATCAGTCACTGTGTACATGTTAGAGCAGGGGTCTCCAACGAGTAGCTCAGGAGCTACTGGTAGCTCGCCAGTACCTTCAAAGTAGCTCTCAGAGGTGAAGTCAAGCCCAGTATAAAATTCAGAGAGTAGGTGCCTATTAAAGAAGGCAGCACTGCTCATCTCAAGACCCTTAGAGTGACAGCCACCAAAACCTATGGCAGTAACTCATACTAACACTCAAACACACACTGTATCGGCGTATAGAACCTGCCACTTGATACTCTGTATCCAATCTCAATATAACTAAGCCACAAGGAGATTGACTATGTTCTAGTCCCTGCTTTATCAATCACAACATGTGTGTAAACAGTGGACCATGAAAGAAGTAGGCAGGAGTAGCATGCGCAATAATCAGTGCTGACCCACCAAAGTGTGGGACTGCAGGAGTCAGAGTGAAAATGTGACAGTTGGGTGCATGATCAGCTCAAGACCCGGAGAAGAACAGGGCATAATCCAGACCAGAGAAAATCAAGAGACTCATCAGCATTTATGTGCGTTCATAATAAACACTATTGTTTCCTGAAAGCTACGCCTGGTGTCAAGCCCCAGCAAATGTGTATGCTAGCCCCCATTATAAGGGTGTTATCTCTGATATAATTGTGTCCGTTCCTGGCATAATAGTGCCAATGGCATAATAATGGTCATCCTTTACTATTTTGGGTATTTTTGGTCAAGTCGTGGTATACTGGCAGCCATCATTTACATACTAGGAGCATGACTGGCCTATATTTACCTATTCCTGGAATATTAATGGTCATAACTGATATATGGTTTCTGACTTTTCTTTGGGAAAATTGAGTTTGTTTGCCCAAAGTTGAAAGTGGTATTTGATAGAAAAACGGGCATTTTCAGAAACTAAACTGATGAATGAAAATTCAAGTTAAGCTGGGGAGACCTACTGTTGTACTTATGTCCTTTGTGCCGCAGTGCATGTCAAGATTTGAATGTTACTTCATAAGTCAGGTGGATGCCTTTTATATTGATGAACGTTTTCTTAGCATTTCTGATGGTAACCGCACCTGGAATACTTGGGTGATAACTACTGATAATCCTGCTTAGGGTGGTCATAGTGCAGTCACTGTTTTACAGTTATAAAATTGGCTAGTAGCTCAGGAAGACTCTTTGAGCAGAAGTAGCTCTCACTACAGAAAAGGTTGGAGACCCCTGTGTTAGAGCAAATAACTTACTACCTGAAAAGAATGCAAATTATGTGCTAGTACGTGCAGGGAAAATGTTAACCAATTTTCACTATTTGCACAGGATGTGAAGCCCCAGCACTAGAAGAAATCCACGATTTGGCTTCATAAAATTGTCTCCTACTAAAATGAAGAAATGTCATTTTGTACCGTATAACTTTATTTAGAGCTTTATCGAGGGGTATTATTCTACACATCAAGATGTGCTATGCCCTTGCATGCAAAAAACCATTGGAGACACGTGGGCCCATTTCACCATGGCCACATCTTCAACCTCAGTACTAGCAAGCAGAGTTCATGTGGCCCAAATCTGTAAAGCAGCAACATGACTGTCACTTTATACTTTTTCTAAACACTACTACTTAGATTCAGAATTGTGACAGTACGCCATTTTGCTCATTCTGTCCTCCAGGACTTCTTTGTGTGGCCGTGCCTTCAAGCACCACCTCCAAGTGAAGTACTGCTTGGTAATTTATTAAATAGGTGAGGAGCAGATGGGCATACATATTTCTGCACACTTCAAGAATGCCTTAATCACCACAGCAAATGTATAGGTAACAAGCATTTGCAATGCAATAGGTCTCGCATTTATGCGAGTTTAAGCTATTGGCATTGTAAATGACGATGCCTTGTATTTATGTTTTAAAAATGAAAACAAAAATAAAAGGCATTGTTATTTGCAATGCCAATAGCTCAAACTTGCGTAAATGCGAGACCTATTGCATTGCAAATGCTTGTTAGATTAGTGAGTAGAAACGCTCACTTTCGGCCCGCACGGCAAATTAATTAAATAAACAAGCGCAGCCGCTAAAGTGAAAGCGGACCACGCTGCACATAAAAATAAATAGTGCTTACCCATTTATGAAGAAGACCGTGTAACTATTACAACACAACAAAATATCCGCTGGTCTGACAAGCCTACTAAAGCTCTAGAGACATGTAGCACAAGCAGAGACCTGTAATTAGGGGAAATCCTTTAAAAAGGACGGAATCCCATCACCCACCGGAGTGGCATGCTTCATCATCTGGGATCTACTCTTGGTTGCAAAACCTAGCACAGCCAAGAGCTACAACCCCCTCACTGTGAGGGAGGATCTCAGGGATGTTTTTATGATGTTATTCAGTAGTAGGATTTCCTAAAATGAGTCAGATGTGAAGAGTTCTCATTTTTAAGAGTGATGGGCGCAGTGCACTAATGTGGAAAGTGATATGCAATCTAAAATTGGCTAACAGGAGAGGAAAAAACTTGTATTCATTATCTCCTGATGTCAAGATTTAAAAACAGTGCAGATGCAGTTATGAAATATTGACTGCATTTGTCCGGAAATAATGTCTATATATTTCGGCCATTGTGATCACTGTGGGATCGTGGCCTTCCTCAGGACCTAGATGTATTATGCTACTGCATATTTATGAATCAGTGAAGTGTTTATCAAAACTTGTTGGTTGGTACATATACAACCTACAAAACTTGCTGTCTCGGGTCACCTACAAAACTTGCTGTCTCGGGTCTCAGTTGATTACAATGTGTTAATAACACCCGTGAGTTACGAGAAAACAGTCTCACCTCACCCGGAGACAGCTCAGGACGTGAGGCCCCGCTCTGTCCGTCGGTACCCTGGGCCATTCAAGGGCTGTATACGGAAACCGTGTAACGCCACAAGTAAAAGACCCAGTCCTCATGGGAGATTTTAAATGGTGACAGGGTGGTAACAAGAAGGTACTAAGAGGCCTAATTATCAATCGGAAGCCAGCATTTACCAAGGACAATGACAGTAGCCAATCAAAAATATGGGCAGAGAGAAGGCGAGGCTTTCACAGCATACTCGACTACTGCATGCCTCGCAGAGCGAGCAGCGCAAGAGCACTGCTGCTAGGCTCAACCTAAAAATGAAGGTACACAACAGTATTTTTTTTATATTTGAGTGTGAGAAAACTTTATGAAGCAAAATCGTGGATGTTTTTCTAGTACTTTCGCTACATGTCCTGTGAAAACACACATACAAATGTGATGTTTGTGTAAAACTGATTGTACATACTTTCCCTGCACAAACTAACAGTTAAACGGCATTCTTGTGAGGAATAAGTTATTGGAGTCAACATCTACACATATGACAGATGAGATGCATTGGTGGTACAGTAAAACAAACAAAATTGTGGCTTCATTTGTTTGTTCAGAGAAGGGCTGTAAAGAAGGGATGCTGTTTTTTAAAAACTTTTTCCATTTTCCTTTTGGGATTAACCTGGTAGGAGTATGAATCTATCTCAATACAGTACTACAGATGTTGAAATAGAGGTTTTAGTTTGTAGTAATGCTGGTAAAATAACCAGAAAATGTAATGCAATGGTTTTCCTGAACATCATAGCTAGGATTTGAATAGGTCCTGCTCCGAGTTGGAAATGTGAGGTCGGAAGGAAGTACAAAGAGAAAGTGTGTACAATAAGAGCGCAGAATTGCAACACAGATCCTAACCTTGGACTGAAATGGGAATGTTTGAAATATTTATGAAATTGGACTGGTTAGCTGGAAGCTGTGGACTGCACATCAAGTGGCATCAGAAGAGATCGGTGTGGGTGGCTTGAATTTATGTACAAAGTGGTATACAGACAGGAACTAAAGGCTGACTACACATTTCTGACATGGTCGTGGTCGTAGAAATTCAACACATTTTCTGGATAATCAGAAGATTAATCCTCTAGCATAAAAGGAATATGGTGTGATCCTGTTTGAGACATAGGGTATCACATTTGCTTTCCCAAAAAACAAGCTTTGGCAAAGTCAATAGGTCAATAGAGCTATTGCTTTGCCAATTTTTTCAGCAATATTATTCATCAGCGTGGCTGCTGTTTAGCATGGCTAAATGTTAGTGCCATAGAATCGAATGGCGAAGAATAGAGTGTCATAGAATGGAGTGGCACAGAGTGTTGTGTATTAGAATGGCATAGAGTGGAGTCACGTGGCATAGAGTGGAGTGTCGTAGAGTGGGCTGGTGTAGAATGCATTGGTGTAGAGTGTTGCAGAGTACAGGGGCGTAGAGTTCAGTGGCATAGAATTCAGTGGCATACAATGCAGTGTTGTAGAATACAGTGGCGTACATGAGAGTGGTAAATAGAGTGCAGTGACGTAGAGTGCAGTGGTGCAGAGTGGCATAGAGTGCAGTAGGTAGAGTGATGCAGAGTAGAGTGTGAGTGCAGTGGTGCAGACTACAGTATAGTGGCATAGAGTGCAGTGGTGTATATTAGAATGGTGCATACTAGAGTTCAGTGACGTCCAGTGCAGTGGTGCAGAGTAGACTGGCACAGAGTGCAGCTGCGTAGAGTGCAGTGGAATAGAATACAGTGGCATAGAATACAGTGGTGTGGAGGGCAGTGGTGCAGGTACAGTGGTGTAGAGTGGGAAAGTGTACAGTGGTGTAGAGTGGTGCAGACTAGAGGATAGTGGCATAGAGAGAAGTGGCGTAGAGTGGTGCAGAGTAGAGTGGCATAGTGTGCATTGGCATACAGGGGTGCAGAGTATAGTGACAGAGTGTAGTGATGCAGAGTGCAATGGCATAGGTTGGCATGCTGCAGAGTAGCGGAGAGTTCGGTGGCGGAGAGTGTAGTGTTGAGTGTCGTAGAGTGCAGTGGCTTAGAGTGGCGTAGAGAGCTGTAGCACAGACTACACTGATGAAGAGTAGAGTGCAGTGACAGAGTGCATTGTGGTGCAGAGTGAAGTGGTGCAGAGTGGCGTAAGTTGCAAGGTGTTAGGGAAGATTGTTTCAAAATAAAGTGCAGTGGCATAGAGGAGTGGTGCAGGGTAGTGAGGTGGCGTAGAGAGGAGGGGTGCATGGTCGAGTGCAGTAGAGTAGAGTGGCACAGAGTAAGGGCGTAAAGTGGTGCAGCGTGCAGTTGTGCAGAGCAGATTAGAGTGCCATAAAGTGGATTGGCGTAGAGTGCAGGGGCATAGAGTGGGGTGGTAAAGAGAAGAGTGCTTTGGCTTAGAGTGTATTGGCATAGAGTGCAGTGGCGTAGAGTGAAGTGGCCGAGACTGGAGTAGTGTACAGTGCAGTGGCAAAGAGTGTAGCGGTCAAAGAGTGCAGTGGCAAAGAGCAGAGTGGCATAGAGTGCATTGGCATAGAGTGGTGCAAAATAGAGTAGAGAGGTGTAGAATTAAATGGCATGGAATGGAGTCGTGCAGAATAGTGTGCAGTGGGGCACGGTGCAGTGGGGCAGAGAGCAGTGGGGCAGGGTAGAGTGGGGCAGGGTAGAGTGGGGCAGGGTAGAGTGGGGCAGGGTAGAGTGGGGCAGGGTAGAGTGGGGCAGGGTAGAGTGGGACAGGGTACAGTGGGACAGGGTACAGTGGGACAGGGTAGAGTGGCATCGAGTCAGTAGCCTAGAATACAGTGTCATGGTATAAGGTGGAGTGGTGCAGAGTAGAGTGGAATGGCATAGAGTGGAATATACATTGTGTGGTTGCACACTTCCATTACAGACAACACATATTCTATTGAAATAACCATTCCGTTTTCACACAGAATGTCACTGATAAAAGTATACAGCGGACAAACGATAATGTGTGGAAATGTCATCACCTTGTGTATTGATTTGTTTTGATCGTTTAAAAATATTTGTTTCCACCACAATTCATAATTACCCAAAAATGTTTCATTGGGGCTTTTCTAATTCTAAAGTATCTGCACACTTCATTTAAAGACATTTACATTTTATTGTGTGCTAGAAAAACAACAACATTGTATAGCCTCCATCACGCACTTCACGAAGCCAGCATGATTGTCACATAAATCTTCAAAAACCATCCCAGAGCACTCAATAGGTAAATTTAGTAGTCCATAATATTTAGTAGTCCATAATATATTTAAAAAGTGTCCAACAGATTCTTGATCCAAGGTCAATGTCTTTATTCAATCCTTCCAATCCACAGTGTAGAACCAGGACAAATAGATATAGAATGGTTAAATAATTTGTGTTTCTTCTTGGGATTTCAGCCCTGAAGAAGTCATAAGTGCATTATATTGCATGACGAAATACGTGTTGGCTGTTTTTTCGCTGTGTATTTGAACATCTAGCTGTGCCTAGAAAAGTTTGCTCTGGTTCTACACTGTGGATTGAAAGGACTGAAGAAAGACATTGACCTTGGATCAAGAATCTGTTGGACACTTTTTTAATATATTACGGACTACTAAATTTACCTATTGAGTGCTCAGGGATGGTTTTTGAATGTTTTCAGAGTCCCTTCAGAGGAAGGACACTACAAGATTGAATTGGTAACCAATCGTTTCCCTTCAGAGCACCACCTAGATTTTTCATTGAATGTATACTTAACCCTTGACAAGAGTAGAGCGCCCACACAGTAGTACCTGGTTACCAATATTAACTTGTGTCAAATAAATAATCTCACTTTGAAGTCAGAGTAAGAAAAGTAAACAACAAGCTCCCTGGAAGAAACAGCCTGACATTTGACCTCTGTCTTTGAATGCACAGCAAATGTTACAAGATAAGAACAAGATTTAAAGGCCTGCTTACAAAAATTGAGCACAGGTGGAGGAATACAGTATAAAGGGCTTGGGCAAGGGAAGGGGCGAACTCGAGCTGGAGTTGCTAAAGCAAATAGAGCCAGCAAATAAAAAACAAGCAAATGTGACTAACACATCACAAAGCAAATGGTAAACAATGGGTGGAATGCATTCCCAGGGAAGCTTTTAGAATGTCCCCAGGATGTCGTTAGCAATCCAGACAGCTGTGTTGTCTGGTAGGCTTTGACCTAAAAAAACCCTGAGACACAGGATATCCAGTGGCTTTCCCGGAAAAATGCCTTTCATCAGATCATGCCTAATTGAGTGTCTTAGTTATCATAAGACGGGGTTCGCATGGGGATGTTGAATGGCAAGGGGCAATGTTTTTGAATATTCGCACCTCAAACTTGATAATGCTATTTGTTTCCCAGATATATCGATCCTATGGTGGTGAGCAAGATTATATAGTTTGTTCAAGGGGCAATTCAGTTGTGTGGCTGATCCTAAATTGGCCAGAATTTCTCTCTCAAAGAGACATTGAAGTTGTGTGCTTACACCTCCGAATGTAGTTTAACCCCTTCCATGCTGCGCAGATTCCGCCGCTGTGCTGACGGAATCTTGCGCGGGCGTGGTCATGACGGAACGGTTCCGTCATGAGCACAGCTCAACCGTGGCTCATGACGGAACCGTTCCGTCATGAGCACCGAAGGGGTTAAGAAGATTATTGCTTATTTTGATATTTATATTTCACAGATCAGCTTTAATATCTAGAAGACAGAGCATGCTTGGCTTGTGAAGGTCTGCTCTCAACAACTCCCTTGTACAAGGTCAGCGTTCCTATACTGATATTTTGCTTACTGGATGCACAACTTTCCAATATTGTCCATGGGCAAAGTACTAGATATCATAATCTTTAATTGAGAATGCATTTGCCCTCTTACCCCAAAACAGGAGAGCCATTTGGGTCAGTGGCAAAGATTTCAAACTATTGGTTAACATGATAACCCTAAGAAGATCTCACATTTGGAGGAGGTTGCAATGGGTGATGTGATTAGAAGAGTTACTGCTAGCTACTGAACATGGAATCTTATAAAACAGCAGTTGCTGATTCAACTGAAAGTCTACCGTAGCATAGGCAGAGACAGAATAGGAGTCCCCTTGTGTTCTACTATTCAATCCTTATTTGTTGTACGGGCTATTATTTAATAGGTACTGCCAGCGCTTACCTGTGGCTTGTTGGATGGCTTCCATCACAATTTTTAGGGGAAGACCTGGGATCTTGATGTCTGCCTGTAATTAAACAGATACAAGATTCCATAAATACAGCACAAGTGCAGCAACCTACAGAGAGCGCTTCTGTGCTTGCCAGCCAGGTTCAAAGTCCAGAATACCTCTACGTGCATTCAGACAATTGACATGGAAAGTAGAACATTAAAAATCCAGTACCTGTAATGCAGTTATTCCTTTACTAGTCCCTGCCATTTTGAAGTCCATGTCACCATTGTAATCTTCGATTCCCTGTTGGATGATAACAAAAAGAAAGATGAAAAGCTTTGGATATTATGTCTTGTTTTGATCAGTGCAGCTTTTTACCCCTTATTTCTGTGGCAGTCCAGTATCGGGTCTGTCTTTTAGCCAGGAACTTTCCCTCTGGACTTGGCAGATGCTAAAACACCCACAATTTCCCTCTATAATTTTGCACCTGCGGACAGGTAGTTGTCCAATTTTTGGGACATCCCCATCCCTCATATGTTTGTTTTTCCGCCACAATGCACCAATCCATATAATTCTTCCAGCTCTCTAAGCCCAGAAGCTGGTTTGCACCTTATTTTTGAGCTATGTTTCTCTAGACCTGCATTAAGCCCAGTGTGAGGACAGTACTCATGTGTGGGGACTGAATGGAGTTTGACAATTAAGGCAGGATGATTGTTCTTGTTTGATTTTACTTACATCCAAGTGGATGCATGGATCTCGTGCATGCAGCTAACTGGTCTTGATGACATGCCTGTATTCAACGTCCTGTGCCACCACCAATATCCCGAATTTACACTTGGATGCATTATATTTCATACAGCAGTTCACTAATTACTCCTCTATGGCATGTTTTTGCAACATGTAAATGAGGATGTTTAGCATTTGCGCCAGTCTGTGCAGTGCCATACTCTTTTTTCTGTGAACTAAATTTACTGGTAGCCTTTGCCACTCTTTCTTTCCTTGCCAGACACCTCAAACCTGTAAGGGAAACGTGACTTGCCTGTAACAACAAATCTTCAGAATGCAATCCTTTTTAGTGAATATGCTTTTATAATACATATCAGTAGATGAGAAGAATTACATTTAATTATTTTTCTTTTCTCATACTAGAGAATCCCTGACAACTGACATAAGGAAACACTCATTGCAACACTCAAAAGCAAACTAGGTATCACTCACTTAAGGGCATCACATCGTACAAGAGTGCTTCAGTGAAATGCACTCATGTATTTCTCTTAGTTACAGTATAATATATTGACATCTCCACCTATGAAATTTATAAGAGGGTCATCCATTCCCAAATAATTCTTGGACCGGCACCAATGCTGGAGAACCAATTTTCATTAAAATAACGCTTCCTTCACCAGCATGGGATTTTCCCATTTAATATGCTTTTAGAGGAAACTATACAACAGCTCTAAAAAGCAGCATGGGGGTTAAGACCTCCCTCACACAACACTCAGATAAGCCTTGGACAGCAGAGTTAATCTTACATGGTCAGGCCGGACATTCTTCAATAAAACACATAGGTTAGATTAGGTCCACAGAAGTAGAATATTTCTAAGAGGTGCTATTCCTGCAACTGTCTATGGTAATGTTTGCCCTACTTATCCTCTATGATAGTTCCATGAAAATGGTGGAGCACTGATGGAACCTTTAAGGAAAACACCAGTGAGAGATGCTTCTAATAAACTGTTATTATTACCAAAAGCACCTATGGGAAACATGCTTATAAACAAAAACTAGCTATGTATAAAAGGCATGTGGCGATTGCTTCTTCTGAACACAAAAGGGCACTGAGACCCTCTTTTACACATCCAATAGCAATCTCTTCCATGCTCAGTTCTACATCCTTGTGATCTCATGGTACCAAGAGAATGATGGCAAAATTGTTGTCACATCCTAAGAATGAGAATTACTGAAGTGGCGTACTCCAGGACACACTCACCAGGATATCTGTCAGCAAACGATAATCTACAATGTCTCCATATTTTTCAGGATTGAACTTGGTAACTAGTCCCACAGCAACGCCTGCCACTGGTGCTGAAATTGGCACACCTATTTAAAAATGCATTAAAACTGTTAAAGCAATACACCTTAATGAAATGTCAAATACAAATACAAACTTTTCCTGTACAGGTAATCATTCCAGTGGTTTTCACTGGTAAATCGTTAATTGGAATAATGCATCCTGTGGAGAAATCTGTTCATAAAAACCAGGTAATAAATGTAAATTTTGTTGTATCCAATCTGCTTCTTGTTCTTCAGAGCTTGATAAAATAAACACCACTGAGTTGAATAACAAAAACAACACATTTAAGTACCAGGTGACAAATTATTTTACAACAGACAACTGAAAAATAATTGTATGCACTAAATAAACTATTCTAAGTGTTAATCTGTGGACCATCAATTGCTTCAAAATTTATGTCTGGAAATTTAACTTGGTGTGATTAATTTCAGATCTGTATGTTTTTAACTATTTCTGAATTAATAATAGAATAATCACATAGTTTAATTCCAGTTTCAATTCTCGTTTTTTTTAGTTGTAGATTGTAGGACATCTCCTGAGCTGTGCACTTGTAAATATTTTTTTGGGGAACGACTACATTTTTAGCTGCCTGTTGCAGACTACTGTTTCCAATACAGAACACATGCCAGAGTAGGCTTTCGGCCTGCTCATGGTTGGATGGCTTTGTTTTCTATCTTTGTCTCTGCTCTTGATTCAATGGATTTCTTGTGTATGTTCTGCCCAGGAGCATGTCAGTCTCTAAATGTTCTCATTGAATGAGTTGTATACTTCCACTGCTAATTTGAGGGAACTTTTTACATCTGAGTTGAGACCCCAGCTGTCAAACATACCTACTGCTTACCATACACAGAGTGGTCTTTGGGAGTGCCCCTTTCAAACATTGGCTTTCTTCGACCAGCCTCTTTCAGCCATTTGCCAGATCTCTTTCCCTAAAACTGTACAATTGTTCCCCCAATTGCCAATACCTTTAGAACCCCTGGAAAGTCCCTAGTTAATGGTACACCTGCAGACACTGCTATCTTTTTCTTTGTGAATTGAGATGTACTATTCTTTAGTTTATCTGCTTTAATAATGATGTAGTCAGACGAGCATTGTGATTCCTTCTTCGGATTCACGTGCTCATCCGGTCTGCGCTCCGACTGTCCACCTCTCTCCGAACGTGTGGCGGATGACTTCTGAATGGAACAAGAGGAAGGTGTATCAGTATCCTGATACCAGTCAGGCTTCCTAATGTTATCACAGTTTCTAAGATTGTATCTTTTTTCAGTGGCTTCCCGCTGAGGAGACCCACCCTGTGATCTTTGTTTGTCTTTATTATTTTGTTTATTATCCCACTTCTTCTTTGTTGAAGAGTCGGTGGTTGATCAGAGTTAACCTTTTCAGAATTACTCTTAAGTTGTGGTTTCCCAGGTCTGGCTTCAAAATGATCTCTACCTAGCATAGCATAGGTTTCTTCGAAAATTTTAGATAATTATCGCTGCTGTTGTGCAGGAGTGAAATTCCTCAAGCGTTGGCATATAGCTAAAGCAGCTGCCTCCCCTTTTATGTTACTCAACATAATACTGCAGAAGCTGCTCAGCAGTTTCATCCTTAAGTCCAGGGCAGGTGCTGCCCCGTCCTCATTCGTAACTTGCTTCAATACATCAGGTAAAATGGCCAGGGCAGGGAAAGGGTACCTGAGTTGTGGTATAAAGGGCAATGAAGACTGTACCCCAAGTGACGCAATCTTCCACTGGGGAAGCAATACATATCGGCAACAAATAGTTAGTAATCTGTGTTGCTCCTGTGGGCCCATATGGGGAAATACTGCCTCAAGCTGGCTTGTTTTTTGTGCCATCCAGAACAGAATTGGCGCTCAACTGGTGGGAATCTTTTGCGCAACAGCATTCAGGGTTTGTGGGCCGATACCCGTAGTAGGGGTCAATTGTGGATGGGCGGCTTCAGCAGTCCACACAGGGTTAACTGTGAGTGCGCGCATTCTGAACTGTGTAAGATTTCTGTAAATGTTTACTAAATCTCTGTATAGTGTATGCATTTCTGTTGCACTTTAATTAGCAGTGTCTGGATGCAGCATGCATGCAGCTAAGACACGGCCGTGCCGCTTCTTCTTTGCTGAGCGGACCTAGTCTCTCATTTTCTGTAATGTGTGGGAGGGCGCTTTTAAACCAATTTATGTGCTTTTGATAAGGAAGAGGAATTTCTAGTTCTTCATCTGAGGTGTATTCTTCCAGTGTTTTATTCTCAAAGTAGGCATGAAACATTTGTGTACGATCATTTGCAGCTAGGAATTTAACCCAGGAATAGAATACCTCTGTCTTGAATGCTCCGTGAGCCTCTACCACGAAGGTAAAGTCTTCACTCGTAGCCAGGATACCAAAGTTTAATAAACTGAGAGTAACTGTGTGTCTGCAGTTCTCTGCTATGTTTAATTTCCCTTCTACTTCCTCATCAGCTTGAACAATCTACAGCCAATACTTAGGATTTTACCTTGTCAGCTGAGGGGGATTCCCCTACCAAGGACGTCTCTGGTTTGAAAGCGAGTAGGAGTCTCTGAGAAGGCACGATAGAACTACTCAGACGATCCGTAAAATAAGAACCCAACCAACCTTGGCAGTGCCATGTCATGTAGTTTCCACTAATCCGTAGGACCTGCGCATTTGTGGACAACATAAACTTTGGGTGAGGTGCCCAGACAGATTCAACGCACCTGTGTAGTATATGTTGACATAGAAACTATTCGCTCCTTGTTTGGGTTAGGGGGGCTTATGGTGGCACTGTGAGCTAGCTGGGCTCTAGGCCAACATTTACTACATGTGTTGACATATCTGCATGAACAGATATGCCCCTGTGATGTCGAAGTCGATTTTTAGATATTGCAAGTATTGCAAGTAGATAGGAAGGCCATTTTGAGTGCATGAGCTGGACACTGGTGTTTAAGAGTTTCCCAGGTACATGATGGCTTCACTGAAACTAGAGATATTTGGTATTAAACATCTCCTATTCATAAGCCTACACTGATGTAAGTGATGGAGTTATTAATGCATGCCCCCAGGGGACACTTTAGAGGTGCCCCCTGAAAACCTACCAACTACTTGTGTATTGGCTGACTGGTGCAGACCAGCCTGCCACCACAGACAGGTTTCTGACCCTGTGCAGGTGAGAGCCCACACTTTCTGACGGCAGAATCAATGCCTGCTCCGGCCGGAGGTGTTGTCACCTCTTCCAAGGGGATGGCTAAGTAATCAGCATATTAAGAGAGGGGGCTTCAAAGGTCTCTGCCACCTTTGATATGTGACTCAAGGCTTCCCCAGACATGGGAATTGCCACTCCGGGGCCATTTGGCACCAGGACAAGTGGGGAAATTAACTTATCAGGAGGAAAGTTCCCATCGCAGGCTAGTACCGCCCGTAAAGTGGTCTAAGTGAAGTGAACACAAATTTTCGAATCCCACCATCTTAGTTTTGGAGGAATTAGGCTTTCTGGGTCAGAGATATGCCCACTTCCCACAGGAAGAGGTCATATAGAGGGTGTAGACACCCTAAAGATAAGTAGCTAATTGGCTACTACCGGTCACTCCCCGTAACGCACATAAATTCAGTATTTAGGTGGCACTCCTGACACCAGGAACTTAGATTTGACAAATCAAGGGGAGAGGTCAAAGAAGAGACGCGAGAAAAAACGCAAACTGAAGACAGCTCTGGACTTTTGGAGCTAAACCCTGTCTGCACCAATTACGGACAATCGTGACCAGTTACTCGTCCTGCAGCTGACCAGCTTCTAAGAACCCCGGGAGTCTTCCAGCCTTTGCAAATTGCTAAATATTCTCCCTTGAAGTAGAGGAGCTACTCATCTGCGGTCCACAAGCACCGAAACGCAACCTCCGGTCGACTGAAGTTGCTGTTCCCTGGCCAGCCCAATGTAGCAGCCCCCCAGGAAGAGGACCCTGTGCTCCTGAAGTTCAGATCTGTCCCCCCACCTAGTGAGATGACCCCAGGACCAACTGGTGTAGCACAGGAACAATACCTGGGGTACCGGACCCCTTACAACAAAGACTGTGAGAATCCAATCTGGACTCCACATGGAGACCGAGCAGCCATTGAGGGACATCAGCACTGCAGACACCTACTTCCCGAGTGGCCCAGCTGTCCTGATTTTGCACCCTCACACGGCGGGATCGACAACTGCAAGGCTCTAGGACGCACAGAGCCTAGCCGACCTTTTTACTCTGCCCCGAGCGCCCCAGCCCGGGTTCTGACAGACCTGCTGTGCCCCCTTCTCCCCAGTAAACCTTGTGAGCCGAGCCCCATGGTAGGAGCTTCCGTTACTTGTCCCCGAGTCCCCCTATGCAGCCTGCTTCTAGGTGGCCCCCTACTTTCCTTCGGCGTAGCGCGCACAGCTACCAATCCGACCAGCACCTCTGCAACCGGACGCCCCAAGGCAGGTAACGAGTAACTGCTAATGGTACTTTGGACCATGGCCCCCTACTACCTTAGGTCCTGAAGGAGACCCCCAGAAACTGATCCCTAAAAACTGTATGGAACATATGCCTATTCTTCCATAGGTAAGCAGTGCTGTGTAAAATCGCATGATATTGAACTTTTACTTATCTGTAAAAATTAATATCTGCAAAAGTACTTACTAGTTTATACCAAGAACAAAGTTCTTGGTATAAACATTTATATAAAAATATGACTTATTTTTTCTAAATTGGTCTCAGATTAATTCTTGAGTGTGTTTCGTTTATTACCTATGTAAGAACAATAAATGCTTAGCACTATCCTCTGATATGCCTAACTGCTTGCCAACACAACCACAAGAAAGAGCACTTGGGTTATAATGTGTGCCTCTGTAAAGAAACTGGGGTTTGCCTGGACTATTTACACAGTGTACCTCATTTTGGTCCACTATATAAAGAGCCAGCTTCTTACACCAGTTGAATAGGTAATGGCCACCTCTGCATCACAACACACAAGCTTCATCATTGTAAGCAATCTTGGAATGGCTTTGTGTGCAAGCATGTGGCAGAAAGCAGGGGCAGCTATCACAACAAATATATACACAGGTGCTGCCTTTTAGAAGGGCCTTTCTTTGATAAGAAAACATTCCAAGATAACTGACAATCGGGATGTATGCCTGTTTATGTGTTATGATGTTCTGACAGCCATTTTGGCATTAGTTAATACCAAAGAAAAAAAGCAATGACAAAGTCAACAGCTCAGCCTTTCAAAGCAGAGACCTATTGACTTTGTCAATGCTTATTAATGTATTTATTGTGTGATTTATGGGGATGATCCTCCCCCACCCCCTAATTCCCACTTTATTTTAAGTTTACTTACAGGGAGACCCATGTCTATTTCACTCCTATTATCTTCCCTCACCCTTGCTAACATAATATACCTGCATGACATTTTCATTTTTTTTTGCTTTCAGATTTGTCCTGTTTTATTTTTCAGCCAATGAAATGTTGGGCCCCTTTTTCATGTCACCCTATTAAATGTGTAACTAAAAATATAATACAATGCTTCTACAGTGGTATGGCGTTTAATTTATAATGAAGGTAGGGTTGCTCTAGTGGTTCCTTACTTATTGGTTCCCTCTGACATTTCCTAACTTGCACGTCAATATACCCCTGTGCATAGAAAACTGGCTGTTTGGTTATCTCTCAAAAGCAGTTGCCGCAAATACGATCACAATACAAAATTAAGCCATATATACCCACACACACACATACAGATATGTATATGTGGGACATTGGATTTTATTGCAGTACCCCACACTTATTGCCTGGTATTAGATGTAACTTTGACTGAAGTGTACTAGGTTCCTGCTAGCCAGGTCCCCAATACTAGTTTTCTTTCCTTTAAAAAAAAAAAAAAAATGTACAGTTGTTTCCCTAATTGGCAAACCTTTAGCACTCAATGTACGTCCCTAGTAAATGGTACCCTGATTACCTAGGGCCTGAGGTACAAAGAGGGTCCCCAAGGGTTGCAGCACGAATTTTGTTACCCTAAGGGACCTCTCTCCAAGCACATGCACTACTGCCATTGCATGCTGCATGGCTTGGTGCAGACAAAAGAGAAAACATGACATATCACACATCCTTGTCTCTTATGTCCCCTACCACTGCATATGTATTGTAACTCACCCCTACAGCAGGCCTGACAGCCCTAAGGCAGGGTGCTTAATATTATATGCGAGGACATATCTGCGTGAGCAGATGTGCCCCTGTGCTGGTCAGCCCTATTTCAGCCAGGGCAAGTGTCCAGGGAAACCATCCGAAACCATGTAGTGGACAATGGCGAAAATGAGTTCCCCGGCTACATGCTGCCTTCACTGAAAATAGGGATCTTTGGTATCAAACCTCTCCACACTGATGCCAGCCTACCAGTCTCTGGGGTGCTTGCTGACTGGATTCTAATAGCCTGCCACTCGAGACAAGTTTCTGACCTCTTGGAGACAGAGCCTTTAGCTCTTAGGAGGTCAAGAACAAAAGCCTGTCCGGAAAGAGGGTGTAACACCCCTCAAACAGGATGACCTGCTGATTAGCCTCCCTGGGCTGGCGAGCTTCAAAGGAGTCGCCGCCTTTGGAATGCCAATCTGGCTTCCCTCACAGGAGAGGAAGCCACCCCCATGTCCAGAGCCCCCTTGGCACCTGGACAGGAGGGAAAATTAGGTATTCAGGTAGGCATGCCACCCCCAGGCTAGTACCACCCCTAAGGTGGTCTAACTGCGGGGTAGAAACGACTTTTCAGAGGTAGCCACCTTTGTGATGGCATACCCAGGAATTCTGGGATAGGGTTATGCCTACTTACCACAGGAAGTGGTCATATTGGGGCTGTAGTGGCCCCAAGGGTCAGTAGCCCATTGGCTACTACCCTACACTCCCTGAACACCCCTAGTTTTCAGTATTTAGGGGAGCCCCTGGCTCCAGAGAAGAAGATCCTGATGACCTAGGAAGAGAGAGGACACTGAAGGGCCGCAAAAGCAGAAGAAGACTGAAGCGAGCCCCTGACTTGGCCCCAGCCCCGCTGGCCTGTCTGCAGCCCTGTCTGCACCAAAGTCGACTCGTCCTGCAGCTGAGATGCAAGAAACCTGAGAGGATTGCTTGCCTTCAACAAAAACTCAATACTCCAGAGAACAGTGGACTGTTCAAGAAGAAACTACAAAGAAGAGACTCTGAGGCCTCTGGAACCCCCAAAACTAGACACCTGAAGCCACCACTGCACCCGTCGCCGCCGGCCCGAGTTGAAGTGGGCCAAGAGTGCAAACAAGGTTCCCCAGCCCACCAGAGCCCGAGTCCATCGCGGCTTCACCCCTCCTGGACTGCCCAACATCGCCTGCAGCCTCTGCACGCAGGTCCCCTTGACTGTGACTGCTCCAGTAAGAAAAACCCAACGCCTAAAGACCCGTTTGCACCCGTCGGCCCAGGGCCTTGGAGAAGAGGACCAAAGGCGACCACGTGTCCCCGAGCATCGCAGGGCCTGAGCCCATTCGCTGGTTCAGCTGAACAGGCTTCCTAGCCAGAGTCTGCAGCATTTTCTTCCAGAGACGGATCCACATTGAACGCATTGGGCTCCCGACCCTGATTTGCACTGCGTACCCAGCCACCTTCGTGCCGCTGGTAGTGTACTGTTGGTGCTGCTTTAGGCCTTTCCCATCACTCACCTTAACTCCTGGAGATTGGTCCTGTAAGTCGATGTACTGTACCTGTTTGCAGAAATTTCCATTCCTTCTATACGATAACATTACAGAACTCAGAAATTGCAGTTTCCAATGTTTAAAGTGAAAAGAATTCCTATTTAAAAACGTACTTACCTGAACGATTTTTCTCTGATGCCTAAATTGCGTTTTTGAGCAATTAATGCTAAAAAATGTTGTATATTTCACGCCACAGAGGATCCGCAGATCCGACGGATCTCAAATTCACTGCAATTTAAAAATAAAAATAAAAAAGGGCAGTCTCCCAGGGTAAAGCTAACAATACACCCCAAAGTGGGCCAGGGCTCAGGGGTGGTGGTGGTAAAGATGGTGGTGGTGGTGGAAGGGCGGGGGTGGGAGCTGAGGGGGAACTCGCCCTCCCCAAGCCTCTGAGAGGACCAAAGATCACATCCGCTAGGGCTGTCTTTAAAATGAAGGGAAAGGGGCATATGGTCCCATCCCCTGGAGCCCACAACGTAAAAAAGGAGAGGAGGCAAGCGCCCCCCTCCCTGACTCTCACTAGGCCCCGGGACTCCTTACCTGGGGCCAACATTGCAAAAAAGGGGAGGCGGTGCCACCCCTCCCACTTGAGCCTCAGTATTGGTTCCCTAGGGAGCTGTCGAGGAACAGGATTTTGAGTTGGCTTTTGAAATTTACAAAAGAGGGAATGGTTCTGATGCGAGGGGGAATAGAGTTCCAGATTTTAGGCGCGCTCCCGGCGAAGAATTGTGCCACAGTTTTTTGTTTTTGAGTTTTTAGTGGGATGAGTAGGAGGGAGTTTGAGCTTCTGAGGTTCCTGGCCTGACCGGCTTTTTTGAGTGTGGCCGCCAAATATTCGGGTTTGCCGGTGTGCAGGGCTTCATGTGTGAGGCAGGCTGTTCTGAAGCTAACCCGCATTTTGACTGGGAGCCACTTAAGCTCTCTGAGTGCAGGAAAATATTGTCAAATTTCTTGATTCCAGGGACCATTCTGGCTGCCGCATTGAGAGTTGTTTTGAGGGGAGCCAGATGTGATTTTGCTATTCCTGAGAGGACTGCGTAACCATAGTCCAGTCTTGACAGCACCAGAGCTTGGGTGGCCTGTTTGAGATCACTGGGCGGAATGAAAGGTTTTATTTTGTTCAATAGCTTTAGGATAAGGAAAGCGCTCTTGGCCGAATTCTTGATGTGTCTGGTCATGTCCAGTTTGGGGTCTAGCGTGATGCCTAGTGATTTGACAGAGTCGGCCAGGATGAGATTCCCGTTGAGCACATCGACGGCTCTTAGCCATTCAGCAATTTGGGGGTTCTCCTCTTTGTTCGAGATGAGGAGTGCCTCGGTTTTGTCGGGGTTTAGTTTAAGGTGATTACATGACAGCCAGTGTTAAGCATCTCTCAGTACATCATTGAGTCTTTGAATGTCTCTGATGGAGGCGGTTTATATATGTCTACTCCCACCTGATAGAATATCTTTTTAAAGCTCCCGCTGGGTGGGACCAGACATGTCTACCCTGCCCGCAGGAATACAAGCAGGGAAGGCATGACTGCCCTTACTAGGCGGGAGCTTCAAAAATGCTCCAGCCAGGTACAAACTGACTTTTGTATCCCTGCCTGTGCTCTTGTGGGCAGGGAAACACACATTTCTCCCACCCGGCAGGAGCAAACAAAAAGAACAGCTGCTCCCGTAGCACTGGAGCACTGCTGGCTCCTGCAACATATGGGGGGCTATTTGGGACCATTGGGCCCACCGCTGCAGCCCACAACATGCTGTTTGGTGGGTGCCCTGGGTGGGCACCACCCTAATAGTGAGACAATCCTTGGGGGAATGGGGTCCCCACGTTCACAATAGGCTTGGGGAGGAGGGCCGACTCCCTCTCCCCTTTAAGTTATTTGCAGCCCTGGATGAAGGGAGCTCTGGGGTTTATTGAGGCTCGGGTGCCGCGTGGTGGTCCTCCTCTTAACATTTGTTTTGGCCCCAGAGGATGGGTTACTGGGGCCACTATTGGCTCAGGTAAGGGGCCATGCACCCTCTTACCTTAAAGGTCCTGAAGTTGGGGTTCCCGGGCCCCTTGTGGCTCGAGGTAGGGGACCACGCACTCCCTCCACTACACAAATATGTTTTGACTCTGGAGGATGGGGTACCCAGGAACACAGTGGATCGGAGGGCACGTGCTCCCTCTTCACTTAATAAAGAAAAAAAAGGCTGCGTAGACAGTGTGTGGCGTGGTATGGCTGCCTGCAAGGAGATGGATGCAGGGGCGGCCTGGCACGCATGGACAAACACTGTGAGCGACGGGGGTTGGTTTTATGTTTGATAATAAGATATTACGTTAAGTTAAAAAACCCTCGAAATTTACTGAAAAAAAACAAAGGTTAAAGTAACGTTAAGTGAAAATTTCAGTGACGTCACATTTTGAATGTACAAAAACACTGACATTTACCATTTATAGGTATCTCAAGTAACTGCCCTAAGGTAACTATAACTCACACCCATGGCAAGCACTGCTAATTACTCCACAAATTACATTACTCATGAGATCTTCTATGACAACATTGATAATATCACTGCAACATTTGCAATGAAATTATTGATGAAAAAACTGTGCATGGTGGGAGCGAGAGTTATAGTTACCTTAGTTACTTGAAATAACTAATTGGAAAATCTCCGGAGTTTTTATGGTTAAAAAGTTGTGACTGAAATTTTCACCTAAATGTAACATCAAACTCTTTTCATTAAAAAAATTATATATATATATATATATATATATATATATATATATATATATATATATATATATATATATATATATATATATATACACAAACATACACACACATATACACACACATACTTCAGTTGAATAGAATTTCTATTCACAACCTAAGAACAACAAAACATAAAACGTTAGCACTTCTATTGAGCTACAGAACCAAACGATTCCACAGTGCAATGTTTTCAAACTCACAAACAATGTCACTAATGACATCAGATACATCATCAATGACATCACTGAAGTTGCATATGGTTGTTTTTTGCATGAGCAGGCTGGTTCTGTAAATGCAGCATTGTTTCCTTTGAATTCTGCCACCCTGGTTATAACTAGAGTCTTGGTATAGCAGGTTCTTCCTTGTGGTGGGTGCTGCCAAAGGCCAGGGCCTATGCCCACAGTTTGAGTATAGCCAAAGGACAAACCTTGTGGGCTCAGGAGGAAAAGGATGATTAACGCAGGGCTGGCCGCAGGCCACTCATTGCACCAAGAGCATGTTTCACTAAAGCTGAAGGCCCTGCACAGTCTGTAGGGGCACGGCGCACAGGCCACCAAGACATTACTGAGAACAGTCAAATTCCATTCCGTACATCCAAAGGCCTACAGGGAACAGAGACGCTGAGTGATTTCAATCATGGGATATCATCAGCAATGTCATTTGTGACATCATGTGTGTTTTCATCAAACAGTGCATTGTGAAGAGAGAGTTATAGTTGCATGACTCAACGTACAAGGCATATTTTAGATGATTAAGGTTTTTATCATAATCCCAAAGTCTCTCCAGCATGTTTTTCAGAGGACTAGGTACACAATAGGGAGGTAAAATCCAGTTTTAATGCTTCCCAAAAATAATTTCCATCACTTGTAACTAATGAACATGAAATAACTGTGGGGTTGTATAAAATGTCTTGTTGCCACATAAGACCCACAAGAAAAAAAGTCTGAGCCGGTCATAGCCCGCTACCATGTTCCAGGTCCAGAAAATATCAAGAATTGAACCACTTAACAAAAAACAGTACAGGGGACTGCATTCTTAGCAATTCATTCTATTAACAGACTGAGGGAAAAGGATATCTTACAGTCTACAGTCATTATTTCACCTGGACTATAATGAAGAAAAGAAATTCGAACTTTTTTCTTCCATTCATCACTTAAATGAACCGTTTACTGCTCATTCGCAATGCACTGATACACTGAACCATTCATATTGCTCATTGCCCAAGTCCTCAACAGCAATGGCTTGCACTTTGTGATGTCATCAATGAAAAGTATTGTTTAAAATATGTTTGCAAGGCAGTAAACAGAGATATGTAATAGGCTCAATAGTAAAATGTAGTGTTTTACCTGCATCCATTAATGCCAAACTTCCTCCGCATGCAGAAGCCATCGATGACGATCCTCAATAGAATAAAATAAGCCAATTAGATCATTTTTACCATGAACGGGAGAGTTTAATATGTCACCATATACTTTCACACATCTTGGAATCTCCAAACTATCACTTGAACGATTATTTGAAGAGTGATGCTCCTCTGAGCTATTCTTATCTCTCCTCAAGGACCTTGGACTCAAGTGAATTGATATCAAGTGCATTTCTTATTTACTCTGACCCTAAAAAGAGCATGGTACAGGAAAGGATATCCATTTGCCAAGTATTTAAAAACACTTACTGGAATGAATGGAAAGTTTTCGCCTCAACAACATCTCTTAGATTGGACTGAACTTCCTAATACCTAGCAACCTGAAGTAACTAAGTCAGCACATTAGGTCCTAATGGTAAGAAAGTGATTTATTATTTGGGGGTGGATGGTAGTCCACCAAAAGTAATAAAGTCACCACCTTGTTAGGCCCAACATAAAGTTTTAATAATGTTAAACTTGAACTCAACCCCTGGTAGCTATGGCATGGAGCAGACAAGACATAATTTAGAGAACATATGTAAAGTATTTAGAAGTACCAACACAGTTAAAAAGTTAAAAACACAACACAATAAAAATCCCACTCCAGTTCATAAAAATAGAGAAAAAAAATTAAATGAAGAAAATGAAGATTCAAGGCAAAAAGCGCCAATCAGTAACCACTAGTCGGGGTTGACCTGGGCTTTTGCACAATGTCAGGCTGATCGCAATGGAAAGCAGTTTGGATACAGCAAGAAGGGTCATCCCAGTCAAAGATTTTACCTTCCGTTTTAATCTTTGAAACATAAGTTAAAAGCCACCACCAAGGCAAGACGAAGTCTGTTTGAAGAGAGATAGATATTGTTGGAGGTCCAGCTAAAGCTGTTAGTTTTGGAAAAGCTGCAAACAGAAGAAAACCAAATTATGCACCCAGGGAAGTCCTCTTGTCGGAAAGATACCTTCGTCCAGTCAAGATTTCTACATTTGACGGTCTCCAGGAAGGTTGCATTGAAGTGGGATAAACTTGCCGCAAGAGTCCGCTGGACTTCAGGTATAAACCACAGCAATCAAGCTTCAATAGTAGGCCAGAAGCCATGTTTTTCTTTTTCACACAAGTGGATGGCATGATAAGTGCTGCAGCGGAATTTACCCTTCTATACCATGGGTGTATTTCAGTACCATATACTATGGCCTTATAGGAAAGTTAAGTATTGTAATTAGGAATTAGCCAATTTGACCATATTTTAAAAGACCATACCATTTTTGTGCTTTTTCATTCCATTAGGTTCAACTGAGGTGTGCAGAAGGAGAGATCTGTGAGAGTATATTCCACAGTCTTAATCACACATTTACAGATGGCTGTTCTTCCCCTTGTAAATTGCACCTGTGATTACAGAAAGTACACGAGTATGGTGGATTTCATGCATTCACAAACACAGGTGCCGGTATATGGCTTCAGAAAGAGAGGCAGCACAGAACAATGATGTCCCAATTCGTAAAGAACAAAATAGCAATGGTAGTGGTCATTATAAATCCCAAATAAATTTTTGCCAACCCTGTCAAGTTGCGTGAGGAAAGGGGTGAAGCAACTATTAGCAATGATTCACAAGCCAAGTTCCATTACTATTAATGTTTCCGAAGGGGTTCAACTCTTTGCAAAATGTCTATTTGTACTGCAAGGGATTACAGAATCCCTCAGACCAAAAAAAGGTGAGACTGTTTGCAGCACGATGCTGTTGGGACAGAAAAGCCCCCTGCACAATGATGGACATGCACCCCTACAATGAGTGCCCCCGCTGCAACGATATCTGGATCCTTGGTACTGATTTTTGGTCATGGGTGAACACGGATCACACGACTGTCTAAAGGTAATGCAATCTGTTTAGACTTGGGGAGGAGGGGAGGGGGGTACACCAAGTGGTACCCTTGTGAAGGTAGAGGGCTACTGCCCTTACCTGGAGTTAAGTGTCACATGCACCGTGGTGGCATCATACCCATTTTGTGTTCAGCAGAATCTGTAATGTGAACAGGCCTGTATCCCAGGTGTGGGGCTACTGGGCCATTCGTGTAAAGTTCTGTGCAATTAACTCACCTTTTGCCTGTATGGGTTGTGTGCAGTGCCATACATTGTGTGATACTTGCATTTGTGTGCTGGGTTGGTACATAACATAGAGGCCTGTGTATTCTACTTTGGATGCACAGGTTATGTAGAGGCTGGGGAGGTGAGAACTGCAACACCCAGCCAAGAGATGTGTAATTCTAACATTCCTGATGGGGGAACATGCACACGGACATGGACAAGCACACACAATGAAGGGAGAGGAACAGACCATTTTCTGTACACATCAAGGGGCTCTTTGATTCCCGGAAGAGTTATTGGTCAGTGAGGCCTGAGCTCATTGTCAGGGAGATGGTGAGACTGATAAGGCTGGCATTAACAGGGAATCTAATAGGGAGGAAGGCTTAGTCCTTTGAACCTTAATTGGCTATATTTCAGTAATGCTGAAAGCCAGGTGTGATCCCCAGTTACTCCCTTGGCCTGCGTTCTGGGTCATTCAGAATTGGAGCCACTGTTACTGTGGCAGACTCTCCATGTGATAAAGGGCATTGCAGAGGAAAGAGCACTTCTAAGAAACTGACACCCCAACACAAATTTCAAAGGCCAGACATTAAATCACATAGGTGGGAGTCTGTGCCACATACTTTGTTGAACAGCACTGTATAATCAGGAGAAAGAAGATCACCAAAACGTCCTTGCTGCTAGACTCAGGATTAGGGACCAAGGTCTACCAGTCTCCCATTTGGGATGAAGCCTGTTGACCAAAAGCCCCTCTATGTAAGTATGTTACATTGATTTAATGGTGAAACAATAGTCTGGGGAGACATATAAAGCTGTCTCCAAGGCTAAACTGAAAAAACAGAAAGCAATCTGTCCAAAAATTTAGAAGCCGTTGCCATGTTTAACTTTGTCAAATCTACTCCTCAACACTAATCAAGGCCAGGGTTGGACTGGTCTATAGGGATATCTGGTAGTGCCAGATGTCAGTCTGACAGATCAATGTGGATGGCATTATGGCTCTGTGTGGACCAACTTTGTGGTGCGGTCAGTTTTGTGGCTGTATGCGGGCTAGTGTTGTAAACATCTTTAAATAAAGACTAGGTGGTAGTAGCAAGCAGCACTCTAAAGGCTGTGGACAGATAAAGCAGTCATTGTTTTGCAATGCTTTACTCTTGGGACAGCTGCCGGCCACTCATTAATCTAAAAAAAACTAAAACGACTAAAAGCAGAAGGATAAGGTTACTTACCCAGAAAGCATCTGTTCTTGGCATGTAGAGCTGTAGATTCACATGCTTTGCATACTCCTGCCATCTAGAGTTGGTTCCAGATGTTTGCAAGTTGTTTTTCTTCGAAGAAGTCTTTCCAGTCACGAGGTAAGGTGACTCCTCCTTTCGGTGATAGTGCGCATGGGCATCTACTCCATTGTTAGATTGGTTTCCCACAGAGGGTGAGCATGGTGTTAGTAAGTCTAGAATAGATATGTCCATGCGTATGCATGTAAACTGAGAAACTGCAACAACAACAGGAGACTGGGGAGGTGGTTGGGTGCATGTGAATCTACAGCTCTACATGCCAAGAACGGATGCTTACTCGGTAAGTAACATTATCCGTTCTAGGCATGTGAGCTGTAGATCACATGCTTTGCATAGACTATACAGCATTATACTCCCAAAGCGGTGGCTAACCTGTAGTTATTGTAGTCATCTGAAACAGTGTTCTAAGTACTGCTTAGCCTACATTAGCTTGTTGCCTCGCTAACACATCTACACAATAGTGTTTGGTGAATGTGTGTGGACTAGACCATGTTGCAGCTGTTTGGTGAATGTGTGTGGACTAGACCATGTTGCAGCTGCCTTACAGATATCAGCTAGGGGAATATTCCCTAAGAAGGCCATAGTAGCCCCTATTTTGCGAGTGGAATGCGCTCTAGGGGGTATTAAGTTATTTTTGCTTTCATATAACATGTTGGATACATTTTACGATCCATCTTGCAATGCCTGATTAAGATATGGGATTGCCTTTGTGTGGTGGAGAGAAGGCAACAAAGAGTTGCTTTGCTTTGCTAAATTCTTTTGTTCTTTCAACGTAATAAAGGAGAGCTCTTCTAATATCAAGGGTGTGTAGAGCTTGTTCTGCCACAGAATCAGGTTGAGGACCCTTGATACTGTAATAGTACCGGCTCTATGGCTCCTTTTAGCAAGAGAGACTGGGCTTTCTGTTTGAGGAGGTGCAAATGTTCTGGTGACAGTTTGTGAGAACGAGTTGGAATGTTTGGAGGATTGGAAGTAAGCTCCAGGACATTCCCATTTTAGATAATTACTAGCACCCATTTGTCTGTTGTTATAGATTGCCAAATAGGGAGGAATTGTAGAAGACGTCCCCCGACAGGTGTTAAATGATCGGGAGAAGAGTAGGTAAGTCACTGCTTGTTAGTGGAAGGGGAGTTACGGGGTGTGGAACCCTTTACTCTGCCTTTGCCATTGTTCCCTCTAAAGAAACCTCTTGTGGAGGGAGATTGATTGTTGCCTTTATAGGAGGAAACATTGGTGTCTGAGGATGTGGTATTGGACCCCCCACGGTAAAAGGAGCGACGAAAAGAACCCCAGTTTGAAGGAGACTGTAGGGATCCCATAGACTTAGCTACCTCAGTGTCTTTTTTCATCTTCTCCAATGCCTGATCCACTTCAGGTCCGAAGAGATGCTCTTTATTAAATGGAGTATTTAAGATGAACTGCTGGACTTCAGGTTTGAATCCGGAAATCCTTAACTAGGCGTGTCTCCTTAGTAACAGACTAGTATTAACCTCTCGAGCTGCGGTGTCGGCAGCATCTAAAGCACATCTAATAGAGGAATTGGAGATGAGCTTTCCCTCTTGTACTAAATCCTAGGCTTCAGTTGTGTGCTCATCTGGGAGATATTGGAGCAATTGCTCCATCTCGTCCCAGTGGGCTCTATTATACCTTACTAAGAGGACCTGGGTGTTAGCAATGCGCCAATGATTTGCTGCCTGGGCAGATATTTGTTTGACAGAGGAGTCTATTAATTTTGACTCTTTGTCTGGAGGGGGGCGTCCCCAAAGGTTTGTGAATTAGCCTGTTTACAGGCATTGGAGACAACGAGTCTAGGGGTAACTGTCCTTTAATGAAGAGTGGATCAGAAGGAGCTGGCTTATACTTTTGTATCTATTCTGGGAGTTAGAATACAAGTACGAACAGGGTCTTTAAAAATGTCATTGGCATGTCTCTTCATGCCTTTGAGCATAGGAAGAGTCTGACTACATCTGTGTGTACTAGACAGGGTTTCAAACAAGAAGTCCTCTTCGAAGGGACGGCACCAACAGACCAGGAGGAGGAATCGCCATTTACCACAGGAATACCCTCTAAATCGCGACCAGCACTGAAGACACCTCCAGCGCCGCCGAACACCTGCACTTCCAGATCCACACTGACCTCAACACCACCCTCAGAGGAACCCTTGTTTACAAACGCCCCGGACCCTGACCACAGTTCAGCGATGCCATCTCCGACATAGTCAGCACACACGCCCTTGCCTCCACAGACTACATTCTCCGCGGAGACCTGAACTTCCACCTCGAGAACGCCAACGACAGCAACTCCATCACCCTGCTTGAAAACCTCGCCAACCTCGGACTCAAACAGCTCGTCGCGACTCCCACCCACTCCGCCGGACACATGCTTGAACCCATCTTTTCCGCCAGGAACCACGTCACCGTCTGCCACACCAACGAACTCCACTGGACCGACCAACGCTGCGTCTACTTCACCTTCAAGAAACCCACCACGCACCACAGCCCGCAAAAGATCCCCCACCGCAGCTGGAACAAGGTCACCGAAGACCAACTAATCACCACACTCGCCCGAGACCCACCAGCTGACACCACCGACACAGCCGCCCGCAACCTCAGGCAATGGATCGAGGACTGCGCCAACACCCTTGCCCCGATCAAGAAACCCTCAACCAGACGCACTGACAGAAAGGCCAGCTGGTTCACCACAGACCTCCAGGAATCCAAGCGGACTTTCCGAAGACTTGAGAAAAAGTGGCGCCATGAACAGACACAGGACAACCACGCAGTCCTCAAGAATGCCAGCCGCAATCACCACCAACTCATTCGAGCCAACAAAAAGACCTCCTTCAAGGAACGCATTGACAACAACGATCACAACATCGTGAAGGAACTCTCCAACCCCAGCTCCAGCTCCAACGACATCCCACCGTCGCAAGATCTATGAGACTCCCTAGCCACCTTCTTTCACCGCAAAATCGCAGACATCCACGACAGCTTCAACACCCAGACCCTCCCGACAGCCACCGACACCGCAGACTCACCGCCCCCCAGCCACACCAACCTCCTGCTCTCCTGGACCCACGTCAATGATGACGACACCATCAAAATCATGAACACCATCCATTCTGGCTCACCATCGGACCCCTGCCCTCATCACATCTTCAATAAAGGAGCTCCATCATCGCACCCCAACTCCGGAAGACCATCAACAGCTCCTTCGAGACCGCCACCTTCCCGGAAAGCTGGAAACACGCCGAGATCAACGCCCTTCTCAAGAAACCCAAGGCAGACCCAAAGGACCTCAAGAACTTCTGGCCCATCTCCCTGCTCCCGGCAAAAGTCATTGAGAAGATCGTCAACAGGCAACTGACCCATTTCCTCAAGGAGAACAACACCCTGGACCCATCCCAATCCAGTTTCAGCAGCAACCACAGCACGAAACCACCCTCATCACTGCCAACGACCACATCAGGACCCTGCTGGATAATGGTGAAACCGCGGCCCTCATCCTTCTGGACCTCTCGGCTGCCTTCGACACGGTCTGCCACCACACCCTACGTACACGCCTCCACAACGCAGGGATCCGCGACAAAGCCCTGGACTGGATCACCTCCTTCCTCACCGACAGAACCTAGAGGGTCCGCCTCCCTCCATTCCGATCCGCAACCACCAACATCACCTGCGGCGTACCCCAAGGATCATCCCTCAGCCCAACCCTTTTTAACGTCTACATTGCACCGCTCGCCAACATCATCTCTTACGCCGATGACAGCCAGCTGATCCTCTCCCTCACCAAGTACCCCGCCACCGCCAAAACCAGGAATGAAGGCCGTCGCCAACTGGATGAAGAACAGTCGACTGAAACTGAACTCGGACAAGACAGAGGTCCTCATCCTCTGCTCCACCCCTTCCACCTGGGCCGACTTTTGGTGGCCGACCACACTGGGATCCGCACCGACACAAACCAACCACGTACGCAACCTGGGGTTCATCCTGGACTCATCGCTCTCAATGACTCAGCAAGTTAACACCATCTCCTCCTCCTGCTTCAACACCCTCCGCATGCTACGCAAGATCTACAGATGGATCCCCACTGAAACCAGAAGGACAGTCACCCAGGCCCTCGTCAGCAGCAGACTGGACTACGGCAACGCCCTCTACGTAGGAACCACTGCCAAACTCCAGAAAAGACTACAACGCATACAGAACGCCTCCGCATGCCTCATCCTCAACATCCCCCGCCACGTCCACATCAGAGCTCACCTGAAAGACTTGCACTGGCTCCCAGTCAAGATGAGGATCACCTTCAAGCTCCTCACCCACGCTAACAAGGCACTCCACAACACTGGACCAGTATACCTCAACCAAGGACTCACCTTCTACACCTTGAACCACCAGCTTCGCTCCGGCAACCTCGCCCTCGCCAACGTTCAGCGCATCCACAGGACGACCATCGGCGGCAGATCATTCTCCTACCTCACCGCCAAGACATGGAACACCCTGCTGACCTTCAGGAGACATCTCAAGACCTGGCTGATCGAGAAGTAGCTGCACCCCCTCCTCCCCTCAGCGCCGTGAGACCCTCACGAGTGATTAGTGCGCTCTACAAATGTTTGATTGATTGATGTAGTTGCGCCCCATGATAAAAAAAAAATGCCTCAACGAAATTATCCAAACCCTGGTATAATGACAATTTAAACATAGAACGCCGCAACCTGAGATCACTTGATTGTTCCTGGCGATCCAATCCCTCTGTGGACCAACTAAAACTCCTTAGAGATGCTAGAAGCCTTTACAACAAACAAATTAAGAGCGCGAAGGCTGACTATTTCAAACACCAACTGGATCAAGCGGCAAACCGCCCCAAGAAACTCTTCGAATTGGTCAAACAGCAATCAGTTGTAGGTCCAAACCACTCTGATGCTGGTGGCAGCTCTCCCTCCTGCGACGGACTTGCTGCTTTCTTCACTGAGAAAGCAAGACTCATCACCATTCTAAGAAGGCTCTATTGCCTTCCTCCAATGACAGATCACCTCTTGACCTCTGTGAAAAACGCAGTTCTACTAACCTGAACATCAAGAACAATGCGTCCTGGAGCACCTTTACCCCATTTAGTGAAAAAGACATCACCAAGATCCTTCATAACATAAACCCATCCAACCACTTCAATGATCTGTTGCCACCAGCCATCTTCAAAGAAATCAAGAATGTTCTCATCCCCACCTGGACAAGGATTGCAAACGCTTCACTCTCTCAAGGCACAATCCCAGATTGCTTAAAAGCAGCTCAGGTTTCACCTATACTGAAAAAACCCAACGCAGACAAAGCTGATCTCAATAACTTCCATCCTATCTCCAACATTCCCACCCTAGCGAAACTCATTGAAAAATGCGTGCAATCCCAACTTTGTGCTCACACAGAGGAGTACCAACTCCTTGACCAGCATCAATCTGGCTTTAGGAAGGGGCATAGCACCGAATCGGCGCTCATTCACGTTATAGATGACATTTTAAAAATGCTTGACCAAAACGAATCCTGCCTCCTGATCCTCCTGGACCTTTCCTCAGCATTCAACACGGTTAATAATGACAACCTCCTTTCCATTCTGGAAAACTGGATGGGTTTTTCTGGTCAGGTGCTACAATGGTTCTCGTCCGTCCTCCACCACAGATCTCAAAGGGTCAAGGCAAATCACTCTCAATTCCAGCCCTCTCCAGTTCACATGGGGGTGCCCCAAGGGATCGCCCTATCTCCTATCCTCTTCAACCTGTTCTTGGTACCATTAGCTAACTCTGTAAACTCCACGGACACTCTCTTTCATACGCATGCGGACGATACGCAAATCTATGTGAAAATCTCTTCCCCGGAAAATTTCATCTCTCTCAACACGACCCTATGCTCTACTCAAAACTGGTTAACTGAGAACCATCTCCTGCTCAACACCTCCAAAACGGAATTCATGGTCATGTCCCCTCCGAACCATACCCCCAAGCTTGACCTTTGGTTGAATCACCTCACTGCCTTCAACTGCACTCCTCTTATCATAGACTCAGCCAAATCGCTCGGAGTCACCCTGGACAAGCACCTGAACATGAAAAATCACATCAGTAAGGTCTGCAAGGGAGCCAATCACTTGATGAGGACACTCGGGAAGATCAAACCTTTTCTTCCACAAAACTATTTCAAACAGGTGGTCCAAGAGCTTGTCCTGCTGAGACGACCCTCTGCGGCCTACCCAAATACATTCTGGCTCCTCTAAGAGTATCGCTGAACTCCACGGCTAGACTTGTTATAGGCTCAAAGAGAAATGAGCACATATCCCCAGTCCTAAAATCTCTCAAATGGCTGCCCTTTGAAGCTCGTTTTCAGTTTAAGATTGCTGTTCTGACACACAAAGCTCTTCACTTCAATTCTCCCAGGTACCTAGCGCAAAAACTTGAGCTTTCTTGTGGGGGCAAGAGCCTCAAGGAGCACCAATACTTTCCTCTTGAAACCACGCATCCTTAAGAAAAAGAGAACCTGTCACAGAGCCTTCTCCGGCGCCGCCATAAAGATTTGGAACTCTCTTCCTCCAGAAGTACGCAGAATCTCTGCAAAGACGGCGTACAAATTGGAAGCCAAAAGACTCTTAATGAATAAATTCTTACCCTGATTGGGCAGGGCTCACCTACTTGAAGGCATTATTCCTACTTCCATTGTACAAACTTGTTTACTGTATGACCCTCCATGGTGCAACTGCCCCTGAATTAGTAACAATTCCTGCTTGTTATTTTTTTTTTTTTTTTTACGACTACTTGTTGTCGACTTTGCATTTATGTCCTTCCTTCCATCCTAATGTAAAGCATTCTGATATCCCCTGGATCTTGTTCGTGCTATATAAAACGTTATAAATAAATAAATATTGTGCTGCCCTGGCAAGCAACTCTAAATAAACTACACTGTCATCAGGAGGGGAAGGCTTTGCAGGGTAAAGGTCTGGATTGTTATCCGTAGGTGGATCAATGGTATAGTCTTTCCAAGGATCTACAGGTAACTGAATATCTCCATCCTCTCCATCATCATCATCAGACTGTGAGGGTGGAGAATTGTGTGGTGTGATGAGTAAATGTTCCAATACTGGAGAAGGTGGTGAAGGTGTAGGGGAACGTAGTGGGAGAGGAGGAGGAGAAGGGTTAGTACCGACATTCCTCTTCTTTAAAGGAATCTTATGAAGTATGTCCTCTGACTCAGGTTTGTGTTTGTGAGGCAGTTTGGTAAGATGTCCTGTTTCAGGATTAATGTATACGTTCCTTTTGGTAAGGATCTGATTTGGGGGCTGGTAAGTCAAGAATCGGATCCTGCGGCTTCAAAGGAGCATTTTTCGGTTTCGGCACCGAGGATTTCGGTACCGGGATGGAATAATGGTTGGAAGGTTTCGGCTCCAAAGCGGATTTGCTTTTCTGCATCGAGGGTTTTGGCTCCGGAGCTGTTTTGCTTTTTGGCGTCGAGGGTTTCGTCTCCGAAGAAGTCTTTGGTTTTGAGCTCGAAGGTTTTGGCTCGGTGCCAGACTTTGACCCGCTTGATCCCGAGCCTGAAGGCTTGGCAATGGGTTTCGGTGCTGAGTCAAGAGGCGGGGCGTTGGAAACATCGTCTCGGTGTCGACCGGAGGCGGAGGTGAGACCGGAGTCTTTTGCTTAAGTGGAATTGGATTTCGGGGCAAGGGGTATTCAGGTACAGATAAGGGCTGCTCTTCCTATTCCTCTACGGCCCCTTGTTACTTCGAATTCTTCATGTTCGGATACTTCACCGAAGATGTCCGGCGTGTATTAGATGTTTTGGCTCTGCATTTCATGACGTCTAGCCCGACGATCGCAGAGCGTCTTCTTGGATCGAAACGATCTGCACGCGTCGCAGTCTTCTTCTTTGTGCTCCGGAGACAAGCACAAGTTGCACACTTCGTGCGAGTCGGTGCGCGGATACTTTGCGTGGCACCGAGGACAGATTTTTAATAGAGTATGATCCATCGACTGTGAGGTGGACCGACGGAGTTAGACCCTGACGGCCTTCCACGAGTCTTCCGAATGAAAACAAGTTTTCCTTTGACCGATACGATACAAGGAGAAGTGGGATACGCATGCAAAACAATAACGAAGTGGGTATAGAGAATTGTGCACCGAGGGGAACCCAATGAACGGCTTTGGACCGGAGCGCAGCAATTCATGTCTGAACCCGATGGCGGAAAAAAACAATCTAACAATGGAGTCGATGCCCATGCGCCCTTTAACCGAAAGGAGGAGTCACCTTACCTCGCACTAGAAAGACTTCTTCGAAGAAAAACAAACTGCAAACATCTGGACCCAACACTAGATGGCAGGAGTATGCAAAGCATGTGATCTACAGCTCACATGCCTCGAACATATCTTTTTGGTGTCAAAAAACATACACTGCCATAGTGGTCCCTGGCATTTAAAAGCACTGCTTTGTGTTTGGATGTACTTGCTGTGAAAGGAAAGCATGCACAGTTGAGTTAGTAATAGCTCAAATAGGCTGACCGATTCTGTAGTCGAAGCAAAGGAGACGTGAATTACATGAGAGCTGGTTGAAAGCTCCTATGTATAATATACATATACTTTTAGTTAAATAAAAAAAGGTTAATCCGGCACTCCAAAAAAGTAATCCTCCCTTTTTTTTTGCAAAAGGTCTAGGACTAATGCCAGACCCTAAAAAAAGCAAGCTAGTACATCCACACAGTCATGTTTCATGAAAGCGTGAGGTGTAGACCAGGTAGTTTCTTTATGTATGTCAGCTATTGGGATGTTCTCCAGGAAGGCCATAGAGGCTTCCTTCTTCTGAGTGGAGTGGGCTCTAGGAAGAGTGGGCAGAGTCCTCTTACAATTGGCATAGTATGTCTGGATGCATTTGACGATCCATCCAGCAATGCCTTACTTGGATGGAGCCTTCCCTTTTTGAGGCTTATAGAAAGAAACAAAGAGTTACAGTTTCTTTCTAATTGTTTAGTTCTATCAATGTAGTACATATCTAGAAAGACAGCGACCACCAGAACTTCAGGCTTGGTGTGTTGTAGCGTCCCAAATACCGTACGTATATTCTAAGTAAGGTTGCGGCCAGGGCCAAACCCTGCCTGTTCCGGAGCAATGAGTGTCGAATCTAAGAAAAGAAGTCTGTTAGCCAAGATCTTTGCATACATTTTGGTGTCTACGTTAAGCAGAGGGAGAGGGCGGTAAGACGAGCACTTTTCTGGGGGTTTGTTCGGCTTTAGTATGGTGACTATTATCGCTTCTCTCATAGACGGAGGCATCGTGCCAGTGATGCACATATCGTCAAAGAGGGTGGACAGGTGTGGCAAGAGCAAGTCTAGGTAAGTTTGTAAAAAGCGACAGTCAGGCCATCCGCTCCTGGGGCACTACTAGGTTTCACGTTTGCTAACGCTAAAGTGATTTCCTCTTTCTCTATAGGGCGCATCAAGAACTCACGGTGAGTATTGGTAAGCCAGGGTAGTTTGATGTGGGACAAGTAGTCCAATATATCATCTTCCATACCTGTGCTCCGAGAGGAGTATAGGGACGAGTAAAACTGCCTGAATCTCTCAGCTATTTCTGTATTGGTAGTAAGCGTTTCTCCCTCCAAAGTTTTAATTTCAGATATAACAGCATAGTTCCGCCTCTTTCTCAATAGGCGGGATAGCACATCCCCCGGGCGGTCACCCACACCGTAGGAGCGAGCCATTGCGTATTTACCAAGATGTTTGACCTCGGTATCCGCAGCATCATGGTATTCCTCTAGCTGGGTTTTGAACTCCGGCATAAGCTCCTCATCGTGTCCCTCTATTAAGCGTTGCTCTTAACTAGCCAAAGCTTTCTCCAAACCGGCAAGCTTCTTACGCAACGCTCTGAGGACTCCAGAGTGCTTAGACATAGCAACGCCCCGTATATAGACCTTGAAAGTCGCTTCAGCTAGCTCTTCCCTAAATAGTGGATCCAGCAGGGGGTATGGAGGGAACCTCCAAGCAAAATGGGGGATCAACTTCTTGGGTGCATCTAAGATCAACAAAACCGGGGAATGGTCGGAGAGTGTACGGGGTAAGACCTCACACGCCCGCATTTGGAAGGACAATTGGCCTGAGGCAAACCAGTAGTCTATGCGTGTATGCAAGTCGTGGAAAAGCTGAATAATGTGTGAATCCTCCTTTGCCTCCATACATTGTGTAAACCCTCTTGCGTCATAATATCTACTAGTGCCTTCGCTGAAGCAGCAAGTCGTCTGTCTGGCCCCCCCGAGCGGTCCCGGGCTGGGTCAAAAACCAGGTTAAGGTCGCCACCCCAGAGTTGTTCGATGTCGCAGCTGGTGATCCTATTGTGCAGTGTAACATAAAAGTCAGGGTTGTCATAATTAGGGCCATAAACGTTAATAAGCAGAATATCTAGGCCTTATCCACGACATCAGGATACAACATATCGGCCGTCAGCTTCAGTGATGAGAGGTGTAAGTGCGAGAGATGATCTAGGTCTGACCCAGGTAATCACCCCACAGGCGTGTGTCGTGAACCCTGCGGCATGTATGGAGCCTTGTAGACCCCTGTTACGTAGCATGGGACTGTCAAGGGGGAGGTTTCTCCTGTAGCAGTGCAATGTCAATTTTGTGTCTCGTTAAATACGCTAGTACTTTCCTCAATTTTCTATGGTTGTTAAGGCCTCTCACCTTCCACGTGAGGGCGCAAATTGTCGGCTGTGCTGTTGTAAGATGAAACAATCCATTTGTTGGGTCAGGCAAAGGCGCCACCAATCTATTTAAGTCTGCCATTAGATCTGTCAGACTGAGCATACATCATGAGTGCGGCACAGTGTCTACAGCAAGTAATAATCCTAACAATACTCCTACCCAACCCACCCCCCATCCACGGCAGGCTATCCCCTACTACGCCTGGACAATTGGCTACCCGCCCCCCCCCCCCCCCCCAACTAGCTGCTGAAGGAACTTAAGACGCATACAATGCATAATAAATCAAATGAAATTCACCCCCCCAACCCCCTAAATGAACCCCCCCCCCCCAAGTGTGTGTGTAACACGCGTGGACGGAGGTAGTTCGCACTACCGCAGAACAAGTGAGCGAGCTGGAAAAATCAATCAGTCCTCTGCTTCGCACACCACCAGTATGCTTGTAAGCGTTGGTGTCCCAATTAGAATAACGCCGGTCCTCCCCGGCGGCCACAATTCAGATCTTAATAGAGATCAATAGTTCGACCAGTTTTCAGTATCTACCATCACCCCCTACTAAGTCCTCACATACCTCCACACGCAACGTATTTAGACAGTACATGCAATAATAAGGAAAAACATAGCAATTGTCCAACTTCAGCATCAATACTAAGGAACCACACTGAAATAACATCATATGAATGAAACTTATCTGTACGGAAGATGGTCATAACATTCAGTCCTGATCACTCAGGAGTCCGCCTTGTGCCCCCTCGCTGGAATGTCTTTCCGGGCTGCGTCGCTTGTCCTTGGACCAGTCTTTTAAAGCTTTCTGGAGGAACTTGGGGTCCTTGAAGATCCTAGACTGGCCCTGATGGTTCACTCGGAGTATAGCTGGATATAACATAGCATAGTCGATACCCTGGTCCCTAAGCTGCTTCTTCAAGGGGGCAAACTGTCTACGGGCCTCTTGAACCTGCAGCGTGAAGTCTGGAAACAGAGAGATGGTGGAGCCCTCGAATTGCAGGGGATGCTTGTTCCTGGCTACTTTCAGCACCGTGTCACGGTTACGGTAGTTTAGTAGTTTGGTTATGATGGGTCTCGGGGACGTGGACCCAGAGATCTGTGTGCCCTCTCCACTAAGAACAGCTGGGAAAAAAAGTTTCCGTACCAAGTAAAGTGACCAACAGTTTTTCCATGAAGTGTTCCATGTTGCCAGTCGGGGTCGATTCTGGCAGCCACATGATCCTCAGGTTGCAGCGCTGAAACCGCGCTTCCAGGTCTTCTGTCTTGAAAGATCTGCATTGCTCTTCCCAATTGTTTATGCTCCAGCGTAGTCTGGGATTCCCCCAATTCCGTAACTCGGCGCTCTGACATATGCAATCTTTCCGCATGCTTGTGTAGCCTCTCCGACATCCTATCCATGTGATAAGAAAGGGAGTCTATTTTGGATCCGAGAACTGAAAGGCGGCCTTGGAAGCCTTTTTCCATCGCGGCGAGCAGGGACCGAATATCACAATCCGCAGTCTCCGGAGGAAGGTCCTGTACATTATCTGCTTCATCTGGTGTAGGATCTCGACCCCTAGGCTTCCGCTGCTCAAATTATAATTTTGGCTGTGCGCGGTCAACTTTGCCCATTGCTGCGGTAGGGATACGAATGGATCAAGCGCGGTCGCCAAGCCCTGCGAGGTATACTGCGTTGTCTCAGCCGATCCCTCCAGTCCCAGTAACGTCAGGAGTGTTGAGGGGGGCTGCCCTGTTAGTTGCACTGCGCAGAGTTTAACACAGAGCACCGGGCGCCACCTCCCAGGTCCAATTCTCACAGTAAAAACCAAAGGAAATGATGGACGGAGTGTTGAACATTGCAAGCACTCCCCCCCCCAGTCAACTGATCTGGGTTTAATCCATCACCGTTCTTTAGCCCACTCTGCCACCCCAGTTCAGACATGGCCATATGCAAATCAGTCTGACCCTGTGCCTCATGGGAACAGTCCAGCCCGAACTGCCAAGCCATGTCTTCCCTGGACCGGAAACAAGCTTCCTAGGACCGGTTTCTCGCATTTCAGCCGTCTTCAGCCAGGCTTGCTTGAATCCAGTGGCAAAGTGAGCAAGGGACTCACGTCTGAGCATACCCTGCCAACTTATGGCGAACAAAGCAAAAACCAAAGGAAATGATGGACGGAGTGTTGAACATTGCAAGCACTCACCCCCAGTCAACTGATCTGGGTTTAATCCATCACCGTTCTTTAGCCCACTCAGCCACCCCAGTTCAGACATGGCCATATGCAAATCAGTCTGACCCTGTGCCTCATGGGAACAGTCCAGCCCGAACTGCCAAGCCATGTCTTCCCTGGACCGGAAACAAGCTTCCTAGGACCGGTTTCTGGCATTTCAGCCGTTTCTGGCATTTCAGCCGTCTTCAGCCAGGCTTGCTTGAATCCAGTGGCAAAGTGAGCAAGGGACTCACGTCTGAGCATACCCTGCCAACTTATGGCGAACAAAGCAAAAACCAAAGGAAATGATGGACGGAGTGTTGAACATTGCAAGCACTCACCCCCAGTCAACTGATCTGGGTTTAATCCATCACCGTTCTTTAGCCCAGGGCCCCAGAGTAAACGGATGTTGCTCCAGAGGAGTTCAAATCACGCTTCTGATGTCGGATAAGTGAAGGATTTAGCCGTGGTCGTGCGGAGCTGCTCACTTAGGCAGCCATCATAGCCGTGCACTAGCTCCGCCCCCATGTGCTGTCTTTTCTAAAGGTAGGCAGCCACAGTAGCCAAGTGTAGGTATATGGAAGTGAAGGCTAGACCAGAAAACTGCAGATGTAATACGTAACAAACAATGTCCTGCATCAACATGTTTTAAGGGACAATAGTGTACAAATCTTTTCCACTTTTACGCATACCAGGCCCGAGTGGTAGGTCTGCACGCTTCCTTAAGGCTGCTCATACATTTTTGAGGAAGTCTGAGGTATCCAAATTCTATGACCTCAGGAGCCAGATCTCAAGGTTGAGCATCCCAGGATCTAGGTACCTGATTTCTCCATGGTTCTTTATGGGAAGGTCCGATTTGTTGGGGAGCCGCTCGTGTGGAACCAGAGAGAGTTTGAGCAGAGTTGTAAACAATGGCAGGTGAGCCCATGTGGGAGCCACCTGGATGAGCGCAAGGGATGTCTGCCGAAGTCTACGTACCACAAACGGAAAGAGAGGAAAAGGCAGAAAAGCGCATGCAAATATCCCAGACTTGGTCATCTATGTGCATTGCCCATAGATTGTGGGTGTTGGAACCTGGAGGAGAAGTTTGGGCACTTGGTGTTTTCTGTGGTTGCGAAAAAGGTTTAATTCTGGAAAGCCTCACCTGCGGAAGTAGCGGAGGAGGACATGCAGGTGAAGTTCACACTTGTTGCCGCATCCTGCTGAGGAGGTTAACAAAGTTGTTGTCCATCCTAGGAAGGTACTCGGCTAACAAATGAATTTTGTGACTAACAGCCCATCACCAAATGCTCCGAGATAACTGTGAGAGTTGTCGTGCACATGTGCCCCCTGTGTCTGAAGGTAATACATGGCTGTCATATAGTCTGTGTGGACAAGGACCACTTTCCCTATCAGGCGAGGTAGGAAAGACTTCAAAGCTGGAAAGATGGCTAGAAGTTCCAAGTATTTGATATGGAGACCCTGTTGTGCGGGCTCCCATCGGCCTTGAACAGTCAGATTCAGTAAATGGGCCTCCCATCCCGTAAGAGAGGCGTCCATTGTGACAGGGCTCTGTGGAACAGGGTTGAGGAAAGGCCACACCTGCAACAGGTTGTTGCTGTTCTACCACTGCACAGAGCGACAAGTGCGGCAGCCAAGAAACACTAGATCGTCTTATTGACTCTCCACTTGAGACTACCGTTGCGCTAGGCATTCTTGCAACGGATGCATGCGTAACCTGGCATGGGGTACTGTGGCAATGCAGGAGATCATCATGCCTGGGAGGTGCAAGACTGTTCCCACTGTGACTTGTTGATGTGGCTGGGAAAACCCTAACCTGTGGAGCAGACCTATTATGACTTGATTATGCTCATGACATAGCTGGCAGGTGGCACTCTTGATCGTCAGTTATCCAGATAAGGGAAGATGTGAACGCCCTGTCTACGAAGGTGTGCGGCCACCACCGCAAGGCATTTCGTAAATACCCGAGAGGTACTGGGAACTCCCAAGTGGAACACTTTGAATTGATAGTGTTTTTGCTGACCACAAACCTGAAATATCGGTGATGTGCCGGTTGTATTGGCATGTGGCAACAATTAGCCTTCAGGGCACAAATTCATCCTGCTGAAGAAGCGGAATAACATCCTGGAGGGTGACCAGAGGAAATTGTTCCGATAGGATGTATTCATTTAGTGGTCTGAGGTCCAGAATAGGTTTCTGAGGGACCCGTAATTTTGGGGAATTAAGACATACAGGAAGTACAGTCCTGTACCCTGCTGATGGTGGGGGATGGGTTCTATAGTCCATTTGAGAAGGTGTGGTTGGATCTCCTTCTTGAGAAGTTGTAGGAGTTCTACAGAGAGTGTGTATTTGCGAGGTGGAAGGAATGGAAGGGAGCTCCAGATAATTACCATGTTGGATAATATCCAATACCCACTGTCTGAAGTGATGGACTGGTCGTCTTATCCATCTTTTTGTGCTGCTTTGCTGGGACTGGAATGCCCAAAGCTTCCTCAATGGACAGCTGGCGCTTGGGTGCTGGAGCAGCAGTAGATCCCAGAGGGTGGGCAAGGGCCCGGACCGTTTGGGGCTGAATGACCAGGTGTTTATGCCTTACATCGATCTCCTCTTGTGGCTTGTGAAGACCTGGTAAATAGTGCTGGCACCGATGTTGCATTTGGTGGTTGATGCCGCAGGTTTTGGCTCCGAGGCAGATGCATTTGATGCCGAAGGTCAGCTTGGTGCCAGCGTCTGCGTAGCCGTCGCCAAAGCAGTCAGCTTTGAGTGCAGAGAGTCCAAATTAAGTGGTCGGTGCTGATCATGGCCCGAAGGCAGTGGCAGACGGAAAGCCTGGCTGGCTGTATGCCTCTTGGAGGTGGACTGCTCAACTTGAGAGTGGTGGCGAGGAGGTGCTGTACTCACAGACTGTTGGGTTGGCCAGATCCTCAATTTCCAGCTCGGAACCAGAGCTATCTCCAGGGGAGAACGCTTCTTCCTCTAAAGCAGAAAGATGTGAATGATGTCCCCCCTGGATGTCCTCTGGACCGAAGAGATCTGCAGTGTCGTGGCCACACCTGAGTAACATCTTGAGGCAATGAGCTTGAGGGTCAAGGGACCGAAACAAGGGCAGGTGTCGATTGCAGCCTCGTTCTGCTCAATCAGAAGCAGACGTCCAAACCCGAAGGTGGAAGGAAAAAAATCTAACAATGAAGTCTATGACCATATGCTTTTCCAGCAAGAGGAGGCGTCAACTCGTGACTCAAAAGACTTTATAGAAGAAACACCAGATGGCAGGAGTATGCACAGCATTTGTATCTACAGTCACACATACCTCGAACTAATGGTTTACTAAATGCGGCCACTGGAAGGATACAAGTCAGCCAATGAAAAGCCTGGTAAAAAGCTATGCTCCAGGGGAAGGACACCCAAGGAGAGAAAGGCAAGTCATCAAATAGCAACCAAGCAAATAAGAGCGACAAGAAATACAACCAATGTAAGCTAAGAGCAGCCTTTAAGCTCATTGTAATTTTATGGTATGGTCCGGAAGAGGCTTGCGGCTAAAAGCGGAGAGAACTATATACTGCCTACTGCTCCTTACTCTACCTCCTAAAATCACACTGCCTTTTGACACCACCATGCCATGCTTTGAAAGCTACATCAAGTTGTACTCTGTAGACATTGCAAAGTCCACAAGAACATTGTATATGGTTTAGATCTGAGCAGCCCAGTGCCCTCTGGCAATGGCCCTTCTGATGGCATCACACTTGCTCTTAAATTATTATCAATGTTCCCTGTCACACACAGGGCAAAAACAGAAGCCCCAACTCATTAATAAAGCTCTATTGTGACTTCCCTGAACTTCAAAACGATTTACTTTAAGGTTACCAAACACCGAGGACACAATATTCCAGTTCATTTTTTAATTACACCATCTATAATGTCAAACCTTAATTCAATTTGTTCAACTGAATTAAAATAGGACTACATCTCTCGGAATTATGACCTGCATTTAAAAAAAGAAAAACACACACATCAAAAAAACCCAAGGGAAAAATTATGTCACCAATTCCGTGACCCCTAGTTTAGACATGAGGTCAAGGATAGACTTGGTTTTAAGTTGTTGTCCAAAGTATTTCTTGAAACATTTGTGTGGATTTCGGAAGTATAGACATAACATAATAAAAATCATGTTAAAAGGTGGTTTTCGGCTTTACAGTAGTTTATGTGGCCTACAACCAAAGCAATAAACTACACACTGCAGGATATTGGCCATATGCCCCAAATAAAAATTGCATTGCACCAAAATAAGTACATACCATTGGACTCCAGGACTTCTGACGTTATTCTTATAGTGAAGGGGAAATCTTTAGGAATAATTGGCTTCAATGCTTTCTCTGCAAGAGCACCTACATTTAACAAATACAATATACTATTAAAGTAATTATTGTTCAATGATTACATAAAAATATATCTAACAATATTTTCCGTACCGTGACCAAGTTCCCTTCTATTGATTCCAGTAACTCGCCCAATCTCATTTGTTGCAAACGGAGGGAACTAAAAAGAAAACAACATTTTACAAAATATGGCTACATTGGGTGTTTCACATTGACGCTTTCATTAGCCTGCACAGTGCCTATAGGCTCAATTCACACTTTCAATAAAGCCAGAAAGTCTATTGCTCACAAGTGACTGAAAAAAGTTACAGCTTCTGGGGGTTCACAAGTCTCACGGGTTACACCAGTAACCTACAACAGTCACACATTTCATAGAGTACACTTGCTCTACAATTCTTACTCCCGTAAGTTTCCACTTGAATCAAATTCTGCACAATGTTGCGGAAACGTGCCTGGGCAGATTAAGGCTTTTATTATTTTGTTTCCTATACATGAAAAGTTATTTTTCCTTATAGAGAAACGGCTTTCACAACTTGTCCTAAAAAGTAGGAATGTTTTGAGATCCTTTTCCCTTCCATTTACACAATGGTCCCATTTAAAAAATATTTTCAGTTGAGCAAATATGATGCAAAACTCCACTATTAATGTTTGCGACATACATCTCGAAACATATATAAAGCTACGAGTGAGCCAAGAGTCATTATGAAATCACACAATTTCTAAAGAAGAATGTTTTGAGCTTTTTCTGTTTAGTTTGAGATCTGTAATTTTATTCACGAGTAAGACAGTTCCAGAGTCTGGAAGTATGTCCTAGGATGACTGTTTCAGAGCCTGACATATTATTAATTCTGGTGTTTTGAAGTGTAGAATGGCTCCTAGGATGAGATCGTCCCACTTTGGAGATTTCACTGAAAACAGTTAATATGCCAAAGGTGTGTACTTTAGGGCAGGAGCTGGTCTTAGTGTTGTCACAAACGTGTTGGTAATTAAAATATAATCTCTATACAGTCTCAAGGATGGAAACCCTGAATAATGTTGAAGACAAGTCAATTAACTTATGGCTGATTTTCTGTTGCTATACAAGTTAAGAATGAGTAATGGTGGTCAAGGCTGAAAACTAGAAGGTTCTGAAGGATGGTTTCACACCTACATTGTGCAACCCCTAAATAATGAGTTTCTAAAAAGCATATTAACACTCCTTGGCTCACAGTAGCAAGGCCAAAAAAGAACACAGGGGAGTGGTTGCTGGGGACATTTTGCTACTCTGACAGGCATGCTTTTAACAACCTATTTCAGAAATGTGTACCCTCTTCCTACAGCAGGTACAAAAGTATGATTTCTGCTAAATGAGGCTGGGTGATGAAAACTAATCTGCAGAACAGACTGTGAGCAAAGATTTGATTTCATGTGGAAAATTGAGATACATTCATCCCTTTGCCACATGGAATGGACAAGCTTATTAGTGATGTAATCCATTGCTGATGCCCTTCATATTCAGGAAAAAGCAATTAGTGGGGAAGGAATCCTCAGAGCCAAAACTAGCCTGGGTTTCAACACAAACACTTAGAAACAGAAGAAAGATGAATGAAGGGCCCCAGGGACCGCTGTAGAGTTAGAATATGTGCCTCTGTAGTTATATAGCTACATCATTCACCTCATTGGAAGACACTTTTTAAAAACGTTATTACGTTTTGAGTAATTTGATGAAATAAAACAGCTTTCTTTAAGTTTAAATCACCCACATGGACTCAATCCTTGAAAACGTTGTTAGGATCAGTGAAGAGGGGCAAAAATTATTGGGGTGGAGGGTGCCTAAAAGTATTGACCCCAGTGTTAAAGGTCCTAGTAAAAGTTCTGTTGCACCTACCGACACACAGCATAGTTTATATACATTTACATTAAGCACAAGTTTTTCTGCATGGTAACATGACACTTGCTTGTGCATGGTCTGCTTAAGAGTGGTGCGACCGGTGTTGCTGCACCTTGCGCAGTATTTAAAAACATCTGCTGAAGAGATCCTTGTGTGTCTAGGAGTTTTCAGGCAACAATACAAATGTCAAGATAACTCAGGCGATTAATGTTCCTGCTAGATTGAAATCAGAGTTTAGCCTAGTGGCAGTTTTGACTCATCAAAAGGTAGTGCAGAGGGTTAATATGCGTGCCGTAAAGAGCATGTACCATGCAGATCACAGAGCTTTATGTTATGCAGATAGCTCAGTGGGTTACTGCTTTTGTCACAGAGACCCTTTTGTTAATTGTAGCTAATAAATCCAGCAGAGTGAGCTATGAACTGTCATCAGATAGCTGGATGCAAACTGCAAGGTATAGATTAAAATGTTATGTTTTTCCCCCAAGTCAAAGTGCCCTGACACCATACACTAGTACGAGTAGCGCTATAGAACAAATACAATTCATGTGACAGTGGGGAATAGAGAGATGAGGGGCACTGTTGGAGGCTGGTAGTGGAGGAATCCCATGGAGTAGGAGATCATAAGATGGGGGTTGCCATAAAAACACATGGGCACCATTAGCTCTAAAGCCGGGCCTGTGCTCGTGCACAGAGTACACTGAAGCGCATCGCAGTTGTTTAGGGCATGGATGACAGGCCTACGTCATACTAAAGTGGGGTTTTCGGCGTTTTAAAATCATGTGTACTTAATTGCCACATATTTTTCTGTAACTTAAGTTTACAAGCCAGAAAAGGGATATTTCCATTCCCAGTGGCAGCTTGCTCTTACAGTGGCAATGCTGCTATAAAATGCCTTGCTTATGTATAGGAGGAACTAAGTGATACAACAGCAGCATCTTTCTTATACTTCCTGTAATGTGACCTAAAGTATTGCTTATCATTCTGCATAATTGAAATAAGAGTGGAGCATGAAAAGACAACTCACTCGGTAGGCTACTGCATAAGAAAAAGGTATAAAAGATATGGTAATTTGGAAGCGACAAGGCAGATCAATCTCAGGTTTCAGGTCTTATGGCATAAAGGTACGAGGGCTGTACATGACTCAGTGTAGATATTCATAAGCACACAGTTCTAATCGGATAGCTTTTATAAAGGTAGACATTAGGCCGATCGGTTAGGGATGCATGATGAAATATGATTGGGCTCTATTTAGGGTTCACCGTATCATTCAAATTATTTGCTGAGTTTCTAATGATTACGGTGGCAATTGTTACTGATACTATTTATAAGGAAATAACATATATATATATATATATATATATACACATATATATATATATATATATATATATATATATATTTATAAAGAACAAAGGCGCTGCCGGTCGACAGCACCCTTCGTAGTATAGGAATGCACTCACTCGTGTGCTTTAAATTCAAAGGCGCTTTATTTACAAAATCGCTCCTTCACCCAACGCGTTTCACCTCCACCTGAGGCTTGATCACGGGATGTTGTTTTTTCCACCCAGCCTTCCTTTATTTCCACTCGTTGTGCACACACCCTCTCACTGTCCAGTGGTGCATTGTGGTACTTGTAGTGTGCACGTTAATTCAGGTATTCTGTTTTATAGTTTTTTTCGTTTTTTTTGTGCTCTAATGTGGTGTAATAGTGTCCCAAGGAAGTGCTTTCTCTTGGTTGTGATTACTTGTTGTCCGCGAGGCCAGTGAATCGGAAATCAGTATAACCATTCATGCTCTCTAGTGAGCTGTCTATTATGTTCACAGTTTCAGTTTTAACAGGTCTCCATCGGTCATTTCATCTCTCTGGTGAGTTATTATTTTTCATTTTTCACCTGGGCTGCATCTGCGCTCTCTGGTGAGGTGTATTTGCAGCTTTTCATCCTGTTGGTCGGTTTTTCTGTTGAGGAGTTTGTTAATGAGTTGTTATTTTCAGATGTGATTACAGATGTACATGTAATTCCTCATTTTGATTCAAACCTCTGGGGTCAAGGGTTCTGCAAGTTATGATATGGCGGGATTCTTTCTGTCTTAAGATCTTTATTCTATCACCTCCTCTTTCTGATTGTGATATTTGTTCCAGAGCCCAGAATTTTAATGACTCCCATTTGCCATCATGATGTTGAGACATATGTTTTGCTATGGCATTTGTTGAATCTTTGTGAGTTGTTGCTCGGGTGTGCTCCAGTATTCTCTTTTTAGCTTCAAAGATTGTGCTCCCGATATACCTTTTCTTGCAGGGGCATTCTATCATGTAGACCACATGAGTACTTTTGCATGTTAGATGTTGTTTAATTTGCCAAGTTTTGTTTTTCCCCATATCTACAGATTTTGTAGGTATTGCAATTTTGCAAACTTTGCATTGCTTGCAAGGCCAGAAGCCTATTCTTTGAAGCCAAGTTGTAATCGGGGCCTCTTGAAAGTGGCTGTGTATGATTTTATCACTTATATTGGTTGCTCGTCGATAAGTGATGTTGGGGTGGTCACCGATGATATTGGCCAAGGTTTGATCCAATTGAAGGATTCCCCAGTGTTTTTTGATTATTGCTGATAATTTGTTGTTTTCTGCACTTTGTGTAGTTATCAGCCTTATGGTTGTTCCTTCTTTTTCTTTTGATTTTGATTGTGGCTGTAGAATGTCTGTTCGATTTAAAGCTGATACTCTGTTCAGACTTTTTTTCACCACATTCTTCGGGTATTTCCGTTTGAGGAATCGTTCTTCCGCCGGTTTACTGTGTTTCTGGAATTCACAATCTTCTGAACAGTTTCTCCGCATTCTTAAAAACTCTCCATATGGGATGCTCCATTTGAGGTTCTCTATGGAAGCTTTCTCCATGTAAGACTGCGTTTGTTGCAGTTTTCTTCCGGTGTAGCGTCGTTTGGAGAGAGTTATTTACTACGTAGATTTCTGTGTCCAAGAATTCAACTCTTTCAGCACTGAATTTGTATGTGAATTTGAGTTTCATTGGACTGTTGTTTAATCTCTCAAAGTAGGCCGCGAATTCCAGTTAGGTTCCATCCCAAATGATGAAAAGATTGTCTATGAAGCGCAGCCATAGTACAATCTTTTGTCGAAATTGATAATTAGTCGTGTTCCATGCCTCTCTTTGTTCAAACCACCCCATTGTTAGGTTCGCGTAGTTAGGCGAAAAAGAGAAGCCCATTGCACATCCCTTTGTCTGTTTGAAGATTTGTTTTTTGAACAAGAAGATATTGTTATGTAGACACATGGAGATCATCTCATTCAGCATTACATTATGCTCTTTGTAATGAATGCTTCTTTTTCCCAGGAAAAATTTGCATGCTTCCATTCCTATGGTGTGCTCAATGTTTGAATATAATGCGACCACATCCATAGTTATTAGATTGTACGTTGAGTTCCATTTTATTGATTGCAGTTTGTTTAGAAGATCCATTGTATCACTTAAGAAGGAGCTCAAGTTGGTTACAAGAGGTGCCAGGAAGTGGTCTATATATTCCGAGATTGGTTCCAGTAAAGAATTATTTGCTGAAACTATCGGTCTTCCTGGGGGGTTGGTTTGGTCCTTATGGATCTTGGGCAGACAATAGAAGGTTGCCATTGTGGGATGTTTTTTGTTTAGATAACGGTATTCATCTGCATCCAGTAGGCCCTTTTGAAACCATTTCTGTAGATTGTCCTCTAGTTGGTTTTGGATTTCATTAGTTGGGTCTTTATTCAGTTGTTGATAACATGATTGGTCCGTTAATTGCCTTTCTGCCTCCAATATGTAATCTCTTTTATTTAAAATCACAATGTTTCCCCCTTTATCTGCGGGTTTTATTTCGATTGTTTTGTCCTCTTGTAAGTTTAACAGGGCATCCTTCTGTTTTTTAGAGAGATTGTTTTTCTTGTTGCAGTGGTTCATTTTATATAGGTCTTCTATTATTGCCTCATGGAAGACGTCAATCTTATTCCCGGCTGGTAGGTTAGGGTAATATTTAGATTTCATTTTGAGGCCACTCTCTCCTGCCCCTTCCAGTAGTTGCAGTTCCTGTAGTTCCCCAATCGCTTCTCTCTCCTGGGACTCCGTAGTTGCCCCCATTGTCACAAGTAGTTCTAAATTTTTTAGGTCTTCTACTTGAAGATTACTCTCAATTTGTCTTGTGGTGGGTTGCTCTCTATTGCTGGTTTTCTCTGCATAGACTTTTTCCAATTTTAGTTTTCGTGTATATTTGTAAAGGTCTATTCTTGTTTGGGCGATATCGAGGTGTGATGTGGGGCAGAAATTTAATCCTTTCTTTAGAACCTCGCTCTCTGTTGGTGTTAGGATTTTTTGTGATAGGTTGATTACGTTTAATTCTTGGGAATTCTTTATTTCTGTTTCCTTGGTTGTCTCAACCGGTCCTTGGACCACGTGTCTGTTTTTTGTTGTGGTGGGTCCTCCTTTTCCTCTCTGCCCTCTCCTTGTCTTCCTCGTTGCGCTCCTCTTACACGGCCTCTGGCTCCTCCTCTTCGTGGTTGATTGGTTTTGTTTTGTTGCTCCAAAGCCAGTCTCATTTCTGTTAAAAAATTGGTCTTTTTTCTCTGATTTGTTGTTTGCTGGGGGTCTTCTGCATCACTGATGTCTGTACTGGTTAGGGAGTCTATGCTGGATGACTGCTGATTTGTCATTTCTAGTTGTGTTCTTCCTTTGCGTTCTTCATATTGTCTGCCAAATGTGAAGATTCTACCTTCTTCAAAGTCTATCTTATCTCGGAGGAATTTATGTTGCTTGCAAAGTTTCACTCGCTCTTCGTGCTTTTCTAAGTTTTTCAGGATGTCTGACTTGAGCTTTTGAAGCTCCTCACTCAAAGTCAGTTTGTTTATTTCCTCCTCCAGGCTTTTTAGCTCACTTCTCGTTTCCTTTAAAGCTTTATCAATATGCTTTACTAGGATCAGTATTAGTCCCATTGATGACTCCAATAGATGTTCCCCCCATTCTTGCAGGAGTTCCCCGCTTGTATCCTGATGACTTGGCATGAGCATGAGGCGCAGGCCTCTTGGGATTCTTTTGACCTCTATGTATTTTTGCAGGGTTATTAGCTCCCACCATTTATTTATCTCTTTTTTAGACAATCTTTCCCAATATCTTAGTTTGTCCTTATTATCACATCTGATCAATATTTCTCCTCTCTCCGTTCTTGTTGTAGTTGTTACTGTGAATAAATCGGAGATTTCCGCATTCCGTTTGGCTTCGCGTTGTTCCATTGTCAGCGTATTTGTATTTGTTGTTATTATATCGTATTTTATTTTATTTTGTTTGTCGGCGCCTTTGATTCACACGAGTCCCAAAATCCCCTCAATTTTTTGTTTGTTTCCTTGCTGGTTTAACTTAGTTGTCCAGGCTATACTCGATTAAAATCACTATAGCTTCTGGAAAGTATTGTTATCCAAGCCGTGAGCTGATAGCAATGCTATCTAAACAATAAAGTTTTATTGCTTCAAAGAGAGGAAATTAGTATAAATATCTTTGATAAGATATTATTAGGGGCCCTTTTTGTTACATTTTGAAGCCTTGCAATGCTGTTTGGTCTCACAAAGATTCAACAAATGCCATAGCAAAACATATGTCTCAACATCCTGATAGCAAATGGGAGTCATTAAAATTCTGGGCTCTGGAACAAATATCACAATCAGAAAGAGGAGGTGATAGAATAAAGATCTTAAGACAGAAAGAATCCCGCCATATCATAACTTTCAGAACCCTTGTGCAGAAAACAACAAATTATCAGCAATAATCAAAAAACACTGGGGAATCCTTCAATTGGATCAAACCTTGGCCAATATCATCGGTGACCACCCCAACATCACTTATCGACGAGCAACCAATATAAGTGATAAAATCATACACAGCCACTTTCAAGAGGCCCCGATTACAACTTGGCTTCAAAGAATAGGCTTCTGGCCTTGCAAGCAATGCAAAGTTTGCAAAATTGCAATACCTACAAAATCTGTAGATATGGGGAAAAACAAAACTTGGCAAATTAAACAACATCTAACATGCAAAAGTACTCATGTGGTCTACATGATAGAATGCCCCTGCAAGAAAAGGTATATCGGGAGCACAATCTTTGAAGCTAAAAAGAGAATACTGGAGCACACCCGAGCAACAACTCACAAAGATTCAACAAATGCCATAGAAAAACATATGTCTCAACATCATGATGGCAAATGGGAGTCATTAAAATTCTGGGCTCTGGAACAAATATCACAATCAGAAAGAGGAGGTGATAGAATAAAGATCTTAAGACAGAAAGAATCCCGCCATATCATAACTTTCAGAACCCTTGACCCCAGAGGTTTGAATCAAAATGAGGAATTACATGTACATCTGTAATCACATCTGAAAATAACAACTCATTAACAAACTCCTCAACAGAAAAAACGACCAACAGGATGAAAAGCTGCAAATACACCTCACCAGAGAGCGCAGATGCAGCCCAGGTGAAAAATGAAAAATAATAACTCACCAGAGAGATGAAATGACCGATGGAGACCTGTTAAAACTGAAACTGTGAACATAATAGACAGCTCACTAGAGAGCATGAATGGTTATACTGATTTCCGATTCACTGGCCTCGCGGACAACAAGTAATCACAACCAAGAGAAAGCACTTCCTTGGGACACTATTACACCACATTAGAGCACAAAAAAACCGAAAAAAAATATAAAACAGAATACCTGAATTAACGTGCACACTACAAGTACCACAATGCACCACTGGACAGTGAGAGGGTGTGTGCACAACGAGTGGAAATAAAGGAAGGCTGGGTGGAAAAAACAACATCCCGTGATCAAGCCTCAGGTGGAGGTGAAACGCGTTGGGTGAAGGAGCGATTTTGTAAATAAAGCGCCTTTGAATTTAAAGCACACGAGTGAGTGCATTCCTATACTACGAAGGGTGCTGTCGACCGGCAGCGCCTTTGTTCTTTATAAATATTTAAACCGACTGTTCCCTGTCGGAAGGACTGCACCGCCCTAAAAGTAAGCGCCGGCGTCAACATTGGGAAACTCTGGAGGGATATATATATATATATATATATTCACTGAAAAAACCATAGGTTTCACACATGTTATAGTTAGCGGAAATTTTACTGATAAAAAACCAGTGAAATTGCCCCGTTATAGTTAGTGCTGGCAACTATAACTCACGCGACCGCAATCCTCTGCTGATGCTAATACTGTATTTAGACACTTATTTGCCCATGTCTTCTTCCATACATTTTTAGCTATACATATATTACAAATATTTTTTTTTCATAAAGACACATATGTCATCAGCAGAAGATTGCGGTCGCGTGAGTTATAGTTGCCAGCACTAACTATAACGGGGCAATTTCACTGGTTTTTTATCAGTAAAATTTCCGCTAACTATAACATGTGTGAAACCTATGGTTTTTTCAGTGAATTTGCAAGGTTTTTTAAATGCTAATTCCTAACTATAACGTGTGTGAAACCTATGGTTTTTTCAGTGAATTTGTACGGTTTTTTAAATGCTAAGTTACTTTACGCCATTCGAGGCGTGCGCGCCCACTTAACGCAGTTCGTTCCGTGCACGGTTTTTATCAACTTTAATAAGCCCTGTACATTTGGTGGCCTTCGGCCACCAAAAGCACAGGGGGTGGGGTCAATGTGGATAGTGTTTTTTTTATTTCGATTTTATAATTTCATGTTGCCAAAATTTAGTTTTTTTTACCTATTAATAAGCCCTGTACATTTGGTGGCCTACGGCCACCAAAAGCACAGGGGGTGGGGTAAGTGTGGATAGCGTACTCGGCGAAATTGCCGAAAAAAAAATAAAACCGTTTTTGCTCTTGGGGGATGTTTGGGGACTCCCTCAACATGACTATGTGGGAGGGAGTTGTCAAAACAGCCCCGTAACATGTTTTTGGCCATCTTGTTTGATAAACAACACTCAGTGCGAGAGACAAAATGGCGGCCGCCGCTTCCTGGTTTCGGCCGATTCGAATGTTTACTAAGATCTAAGAGCCAATCAGAATTGCGCTCGCGCACGCCACCGTACGCTTACGGTAAGCGTACGGTAAGCGTACCGTAAGCGGGCTCAGATATATATATTGATTTAAAGGCTATTTTCTCAGAATCTACTGAACAGATTTACACCAAACCTACAAAAGGCACTTCCTTGACCTAGGGACTACCTCTCTGCCAAATTTCTAGTAATTCTGTTCAGCCGTTCGGGCTGTAGCTCGTTCTAAAGGTCCTATGGAAAAATGCATGGGAAAAACGCGTTTTGGGACCCCCCTTTTATCTCAGCCCCCGCTTGACGAATCCCCCCGGGACTTTCAGGGTAGGAGCGGAGCGTAGCGCCCCACCTATTTTGAGAAATTCGCGAGGATTCATCGACCGGCGCCAAAGTTAATCAAAATAGAATGTTGAGGTTTTCCTATGGAAAAGGGGTCCTAACTATAACTACCTACTGGCGACCGCCAGTAGGTAATATACATACATACATACATACACACACACACACACACACACACACACACACACACACACACACACACAGTAGGTAATATACATACACACACACACACACACACACACACACACACACACACACACACACACACACACACACACACACACACACACACACACACACACACACACACACACACACACTTCCACCTTCAGCTACTTAGAACGATGACTCCGGCACTCCTGTAATTGTATCACTGCTGTTTATTTCTCCAACACAGAGCGATGAAATATCCACGCGTTCCAGCTGCTACACGCAGCCTTGTTCACGATGGTGAGCATTTTCTTTTTTTTGTTTTTATGTGCTTTACAATCATGAAACTAGAAAGTGGACTGTTAACACTATTGCAATAGTTTCAAAACATATCATGGACGCCATCTTAAAACATGTTTTTAAAATTATCTCACTGCGAATTTCCAATCACAGGTCAGTACCTTGATATAAGTTTTATATAACTTTTAACATTCTTTATATCACAAATACAATTTTTTCCTCTGTATTCGTATTGCTGTTGGTATTCAAGTTCACTGGGCAAGTGCCCTATGTTATTCAATCATCCAATCTTATATTTATACGAAGGCTCCTAGTATTGTTCCATCATTGTCTTTCATACGGGTCTTATTAAAGTGCAAATAGTGCTAAAAAAAAATGACTTAGTGCTGACAAAGTGCAATTAGTTATCCTATAAAGTGCTTAGTTCAAAAGTCCATACCTTTTCAGTGCAAATATAATAGAAAGTGCTCTGTCATCCACTAACTATAAAACTCATTTACATTCAATTCTTGCTCTTCTGACGAGTGCTCTCAACTGGTTACAGGAAGCTTAATACAAACAGGTATACATCTCTTCATCCACATTAAAACCATTGGGTTCTTTACTGTCTAACTATAGGATGAGATATGTCTCAAGTTTTCTTAACTCTAATTCCCTGTTTCCTCCCAGTCTTCTTTTAGGTGCTTGTGCTATACAGCTGTACTTTAGTGTAGTTGGGTCACTAGAATGCTCTTTTTCAAAATGTCTATCAATGGGGTAACTCCGATCTTTATTTATTATTTGCTCTCGTATGCTGTAAAATTTGTTTATGCACCGGGAGAGTTGTGCTACCCACATAGATTTTATTGCATGGACACTTTAAAATATCCAACAAAATCTGATTTACATGTTAAAAGACCCTTTACTTTCACAGTTTTATTAAAAACTGTTTTAAAAGTTGAAATATTTTCACCATGTAAACAAGCCTTGCATTTTAGACATTTTTTAAAACCTTCTTTTTGTTGTAACCAGGTATGTTGTTGTCTTACTTGAAGACTATCACTTCTAACTAGGTAATCCCTCAAGGATTTAGATTTTCTGTAAGTGATCTGTGGATTCCTAGCTACCTGGTGTCCTAGTATCGGGTCATGTCTGATAAAGTGCCAGTGCTTTTGTAAGATTTGCCGTACTTTTTGGTGTTCCCTATTATATGTTGTAATAAATCTATGAGTGACCTTTTGTTTTTTGTCGTTGTTCTTCTTAACAGTATTGGATGGTTCAAAGAGTATCTTTTATCTTTTTTTTCCTAGATTTTTTAGATGCAATTTATAGTAGTTTGGGTGCATATCTTCTTTGAAAAAATCGAATTTTCATTTTTTCCTCTATTTTTTCATATTCCCTCTGTGAGCTACAGGCTCTCCTTGCTCTATAAAATTCACCAAAGGGAATACTCATGATTAAAGAAGCTGGGTGCGCACTCCGCATGTAAAATTGTATTTCCAGCTGCCTTCTTTCTAAAAATAGTTGTCTAGTTTTTCCCCCTCCACCACTAACCGTACATCTAAAAAATCTATTGATGTTGTACTTTTATGTCCCAAAAAGTGTAAATTCAAATCATTCACATTAAGATCATCGATAAATTCATCTACTTCTGTCTCTGTGCCCCGCCACAGCACAAAGATATTGTCGATGTATCTTAGCCATAAAAGAATCTTATCAGTTAATTGATTCAACATAGGCCCCCCGAGCACCTGCTCCTCCCACCAGCCTAGATGTAAAGTGGCATAGCTGGGGGTGAAGCGGGTGCCCATAGCCGTCCCTTGTTCCTGTTGAAACAGTTCATTTTCAAACAGAAAAATGTTCTTAGTGAGACAGTCTTCCATCATGTCTAACAACATGTCGTCGTGTTCAGTGTATTTCTTGGGTTTCATCCGTAAAAAATATTCTGTGGCTCCAAGTCCATCTTGATGTCTGATGCCGGTATACAGTGTAGAAACGTCTAACGTTACCAGAACCATTTCTTTTTCCCATCTGACATCATAAATACGTTTTAAAAAATCGGATGAGTCTTTAAGAAATGATGGTAAAGTTTTCACTGTGGGTATATATTTTAGTCTGGTGAAAAATACCAATACTGGCATGGTTCAGGGGCGGGACTCAATTTTCACCTGCAGATGAGAAATTATTTTACTGGCTTGTCTTACTTCTAAGGCCCTCTCTAATGGGCATAACTCTGCAGGAGGACTGCAACACATATTCCAGTTGTCCCTTTGTCCCCAAAAAATCACAGTTTAGGGCTTAGGAAATACGCAAAGTTGGCTACCAAACTTATATAAGGTGAACCAGCCAGGTCCAACTAGCAATCATTTAGTGGTTTGATGTAAATCCATTTTGTGGATTGTTGAAAATCCGTTTGGTTGGGTTTGAAAATAGCCCAAAAAATAGTGGCCAAATAAGGTCAAGAAAATTGATAAACATTTGGGTCACCATTTTGGATTTGCCAAGTCAATTAGGAATTGAAAAACAAAGAAATATGATTGGACAAGGGCACATTCTTTTCCCCAGTACAGACTTGCAGATTCTCGGAGGATCAGTCAATGGGAACAATCTGATTTCTGGTAGATATCTGTCATAAAATTATGGATCCATAAACTAACAGGCAGATATTTTATAGCTGCACAACAAACAAAGGAATCTGCAACTTTTACAAGTTTTGGGGTTGCCTGTTCTCCTAAGCTAAAGCCTTCTCAAACACTCCAATAATCAAAAACAGTTTTCAGCGACTGCTGTAGAGCCCCTTCTGCTTTCATTTCCGCATAGTGTCTGGCACCATGCGTAGTGGACATATGAGAGTGAATTGGGGATTCAGCAGGAAATGGGTGGGGCTGATATGAAAAAAAAGCTGAAAAAGAAGAAATGCATCTCTGGGAGGTTTCCAAGCGCCAAATACATTTCTTCTTTTAGCGACCCTCGGTTTTTATGCACATTTCTCATTGTCGTTTTACATTTCGTGCTCAATTCTCAGTTTGGGGATGGTTCAGCTTCACCTAAAAGCAACCTGTGTCCAGCTCTGGATTTACTGCCCACGTGCAGCCCTTACAAAGCAGGCCATGAGCCAGTGACCTCATTGACTTGACTCTATTCAACAGCAGTGTATAGCACAGAGAAAGTAGAAGCAGCATTGCAACTACGTGGGCAGCACAACTAGTAGTACGAAACAGGCACCAAGTGAGCATTGCTGAAAATGTAAGTTGCTTTACCACACGTTAGGCTTTTGTCTTGGTAAGGTGGAAGGCAACAAACACAAAACATATGCTCTAACTCATATTTTTTTGATCATAATTGTAAGTCAGTGGAATAGGTCTTTCCAGGGCATTATTATGTTGCTTCTACTTGGAGTTTGTCTTTTTATCTTTTAGTATAGTGTAGTATTTTAATACTTGAAGATACTTCGTTCATCAAACCTTAGCTATGGGCGTGCATGTCTATGCTCTGCCTCTTTTTGGGTTTTGTTTTGTTTCACTTTCTATTTACCTAGGATTTTGCTCACGTGGCACTTACTCGCTTATGCAGGGTGTTGGTGCACACAGGGTTACTTGGGTTGACGCCTTAAAGTGTGTGGGAGTGCATGTCTGTGTCTGTCATAGCTGCTAAGGTTTCAGACTGCTATGCGTGACATTTTCATAATTTCAGTGCTATTATGAGTGACATTTCAACAACTAGGAGCGACGCTTTTTAGCAAAGCAAAATCAAGCAATGAAGACAAGGGAAACACAAATATCAGAAATAACACCTATTTGAGCAACAAGAAGCTCTAAGAAGATCGTACAACTGCTGCAAAGCACCAGAAACGGAAGGGCCCTTAGCTCTGTAAGTTTCAGGTTTTGGTAGTTCAGATGCGCCGAGCGGCTCCCACTAACACACAGATGTAGCCTGCTGTTAATTTTCAAGGTATTGGTCAGGTTTTCCGAACTCATTGTTATATGCAACGGCCTTTAACTTCAACTGACTATAGGATGTGACCAGTTGCATGGAAGAATTGTACTTTTTAAATTCAACTTTATGCTCAAAATTATGCAGTTGCAAGTGTGACTGGCAAATAAATAAATATCTCCACCACAGGCACAAAAGCTAATATAACCTAGCTTTTCCCTCTGTTGAGCCAGAAGCGCAACACATCCGAAAGCTCGGACCTGGCAATCGCTGCCTACTCATTCGCAATACTAATCGCATTATCCAGAATTAAAGCAGATTTTGTTATTTCAGCCGCTCTATCTTTGCCAGCAGATACTGACAACCCAGGGCAGTTTCCGTTACACTCTAAAAGCTAACACCTGTTCCCACACATACATCAAAAACATCTGCTTAAAGTATTTCTTTGAACCTCTGCCCCTGCGGTAGTTGCACACTTCTCTGAAAGGGCTAGCTTACTGAGCAGTATAATTAAATCAATTGCTGAATAGTGCCCCCGGGGTCCGGTGTGTGGCTACCTATTATTGAGTTGCAGAGCTCTCTACCCATCAGGCACCTGCCGCACAGTCAAAAAACGGGTCCTCCCGAGAACTCACTGGCAACTTTCGTTTCTAGCTACTCCATCGGATAAGCAGGGCGTGACCACGGGGAAAGACGGGGGCCAGGGGACAGCAGCACAGCAGGGATGCTGCAGAGGAAGGGAGCACGGCACAAGCACCCTTATGGCTCCTGCTTACTACCACAGCCGAATTGATAGGTACACTTACCAGAAATCACTACAGTAATTAAATGATGACATGGCAAGTGTTTATTTTATGAGGACAAATACGACCGCTCTCTCTGGCACTTACTGATGTTGCAGGCACGTGTCCTGGGGTCAAGCTGGGCGTCCAGGGAGGGATCCCATCCGCATCGTTCCAACCGCCAGCCCTGGCAGCGATGAGCAGCTGGCTTTCAGCCTAGTCCCCTTTCCCCGCCGCATTTGACTCTCATCCCCCCACTGACCTTAGCCTATAATTTTAACAAGCCATGATTGGCCGCGCATCGACTGGGACATCAGTTATGCTCGTGTGTCAGGGGTGGAGGTGTCTAACTTGGATACATTGTTGGAGCGAGAGAGCAGTACTTGCAGAGCTGCGAGCTGCCAGCCCCTTAGCCTGCCAGGAGCAATGCGCACAGCGCTACTGCTGCTCACACAGTCATGACATGGTGCATTATTGCAGCGCTCTGCATCGACAGCTAAGCAGAGCTATAACGCGTGACTAATGTATTTCAGTGCGGTGATGCAGCACACCGTGCTGAAATGCGTTAGACTATCACCTGATGCGCGGTATTGGCAGGACTGGCCTGCTTCTTTTTGAGACTTGCAAGTTTTTACTGGCGGTCTCTAATTACATTTCCATTTTAACAAACCTTTTTTTGCTTTCCACACTCACTGAAATACACGTCAGTAACGCCAAAAACAATAACTAATTGGCAGTGTGCACGTGGGTGTCAAGTGCTGAAGTGACATCTCCCACAGCCAGTATTAGCTGCTGCAGTTTGAGTTATGTCAGTACATTTTCAATGAATATTTTTAGTGCAAGAGTGAAATGCATATAGCTTTCCACCTGTCAGCTCAAGTTCAAATATTTATTCGGTCAAATAAAGGCAATAAAAGTAAATAGGAATACAATACAAATCAATAATAGCACGTAAAAGTTTAAAACTATTGAGCAATTGAGCAAATTAGTTTAAAAGAAGAATAGAATTTAGCATGATTTTAAAGCTCCATATTTCAGCAAATAACAGGTTCAGGGGGCGAAAGAAAATGGGAGCAAAAAACCTCAAGAAGGATCTGCTATGTACTGCTCTTATCAGACAGTTGAGAGAGTCACCTCTACTTTACACCATCGGTTATGAATGAGTGGAGCACATACATCTATTTAAGCGTAAAGTAGATCAAAAAGTTGGTCTCCTCTAATGCATACCACCTTGTATTCAGTCATTTTAAAAACCTACAACATGCATACAACAAGTAGATGATTCGAGGAGTGTAAAACAGGGTAGTAACCTCAAGACACTTACCCTGTCATGGTTTTTCTACCCGAATGGCTTCTTTCAGAAAAGTGCAAACATGATAACAAGTTTTGTGCGAACCTAGAAACTAAGTGAAGCAGGGCTACCCTACACTACTGAAGTCTTAGTATGCGTAGCTGGGGGTTTTGAGAGTGCTTACGTGGTGGGCTGTACAAATTGCAAAAAAACAAAGTGCAGAAGTGATTGTGCAGATCCGTTGTCACTGGGGTACAAGTTCCCTACAGTGACCCAGCAAAATATCCATTCAGTCCAATGAATGCCGACTAAAAACACCAGCAGCATTTTAACATTAGGGAACCAAGACTAAAGCTAACAAATACTACAAGTCAAATAGGACAGCTCTCTGATATGTTAAACTGTTGTCATTGTAGGTTTTGATAGTTAATTATACTATTTTGAGGCCAGTGACATGAACTCCTGTGTGTGTTAACAATGATTCTATTACATTTTCCTCAGTAGTCAATCTGTGCCTTGTGACTAGTATAGAATGGGAGAGGGAGAGCCATTCTCCTAATGGCGGGCGGTCGTTTGTGGTGTGAAAAATGTACTAACGGCTAACGTAATGAGTTCAGAGCAAACAGGTTCTTTGTTAAAACGTTAGTCCAGAACCTTGATATTCATCAAAGTGCAAAACTTATGAAAAATACTTCTTTGCAGAAGGAAGAAGAGTGGATTTGTTGAACACGATTACTGAGATTAGTATGGCAGATCCTTAAACACAAGATGTCTCTAGTTCAACAATTCGTACACATTTACACTTGCTAGTTCTAACCATGTCAAATCAATATCATATGCCTAAAACTTCATATTACATTTCCAAATTAATAAATTCAACTCAGAAAGCACACTATGATGATGTAAGTTAAGGCTGTTATAAAACTTGACTAAGATTCATATTTAGACCATATAGCGAGGATGGTGTTGAAAGACCGGTGCAGGCAGGGGTTAACAAGCCATCAATAACCTCAGTTTTAATTGTGAACCCAGAGAAAAGCCACAGGCCATAACTACCAGAAGGCTGCTTCTACATCACTAGTCATCAGCTATCTGATCCCTAAGGAAAAAACAGATCCATCCACACTCACTTTTGGATTAATCCATATTTGATATTGAAAATGATCACAGGCATTTTTCTTTTCACAAGACTATGTTCCTAACACTTTCTTACCAACACTTATAAAAGGTTAGTATCATTTTAGAACTTCAGTAGTGATTCAGGAATCAACCTGAAGGTAAACCTACCTCATAATGTAGCATGAAATTTTTGTCCTTCACGCCACTGAAAAACAAACAACAGACATTAGAGGTCGAGGGTATGGGGAGTTTGCAAATGAGGGCAGGAGGAGGGGAATGGGTTTCTTTCTTTTTTTGCGTGCATTGTTTTGGTTTCGACAGGAACACATCATCTTTTTGGAAACAATGGCCATAAGGAAAATGCTACTTATCAATATGCATCTGTTCTTGGCATGTAGAGCTGCAGAGTTGTACACTTTTGCATAGATCGCCATCTGGTGTTGGGCTCGGATGTTTGCACCTTGTTTTTGTCTTCGAAGAAGTCTTGTAGTCACGAGGATGGTGACTCCTCCTTTGGTGGACAGAGCGCATGGGCATCGATTCCATACTTAGATGGTTTTTGCCACGCAGGGTTAGATGGAGTAGTGAGAAGTAGAAAGATGTCCATGTGCAATGTATCTAAGTAAGATAATACTGGAACAGATAGAGGTATCCGGGGAGGCGGGTGGGCGTGTAAAACTCTGCAGCTCTACATGCCAAGAACAGATGCATACTGGTAAGTAGCATTTTCCGTTCGAGGCATATGAGCTGCAGATTGTACACTTTTGCATAGACTATACAGCAGTTACCTCATTAGCGGTGGCTACCTGTATCTGTTGCAGTAGTTTGAAATAGTGTTTTTAATACAGCCTGGCCCACACTAGCTTGTTGTTTTGCCTACACATCTGCACAGTAGTGTTTTGATAAGGTGTATGGTGTAGCCCAAGTTGCTGCTTTGCATATGTCATCTAGGAGAATGTTCCCTAAGAATGCCATAGAAGCCCCTAGTTTGCGCGTAGAGTGAGCTCTAGGGGGAATGGTCAATGTGTGTTTGGCTTTGGCGTAGCATATTTGTATGCATTTCACAATCCACCTTGCAATTCCTGTTTTGGATATAGGATTACCTTTATGAGGGGGGAGAAAGCCACAAAAAGTGGTTTGGTTTTCCTAAAGGATTTTGTTCTTTCAATGTAGTAGAGTATTGCTCTTTTAACATCTAAGGTGTGTAGAGCCCATTCTGCCACTGAGTCTGGTTGAGGAAAAAACACTGGAAGCTCAACAGACTGGTTGAGATGGAAGGCAGATACTACTTTGGGTAAAAAATGTGGTTAGTCCTAAGAACCACTTTGTTATGATGGATTTGTAAAAATGGTTCTTGTATGGTTAATGCCTGGAGTTCACTTACTCTTCTGAGAGATGTGATAGCAATTAAAAAGGCTGTTTTCCAAGTGAGGAACTGTAGTTCGCAACTGTGGAGAGGTTCATAAGGAGGACCCATTAGTCTGGTAAGGACTACATTAAGGTTCCACACCGGAGAGGGTGGAGCTCATGGTGGAATTATTCTTCCTTAAAATCTTTGATAGCAGGAACTCGAAACAAAGACAAATGTTGTCTGTTTTGTAGATAGGCCGCTATGGCGGCTAGATGTAATCTAATAGATGTATATGCTAGGTTACATTGCTGTAAATGCAAGAGGTAACAGATGATGTTCTGAATGGAAGCATCTAGTGAGTTGATGTTGATGCGTGCAATAAATGACGAATCATTTCCATTTTGCCACATAGCATGCCCTTGTTGTAGGGCGTCTAGCCACTTTAATAATGTTTATACATTCTGGTGGGAGATTGAGGTAGGCGAACTCTAAGATTTCGGGTACCAGATCGTACCAGATCGCAAGGTTGAGTTGATTGGGATCTGGGTGTCTTATCTCTCCATGGTTCTGGGTAAAAAGCTTGGGTGAAAGTCGTAGCTTTTGATGTGGTACTATTGATAGTTCCAATAAAGTTGTGAACCATGGTTGCCTTGTCCATGTTGAAGCAACTAGGATCATTGTGAGGGAATGTTGTTTGAGTTTCCGAACCACTAAACGGAATGAGTGTGAGAGGCAGAAAAGCGTAAGCAAATTTGCCAGACCAATTCATCCATAGAGCTTTGCCTTTGGACAATGGGTGTGGATACCTGGATGCGAAGTTTGGGCATTTTGGGTTTTGGTGTGTGGTGAACAGATCTATTTCTGGGTGTCCCCACATGCGAAAGAATGTAAGAAGAACTTGAGGATGAAGTTTCCATTCGTGGATCTGCTGTGTTTGACGGCCGAGCAGATCTGCAATCGGATTGTGTATCCCTAGAGATGTTCTACAAGGAGGTATATCTTTTGCGGAATGGCCCATCTCCATATGCTTTGAGCTAGGTGTGAAAGCTGCAGGGAGTGTGTGTCCCCTTGCTTCTGTATGTAATACATTGCTGTCATGTTGTCTGTACGGATCAGGACAACTTTGCCTACGAGGTTTAGTTGAAATGATTTCAACGCTAGGAAGATTGCTAACAATTCCAGGTAGTTGATGTTGTCTTTGTTGGGGGGTCCAGATACCCTGAATGGTATTAGTTTGGAGATGAGCTCCCCAACCGGTGAGTGATGAGTCTATTGTTAGCACTGTCTGTGGGACTGGCTCGAGGAACGGCCGCCTGTTGGAAAGTTTCTGTGTGTTCCACCATTGTACAGAGCGATGGGTGCGGTCATACACCAACACCAGGTCAGTTAGCAGACCTTGAGCCTGGTTCCACTGACGTGCCAAACACTCTTGTAATGAACGCATTTGGAGTCTTGCATAAGGAATGAGAAAAATGCAAGAGGGCATCATCCCTATTAATTGCATGAACACTCGTGCTGGTAGTGAGTGTTGTGGCTGAAATCTTTGAACTAGCGCTTGTATAGCAGTTATCCTGACTGGGTTGCGATATGCTAGGGCTGTGGAAGTGCTTACTGTAGCTCCTAGGTATTGTTGTATTCTGGACGGTTGGAGGTGGGATTTTCCCAGGTTTACTGTGAATCCCAGACTGTGAAGCAGTTGTATTGTACTGAGTGTGTGTTGAACACAGCTGTTGTGGGATTTAGCTTTTATGAGTCAGTCGTCCAGATAAGGGAAGACATGAATCTGCTGTCTTCTCAAATGGGCTGCAACCACTGCGAGGCACTTGGTGCAAACTCTGGGTGCCATGGTGATCACGAATGGTAGAACTTTGAATTGGTAGTGTTGACCTTCTACCATAAACCTGAGATATTTCCTGTTAGCGGGATGAATGGTAATGTGGAAGTAGGCGCCCTTTAGATCTAGAGTGGAGAGAAAGTCGCCTTGCTGAAGTAGTGGAAGCACTTGTTGTAAAGTGACCATGTGGAAGTGGTCTGATTGGATGTAAAAGTTGAGTGGTCTGAGGTCCAGTATTGGCCTGAGAGAGCCGTCCTTTTTTAGAATCAGAAAATAGAGCGAATAGACCCCTGTGCCTTGATGAGGCAAGGGAACTGGCTCTATTGCATGTTTTTGTAATAGTGCAAGAACCTCTTGTTTTAGAAGCGTCAGGTGTTCTGATGACATTGGACGCTGTTTGGGAGGAATGTTGGGAGGGGTAGAAGTGAGTTCCAGACAATAACCATACTGGATCATTTGTCTTACCCACTTGTCTGTTGTGGTGGAATTCCAGACAGGCAGGAACTGTGAGAGTCGTCCCCCGACAGGAGCGGGATGATCGGGGGGAAGCGCAGGGAAGTCACTGTTTGGTGTTAGGGGAGCTGCGGGTGTTATTACCCCTTGTTGTTGTTACCCCTGTAACCTCCTCTAGAGTATCCTCTGGAAAAGGAGCCTTGGTTGGATGAGGACAGGTGTTCTGGGGTATTTGTTTTTGAGCCTGCTCTGTAGAAGGAGCGTCGAAAGGAGTCTCTAGTAGAGGATGACTGCAGGCTTCTCTTAGACTTGGCAGTCTCTGTGTACTTTTTAATCTTTTCTAACGATGTGACCACTGCCGGACCAAAGAGGTGCTCATGGTCAAAAGGTTGATTAAGTATACTGTTTTGCACTTCTTGTTTAAAGCCAGATATCCTGAGCCAGGCATGTCTGCGTAGTAAAACACTAGTATTCACTGCGCGGGACGTGGTGTCCGCTGCGTCCAGCGCGCATTTGATGGATGTGTTAGTGATTAGTTTGCCTTCCTGTATAAGGTCATTGGCTTTGTCTTTATATTGTTGAGGTAGGTGTTGAATGAGCTTTTCCAGCTCATCATAGTGAGCCCTGTCATACCTTGCAAAGAGGGCTTGAGTGTTGGCTATCTTAGAATAGTTTGCAGCTTGAGACGGCATACGTTTGCCTTATGCGTCTAATAATTTAGATTCTTTGTCAGGAGGTGGGGTGTCACCTGACCCCTGAGAATTTGCCCTTTTGCATGCATTAGCTACAAGCAGGGAATCTAAAGGGAGTTGACTCTTAATATATATGGGGTCAGTGGGAGCTGCCTTGTATTTTTTATCTATTCTGGGGTTAAGAACCCTCGCTCTAACTAGGTCTTTGAACACTTCAGGAGCGTGTTTGAGAAGACCTTTTAACATTGGCAAGACAGAGATGATTTTTGTGGCTGGTCAAAGGTTTCTAGAAGAAAATCCTCTTCTACAGGGTCTGAGTGTAGATTGACTCCATGGTATGTTGCGGCCCTATTTAATCATTGGACGAAGCCCACATTGTCATCTGGCGGAGATGGTTTTGAGGGGTAGAGTTTCGGATCATTATGTAAGTCAGGATCGATATTATAGTCATGCCATGGGTCTGGATCCTGTGGTGGCTCATCAGTATCATCAGTGTCTAATGGGACTATACTGTCATCTCCTTGCCCCTTTCCATGTTCATCGTCACTATCCTCTGTATGTTCTGGAGAATGTACTGGAGAAATCATTAGATTAGGGGTTAATTGGTGGAGGGGGTGAAGGAGGTGGTGAAGTATTAATGGCCCTGTGTATTTTCTTTGGAGGTACTGGTGAATGTGGTAAATGTTCTGTTTTTTACTTTCCAGGTAGTGTAGTAACTATATGACCAGTCTTTGGATGAATAAAGATGGTGGTTTGCTTTGGATCTGGGAGAAAAAGTACTTTGGATTCAATAGTTTTCTTTGGTGTGGAAGATTTCTCTTCAGAAACGGGTCTTGGCTGTTTAGTAACAGTGTCCGGTTTAGAAGCTTTCCGAGACCTTTAGTGCGGATTGTTTCGGCTCTGGAGGTTTTTGTTTAGGAGGCTTAGTTATGGAAGTCTTTTCCTTAGATAGTTTTGGCTCCAAAGTTTTCGGTGCCGAAGTCTTGTCCGGCTCCTTCGGTGCAGAGCGGTCTTCTGGCGGTTTTGGTGGCGAATGTTTTGCCGGTGCCGACGGAGGGAGGTGCGTCATCTCGGGAGACTTAGGTTTCGGTGCCGAAGGCGGTTTTTCGGGACCGAGTGGCTGGCTCGAATTGGAGCCGGAAGGCTTGTCCTTGTCTTTCGGAGCCGGACCCGGGGCGCTCAAAATGTTTGTTCGGTGTGGACCTGGGCCCGGAGGCAAAGGCGTCACCGGAGCCCTTGGTATGGGGGTGACGTTATCTTTGGCGGCGGAGTCGTCTGCTTCGGAGACCGAGACCGGTTCTTCCTCTGGTTCCAGAAGGCTGTCGGGGCATGGATGGAAGATGTCCGGAATGGAGCCGGTGCCTCGGGACATCTTGTGGCGTCGAGCCCGAAGATCACGGGTGGTTTTCTTGACTTGAAGGATAGACAAGCATCACAGATGTCCTCTCGATGTTCTGGAGAGAGGCACAGATTACAAACTGAGTGGAGGTCTGAGAGTGGGAATTTAGCACCACACTGGGGACATTTCTTAAAGGGAGTTCGTTACATCGACTTCCGTGGTTCCTGGCGCGGGTAGGCCCAGTGACCCGCGTTGAAGTTCGAAAGTTTTCAAAACTTTTCGTCGAGGGTGCGCATCGAAGGGTACGCGATCGAGACAATACCGTAGGTTACCAGTGATTGCTTGTTGAAAAGGAGGGTTCGATAACGACACCGACCCGGAGCGCAGCAAGTCACATCCGAACCCGATGGCGGTCAAAAACAATCCACGGATGGAGTTGATGCTCATGCGCACTATCCACTGAAGGAGGAGTCACCAACCTCATGACCACAAGACTTCTTCGAAGACAAAAACAAGGTGCAAACATCCGAGCCCAACAGCAGATGGCGATCTATGCGAAAGTGTACAATCTGCAGCTCATATGCCTCGAACAAGTCTTTTTGAAATAGTGTCACGTATTAGTCAAAAGCTCTGAAGCCAATAGTCAAATTACTTTGGTCTGAGGCACAGACTATATATAAACAAAGTGTATAAACATTTTCTTAACTAAAAAATAGAAATTCAGCAATTAAACAACGTTGTAGCCACCAATTCCCTTCCACCACTCCTTAGTTTCCAGGTGTGCTGTACCACAGTATTGCAGTCAAAATATATACCTGGAGATATATCGAGACCATCATAATCACCCAGAAATCATTCAATTTGAGTTTATAATATTAGGTCGACACTTATTTTGACAATATTGTGTCAATCAACATTATGGCCTGTATCTGTAGGTTGCTACTTCTCCTCTGATACTGTGACCTAGAATACTGCCAGCACCAAATTCCTCAACCATATCAAATAAACTGCAATGAAGTTCTGAGAAACCCCTAGAACCAATAAAAAGACACTCCTCAAAGGCTGTTCTGAGCAACAGCATGGCTGGGTTTCATTAGAATTGATTCTGTGTAAGATCCTGTTGATCATCATTTATAGTCAATCAATAAATCAAAAATAGCTTTATTCGATTTAAAAACAATCATAAAAGCACAGTTTTAAACATTCATTAAAAATACATTTCTAAAAAAACATTTTTCAGGGAAAAAATTACACAATAATCAGTGTTCAGATACCCCCATAGATTTTCTGCAATTAATAACATTTTTCAAATAAGAAGCAACAGATAACATGGTCAGCTCATCATCTAAAATTTGTAACGCTAGGAACGCTGTGCGACATTGTCTCTAGCCCCTCTTTTTTTTAAATTGGTTTTAAAAATGTTTTTCTTGGGTACAAATAGAACTTACAGAATAAAGTAATATGCAATGTAGATTGTTGCGATATAGTTATCACACGGGCAAACACCCACATTTTTGGACCAATCATTAGTTGTAGGGAAGCTTATAAGTCTGTGAAAGGACCCCAATCGAAATCGAGTTAAGAGCATCCTATCATAGCTCCCCGGTACACAAACTAAATATGGCTGCGTGGCATAACACGATAGCATTAGCTGATTGTCCAGTACTGTAGGTTTAACAATCTTCAGAGTAAGTCTAGTGGTTTGTAGATGTGCTAGACAAATTGCTTTTAATTCCTTTCTTGGAATTGCAACAATACTGTCAGGACTTTCAAAATATTCAGGGTGGCAGATGTCACTTGTGAACTTTTTTATATATTTTAACCACGGGATAGCGGTCACCCTAGACATCCCCAAGCAGTCCCTGACAACGTACCGATTAAAATTAGTATCCTCAGAGGCCCATACCTTGTGCCACAATAACAACAGTTCAATTTTAATCAAATCTGTAATAGACGACAAGCCTAGTTCCGAATGACAGATACAATTGGCCGTGCTTTCAAGGGCAGCCAATAAAAAAATTGTAAATGCATTTTCTATTAGCTGTATCGATTGCACATCCGTGTAACTCCAAATGCCCGCCCCGTACATTGCTGTAGATAGGCACTTAGTTTTATATATTAATATTAACTCTGGCACCAGTCTTCTGCCCAGTCTTCTAGCAAAGTTGTTATTTATAGTTTTATGGATATTACCTCTTCCTTCTCATCCAGCAAACAAATTAAGAGCAAGGTCATCTTTAACTTTGGAATCTAATTACTTTTTAATTCTTAGGTTCCAGTGGTCCATGTTCAAGGCATAGTGGAGAGTGGACAAATCTCAAACATACTTTAAAACATGCAAAATTCCAAAAAGGAATATTGCTATTAGTAAAATATTTTCTACAGGAATGTTGTTTCTGCGCAAACCTAAGAGTTGCTGCAAAGAATATAATTCAATGTGTGTTCCACTTGAGTAAAATCACAAAAACAGGCAGCAAGAAAACAAAAGAAAATACCAAATAATTGTTTTTCAGTGAGATGCTGAGAAATTATCAACAAGGAAAAGATGCTTACCTTAAAGCGGCAGTGATAGGATCAGATTTCATACTTGATTCGAGGGAGTCAAATGTAACAGTACAAAGAACCTAAATCGAAAGAAAGTCACAGTTAACAGAAGGCAGAGAGGAGATTGGATTGCCCCACACTTAGCACGGAATGTGAGGGACTTTCAGTAAAGTTAATCAATATTCACTTTCTCCTAATCAATGTCAACATTTTTATGAATTCACTTAGTGTCATTGCCCAAGAGAAATCAGTGCATAATCAATCAGCACTGTTCCAATAACTTTAGCATCTAGCAATACTGTTGTACCTCTACCTTTAATAAAGTGTGTATAATTTGTAGGTCTAATCTGAAAGCACAGCGGTCTACAAGACCTATTGTTAATGATTCTTTAATAAATCCATAGAGTTAGCTTTGGTTCCACCCAGCGGATTATTTCCCTTTCAATTCCTACTAATGTTTGTTAGACGTATCACTCTGACTTGTAATTGCTTCCATAGGACTGAATGAGGGAATGCTGCACATATGAAAAGTACACTCAAGTTAATGAGACAAACATTTCGAAGATTATTTATTTCATACATTATACATTGAAAATAACCCATCTTATACTTTTTCCCTAGCATTGCCTATCCAATAGGACAGGCTTTAATGCGCTAAACAGCATTTATGTAAGTAATACATGCAAACATCATCTGGGCTTGCATTTGTTTTCCTTTATTTGCATATTAAAGCTAGTCATAGTGGCTTTGCCAGTGCTCTTTTTAGGTAATCATAGAAAACACATATATGCCTCTGGTACGTCAACCTAGTTTGAAATTTTGAAAGCCCAATACTATGCAATGCCCTATAAAACTTAATGGCAATCTTTTATCTGTCTCTTCAGAGAAAATGACCTAAGTGCCTTTGTGTTACTCTTCAACTGAGAAAGTTTTCTTCACATTTTAGTGCACAGCGACCTACAATTGTGGAGCCCTCTGCTACAACGGAATTAAACTTCAGAGTGTAAGGCGTTTCATTTGTCAAAGTATGTTGTAGTAAAAGCATAAAAAATGAAGACATGTCTTGAGTTAAAAGAAAAGGTTTTAAAATCCAATCGCTAAAAGTCTGATTTGGTACAGACATCTATTGGAGGTCTCCTATTAAGACTACATGGTCTTAGCAAAATGTAAGTTATTGTATGCGGATGCTGGAAGAAGGCACCTCCCATTCATTAATGGATTACACAGAGACCTACCACACTCCAATCCGAGACTCCAAGTCGAATTTGAATCCACCAGTTTGATCTAAGTTTGAATTTTCCTCATCTCATCTGCCTATAATAATCATGGTAATTTAAAAGAGGGATAATGCAGTCTAATTGTTCCACTGGTGTAAATCTGGTTCCCCGCTACGAGTATGTCTTTTGGCTTTACATTCACACTTTAATGGGAGAGCCGCGGCTGGGGGGGTGGGTGCACAGATCATTAAAAGAAACATGCTTTGGCAGGGCCTGATTGCAACACATGAAATTCAATGTTCGCATGGTGGGTCCTCCATTATTAGGACAAAGGGGGTAATCAACATACACACTGTTGGTCTTCAGCCAAGATTTCATACATCTTTAAGACAACCTCAATGTCAAGAAGTAACTTTAAAAAAAGCTAAGATTGTATGTGGTCAAAAATCTTAAATAAGGTATGTTTCAGAAGCCTAAATTAAACCAGCATTGGCAATGTCAATACATCTGGCTTATGAATGAAAGTGCCTTTTGGGTCACTGTTGGCTTAGGCCCTCAATAGTCATCTTACATGCACTCGGTCACTCATTTTTTAACTCATGCATCCATTCATTCATTCGCACAAGACCACGTCAAAGTGTAATGTTAAGGCCAACCACGCTGGAGCGCTGTTCGGATATAAGGAAAGGACTGAGCCTGGTCAGCGCTTACCTTCAGACTTAGAACAGACTAACAGACTTAGAACATTTCTTGAAGAAAAATGTCTGAGAAGGTAAAGTTAAGTTCAGCGGGGCAAGGCTGCAGGAGGTGTCCGAGGAGGGCGCTTCATCGTCAGATGGCCTTGAGTTGAAGCCAAGGTAAAGATTTCTACGTTCGGACTTAATCGCCAAAATGGAATTCGAAAAACTTCTGCGGGAAGAGGCCGTGGCTGTAGCCGAATGCAGTTCCACACAGTCAGATACTATTTTGTCAAAGGACCGCTGCAATGGATTTGCTGCAACATAGAAGAACGTAGCGGGAGAAGCCACCAAGTTGCACTTCAAGGGGATAGGCGAGCAGATTGGTTTCGGTCATCTCCTGGTTCTCAGAGCACTTTTTGGCAAAATTTCTCGGTTTTGGAAATTGGCTATCTGGGCACCTTTAGCACCACAACCAAGGACTGATGGGACACGTCTCGAGGGTTCAGTATTAACTCAGGCAGGGTCCAAGTACGGGTTCAAGATGGTAGGAGCCTGTTATGTCCCAGTGGCTCTAAACAGGAGGGCAGCAAACTAGCCCTTAGAGTCATTTCTGGCCCCAGCTGGCTCCTCACATGGTGCAAAAGCCGGCATTGCCCCAGTCAGGATTGAGCAGCATTGAGTTTTTCCGTACAATGGGTCAAGACGACTGGAGCAGAATGACACAGGAAAGAGACCAAAATGAGAGATGGCCATGAAAGGGAAGCAGAAAGTAATGGTAACTGCTACAACCAAAGGTGTCTGGGAAAGAGGGTGGGGGTATGTGAATTTACAGCATGCATGCCAAGAACAGATGCCGACAGGGTAACGTTTTCTGCTCGAGCCTGGCTGACATTTGGTTATTGGACGGTTAATACATCTACACAGTAGCGCTTTGTGTGTGGTGTAGACCAAGTATGTGCTTTAATGTCAGCTATTAGGATGTTCCCAATGAAGGCAATAGAGGCCCCATTCTTTTTGGTGAAATAGGCTCTAGGGGTTTTTAGTTTTCAAATAACAGGTTTGGATGCATTTGACAAGCCATCTGGCTATGCCTAATTTTGAAAAATGGTCTTTCCTTTTTGTGGTTCAGAAAAAGCAACAAACAGTTGCTTAGTTTTTCAGAATGTTTTCATTCTATGTAGTCCATTAGGGCTCGTTTGATGTCTAAGGTATGAAGAGCCCTTTCCGCAACTGAGTCAGGTTGTGGAAAGTAGACTAGAAGTTCTATAGATTGGCGGATGACATTTTGTTATTCCTCTCTGACCCGGCACCCACCCTGCACAGAGTGATGCACTTTCTCCCATTATTTCGCAAATACTCAGGGTACACCATCAACTGGGACAAATCCCTCATTTATCTCCTGCATGGGAAGGCTCCACCACTGCCCCAAGATTGCATGGCTAGGGTTGTACTGACAGGCTTTCGGTACTTTGGGATTTATATTACTGCAGACCCAGAAGATTTCTACACAAGAAACCTGGAGCCGCCTTTATCGTTATTCCGCATGGACATACAACACTGGAAGGCCCTGCCTTTGTCCCTCCTGAGGAAAGGTGCCCTGTTTAAAATGATAGTACTACCCCACTGTCTTTATCCACAACATAACACGTCCTACTTGGTTTTCCCCTCCTACTTTCAGTCCATCTACAGAGAACTCCATACACTGCTCTGGGATCGGGGTCCAGCGAGCATACCCTCCACTAACTGACAAGGGGATGGTATGATAGTCGTATTGCCCTTCCGAACATGCAACAGTACAACTAGGTGGAGCAGCTTACTACAATCAGACCCATCTCCCTCCCAGATGGAGAGCCTGCTTGCCGCCATGACAGACTGCCCATGCTCCCAAGATGATACCTTGGGGTGCCATATGATACCTCGCGTCCCAAAACTTTTCCAATCCCCACAGCAACCACACTTAGCCTAGGGACTTCGGTACACCAGGCCCCTAGATGGAAGGGCAAGCTAATATTAGCCTCCACCCTTTGGAATAACGCATTGTTATGGATGCTAGGGAAGTCACAGAGCTTTGATAAATGGGACCTCATTTGTCTCTCCAGGGTTGGAGACTTGTGAAAACCAGGGGGGCGGGGGTCATCCCATTTGCGGAACTGCAACAGGAATACCAAATGGCACCCACAAATTCATACAGATACTTACAAATCCGTCATGTGCTTCAGACGGCAGTGTCTAGGGGAGAGGAGCTGCCCGAACCCTCCCTGCTGGAAGACCATCTCCTTGATGAGCATATGCCCAGAAAAGCCATATCCCTTAGGTATAAAAAGCTGCTTAAAAATCAGCCCGAGACCTTGACTAGGTTGAGATAGCAGTGGGGCAGGGACTTGGGGGATTGAGGAGGAGTAACGGCTAGAGGCGCTGGCAATCCCACGAGAGGTGTTCATGAGAGCCAGGTTCCGCCCTGTACAGCTTAAAATCCTCCATCAGTTCTACTTCGCCTGTACCATGTTGGCACATATGGGCAAGGCATCAAACTCATTGTGTCACCGTGGCTGTAACCACGAAGGGATATTTTTCCATATGATCTGGGATTGCCCTGCCAGTCAAAACAACTGGACCACTGTGATTGCATGCTTAAACAGGGTGTGTGAAGGAGACGTAAAGGCCTCAGCGAAATGGTGCCTAATTAACATATGGGAGGCCACAGATCTCACCCGCATGGCCCACATTTTTATGACTGTGGGAATGATAGTGGCAAAGCGCAACATTGGGCGTGAATGGGGAGAGCCCCCCAGGCACCCCACCTTTGTGCATGGAAAAAAAGACAGACTGGTGCATGCTGGCAGAGAGGGTAGTATAAAAGGGAAGAGGCTGCACCAAGAAATGGGTCAAAATTTGGGGAAGCTGGAATGGGAGTGGGATATGGTAACTACTGTTCCTCTTGATTCTAATGGCCTTCGTTTGGGACTGTTCACTGATGAGGGACTCTAGGATCCGGCTGGAGGGTGGGAGCGCAAGAGTGAAGGAATGCCACAATTTTCTGCACTAATATTACTACTCAATTGTGCTGTGATGCTGCTATGGTACTGTTCATACTCTATTATTTTTCTTGCAATAAAAAGATTAATAGAAGAAAAGAATCATGAAGGGGGCATGGTGGACCTCACCAAGATGGTGGTCGCTTTGGAATAGAGCCTTCCAGCTTCCTCCATAATCCAGCTGAATACTCCATATTCCTCCTGCCGTGGGCCTGCCCAGCCCGGGAAGTTGGACGAAGGGCGTACCTTGGTCCAGACCGAGTGAAGCGGGGGAGGAGCCCCCGGCCTGGGGGGATGCCGCAAAGCTTTGGCAGTGAGGCGGGCCGCGGTCGGATCGCCTTGGCTGCATAGAGTGATGTCTCGGCAACCGCAGGAGAGAAAAGCAACGGTTGGGGCCCGCTGCGGTGGTGTTTGGGCCTTGTGGCTGCGCTGGGGCCCGAGAAGATGCAGGCCAAGAGGCCACGGGGTTGAGGTTGCACTCTCCCAAAGATCAAAAGTGGGAAGCCTGGCTGCCTTTTTCTTGCCCAGGGGCCTGCGGTAGCCGCGAGAAAGAACAGCCACTAGGGTGGAGGTCTGGGCCCCGAGAAAGCTGACCGCAGACAGTCAGTATGATGTGCCCTGAGTTTTTACTGGGCACCGAACGGGTTTCAGGGCCGTATCACAGAGACTTCAAGGACATTCCACAGTCTGGCCGGTTTAAACAAGAGAAGGGCCCCCCCACCCATGGATTGGAGGCCCTCCTCAGGAGTGGGGTTGCGTGCCTCTGGACCAGGACCGGCTTTAGCACTGGTTGCGCCCTGTGCAACAATGACTTTTGGGGCCCCCCCCTCCATCAATGAACACCTTCGCAATGGATATCCGCACTACCATCCGTTAACTGTCTTCATAACCACTCTCTCTCAGATGCATTTAATTAGTTTTATAGTGTCACTCATAAAAGTGAAGGGTATCAGAGCACTTTACATTGCACACACATTATAGAGACAATCAATCATGTGTAACTCAATGTATAGGACACGTTACATAAGACGGAGGACTACAAGGAGTAGCATTTATATGTCATCAATACTGGTAGGCAGTATAGTTTAGGGGGGCTTGGTCTTGAGAAGCACAAACTCAGAATTTGAAATGTAACACCATGGTTGGGGGTTCTCTTGAATAATCAGAAATGATTTCTACCCAAACGAACCCTTTGTGAAACATTTGGATAATGAAAGTCTGGGGGAAAAACAATACGCTCTAATCTTTACTTGACGTCTGCATTTCAGTTCTTTGATGACAGATCGGTCAGTAAACTTGACTGACGCCACGCTACCGTGCCGGATGACTGATCTTCAAAACAAGTCAGGAAATAGAATGGAGGACGGTTGATACTGACTAACTCCCCACTGTGAGAACTCAACAATCACATTTTATAATAAACATCATATACTGCATTTGAGTCTTCAGATCCATTCAGATTTTATCAGATTTTAAAAGGAGAAACCATATTCATGAATGAATTCAGCACAGACCGCAAGAAAAAGTGTTTTTTGCCCTGTAAAAGTCCGCGAGGATGAAACGCATTGGCTACGGTCTTTTTATCTTGCTGAAAAGAAGTTATGAATAAAGAATTTGATGAAAACAACTCTGCTGAACTGCTATTTGCTCTGATGAAATGTGATTTACAAATGTAAACAAGAATTTAAATACTTCCTGTGTACCTTGACTGAAATTTGAGTGCTGGACCATTGTGTTTTGTTCATAGTTAATTGAAACAGTTCTTGTCTTAGGAGATTTAGGGGTTTTTGGATCTTCGGTCCGCAGCACCTTGATTATTTAGATAAAAAATTCACTAAGGATAGATGCAATTTTGTCTTGCCCCAAACCCCGTTCCTTTTGCATCACTATAAAACATTCAGTATCCTTCATCAAGAGGGGGCCCGAACAATCCTCTACTCTAGTTTTTCAGTTTATTGTTACTTGAGGAGTTTTGGTTTGAGGGAGAACATTGGTGCAGTGTGAACTTTTGGGATGGAGGGTAATGGGTAGGCGACAGACCTTTCCGAAGTTGGGAACACAGGAAAAGTGGAGAGATAGGTGTAGTAATCTAGCTATTTATATAGTATACCAAAAGGAGGTATGCTGTGTAAAGAGTTCAGGTATCCCTTATGAGGGGATAGGGGCTTGCTCTAGCAATCCCAAGGGGCCCTATCTATGTTAGTGTGGCCGAGCAGCCGTAAGCTTATCAGAGGAGTGTTAGTTATTTCTTGCAAACACAGAGCCAATCAATGATGCACTCACTCAAAAAGGAGCTCCACACCAATTTGGAAAAATAACAGGTATTTTTATGTATATTTTGAAACCAAGAACTTCATTATCAGGTAAGTACCTTTTCACAATACACCTTTTACACTTTTAGCACAGTTAACCAACAGTGTGCTTTTACGCCTAATCCTTTCCTATGGGGGAAAGAACATTTACTGCATACATATACTTGCGAGCCGTTTCTGTGGGACCCCTTTGGTCATGGGATGGTAGGAGTAGAAGGTCCTAAGTTCCACCAGCAGATTTGTTGTATCTGCTATGGTGAGTTTTGGTGCAGAGGTGCTGGATGGGTTGGTTGCCTTCCACACTATGCAGTAGAAAGGAAGGGGAACACCTAGAAATCGGTTACAAGGGGGGACTTGGGAACAAGTCCAGGAGCTCCCAGTGGCAGGCTCAGGTCATGAGGGTCTTGGAAGCATGGCGGAGCAATCGGTTTCTTTAGGCCCTGGCAGCTTAGGTGCAGAGTGTTTGTGGTCCACTGGCTATTTTGCGTCAAGGCGCTCACTGTGTTGGTCAGGACCAGCAAAGGGGACAAAAACAGGACAGCTGGGCCACTCTCTATGCTGTCCTCTGTGGTGCTGACATCCCTCGGTGGTTGGTCATCGGTGCTGTCGTTGGAATCCGAACTGACATTTTTAACAAATGTTGGTTGCGGCAAGGGTCCAGAACACCGGGTATTGAAGTAGGAGAGCTCATGGAGGTCCTGGCGTCTTCAGGCTTGGCAGGAAGATAGATCTGACCTCTGAGTGTGAAGAACCTTCTCCTGGGCGACTGTTGCTCAGTGGACCTGGTGGACAGCAACTTCTTTAAACCGGATGTCATGGCTGGTACCTGCAGGCGAGTAGCTCTACTCCATGGGCGAAGTGCTGGCAACCCCCCGGGGCTTGTGGAGGATGGAAAGCTGCAAGGCGAGTTGGGTCTTTGCAACTGTCGAGTTTGTGTGGCCGTCAGGGTTTGGTGGCAAAGGTCCACAGCAGTCTTCAGTTCTTGCGGGTTCGGCTCTTCAATATCCTCTTCTTCGTTGTAGCCAGTGGAATCTGAAGTTCTGGATTCAGGGAGCCCCATAAATACTACTTTTAGGGACTTGGATCGTAGTAGCCAATGGGCTATGTCACCTTGGGTTCACTATGCCACCTATATGACCACTTCCTGTAGGAAGTCTGCATAACTCTGTCCCAGTTTCCTAAATTCTGCTGTCACCAAGATGGCAGAATTTTCCTACAGTGAGGCGCAACAGCCAGCTCACCTTAGGGGTGTGACTGTCCTGGGTGTGCTCCACCCCTACTTCACATACTAATTTCCCCGCCTATCCTGCTGCCAAATGGGCATCAGGGCAGGGAGTGGCATCTCCCAGCTCTGAGGGATACTGGGGACGCATAGCAAAGGTGGCAAAGTCTTTGAAGCCTCTGACCTTGAGAGGCTGATTGCACACCGGCACACAACCATGCCACATGTAGGAAGTCTGCATCCGCCCTCCCACACAGCGCGCAGTTAGAGGTCTCTCGCAAACCATAACTACAGAGTTGTAAAGGGGTATAATATAATTGGTGTAAAACTTTGAAGTGAATTATTCTGAGATTGCAGTTCGCTGTAAACCGACCAGTAAGTTCACAGCACGCCTTCCAAACGTCCGGCGTGAGGGTGTTTCCCAATGCTGCCTGCCATCTGAGACAGGAGGGGTGATCGCCTTGTTCTTGCTCTTGCAAGGAAGCGTTGTAAAGTTTAGTTATTAAGCCATTATGCCCCTCTCCCGCCAGCATCGCCTGCAATGCCTGTAGAGTTGTGGGTTAAGCTGGATATTCCGGATAGACAGCCCTAATAGCTTGCCGAACTCTGACATAAGTAAAGCCAAACATAAAGCCACAATTGGTACCGTTTTGCGCCACTTGCAATGTTTAGAATTGACCATGCGTGTACAAATCCCCTATCCGGGAGATACCCACTTTAGCCAACTCACGTAAGGCCGGCTTCTCTCGTGCTGCAGAAATATCAGGGTGCGAGGCCAAGGGTAGCAAAGGAGCATATAAATAGGATAACTGAGCCCGTTTCGCAAGCATTCGCCAAGCCTACGCTGTGCATTGTACAGGGTTTATTTCAGTCCGTGGGCCACCTGTGCCGCCCGACAGGATCGCCGCCTGCTGCGGCATTGGAAGGACAGCATCCGATTCAATAGCTACATGAGGCTGAAACCGCTGGGTGAAATGCCAATAGTGCGCAAACTGCGCCTGAGCGCACAGATACTATAGTCTGAGATCGGGGCATCAAACCCGCCCCGGTCAAAGAGCTGAACCAGAAGATCCCACCTTCATCTGGGTTTCTTACCGCCCCATACAAACGTAAGCAGTGATGATTGAAGTGTTTTAAACCGCGCCAAATTCAGTTTTATAGGAATGTTGACAAAAAAAATAGAGCAGTTTGGGGAGGAAGGCCATCTTTACAACCGCTATCTTATCTGCCAATGAAAGGGGCAGATGCACCCACCGCTCAGCCAGTTCAGTGATACGTGTGACCGTACGACCATAGTTCTGATACAACCACATCCGGATCCCTGTGCAGCCACACCCCGAGATATTTCACGGGATTGGACGTCCAGGTTAGTGGATAATCCAGCTCCACCTCTTTCGTATGCGCCGTCAGTGGAAACACCACCGATTTTGACCAGTTGATCCCAAGACCAGAGAACCTTTCAAATTTTACATATTCCCTGAGCAGTTCAGGCAGAAACACGGCGGGCTCGCGGACATAGATTAACATGTCGTCAGCATAGAGGGAGACTACGAGTGGTCTCTGCCGAAAACGCAAGACAGCTGCTGCATGCTTCTGACGGAGTTTACAGGCCAGGGGCTCCAAATCAATCGAGAAGAGCATTGGTGTCAAGGGGCACCCCTGCCGCGTGCCTCTTTCGATAGGGAAAGTTGATGACAACCATCCATTAACACGCACCCGAGCAACCGGATTGTCATAGAGCACTCTAAGCCATTGGAAGAAAAACGGAGGAAACCCCATCCTGGTCAAGACTGGGAACATGTAAGACCATTGTAAAGAATCAAAAGCTTTCGCTGCATCTAGCAGCGCTGCAACTGCTTGGAAGTCAGAGTCAAAATAGTGTATGGTGGAGAAAAACGCGCGTAGGTTGGGAGTTGTAGAGCGCGCAGTGACAAACCAAGACTGGTCAGGCAGGACCAGAAGAGGGACCAGCGGTTGTATCCTGGTGGCGATCATTTTTGCCAGGATCTTTGCGGCAATATCAATAATCGAGAGAGGCTGATTTGGAGGCTTATCTGGTTTCAATAGCGTTACAAGCAAAGCCTCCTTGAGAGAAGGCAGTCATTTTCCCTTCTCATAGGCCTCCGCATAGACGTCTAAGAGCCTGGGGGCAAGATCCGACGCATAAGTCTTATAGAATTCACTGGGCAGCCCGTTCATCCCTGCGGCCTTACAGGTCGATAGGGACATTATGGCCAATTTAACATGCTCTACATCAAACGGTTGCATAAGGTATTTACGATGCGAATTAGAGAGCCACCCTAACGCAACATCGTCCAGGTATGAGTCAATCTCTTCAGGCGGCGGAGAACACTTAGCGGCGTAAAGCCGCGTGTAAAATTGCAAAACTGCATCACAAATCTCTGGAGTCGAGTAGCGGGCAACCCCGTCCATATGTAATAATTCCGTTATATGCTCCTGACTACACGGCGCTGCCAGTTTTTGCGCTAGGGAGCGACCGGGACAGTCTCCCTCACCATAGTAGCGAGCAGTTCTCCGTTCGAGCGTGGAGATATCAGACGCCAATTTTTTAATCCTACATCGGATATCGCGCAACACACCAGACTGTGCCCCTATGCAAGTCCCCCTAATGGTCACTTTAAACGCCTCCCAAAGCACTCCAGCACTGTCCACAGACCCCTCATTCTCTCTAAAAAAGTTTCTGATCGCCTCTGCAATTGTCTGTCTAAATACTAGATTAGTTAACTTAGTTGGTTGTAATCACCACGCGAAGGTAGGTCGCTCACAGGTGGGAACCTGTAATTCAAGGATTACAGGGGAATGGTCTCAAAGTGTGCGAGCCCCATGGTTCACCCTCACTGCCCAAGTACAAACCACTTCTGAGACAAGCCAGAAGTCTATACGGGACCAGGACCCAGGGACAGAAGATATAAATGTGCTCTCCCGACCAGCGGGATGCCGAAGATGCCAGATATCATGCAAGTGTCCTGCATCTAATAACCCCATTAGCTCTTCCGCAGCCTGTTTAGGCCTCGCCTCACTACTGCCAACTCTATCCAAGGTAGCATCCAGACAAACATTAAAATCACCTCCCCAGATGATTGCAGCCGGAGGGAATGTAGAAATCCTGCACCACACATCCGAGTAAAAGGATGAATCATTCGTGTTTGGGTCATACACATTCACCAACAGTACACTCATGCCACCTAATTGCCCATGTATTATTACCACTCGTCCATGCTCATCCGTGTCAGATCAAACCATAGTAGACGGAACACCTTTCTTTACAAGAGTCAGCACACCCCTAGAGTAGGTAAAGTAAGAAGACGCAACTCTAGCACTTGCCCAGTGCGCACCCACTTTTTTCGCTGAGTCACTAGTTAGGTGAGTCTCTTGCAATAAGGCTACTTGCACTCTCATGCAATCCAAATATGCAAATACCGATCTTATCTTTTTGGGAGTATTGAGCCAACATACATTCCAGATGAGGAACCTAACTGTACTGTTCATATTTTCAAGCCATCATTAACTGAACACCTGTACAATAATGCATACAATGCATGTCTGAAGTACCATAATATTCCAGAACAGAGGATGCCCAGCACAGCCATAATGTCATTCTGCCTTCCCCAAAACAAATCCCCAAAACCCCCACCCACTTTAGCATCCCCAACTCGCCAAAGTCATCCCAATGTAACAACCCCCACCCCGAAACATACCCATAAAAGAGCAATATGCATTTGGGGTACACCCAATTCGGGGGCACAGAGTGCTACTAGCCTCCCACTTAGTAGAAGGTGGGCGAGCAGGTCCAAGTCTGTGCCAGGATGTAGACAGTTCAGTCGCTTGGCACACAGTATAACAGATTGCAATGCCTCCTGGAGTTGTGAGACACCTCCATTAAGGCACATCCTAACAGGACACGTCATAACCTGTAAAAGATACATTCTGGAGTGGAAAATCAAAATGAAGAAGTTAGACATAGATAGTTAACTAACAGCAAACACAGAAAGTTCAGTTTGTCCGTTACTTCATGGGCCATGTCTAGTCCGCATTGTGTGTTCGAGAGTCGCCCAGATCCGTAAGCACCAATGTAACGATGTACCAGGAGCAGTCTGAGTACATGAGGGTATACTATCTAACAAGTTCACACATCTCTCTACTGCTCCTTTTCATCCGGTGTAGCGCTGGCCTCCTGTCTCCTACGCTTTAACTGTTTAGCGTGGTCAAGAGCAGCTTTTGGATTTGAAAAGATTTTGCAATCCCCGTCCGAGCCTATACGTAGGCGGGCAGGGTAGAGCATTGCATATGGGACCCCTTCCGTTTGCAGAAATGTTTTCACAGTGCCAAATTCTCGTCCGGCTGCCTGCACAGCCACCGTGAAGTCAGGGAAGAAGGCCAGTGAGTTGCCCTGGTGTACTATATTGCCTTTGTCCTGCGCCATCCTCAAAATAGTGTCTCGGTCCCTATAGTTCAAAAGTCGAGCTATGATAGAGCGGGAAGGGGCCCCGGGACAGGTTTAGCGGCAAGAGAGCGGTGGGCACGCTCAACAATGAACATTTGATCAGCGCCAAATATTTCTTTAATGAGGTTTTCTATGAAAGTCTCAATTTTTCCCACATTGGTGGATGCCGGCAGTCCAGTAAGTCTAATAATATTGCGCCGGGACCGCGCTTCTAAGTCCTCATTCTTAGCCTGGATAAGGGCGAATACTTTTTCCATATTAAACGTCTTCTCAGTTACATCACTTAGGCCATCCTCCGCCGTAGACACCTACTGCTCCACCTCCCCCATCCGAGCATTTTGTTTTTCCAACTGTGACGACATATGGTCAAGTCGGTGGTTTACTGCTGCCATCATACCCTCTATGGACTGAAGACTGCGTTGCATAGCCAGCAGCGTGAATTCAAGAGTGGGAGGGTTGTGAGTTTGGGCATCCGCCTCCGAGTCAGATGCTGACTTCTGCAAATTTTTCAATGATTTGCGCGCCTCAAAAGTGAGACGAGGCTGTGATTTATCAGTTCTCCCCATGTCTACCCCCTCTGAATATTCCACCTATGTCAGATGATAATCGAGGATAGTAGAGTATGGGATGTCAGGGGGGAGAAAGTAGAGTCTCAAGGAGCCTGCAGCGGGTCACAAATCCAGTTGAAGCCCCAGGCACAGAAACACTGCCTCGCCGTCTGGCCCGTGCACATTTACCCACAGGGCGTGCAGTCAATCTCCTAGGAACCGGTGGCCGTTAACGTCTAGCAATGATCAGCTGGGTTTTGTCAAGGTTGAGCCATGTCACCACCGTACAACGTTAGCCTTTATGCACAATTCAGGCTCCACAGATATGACATGCGCCGAACATCTAGGGCTAGCAGTAATCTTTTTATATGACGCACCTCCGAATACTCTCGTACACCCAAGCAGCGCACCCCACCATTTGCGGGGTAAGTGTCTGAGGCAGCAGACAGCGGGTCAAGGGGGAGCACAAGGAGAACCAGGCAACCAGGGAGGAAGACGACCAGCGCTCAGAAGGTAGTCACTTATGAAGGCCTCACATCTGCAGGAAATCCCTCTGTAGGGCACCGACATATATCGACTCCCAGCAATCAGTTCAGCACCAGTCCCAGCTCTGCAGACCCAGCGCCACTCCAAGGCGAGGTTGGAACCCACGGCCTCCGCACCTTGCGCCGACTAGCCACCCGCTACAGCTCACAGGCCGCGACCCTTTCCCAGGCCCACGCCCGCCTCGGCAATCTAGACCGAGCCGCGCCCCACTCACTGCAGCCGGCGCCAGTGAGCGTCGGCAGTTGTACGCAGTACCAGTCTCCTCCGCAGGCAGGTTAGCAGCAGGTTCAGCCGGGGTTCCGCAATCTGCAGGCGACAGCTCCGTTCTCCCTCAAGGCCCGGCAACGCCAGTTAGCGTGTGGCCTCGGCAATAGTCAGCCCTCTGCAGTCGTCCACCGGAGCGCGAACCGTCTCCCAGCAATGCGTGGTACCTGAGATAATAGAACAGTAAGCTCTGGGAGCACAGGACTCCCCACCACAGTTCTGATCGTAGCGGGCGAGAATCACCTTTAGAGCCTCATGGCGGTCGCCATTTTCCCCACGGCGCCGTCCAGATGTAAGAGACCACAAAGGCACTCAAGAAGCGAATTTCAAAGGCCCCATCTACTCCCATTTCGTGCTGGAAGGCCTCACAACACCTAACAGCAGATGTAGCAGGTATCAGGCGGATAATTGTCGGATTGTCGCTCAGCCGGGCAGAGCCTCACTAGGGTGCGGCCAACATGCCGTGCGCCCTCTAGCGCCCCCCCCCCCGACAATTGATACTTTATTCGATTGAAACTTGCATGTATTAATAATTCCATCATTGTAATCAGTGTGGGTTTAGTAATACGAGATGTTTGATACCATACATCTTCAATTTCAGTGAAGCCATCATGTAGCTGGGGAACGTGTAATCATCAGTGACCAGTCCATATACTCAAGATGGCTTCCCTGTTCACTGGCAAAGGGGCATACTCCCACTTTTCAGTAGCCCATAAATCCTTTCCCAGATAGATTATGCATTTGTACCAGCCACCGAAGCAAGGGCAGTGCAAGAAGCAGAAGACCTGGCATGGGGAATATAGGATGACTCTCCCTTAAAGCTTACCCTGAGATGTGAGGGGAGGGTTGGTGAGAGCTGGAGACTTAGTGCCGGAGAGTAGCAGGATGCAACATTACAAGGGGAGCTGAGGGAGACATATCAGCTGTACTTCACAGAGGACGCTGGAACAGTCACTTCCCAAGTGACACTCTGGGAGGTGCACAAAACATTCCTGGGGGACAGAACCCAAGATCAAATAGCCCAGGGGGAAAAGAAGAAAAGCCTAGAGGAACTGAAGAAAGAAATTGCAGAAAGGGAGACTTGTTATTTAAAGCCCAGAGTGGAGGAAGACTTGAGGCTCCTAGAATTAGGGAAAGAGGATTTTAGGGTGGTGACAACAGAGGCTGTATTAAGTAGGGGACAAGTCTGGCTTGGTCGAGTCAGAGAGGGCAAGCGTCGAGATAGGTAGGAGAAATGTGGACAGATGAGAGGGAGATTATCCAAACAGACAGTAAAAATGTGCCCGATATTTTTGTGAGTTATACAAGGGACGTCAGTGTGTTGACAAGCAGGGGGATAATTGACTTTCTAACAGAATTGCTTCTACAGGTGCTGACAGAGCTTCACTTGAAGAGGAGCTCACGCTTCCCGCCAGAACTATATAAACAACTCTCGACGATCACTGGTCCTCTTATGCTCAATGTGCTTAAATAGGCCTTTACATAGGGGACACTCCCCCCAGACCTATGCCACGTCAATATTGTGGTAATACCAAAGCCGGGCAAACCGAACCACATGCGTAGGGCCTATCGGCCCACCTCGCTCGTACTACAGAGGTGAAAGTGCTAACTAAAATACTGGCCAACTGCTTGGTGAGCATGATCTCCCTACTAGGGTACGCTGATCAATCAGGTTTCAAGCCAGGGAGGGCAACCCAACATAATTTACGGACACTGTATAACTGGCTAGATGTGGTGGAGCAGACACCGAAGCCTCTAGCCATTTTGTCACTGGATGCTGAAAAAACGTTGGTCTCTGAAAACTGGTTGTACCTTCACCAGACACTGCAGGTCTTTTGATTTGGCCCTAACCTCTGTAAATGGGTAGCACACATCTATAAAGCACCTACAGTGGTGGTCGAAGTCAATAAGGTATTGTTGCCCTCCTTCCCCTAGGGCCATGGGACAAGGCAGGGGTGCCCGCTTTCACCCCTCCTCTTCGTGTTATGTAAAGCCTTTGGCCTGCTGAGTGAGGGCGGTTGTGAGGGGTTTTCAGAGTTTATAGGTCACTCTCCGCAGATGATATCTTGCTACACCTTTCGGACCAATGGATCTAAATTCCTACAGCGCTTGTGGAGTTTCAGGCCTTTGAGAGGTACTCGGGGTATAAGATAAACTGGGGAATATCTACATTATATGTGAATGGCTCCTGGAAGTTAATGGGGGACTCTTTATTATAACTTGAAGGTGAGGAGGGATGGGTTTCGATATTTTGGCATTGAAATAACAAAAGATAAACAGCAATTTCTAGATAGAAACCTAAAAGTGGCCCTCCAGGAATACCAAATAGAACCCGGATCATTGGAGGCGATTGCCATTGTCACTGTTGGGAAGGGTTGCCATATTCAAGATGGTCATACTCTCTCAGTTCCTCTAAATCATGCAAAACATCCCATTTCGCATTCTAGATTCCTACTTAGACAGAATAGACAAAACAACACGAACGCTCCTGTGGGATGGAGGCACCCCCGAATAGCCTTACAAGCCCTTACACAGTTCACGTACAGTGGTGGTATTGCATTACCGGATGTCAGGGTGTACTGGTGGGCAATACAACTTAAATACATTAATAAATGGGGGTTTGCACTGAGGATAGACACAGGATCTAGGCTGGGGAGGTCAGTTTTGGAAGACCATCCATATTTGCATTATCTATACGGCAACCGGAAAAGGAGGAAACTTCTGTTGCAGCCACATATGGGCTGGGATGGCTGAATCACTGGGCACACCACTGTGGAAGGAGCACATGTTACCGGGGGAGGGGGAGACTTGAGGGATTCCACCGGTGCGACCTCATCGGCATCTCTGAGGTGGGTGATGTCTTAGCCATGGAGGGGTTGAAATCAATTGAAGCCCTGCAAAGTGAATATGACCTCGATCCCACACAACACTATAAATATCTAGAAGTAAGGCTCTCCCTGCAGGCAAACCAAACAGCTGGACTGAGCCTCGATCACTGAGCCTACCCACTAACCCCCACCCCCCACCACGGAGATCTGGGTTTTCAGTAAAGAACTGGGCACATAGGCATTCTCCCAGATCTATTGCCCCATACTGAATAATAAGCCAGATACCCATGGGAACCTCCGGTCACCCTGGGAGAGAGGCCTGTGGCCTATGGAGGATGTGGACTGGGAGGCAGCCATGATGCACTCTGAGAAGTGGATACTTAATCCAAACTTCGATTATTTCAATTGAAAATCCTTAATAGACTATTATAATAGAAGCTTACTACAAAGATGGGCGGGCAGTAGACCTGCACTGTTTCAGCTGAGGGTCTGAAGAGGCACCTTCCTGCATACTCTCCGGGATTGCCATTAAAGAGGAGCTACAAGTAGTCCTGGCAGTGACCATCCCAGCCAGCCCATAATACTTACTTCTACAAATCCCATTTAATATGGACCTTGAAAGTGCACAGTTGGTATTCTGTAACTTGGGCTTCATGGAAGGGAAAAGAGATATTACGGTGACCCGGGGCAGCCAACACCTGCCCACGAAAAGACAATGGATCGCAGGCATGGAGGCAGAAAGGGCACTTTATAGTGCCAGAGGATGCCCCTAATGTTCAATAAGATTTGGAGAGAATGGAGAACTCACTATGAATGTGGTTAAAGATTGAATGTTGACCAACGTGACAAACAGACAAACTGGGCAATTGAGAAAGAACCGATTGGACTTGAGAGCTAGAGGGTGGAGGACTAGAGACCGGATGGGAGAGGCAGGAAGCCAGGGTGGGTCCTGACCCAAGGAACGTAACAGTGGGAGGGTGGGGATTGGGAGCACTGATAAACTAGATGCTATTGCTTCGATCATGATTCTATTGCAATTGTCGACTGTGTGTACATCTAAAATTTGTTTAAAAAAAAAAAAGAAAACGAATCATGACAGTGAAAATCTTCTACTCCCAGATTTGCTAGAGTGGGTGACTAACACTAAACCACTAGCCTACTATGGTAATCTGTGAGATTACATGTAACAAACAAAATACCTGTCTACAGTCTGTAACAGTCTGATAACATTCCGCTGTTACAGACCTATTGGCTCTACCATGTTTTTCACAAAAATTACGCCAGTTCTACTGCCTATGTCATAAACTTTAACAGATTGTAAACAGACCAGACTTATTGCACCTGGCATAACTTTCCCCAGTGAATGAATCAGAATTCCTGCTGGCATTTTTGGCTCGTCACCAAAACCAACACAGTCCTACTGTGTTGAGCATAAGCAACCATCAGGCATACAGTAATATTACAAATGTACACTTATCACAGTTGGCAACACAAAATACTATCCCTCCTAAGAGAGCAAAACTATGAACGTAGATTAACCAAAGTTCCACGGGTTGCAGATTTGACATCACATATGCTTTAACTTCAGTGACATCACAGAAAATGATGTAATATGACATTTGACCCCACAGAAAGTGCATACTTAATATAACATAGCAGTTACTAACACAAAAAGGTGTCTATTTTACAGACTACCTGTATTATAATACGAACCCTGACATAAAAAGCCAAGTAAACATTAAGCATTTATTTTCATTTGGAGGACATAGTGCTACAAAACATACAAAAACACTAGGAACCAAACTTATTTTGACCACAAATGCCCATGATGTAATGATACACCATAGGACATGTTGCAGGGATTCTTCTCTAGAATAAAACGATGCTAGGGACCATAGAGCATCAACATGTAGGGGCTGAGTCTCCATACAACATCAGTATCTATGGGCCCGAATCCAACTAGCTCATGGCGCCTCACTAGCCCTCCTAACCTTTCTCCTGATACTTGTTCACAATAAAAAGAAAAGGGACACAAGGAAAGTTTATAACATTTGTTTAAACTATTGTGTTTTAATATGCAATATTTGTGCCACAACTAGCAAACAAATTCAAGTCAATAATGTCATTAGCATTGTTAAGAGACTGTATACAATAAAAAGCCCTGTCATATTACCTGACAGATTTGCCTAAATCCACCCTCACTATGAAAGCTAAATGATTATAGATCTTTGGGCTTAGCGGTGTACCCCAAAGCAGTGACGGCTGGCAAGGATCAGGGGTGGTGAGGTGAGGATGGAAAAAAAAAAATACACTTACCCCTTCACGGCCACGTCTCTCCACCGCTTCTCTTCCTGCAGAGTCCAGGAACAGAAGCAGGAAGCAAACAAGCTTCTCTAAGCCAGTCACGATGCTGCTGTCACCAGCTTGACAGCAGCATCGTGATTGGTCTGAGTGTCATTGTTCGGCGCTCAGACACTGGCAGCCTGTGCATGTTCTCTACCGAGGCTGTGCAATACAGCCGAGTGGAGAACTTGCTAAGTGCGCATGACTGTTTAGTCGACCAAATACAGCCAGCCAAACCGTCATGCGCACTTAGAAAATGCCCCAACCACTCCTCCCCCTGCTCTGTGAACAGCCCAGTCCTGCCCCGTAAAACTGCCTCAGCAAGGAAAACTAAAATGATAATAACTTTGTGTTCCTTTTTTGCAATGCTGAAAAGCAATGGGGCGACTCTCCTCCACCTTAGCGGAGTAGCCACCGGTGCCGCATGCCTTAGATAGGTGTTCTACCTCCTTGCTGACGCTATTCTCTCGTCTCAGGACCTTTTCTCTGTGTGCAAGTATCCGCTGTTTGTGTTTGGAAGGACACATCCCGGGCTATATGACAAAACATGTATTTGCAAAAACAACAGCTAGGTGTCTCTATTAGGTCTAGGTGCAATTACAAGAAGTAGTGTTGTTTGACCTTGTCTAGGCTGTGTAGACTAAATCCCAGGAAAAGGATTTAATACAAAAACATGTGTGGACTATATGTGAAAGTACAATGTGGCAAAAAAACAAGAGCGCGTTTTGGTAACGTGTGCAAAGCAAAAGCGGCCTACAACGTGCATTGTTGTGTTAACATAGGTAAAACAACAATGTCCATGTAGGAAACGCACAACAGAAAATGCTTCAAATAAGATAAACTTAGTTGTTTTGTCCACCTTTATTAACTTATAAGGGCCATATACTGAATATGAACTATGCTACTGACTTACAGAATTTCTGACCATTGTTAAAACATTTTGAATTATAATCAATTTAAAGATGCTGGCACTGCTGCTTACAGATCATTTTGAATATACTCACAATAATGAAAAATAAATTGTTTAACAATGTGCTTTTATAGTTCTTTTTATTTATTCACAATTATGAGCATTGCTATGTTGACTTTATTTTATAGACCTTGTTCCCAGCCTAAGCAGAAGAAAGTATTCAACACTCAGTTGGAGCCTATTCAGCATCAGTTTTTGTGACTGTTTTTACCACCTTTGAGGCCAGGAATCGTGCAGGCAGCGCCAGGGGTCGCAAGGGAAAAGCCAGGGGTTGCAATTTGGCTGTGAAGAAGTTTGCTGTATTTGCAGGGACCATGCCAGCTCAAACTGTGGTAGGAAAATCCTGATAATGGATGAAGGCATCAGGCGTATGGAAACAGTGAATCAGATGGCGGGAACTTTGATTCGATGGGTACGATTCCCTGATTTGTAACTTTTTTATGACAACCTATTTTGACACAGAGAGAGCTGGGAAAAATACAGTTCCCATGACCCTGCAGGACCGTGGCTCATTGCAATGTTACGTTATGTAATGACGCACTGACGCCACATCATATACAGAGAGGGCAGTTTAAAATCACTGCAGGCGGCTAAGAGAGTTACAAATTCGGAGCTGCCAGGACAAACTGTAGGTGGGATGCCAGGTGAACTCTGTGGTGAAGTAAGTGGTGTTATTTAATTAGCTTGTGGGGGAGAGAGGGAGTAGGGGTGTAGCGATTCTGACTGTGTTTTCATTGGACTTTTTACAGATCACCATAATAGACTTGCTTTTCTCCCTCCATGTTACAACGTCAAAAGAGTGTGACGAAGGGGTCCACACAACTGTATTCTCCAATGAGGCATAGGCCTACAAGAATTAACATGCACTCTCCGAGCAGAGATTCATAATCAAATGCATGCATAAAATTAAGCCATAGCCAATTCCTTTCTCAGTATCTGGAATGACAGATTGCATCAATTATACCATAGTTGAGTAACATTCATGGTCTGACACAAATTCACAGAGTACCTAAGAAATGATTGCGATGAACACCTATGATGTAAGAATGGCATGCCACTGAAAGATCTGTGATAATGTTATGACGACAGACCCCTGGTTCAACTGGTTTCGGGGTTTTTTGTAATAAAAACAGGATCACAAGTCCCTGACTACAAAGAAAACACGGGACTCAATATATACGACGATCTAAGCTCTCTGATAGTTAATGAATTGTCGTAGACCGGAAATCCTGCTGAGCCAACTGATAACTCACAACACTGTCTGTAGAGCTGTGTCAGTGGACGGTGCTTTGTGAGAGCGCGGGGTGCCCAGGCTAGTCCGCAGGAACCTGGGGTCCCCACGACATCACCCCCTCAGCTAGCCCTGCCGCCAGTGCCCTATATGCAGCCTGACCGTGGAGGGGTCCGATGCTCTTCAGCACTAGGTGTACAGCCCACCACTGTTCGCCATGAATTACCACGGTCCAGATTTGACACAAAACGTGTTATTCATTGTGCAGACCATTTTAAGAATTTCTAGAGAGCAAAGTGCCCGGCTGGCTCGCTGATTTTACCTCTAAATTTGTTGAGCCACATTCTCATCTACAGAGGGTGCTCCACGTTTTAGTTAAGCTTATTATTGTCCAGTTTATAAAACATCAAGCCAAGATATTTAAAGCTTACAGTAAAAGTAAAATAAGTCCTGGTCTAGTTGCGAACTAGAAACATAACGGATCAAAATTTGTAACACGCTGACCAGTTAGCAGGGACGAGGAGAGATTTGAAATCCAAAATGGAAGCACCTCTGAGGTAGCCCAATGACCTGGAAAGAGGGGTGCACTCCTGGCCTTTCACTTAGGAAAACACAGCTTTGTTGGTATTAATACAGAAATCAAAGTAAAGCATCAAACATGCCTCAATGCTTCTCTCTTGACCTTTATTTATTTTCATTTATTTAATACCACTTCGGACTGTGTAAAACTCATATTTACTTAAATGGATTCTGCTTATAGGGGCTGAGGTTTGATAAGAATGTTTATTACCATTCTTCCTTCTGCCCCTCCTGGGACAGGTCAGGACGGGATATCTGTGAAATGTATTTATAGATGCCCTGCACACTACTTCTTTGGGAAGTTTTTATAGCACGAGTCTTTTTACTTGGTTCTCATTTCTAGGCTTAACAGTGTCTCTGACCACCACTGCTGTACGGTTACCAAGTTTTCTGTAATCATCTTAATGTGCACAGTTAGGAAGAGACACCATTGTACTCCTAGTTAGCTCCCGAACTAAACCAGGGGCAGCCAGTCATGCACTTTTCTAATAGACTTTTGGCTCAACTGGTGGTACATATACACTTTCCTATAAACGATCACTCCACACACTCTGAGAGGTTGAGAGGAAGGGAAGGGAACGACGCAGTGACATGGTGGCCGTAGGACTGCCCACATAGTGTCAGCGCATACGACGCAAAAAGTGCATTTTCCTTTCACCCGCGCCACCAAGCTGAAGTGAATTTCTAGGACGCCTGAATTTGCGACACTGTTATTAAAAGCCTATATTTTTGCAGAAAGGGGCATTTTCTTCTCATTTTAGGTAAAACACTGCCTTAATCATGGTGACATAAGGCGGTCATTTTTTGGCTTCAAGAGTAAATTGATGGCTTCAATCGACCCCTCAAAGCTTGAAAATCAGTGCACGTTCGTGCTCTTGGAGGCGGCGGGGTGGCTGCCCCTGGCATCGATCACCTGGGGGGGAAAAGTCAAGCTGTTCGTGGCCAGCCCAGCCTTGCAGCCTCTGCGGTGTTTCAATGTTGGTTTCGTTTTACATGTGGATTGCCCCCCAATCTTCTCACATTGTTTTAAATAATCACAGACTTTGACTTTCGTCTATCACTGTCGATGAACAGTATCTTTTGGTGACGAAAGAAAGAAAATCAAACTGAACCAAGGCAGGCTGAGAGGTGGTCCGAGCACGAGCCACGAGCAGTAGTAGGCACTGAACACGAGGAGTGTTGTGTGGGGGGCACGGTCTACTGCGACAACGTCACGGTCGTCATCATCAACGAAATGGCCAATCACTGTCTGCATGGCTTCACATAAGCCACAGTGATTGGTCATACTTTTTCACCAAGTGCCACCCACGCGTGGCACCCAATGCCTATTATGCCTCAGACTGCCGGGTGCACGCGTGCCTCTCAGCCAATCCAGATGCTGCTCCAGCAATGCCAGCATTAGCTTGAGCAGGGGATACTCCCCGCTCATTAGGAGACCGGGGGCTGCGGCATGAAGCAACCCTCGCTCTCCTAATGTGCAGGCTAGTGCACAAGTTGGGGCTGGTCGGGAAAATGACCAGCCCAAAACCGAAGATGCGCACTATTACTGCTGCGCTTAGTGCGCTAGACCCTACGTTACCACCCTTGCTTGTAAATGTTGTCTCACTGAAACCCTGAGTGCTGCCCCGCCCCCTTCAGCGTCCTGATTGCTCGGGTGTGGCCCGGTGACCAGCTGGCCCGGAATTCACGTCAAATAACTTAGAACCAGTAATGCTTAGAAATTTATTTGAATGAAGTTGAGTTTACTTTACTGTAAATGGGGGCATGTGCATTAGTGGGGCAACGCCTCAGCGCCCCAATGGAAGCACCGCCACTGAATGTTTATTGGTCTGGCATGACTGAAATGGATAACACTAATGCAGCAGAACCAAGACACAATACAATATGGGTGTGTAGTGAAAAACACGAGGGTCTCCTTGGCACACATCAGAAACTAGCTTACTGAATTTTGATGTTTCTTTTCATTACAGACTGAAATGCCTGCCAGTTCCCAAGTGGTTCAAAGGAAATACCAAACAAAAAGTCGATTTGTATCGATGAGTTGTAAGGATATACCAAACAAAAAGTCAATTTGTATGGATGAGTTGAAAGGATATACCAAACAAAAAGTCAATTTGTATGGACAAGTGAACTTTGCATAGAATGAGTGTGAAACACCTGCAAATTACTAACAACATCCAAGCAAATCTTTTTATAGGGATCTCACTGGTCCTGAAGAAAGCTGGGCGATTAAAAATCTGGCTTAAACACGTTGACCTATATAGATGTGAGTTAAGTAGTATTTACCAGACATGTCTTTTTTTGTTGTTGTAATCTGTAGTTACTTGGAAGCTACTTTATCTGTGGTCCACGGAAAATTCATTAAGATCAAGGAGCTCCCCTACCCACCACCCATTACACGGGTACAAGATGACCAGATGTGGACTAGAGGATGAAGCATGCCACACAAATTTCATCAGAATCATGATGTATAAAGTAGTTGTTTTCTTTTTGTGGTCAGTAGCTTTTTCTAGGACACTGATGGAGCATAAGGTAAGTCTGACTAGTAGTATTAAAGTGTTGCAATGTCTTTTAGTTAGCTATCTGCAATTATGTAGCGGAGATAAAACAAGCATGCATAGGGTGGAGAAAAAGCAATAAAAAATTCAAAACCGCCAGGGCAAACCATTTTGAATATTCTGAATATCCTTTGAGACTTAAGTAGTATAGTTTGCGGTTCACTGCCGTCCCCTCCCTCATTCGGCAACACCAGTCTGTAACTTATTGAGTTACAGCAGCAGGACAAGCACAGCCTTTAATGGTTTGAGGTCTCTGAGTAAAAAGGGTAGCAAGGATTTACCTTTGCACAAATAGTTGCCAGGACGTACAGTTTACCATTGGCTGCAGGAGGCGTGATGAAACATTAGTGCAAAAAATATGTTTTTTTATATAATAATTCAAATTAATTTTCTAAGTGCTGTAAACAACATGTGCAGTATGATGGCATTGGTTATGGATTAATTCTCAAGACTTTCAGAAATTATTTGTGATGCAATTCAAGTTCAGTCAGTTACAATCTTCAGCTACCATGGGGGGAGGGTAGAGAGATTGTGGAAGGTGGTCTCCGGTTCCATGCCAATATATCAACCCCTGACAAACTTGTCATCCCCTTCTTTTAGCTGCATTTTATCTTCAAACATCTTTGTAATGTTTCATATTTTTAAAATACTATATGTAAAATACTGCTCTATTATTTCACAAAAATATATGTAATATTTTTTATTTAATTAACCAATCCAAAAACAATGTGTTTACATGTTAAATGGAAGTTATAGATAAAATGAAAACAACCCCACTTTGGAAAAGCACATCTCCTAAGTACAACTTAAAAGGAAAGGTTTACAATTTGAAAATTACCTGGGTCTGGCCTCTCTGAAACAACCCTGATCCATGAAGGGGTTTAAATAAATCAACTTGACAATTGATATCTCTAAGTGCCGTCAGATCTCTACCATCGCATCTATAAATGAAAACAAAATGAAATCAAAATTCGAAGTAGTCTGAAGCATTATGAAAAAAAAGTTAATTCATTAAAAAATGTTTACCGTCTATATTCATTCAATACAATGTTTCTGAAAACTTCTTTTGAAATAGTACCGAATGACTCCATTATTTCATATGGATCAGCCTCTGGAAACTGTTCTGAACAAAAGATAAAACAATGAGTAAGAACACATATCAACGCTTGCCATAAAATATTTACTTTAAGATGCAAGCATATTTTTTCTAATATATTACAACCAAAAAATTAATCTACCTGAAAGTGGAGGTGGTAGCATGGTCTGGGCTTACCAGATATGGATTAGGATGCGATCTACAGAATCCTTCAATCTCCCTAGCACAAATCAGTGAGTAACTTCAGAACCACTACCTTCTACTTTGTTTGTTGATGTAATGTAAATGTAAATGTAAATTGACACTTGTATAGCGCACTACTCACCCGCAAGGGTCTCAAGGCGCTTGTACGAATACCGCTGTGGAACCCATCCTGGCTTTCCCTGTGAGGCGTCCACTCCTGGGCACCCCCAAGGTGGAGGCCAGGCATCCTTAGCGTTGTGGGGGCCATTGTGGAGATTAAGCAAGCTATTGCCCAGAGTTGCAGAGTGGGACTCCATGACTGGAATAGGCACCGAGGCGAGAATTATCAGGTCCGTGGAATTTTTGAGCCCAAGACCCGCCGAGGCGGGGAATTGAACCCTGGTCCCGGGCCAGACCTCTGCATCAGGGTCTGCCGCTCTAACCATTGAGCCACACTTCTCTAGGTTCATGATTATATGTACACAATTGCAGACAAAGAAGGAACAAACCTGGGCGCGTCCCCCACGTCACAAGTATGATACAAATCATGAACTGGACAAAGTATTAGCGCAATTGTATTAATCCCTCACTCCAATAAGATTTTTTTCTAGGGGCAGCCAACTTGTTTTATTTTGTTTAAAATTTTCCATTCTGGTAGGCATGATATACGAGCACCCATTATGATCTCCCTGCATAAGTACAGGAAAGGCTTTCTGAGCGTCCACCATGGAAGTTCACCACTTTAATGTTGGCAAAAATCACTTAATAAGCATACTGGAACTCATTTTATTTTCCTTTTTTATTCTATAGTATTTTAACCCACGTTGTCATCAAAACTGAAAAAAAGGGGAATTATAATGCCCAACTTTCCCAGTGAAAGACACAGAATTTCCCAGTGGCCGTGTCCAGGGCGAACGAGTCAGCGCCAAAACCACGCATTGACGTCCCTTGTTGGAAAAATACATGCATCCATATGTATGTACTGCATCATTAGTTCCAATTCTCACACAAACTTGGGGTGCATGAATGGTTTCCTGAGTCCTCTTGTACTGGCTGGACTGCTGTATCTGCAAATGATGTGACCACCACAAGGGAGAAAATGCATATCATTCTGGAATTGCAATCCTCTGGGAATCAACTTGTACTGTAGATGTTTTCCTACGCTGGATAGAGAATGTGCTGTGCTTTGCCATTCAACTAACCCCTCCCCAACCATGCCCCTTTATTAATTAAAAAGATTATTGTCTAGTGGTCCATCTGAATAAGGATGGTAATGTGTATCAACAACACAGAAAGAACAGAAGGACTGCCTGGCAACCCTGAACTTCTGATGGTGGACATGAATTGTTGCCTTGGTGGACAGGAGGGAACTCCCTAACATTTAAAATGTCCCATATAAGGGCTCCACCTCTAACAACTCGGATGTTTGCCATGGGTTTAAATAAGGCAATTACTTTGGTGGGTCATCCTCCTCAGTATCAAGCTAGTGAGCCCTATGGTTTAAACAAAATGTACTAATAGGGAGAGGACTGGGCATCTACACATGGACCATCTTTAACTCTTTTCATCTCCAACGCCAGTACATATAAAACAGCAAGGGCGGGGTGGACACAAAATGAAATACGTAATCTTGAAACTGCTTAATGATTAGGTCACCCTAACGAAACCTGAACTAGATCATCTCCTCTAACAGACCTTTGTTTGTTTGATACCAGTGACAAGCCCCTGCTTTTGCAGTTTTGGCATCATTAAACAAGTACTGCAGGAAGGGAATCCAGGTAACAATATTATGAGGCATAGCCAATGAAAATCCTTCTACATCAACAGGGAAGGGGCCTGAAGGCAACTTAGAGGTCAAAGTATGCAGACTGCATATATTAGAGTTGCATCAGATAGTAACGAGACATCAATAATAGGTTCATTATTGGAAATTGAATCGCAGGAGCTAAGGAATTGCTTCTCCTGTAAAACAAATAATCACCCCCAGAATCTGGGGAATTAACTCACAAATAACACTATCTTACAACACTTGATATTTACAAGGCTTGGAAAATGCACAAGTACAATGTAAAACGATATGTAAAAAACATCTTATTTTTTACTATTAGTTTATCAACCCCCCAAAGCCATTACATACATTCTGGAGAGGTCAACTGTGGCTAGCATTTTTACACATAGATACCTGAAACCAAACCTTAAGTATAAGTGTTCACTCCTATAGCAAACATGCAAACATGTACTAGCTAAATATTGTGTATAATTGAGATCAATAGTTGCTAAAATGCATTGCTACATTATATACCAGTCAAAGATCGTGTACCAAATAAAATAATTTAACTCACACTATGTGTAGGATAGCTTATTGAAAAAAATATATATAGAGAGAGTTATATATATATAAATAAAATAATGGCATTTTGTTAAGGCTGGAGGGTGGCTTTTTTGTTTCCTCACTGGTGGCTAGTTGTACTCTAATTTCTACGGGAACTGCATGTTCACTGGCCAATAGGTATAGTCAGCATACTATAAGCAAACTTCCAGTGTACATTCCTGATGCGTACATATATTTCTTATCAAGATATACAATACCTTTCAAGGTTTCTTCAGTTTCAAGTCTTATCTTGTTAATAGCTTCATCTCTGGAAATCTAAGAGATAAATTGGGGTTATTATTTTAGCACAAAATATAAAGGCCAAACACAAAGCCTCTTTGCTACGTTAACGGCAATGCGGGAACTTAAGACTACACGTCCTCTCCATAAACATTATCTCCAAGTTTACCATTTTGAGTTAAACATACTGGGCCGTATTACAAACAGTGCCCTGGGGACAGAACATACATGTGCACCTATTTTCTGACCTCCCCCAGACTCTGAATACACAAGGGGTCACAACAGAACTGGAGGTACCTTAAGGGGAGATTCCATCATGTCCCATGAGCTTGCCTCTACGGACCTCGCATTATAGACATGGAGGCAGTGACAAAGGGCTTTTGGGAGGCATACTGACAATGCACCATAAAGAGGTGACGCACACTCAGTGTGCCCCCAAAGGTGCACCCTTTAAGATGGCACCCCAAAGGTGCCATCTTAAAGGGTGAAGGAGGGCCTCATGGATTTTCCCATACATTCCCTGCATGCAAGCGCAGTCACTACACCCAACTGCAAGGGGCCTTCTATGCCCACTTTTCAAGTGCGGCCCGAGTTCCATCTGCACTGTGAAAGATGGAGCAACTGATTAAAACAGCTACTAAACAATCTGCCCTCAGGGTGCACTGTCCCTGTTTATGCCAGACACACCACAATAAAGGTGTGCAGCTCCATAAACAGGAAGAATACAAAAAAAATTGATTAATGGAATACTTCAATTCATCTCAGCCACTGGTGATTACTCGGAACGAATTCCACTTTTTTGTATTCCTCATTGTGAGGCATGAAGTGCGATGGGTATGCCCAGACGTGGGTCCCGCACTCACTGTCCTATTGGAACCAATCTGCATCGGACCGAAGAGGCCCAAATAAACTGAAACTGGTCTTGGGTTGCTTGTGATCTGGGGTAAAGAGGACCTGGTTCTTTCTGGACTGTTCCTACTGAAGCAAGGACAAGGCTAATATGCTTAGGGTGGAGTCTAACCTGAGGTGCACTGTGGGTAGAATAGGGTAACACATAAAAAGAAATGCTCAAAAATAAAACCATAACGGGTCATTGTTCTGGGAGAGAAGGTTGTGTGTAGTACTTTTGAGAGTGATTTTTCAATGAGTATGGAAAACGTGATTTAGAGATAAGTATTTCATTAAACAACAGCCATGTAACTATTTCTCCTCTCAAATGACATCACTGATGACATCATCCAGTGAGTGTGTTTCGGAAATGTTTCTGAGTTAAAGATCAATACTAAGGTACTTCATAAGTTACATTACTATTCTTTGTGCACTACTACTGAGTGATAATGTTTCTAATATATGTCATCTGAGTAGCACTGTGACTGTATCAGTGTGGGAGTGGGTGTGGGACTGGCTGTATGGGTGAGTGAGTGACTGAGAGAGACTGTATGGGTTGTGTGTGTGTGTGAGTGGCTGTTTCTGTGACTGCGCGGCAGTGGGAATGGCTCTATGGGTAAATGACTGAGTGTGTAAGTGGATGTATGGGTAAGTGAGGGGCTGTTTGACTGGGTGCTGGGGTATGTGAGTGGGTGTGTAGTGGCTGTTTGGCACAGTAAGTATTTGTGTGAGTGGCTGTGTAGATGAGTGAGTGGGCGTGTGAGTGAATGTACTGATGTGTGAATGGGTATGTAAGTGGTTTTGTGGATGAGTGAATGGATGTGCGCTTCTAGACTTCCCTGCCACCGTCTCTCATGGGACGTGTGGATGTTGCGAAGATGGTGTTTTTGCTACAGTGCCTTTATGTCATCCATCATTCCTTTGATGTGCTGCCCGGGCTTTTTAGCAGGCTGAACTCTCTTCTGACGTCTCTGATCTGGGCGGGGGGGGGACAAAGTAGAGTGGCTAGGGTAAATATGATGCTGCCGTTGGAGGAAGGTGGTCTGGCGGTGCCTGACCTAGAGCAATACTATTTGCATGCAGTGCACTGGATGGTCGGGGAGGACACTAGGGAGAAATCATTGTTGGGAGATTTCAGTGATGATCAACCCTACTGCAGCTCTTGATGGCTGGGAGCAGAGATGAAGAGTATATACCTTATTTGGTCAGACACTTTTCTCCCCCATGGGAACATACTGTTAATAGTGTCCTGGGTAGGGCACTGTTTGCTAGTGACTTGGTCTTCTGGGATCTCCGTGACCTTATATTATTGGGGGCATCCGTAGACTTGACTGCATGGAGGGCGGGTGTTTGTGAAGCTTTGGGGGACCTTTTTACTAATGAGGAATGTATTGCATTTGAGGCGGCACAGGAGAGCGTTGGTGTAGGGTCAAGCCAATTTTTACAGCATGTGGGTACAGCGGCTATTGTGCAAGATATATGGCTCTTGTTTCCTGGGGTCCCGACTACCTCACTTACTTTTAGGTGTCTGTTCGAGTTTGGCAGGAGCTGCCACTTGATAATGCACTTTTATGGGGCCTTGATGAAGGACAGTAGGTTAAATCATTTCCCGGCCCATGGGGCCTGTGTGGAGGACCTGGGGATTCTGATTGATGAGGTCTTGTGTCACCGGATGTGTGCACTGGTAAACTTGAGTAACGCATGATTCAAACTCCATTTCCTTCATTGTACATACTTCACATAGGATAGATCCTGGTAAGAGTGATTTATTTCATACCCCAACGGCTTCCTTACTCCACTTGACCAGGCCTGCCCTGAAGTGGATGACTACTGTGGGATGTTGAGACCTGTGTGAGGACCATGGTACAGATAACTGTGGAGGTAGACCCTATGATAAGTTTGTTGGAGAATGTAAGGCACCCCAAGGAGACAAAAAAAAGGCCTTTAAGTGCTTGTACCTGATGCTGTTATCAGCCAAGAGATGGGTAGCAATTACCTGGATGGTGCAAGATGGACCGAGTGAGGAACGATGGGTGGCGGATGTGGCTGAACGGGCCATGGCTGAGGTTCGTTTGAGGAGGAGGTGATGAGAGGGTGCAAGAGGACATTGAGGTCTGGGTGGGATTATTGGATCGGTTTATGTGTCCCGAGGGGGAACAGTCTGTCTCCACATCAAGGGATGAAGGATCTGCAAACAAGTCTGAGGCATGAACTGGTCCTAGTATGTTGGTGGTGAGAGTTGGGAGACTGGGAATGGGTGAGGGCGGGTTGGTACTATAATGCAACTGTATTGATGTATACTGGACTTATCGACTTGGTGATACTACTGGGGAACGTTAACCTTCACTGTGACGTGATGGAATGTGGCGAGAAATTTGGTACCTGTTGGTGCAGATTTGTTGAATGCGATAAAACCAATCAAATATGTCTTTAAAAAAAAGGAGAAAAAAGCATCCCAAAGGTGGAATTCAGATCTTGGAAAACATGGCAATAGAGGAGGTTTCGGTTGAGAATAGTTTCCGGAATATCGAATGGGGGGGGGGGGGGTTGGTGGGAGGGTCAAGAAGTGGCTGGTTGAGAAATGAAGACAGCTGAACTCAATTGTTTTAGGAAGAAGGGGAATACAGAGAGTGAGCAGCTTTTCTCGAAAGGTCCACAGATAACACCCTCACTTACCCGTACAAGGACTTACTAGCAGAAGTTTAGCAAAAGAAAGTCAAGTACCAAAGAGGAATGTTTAGTTGAAGGTGAGTAAGCCATTTTAGTGAGTGCACAAAGTCTTGGCTCCTTTCAGAATGGGGAAGAGGTTTGCTGGGCAGACAGGGGGAGTATACAGAGGCCAAGTGGGGTGAGAAGGAAGGGGGCGTGGGAAGAGTAGGAGCTGAGAGGAGGAGTGGTGTTGAGCGTGGAGGAAATGTAGGGTTCTATGACATACTTGAGCGAGAAGAAATAGGATGAAGTCCTGATAGAATGTATATTCTGTTTGGTTTAGGGCAGGTCTTAAAGGGAGCCCATATAAGCTGGGGAAAGGTGCAGGATTTCACCACTTGTTCAAGGGAAGTCGGTGCATTGCAATTGTTAAGTTGCGGCTGATAGTAGAGACTCAGGGTTGCAGGAGAGGAAATGGAGGTTAATGGGGGGGGGGGTCAATGCATTGAATGGCAGTTTCAGGGTTCATAAAATCAATCAAAGATACAAGAGATGGGCCAGACCGAGATGTGATACATTTATACCAGATGCGTTTGGTGCAAATTTGAACTTGCTAACAGAGGTGGAATTAGATTCAGATGACAGTGAGGAACATGTGAATAAAGGCCTGGCTGTATGGGGTGGGTCACAGGTGGGTAAATTGAAGAGGTGTTTTCCAGGGATATAGAAGGAAATGGATAATGGTCAGAGCATAATTAGGGAAGACGTTAGCAAAGAGGGCCTCTTTCTGGTAGGGTTTAGATTCACAATTGAAAAATGGCAAGCAGCTTGAGGTGGGAGGGCATCCAAAATGGACCATGGGTTGTTTGTAAATCATAAAACAAAACACAACGTAATGGGCAGTGAAGGAATGACTCTTAGGGAGGAGGTGGAAGAGGCCAAAACAATGAGGAAACATGACCCATGGAGGTCTGAGTGGGGGAGGTGGAGATGGAAAAGCATGGTCCAAAACTGGAACATGGGTTTTGACCCAGGGGTCAGACGAAGGAGGGTTTAACAAGGTCCAACGCGGTCTAATAGTGACATACTTCCAAAGCAAAGTCTGCCCTGCAATTGTGGACTCAGCAAAACCTCTGTAGTTTTTGGGTGCAGGCAGGAATACCACTGCTGGCTAGAGGAGTAAGACAACTAAGATCAAAACAAGGGCGTTTTCTCAAGGTCCAAATAACTCAAACATTATTGGACAGATCAGGAAAGAAATAGGTTGTAGGTGAAAATCAATGTACACTAAAAAAACATACTTTCTATTTACAAAGCAAAATGAGATCAGGTTCCTAAATATGTGGCAGGTTTGCTGTGTGGTACTTACTTTGTCATGTGTATAATCCGAGAACACTGCATGTATCTTCTGGGTGGCAAGCCTTTCAACAAGAAGAAAAAGGAAGAATAAAAGAACTATGAAGCTAAAGGGGACAACATAAGACATGAAAACCTAACACTGTACAATTATCAAGAAGGAAAATGCATCATAAGAGAAAATTGTCACATTCAAATTTTATACATCTGACATAGAAGTGGCTGGTTGTGTAAATGTGGTCCTGGACAAAGAAGAAACATTATATTTACATATGCATACCTTTAAATATGGTGATATGCAAATATTAAAATATATATTGTGTGATTATGTGCTACCATTGTGATGTTATGTATTTTTAATTAGTTACGTGTTCTTATTGTCAACTGTTTACTTATGTATTTTAGTAGATTACCTTGTCACTCTACTAAGCTGTAGATTTTGCAGAGTTTTCCACTAGAATACTATTTACCCATTGTAGGAAAGTGCTCCTTTTTTGACATGGTCACCTCCACTTTTTGCCTGGTATCTGATGACATTCTGACCGAAGTGTACTGGGTTCCCGCTAACCAGGTTCCCAGTGCCAGTGATCTTTCCCTAAAACAAGGTACCTTTTAAATTATTTCCCAATTAGCAAGACCTTTAGCACCTCTGTCAGTACCTAGTAAATGGTACCCCTGGTACCTAGGGCATGGATGCTAAAGAGGGTCCCCTATGGGCTACTGCATGTATTGTGCCAACCTAAGGGACCCACCATCAAACTCATGCAGACTGCCATTGCTGGCTGCGTGAAATGGTGCAGATAAATGTGAAAACACAACATGGTACATACCCTGTGTGCCGCTCAGATACTGCATGCAATATATGTAAGTCACCCCTACAGCAGGCCTTATAGTCCAAAGGTAGGGTGCATTATGTTATATGTGAGGGCATGTCTGCCTTAGTAGATATGCCCCTTTGCTGTGTTGTTCAATTACAAGACATATGTACTGGGCACTGGTCATCATGAGTTCCCCAGCTATAGGATGGCTTCACTGAATCCTATGGTGTTTGGTATCAAACACCTTGTCTTAATAATCCACACTGATTGCAGTAGTAGATTTATTAAAACATGCTCCCAGAGGGCACCTTAGAGGTGCCTTCCTGAAAACTACCAGCCTCTTAGTGTGGTGGAATTAGGAACTCTTGGACAGGGTTATGCCCACTCCCCACAGGAAGTGGTCATATAGTGGTGGTAGTGACTCCAAGGGTAAGTAGTCCATTGGCTTTTACCTTTCACTCCACTTAATGCCCCTAAATGTAGTATTTAGGTAGTCCCCTGACACCAGGAACTCTGATTCACCTGACAAAAGAAGAAGGAGGACAAAAAAGAGCCGAAGAAGCGAGAAATGTGGACTACCGGTGGACTCTGGCACCAAACCTTGCCTGCCTGCTCATGTCCAGAACATTGCGAAAACCTGACTCGTCCTGGAGCTTTGCATCCTCCAAAAGCCTTGGAGGGCTATCAGCACTTCACCAAGCCATCAACCTCGAAATAAAGGAGCCACTTCCTTGCAGCCTGCAGGCACCAACCACAAAGTCCGGTTCACCGAACTGCTGACCACCGGGCCCACCATTGCAGCAGCTGCCCAGGAGAAGGTTACCATGCTCCTAGAGGTTAGATCCATCGGCCCACCAAGTTAGGAGGCGCCAGGGCCCCCATAACCGCCCTGTACAAACCCCGGGGTATTGAACACCTTGCAACAACCAAAGCTTGTTTGAAGTCCAATCCGGACTCAGTCACCACAAAGACCGACCAGCCAATGAGGAACGTCAGCATTGCAGAGGACAGCACAGAGAGTAGCCCAGCTGTCCTGTTTTGTCCCCCTCTGCAGGTTAACTGTGAGTGCCTTCGACACACTGTAACAGCAGACAAAAACCCTCTGTACCTGAGCTCCCTGGTCCAGGTCCATGAACAACGACTGCACTCTCCTTCTCCCAAGACCCTCACAAAATGAGCCCCTTGTTGGGAGCTCCCGGTCTTGTCCCAAAGCCCCTGTCTGCAGCTTGTTTCTAGGTGGGCCCTCTTTTATGCCTACTGTGTAGCACGCTAGGATACCAACCCGTCCAGCACCTTTGCACCCGGACACTCCAGGGCAAGTAAACCCAAACTGCAGGTAGATCTTGTGACCTTGACCCTCTAGCACCTTAAGTCTTAAAGGGGACCCTCTGAAATACGATTTCAAATACTTGTTTGCAGTATAAGTTTCTTTCTCCGTAAGAAAGCATCATCGCATAAAAACGTATTTGTGTGTCATTTTTTCTTAACTGTAAAAATTGGTAACTCAAAAAGTACCTACCAAGACATGAAGTTCTTTATGTCTAAAAATATATATAAAATACCTGTCATTTCGGGTTTATTCTCGAGTGTGTGCCTTATTTATTGACTCTGAGTGTTCAATCACTGGTTTGAAGTAAAATAGTGAGGAGAGAATGGTAGAGGATTCAAACAAAACAAGCTTGTGCACGTAATCTGGATAATTTGTCTGACCAATTTTGATAGCACAAAAAAACATCCTAATGCTTGGAATTCCACATGGAAGGCTTTCTTCTGCAACAGGTATATATTTCCACTTAATGACGGCCTTGTCAGACTTGCTATAAGATTAGGACTCCTTGACAGAGCTAGTCCTGTCCTGTGTATTAAGTTGCTTACATTCATGTATTAAGTTGCTTACATTCAGACAGCTCTCCCACATTCTAGGTGTTACAGATGCGGAAGAAATGAAATGTATAAACGGTGAAATGCCCCACTGTCACTTTCATTTGAATGGTGTGACACAAGAGAAACGTACATTATTTCTTCGCAACCACACTTATTTCCTGGACAAATGTTAAAGTTGTAATAATAAGGAACATGAATGCCTCCTTGCCATTCAACAGTCATATACAGCACTGGCGGAACCTATGCTAGTCCCTTTCATCACAGTGCTGCACCTTCTGGCAAACACATCAGGCACTTTTATTCTAATGAAGGCTGCAGAATATGATCTGGTTAAAGTTCGAGTGTGAAGTGTTCTGCAGGCATCTATACTGTTTAAAAGATAGGGTTTTGTGCAAATTGATTAAAGTACAATTGACCAAAATTTCCAGTCTGACCTGTGAACATCTCACAGTGGCATTACTGAAGTTTCAATATTTCAATAGTGCTTGCGGCCACAGCTCCAAGCTTGGCATTGTTCAGCCTAATGCACATCATCTGGTACTAAACTGTCAGCGACAAAACAGCATATAGCAGATTACCAGTTTTCTGGCGTAACATATGCGGTCCACTTGTTTTACTCTCCTTCATCTCTTCTCATCTATTTGCGTTTGTGTAGTTACTATGTCTGAGGGATTTGCAAAGACAATCACCATTTGAAATTATCAACGTACTATTGTTTTCATCTTTTACTTCTGTTATGCTTACACTACCCACCATCATCGATGTCACTTTGACACTGTCTTGGTTTTCATTTCTCCGCTTTTTCTGATTGGGATCTTGACAACTAGGTCTGGTGTGTGAATCTAAAACAGATTATTTGGGGTGTCTCTGTGTTACACTGTATTTCTGGATGGCACATCTGAACGTGCCTTACTTTTGCTTTATGGAATTAGCATGTTTTGAATCGGATTACTGATCTGTAAGGCTTTGTGTGATGAAAGATGGCAGGTGCCACACTTTTACGTTTACATTTCGAATGGGGTCTGTCCAGTGGATGATATGTATGCTTTCATTCAGAGATTGTTTGAGTGTCAGAGCTGCTGAGTCTGTGATGTCTTTACAGGGTGGTGCGGACAGAAACCGCCGTGTGACAGGAAAAGAGAGTGGAGAAAGAAGGCAACTGAGATGAAAACTGGGAAGGACCGGTCCATCCAAGTTTCCTAGCTAGTCTTTATTCCTTAAGTTTCATGGTAGATTTTGATACAAAAACCTACCCGCTACCCATCCCATTTTAGCAATGAGAGCGGCCCCAAGATGCTGAACTTTTAAACTTGATTTGGTAGCGGTTAACTCTTACGTATATGTGGTAGCGTGCCAAGGACCCTGCAATAACAGGAATGCAGCTGAAGTATCATCAATCCAAATTAATTCCATAGAAGATTATCAGAAGACACTGACAGAAGAGGCAGCATGTATGCCATGGAGGTGGATGTTATCCCTGGTACTAACAATTAACGATAGTGGGAGCCTGAATTAATGTTTGCAATAGTTTCCTTTCAAAAAAGTCTTAACAGGTAAGGTGCTCTTCAGTCTTAAAAGTTCCAACCTGAAGCAAGATTCTCATTTGTCCATTGGAATACTGACTAATTGTGAACAATTTCTAAAATGATTAATGGAGTTAAGAGCACCCAAACTCTGGTGAAGTATTTGCTAACTCTTGGTAGGATGACGAATTACAAAGTTAAATTCAACGTATGAACTTAAAACCAGACAGGGTTGAAGAAAAATAATTTTTTGGGGGGCTAAAGTAACCTCTTCGGGTGATTATTGGCTGAAGGAAATGTACAGTTTAATTTAAACTAACTTGTGGTACAGAAGAAGGTTTAACTGGGTCTGACTAACGCCTTGACAAAGGTGCTCATTAAAACATAAAACTGTTGCAAACCACTAAATGGTTTTGTGGCTCAGAGGTGAAACATTTCTGAGGGCTGAAGCAACACAGCTTTTCGTTAACCATGCACAACAGTGGTTAATTTCCCTAAAATTGTAAATTGGTATTTCCTCAGAGCTGAACTGTCTGACATCTATCAGTATTATCGGACCTGTTAACAGGCAGCTGCCAATTTTGATGAGAAAGATACTCATAAAGGCTAATGTTTTTTGCTAAAGGATAGGAATGCAGGGCAGATTTGTATTAACTAACTAAGTTATGACATATTAAGCTGAAGACAAATCTACTTTATGCATAGTGTTCCACTTGAAAAACACAGTGTGCTATTCATCCAAGCCAGGTTGTGGACATCGATTCCTGTGACTTATATATGTGATACTTGGTATTATTTCTGTCAATTTAACATACTGCAGACATACAATGGAATGAAGTGATGATAATATATTGCCATTTAACTTAGTTACATTAAATGTCTTTAAAGTATACTTTAACTCTTTATGATTTAACATGGTATGGTGTACACTGGCGCTAAGACACTGAATCATTCTAACTGCAAAGAATGCAGGCTGATTGAGCCTTGTGAGACCAAGACAGCAAAGACCCCTCTTCTGTAACTACCGCAGCACTCTGAAATGGCAAACGGTTAAAAGTGCAGTGTATTCCTTGAATTTGGTATGTATGTATGTATGTTATACAAAGTGTTTTTTGGGAGGAACACATGAGAACATGAAGCACTGCTTCTAGCCATCTTCAACTTTTTGATTCATAAACTATTGAGTGATTACAAACTTGCTTCTTATAGTCATGATATAAATGCTCTCGAATGTGGGCGCTACTTTTTTGTACGTAGTTCGCAAACTAATGATATGGTAACATTAAATTATTTATATATCATCTTTGTTTTGACATTCAATTTAGCATCTGTCAATATTTCAACGGCCAGGTATATTTTTTTTTAAACAAAGTGAGAATAACGTACTTGAGCTGCACTCCTTAAGCATTTTATAAATTTTTATTTATCACATATACAGAATAGTGTGTGTGCCAAGCCATATAAGCAGAGGAGGAGTTCACATTTAAGAACATTACACAACAAACAAGAGTGACAACAGAATAGGGGAAGACGAACAGAGAAGATTAGACTTTGATAGTCGGGTGTTGTTTACAAATGTTTGGGGTTTCGGCTGTTTATAAAGGGTAACACATCTATACTGAGTCTGTTTTCTTTGAGGACCTTGAACTTGGTTTTAATTTTTCACCCTGAATTTTACCTTTTGAATTTAACGACTTGTATAGTACTATATTAATTTTTGAAAAGCATTTGCATTTAATTGTGAATGTGGCCTTATCGACCCTCCCTAAACTCCCTGAAGTAATGATGCTGCCTATAACGAATAGTGTGCCAGTATGGCCCAGTGACACAAGAAAGGTTGCTTCTCTGAGTTTTAGAACATGTTTTGTACACACCGTTCTCAATGAAATACATATATTGGTACTCACTGTCTTGCACAGTCAACAATCTGTTCCGAAGCACAAAGGATCAAACTCCACAAAATAGCAAATTTGCCTATAATGAATAGTGTGTCAGTATGGCCAAGTGATGCAAGAAAGGTTGCTCCTCTGTGTTTTAGAATATGTTTTGTAAACACCATTCTCAATGAAATACATATATTGGTACTCACTGTCTTGCACATTCAACAATCTGTTGGGGGGCACAAAAGGATTTCTGAAGAGCTCTTTTTTCTGGTCCATAATCTCTTATCATCTGTTGGATGCCTTGGATAATCTGCTGTGTGTGCTTCACCCCCAATTTGATCGCGTGGCAGAAGTCCTGCTGCAGCACGTTCTCTGCCCCAGCTTCTATCATGACTATGAAAAAAGAAAGCATAATTTCAGACAGCTACACCGTTGTGGTTTAATATGAAGCTTTCTTTGTAAAGGAGTCACTTGTCCTGGAACATTACTGGGCTGCTGAACAAAAGAAAGGGTTTATTTAGGGAACAAACACTTTCACTAGATGCTAAAATTGCAGGTGGTCAAAGATCCTTTGAGATAACTAGCAGAAACCTCCAGCATGAGATCTAAAGATCACCTTTTGTGTTTCTGCACAAGTGTGAGATAACAGTTAACTTGTTTGATCGAATCAGAGAAAATGAGATGGAGTACAATCAATTTATGTTCAGTAGAGGAAAGGTGGGACAATTAAACTGAACACCCCAAGTAAAATGAATAATGCCACAAATCTAAGTCTTAATATCTACTTGTAGTTAAGTAGGATCAACAATGCCAAATGCCCAGCCAAGCAACTGCATAGAGAACTTCGTAATCCAGACAGCTGTCAAATTCCACCCCACTTTCACAAGACTGTTGCAATACACTGGCATCCCATTATCTAAACAAAGCAGACACACTGGGATCTTTTGTAACAATCAGGAGCAACAACTGCTTCCTAGTTATACAGTCAAAAACAATCACAGCAGACATTCAAACTCCATCTATATCAGCTTTTCAAGAAATTACAACCTCATAGTTTGAAGACATACAAAAAGCTAGCAGCTCTACCCCAGCCCTCCACATATTTTCAGAAAGATCCTTCAGTCAACATCGGCATCTATTCTAGTCAGAAATATTATCATTAACTCCTTAACAACAGGAACTTTCCCAGGGATATTAAAGAGGGCATACACATACCCACTACTTAAGAAGAACAACCTGGACCCTCAAGAACCCAACAGCAACACGCCAATCTCTAATATACCATTCCAAAGCAAAAGTATGGAAAGATCAGTCTTTTGCCCGATTTCAGAATTCATATAAGAAAACAAACTACTCTCAGACTGGCAAACAGGATTCTGCCCAGACAGACAAACCAAATTTGCCCTAACCACAATTTGGGATGACTCGAAAGCAGTCGACAAAGATGGTATAGTTACGCTCCTTTTTTTGGGCCTTTCAGCAGCTTTTGACACAGTACACACCATGACACATTACTTCTTGGATGAAAAAGGTTGGGATAGATCGAATCACTCTCAACTGAATTTACTCTTATTTACACAACAGATCATGCCAGGTTCACACACCACCTTTCTCTTCAAATCCTTGCTGCAGAAAAAAAGGTGTCACAAGGACCTAACATCACACCTCTACTTTTTAACATATGCATGAAACCACAACTAAATCTTATCATGAGCTTCAAACTCACCTGCAACACCTATGAATACAATACACAGATAATTCTCAAACTGGAAAATTCTAAGGCATAAGAACATCTGAACACCTGCTTCACAGCCATAGATCAATGGATGCCGTAGAATAACTTCAAGTTGAACGCTTCAAAAACTGAAACAGTGATCCGAGGTGAATGGAAAAATTATGACCCTATATCTTTCTGGCAAGTTTAACTAGTACCTCCCTCTAAAAATAGCAACATTTATGAAACATTTCAGACTAACTCTGCCTTTCCGTGATTACTCAAGTGGACAGGCTATCTATCCCAAACAACTTTCTACACAATGCAAACACTTAGACATATGTTTCCACATTTTGCCATTCTTCAAAAAGGTACAGCATAATTAATTCTCTCTAAACTAGAGTATGCTAATGGACTATACCACAGCAATCCACTATAAACTATCAAAAGGCTACAAAGAATCCAAAATTCAGCAGCAAGCCCATGTCTACATGTCAATATAATAACCCACATCTCTCCAGTTTTGAAGGGTCTACACTGACTCCAAAGATCCTCTTTAAAACTACTGTGCATCACACACACAGCTATCAATAGCACACAACCAGATTTAATTCACACAAAAATCACATCATTGGATTCTATAAATGCATTGTAAATGTATGTAAGAGATGGCATTTAAATGCTAATGGAGATGCATACCACGAAATGCAACTGTCATTAAAAGAATAACCAACAGCAGCAAATGGTTTGGCATATCATTTTTTAATTAATTGCTACAAGATTTAGTGAACCTACGGGTTACATTTATTGTGTGTGCTGGGACTGGGAAGTGGGCTCACTACCAGCGATAGTTCCAGTTTTCATGGTGTGCAAATTGGGACACCAAGACAGCACCAAGGTGCATACACCAAGACTGCACAAAAAAACAGATGATTCTTTGAATATTTGTGAATATAGATTTGAGTGCACACTCAGAACATTGTCATTTTACTCACTGCACTCTCATAATTCACAATTTCCCCTTCTGTGTAAACTTGCCTTGCAATCTCACCATATACAACCGAGTCATTCACGCTATCTATAAATAGCGAGTCATTCACGCTAATAATAGTTATGAAGAAAGTAACAACATTGCTTTTCAGAGTCAACTTAAAAACACAAGTCCCTCAATTTGTACAAAGAGAAAAAAGAGGCTCCCCTTAAGTCTGTGTAAGAATCATTAGTCCAAAGATGCTTTTTAAATACTTTACCAATTTTATCCTTACCAAAACAAAAATAAAATACAATGAAAACCATAGCATTAAGTATTCCAAGCGTTGTGTTTATATAATACAACACGGAGTACATAAAACAAATGACCAAATAACTTAGTGTGCTTGTCAGCACTCACAGACGTCAGAGGCATTTCAAAGCAGAACTGTTAAAGAACAGTGATAAGTGCCTAGCCAAGGTTATTGGACACATTTCAAAGCTGGAGAGAAAAGCAGAAATGCTACTAATCGAACACTGAGACACATGTTGATTAGATGGGAGATATTTGTGGAGGACCATAAACACCCGCAGCACATTCCATTCTGCAGTTTGCAGAGATGCCTCAAAGTGGCATTAAATCCAAAGGGCAAACAAGTCTAACTAGAAAATTGTCCCATATGCAAAAAATAGATTTGTCCCTACAAAGTTAATACTGACATGCCAGTAGCCCAAAAGTGTGTAGACTAAAACATCAGGTACTAATTGTCCAAAATTCGACTGAGTTATGTGGAACCACTCCTTGCATCCCATCTGTGAAAGCGGACACTCCTTCATGGAAGGGGAAGTATAAGCTTGCAAATCAATTGCGAACCAACTTAGGAACAATGGACATTGGAGGGAAAAGTTTTTTTGCTTTTTTTTTTTACCATATGAAGGTGGATATGTCTGCATGAAACACCCATTTCAGCGAAGAACTGACAAACATACCCAGGAAATCTATTTCCCCTACACACTTCCAAGAACTATACTGCAAGCTCCTAGAACGCAGGGTAATGGGTTTCGCTCCCAGCTTTTTGAGCATCACACTGGAGCAGCTATACATCGGCTCGCAGGGAATAACATTCATCACAACCGGTGATTTGATCGACGGTAGGAGGGCAAATGTAGAGAGGCTGAAAGATTTGACAAATAACCTTTTATAGTGCTGACTGCAAGGCCATGCTGGGCTAAAGAAAAAAAATACATTTGACAGCTTCACCTGTAAGTGTTCAGTGCTGTGAACACCATACCAGGTAACAAATTTGTTCCAGTGCACAGCTAAGATTGATTTTGTTGAAGGGTTTCTGGAGGAAAGGACGCATTCACCACTTCAGGTGGGAAACTGAATGCAGTCTACAGTCGCTGCTCAACCTCCATGCATGTAGGTGTAGATTCTGATAGAGGTCTTTGCAAGTGGTGGTCTGACTGGAGTACAGATGCTAATTCCCAGCACATTCTTCTGGCCCAATAAGGAGAGATGGCATACAAGAGTCCTTTGTTTCATCCCAATGAGTGTTCTTGAGGAAACTCCAAAATGCAAAACAGTTGACACTAAGTATTCTCAAAGGTGGCAAAGAGATCTAGCTTGGGTTCTTTCCACTGTTGGAAGACACCCTGTGCTACCTCAGGATGCAGATGCCACTTGTGATTTGCCAGATGACGTCTCCTGCTAGGTGATTTGCAATCAGGAATACACCCCAAGAGTCCACCAATCACATTCATAGATGGAAAGCCTCCTGACACAGGACTAAGGACTCGATTTCCCCTTGCTTGTCGCAGTTCCACATGGTGGAGATGTTGTCTGTGAAAACCTACATTGATGGATGCCAGGGAGGCCTTTAGGACAAGAAAAAAGGCCTGCAGCTTCAGCAGATTCAGACAAGAGTCTTCTGTTTGCCACCTCTCCCAGGTTAGCCCCTCCACCACCAAACCCAGAAGCGATGCATGCATCATTACTCTGATCTCCGGATGGGGAAGGGCAAGTGGTCTGCACATCACCCCTGGCAACCAAGTAGACCTCATCCAGACCAGACTGGAAATAACCAAATTGCCAAGTCAACTAATCCTGGCGTGTTCATAGATTGTAGAACTGAAAGGGTCCACAGCCCTGTAGAAATTCAAATGAGTCAATCGTGATTGAGATCTAAAAGCCTGGTATCAGAAAATTGGCACCCACCTGCACTTTCTGCATGGAACGCACCCATACAGGATAGATGTGATCTCACTTTAAATAGAAATCAAAAAAATGTTAAGGCTCAATTTTGTGACTTTAGAGAGAAGTCCAGCGGCTAGTAAGTGGTCTTCGCTAGCGGGACCACCTGTGCAAAGGCTAGAACCACCTTGCTGTCACCACCTAAGTACAAAACAATGACTCAATGTCATGTGAATAGCCATCATTCTCTTAGCATTTCCTGGCTTTATTACAATCAAAACTACAACAAACCATTACTTCTGGACTGGAACATGGGTAACGTTTCCACATTCAGCACCTGGTGGAACAATAGTGCAGTACACAGTAAGAGGAACAGGAGGCCAACATGGTGGGAAGATGCCTCGATCATCTAACTGTCCAACTACGGGTGTTTATAAGTAAATGTATTTATAGTACCTAGAAGAGCCCTCAATCATACAATCATCAACCTAATGAATACTCTGGAAACCAAGTGTATAATGATAATGTCTACTGTCCACAATAAACTGGAGGGCCTTACTGTATTCCAATTGGAATGTAGAATTAGATCTCCTAGTAACCATAGCCTTCTTCCATATCATTCACATCACTCTACATGCAGTGGCCCATAAGCAGGACCAGAAGACCCACATCTCTGTAGGGTCCCTAAATGGCCCTGAAGGGACAAAGACTACCAAATGCATTGTTGGGTATTTTTAGGAATAATACTTCACACCCACTGAGGGCAGCAGCCAACAGTTTCAGATACTTGGCTACAATTGACGGTAGAGACATGGCAGATGCCCAATACCAAGGAATCTTGGAGTGGGTGGGGCAGGAGAAAACAACTGTGGCTTAAGGAGATTATCAACAACAACCGGCTACATCCAAAAGAAATTCTTGCATGTACATACCAATGTATCTTTGCCCGAAGCTTTTATTTAAAGTAATTGAATACCTTTTCCAAGAGTAATAATGAATGACAATGCTTGTGGGAATCCGATGAGGATATATGACCTGTCATACACATGTGGAAGTGAAGCAGCGTAACCATTTGGGGACAACAACAATGAGTATATAGCCCTTGTAATGTACCTGGTCTTTCCTTGTGCATTGCCATACATTTAAGGAATACAAAAAAATGGAAGGAGCAGAGAGATAAATAACCTATGACACTGCACATAAGTCACGGAATAATTATTTTCTACTGTTTTCAAAACTTTCCTGGGTGGACAAGGTTGTCTTTTATTCCCTAGCTATTTTATTATAGTTATGTTTTTTATAGCCATCCTATTGACTCAAAGAATTCCATAATTTAGGATCACAGAAATGTGCCAAAAAAGCCAGTTTACTTTCCCTCCGTAACCCCTCCCCCCAGAAGGTCATCTCTTTGGACTGTTCATTTTCAATGATCCGGTATGTTACAAACTTTAGCTCATGAAATGCAAGCCTTCTATGCTGGTAGCCACTGCATTGGTAAATGCATACATGGGTGTTATAAAGAGATGCCTGAACAAATGTGTGGGTGGATAGTCTCTCCCCTTCTAATCTTCATATGAGATCTAATTCACTGCCAACTCTCCTCCCCAGCCACATAGATAAATGCATGTTAATGGATGACTAGATAAGCGAGGAAGAATGGGTGAGCTTGGAACAATGGATATTTTGAGAAAATAGTGTGAATGAATAAACATAGGTTGATGGACGCATGGTTGACTGTGGGTGAATGTGTGAACAGAGGAGTGTGGGTGAATGGATGTGGTCGAAGGGATGATGCGATTGCGGGCAGAGGTAACTGACTAATCGCTGAATGAACTTATGAAGTTGGGACATGAAAAGTCACTTTCAGCAGAGTCACTATTAGAACCGCTAAGTAAGTGGATCTCAGCCATATATCGAATGAATAGTGGAGATGGGTGTTGATATTTAATAATAATATTTTTTTTATACAAATACAACATTTCTGTCATTCCCAAGTCCTGTAAATAACTTTGGGAGGTTGGATGGCTGAATCAATGCTTGATTTTCACAGACCCTACTGAGTTCATTAAAAGGGCCCTAAGCATCCAACAAGATTATAGTGAAGTTACGGGTTTTAAAGTAAAACAGGGGAAATCAGAATTATTGATCATGAGCTTAAACCATGACAAGAACCCACAACTCTACCATCTCACACTTCCGTTGGGTTAACCTCTTGCGTGCCCCGCCCTTTCCCCGCCCTGTGCCGGGCTTTCTATTAGCGGGCGGGGTTCATGACGAGATGGTCTCGTCATGGGCACAGCGCAAACGCGGCCCATGACGAGACCATCTCGTCATGGGCACTGAAGGGGTTAAAGAGAAAAAGAACTTGGGGACTCTCTCCCTCTCTGACTAACCTCAGTTTACTGAAACTAAAAAGGAAAGCCTACAATAGGCACATCAAAAGATCCCAAGCATCAGTCTTCAAACTACAACTTGACACAGCCAAAAACCATCTTAAAAAGAAGGTTTGAACTTCTCCAAAATCAAACCAATAGGAAACTCCATCCCCTTTTTTCCTCTATGAACTTAACCCAACCCAATTGTGATATTTTTGCCTCCTTCTTCCTTGCAAAAATTAAACAAATTGACATGGAAGTCAAAGCTGCTCTAAAGCTCCTACCCATCACCGACACGCCACCTCAACCCCCTGTCTCTCAAGGAATCCACTCTGAATGCCAATCCCCTACACCAAAAAACGACGCCTCTTGGTCCAACTTTAGGGCATTTAATGAAACTAACTTCCTAAATCTACTATCCTCTCTGAAAAACTTCAACCATTATATTGACTCCTTCAAACTTCTCAACAAGATCAAACACTCCCTGCTTACTTTATGGACCACAATTATTAATGCCTCTCTAACTTCAAGCTCTATACCAGATTGTCTAAAAAGTGGCCAGTTCACCCCATACTAAAAAAAACTCAATGCTGACCTCTCAGAACCTAGCAACTACCGTCCTAATACCAACATCCCAACTCTAGCCAAGATCATGGAAAATGCATACATCAACAGCTTTCTAACCACATAAATCAATTCCAACTCCTTGACCACTACCAATCTGATTTCAGATCGAGTCACAGTACCGAAACTGCCCTGAACCACATCGTCGATGATGACCTGAGACTCCTAGAACAGAATGAATCCTGCCTATTAATCCTGCTTGATGTATCAGCTCCGTTTGAAACTGTTAAACATGAGAACCTCCTGGAAAATAGGATGGGTTTATCAGGTATCATGTTACAATGGTTCTCTTCATTCCTACACAACAGAACCCAAAGAGTTATGTTGGACCACTCTTTGCATCCTGATGCTAGTCACGAGTGGTGTCCCCCAAGGCTCCTCTCTCTGCCCAATCCTTTTCAACCTACTCATGGAACCCCTGGCTGAAATCCTCCAACTATCCAACATCTCCCACCATATGTACACTGATGATATGCAACTCTACAGAAAAAGCGCCTCTCCTTCAATAAAAAGATGATAGATATAGATATAGATATATATATATATATATATATATATATATAACCTACTGGCGGTCGCCAGTAGGTAGTTATAGTTAGGACCACGTTTCCATAGGAAATCCACACCATTCTATTTTGAATAACTTTGGCGCCGGTTGACGATTCCTCGCGAATTTTTCAAAATAGGTGGGGCGCTACGCTCCGCTCCTACCCTGAAAGTCTCGGGGGGATTCGTCAAGCGGGGGCTGAGATAAAAGGGGGGTCCCAAAACACGTTTTTCCCATGCATTTTTCCATAGGACCTTTAGACACAGCTACAGCCCGAACGGCTGAACAGAATTACTTGAAATTTGGCAGAGAGGTAGTCCTCAGGTCAAGGAAGTGCCTTTTGTAGGTTTGGTGTAAATCTGTTCAGTAGATTCTGAGAAAATAGCCTTTAAATCAATATATATATCTGAGCCAGCTTACGGTGCGCTTACGGTGCGCTTACGGTGCGCTTACCGTACGCGTACGGTGGCGTGCGCGAGCGCGATTCTGATTGGCCCTTAGATCTTAGTAAACATTCGAATCGGTCGAAACCAGGAAGCGGCGGCCGCCATTTCGTGTGTTTCACTCAGAAAAAAAAGAGTGATATCTTGAAAAGGGGCAAGGGAGAGAGTTACAGACCCCCTAACATTTGTAAGGGGGTCAAAGAAGGACAGAAAAGTACAAAGAAAACATTTATTGATTTTAAAAAAAAATCGCGGGGTACGCGTACGGTAAGCTCAACGTACGCGTACGGTAGAAAAAAAATAAAATAAAAGAAATGAAATGCAGATTTAAGAGTTTAGATATTAGGGGGCTCTAAAAAGAGCCGTTGTGTTTATGAAGTGATTTTTTAGTGGTACCTACAAGTAAGTACCGATGCAGAGTCTAAGGTTCAAGAGGAAGACTCTGTTCCCTTCATCATTGAAGTGCACACCATCTCCTCTATAAATGTCTTGCATGTCGTAACGCAAGTTGTTGTGGTAAATGGAACCCATACCATAGTCACGGAGGAAAGCAGAAACAGATTTGTTGATGTGCTTTCTTGCTTTGTCAATCTGCGGGCAGAAATGATTGGACCAGTTCCATTTTTGCCTTTGGCATATGTTAGAAAACACAAAGGCAGTTTTAGGGAAAAGTGAAAACAGTTGCGCAAAGGTGTCCTTCATAAGCATTTCCAGACCTACCCCAGTCAAAGTGCCTAGGTCATTGACAACCACAGTGCACTATTATGAGGTCAGGGTGTTGGATTTGCATGAAGGATTTCACCAATGGCATCAATTGGTGCCACTTTAACCCTCTCTGACCAATCCATTTAATGTCTACATTTGGCAAAGCAAGGTCTCTCACCATACCTGTTTTCTCTGCATACTTTTCACTCCAGAAGACATAGCTGTGCCCTACAATCCACACTGTGAACATCTTCAAAGGAGAACTGGATGCACTCAGGCGGTGTAATTCAGTAGAATGGTAAAAAGAAATGAAAGACAGTTTGGAAATGGAGGCATACATATTTTTTTTATAAAAAAAAGAACTGATTGGCTGTTTCATACCATTCTAGAATAAAAACTAGGCTGTATGTGTAAATTAATAGAAGCATGTTTTGTATTGGTACAGAAAAATGTGTTCCCTGGGGAACACTTGCGGTGTTCCCCAGGGATCCTCGCTCTCCCCCTTACTTTTCAACCTTTACATCTTTCCTCTCATCTTTGCACTACAGCAGCTGGAGGTCACCGTCTATAACTACGCGGATGACCTCCAGCTCATCTTTGATCTGTCCCCCTCTCCTCTCTCGGTCTCCAATTTCCAGTCAACCCTGACATTCATCAGTGACTGGATGAACCACAACCACCTTAAGCTGAACCCGGATAAAACCGAGCTGGTTCTCACCGGTGGTTCATCCAGTCCCTGGAACTCTCTCTTCTGGCCCCCTTCTCTTGGCCCTGCACCGACCCCCTCCACCACAGTCAAAACACTTGGTGTCAAAATAAACAACCAACTCACTCTCCACTCACAAATCAGTTCTGTGGTGTCCTCCTGCTTCCTTTCTCTTCGCACTATCCGCACTGTCTCCCGCTTCTTTTCCCCCCAAGCACTTAAGATTATTATGGCCGCACTCGTGATATCAAAATTGGACTACGCAAACGCTCTTTATCACGGTATCCCCGCTTCCAGCTTGCGTAGACTCCAGACCGTTCAGAATCAAGCAGCTCGGCTTGTGTACGGCCTCCCTCGTTATCACCACTCCACCCCCCTTCTTAGAGAGCTTCACTGGCTCCCCATAAAGGAACGGGCCCTATTCAAGATCGGGTGCATGGTCTTCCAGGCCCGCCAGGGCTCCGCCCCTGCCTTCATCTCCTCACTAATCAAGTCCTATTTACCCACAAGAGAACTTCGATCTTCCTCCAGGTCCCTCCTCCAGATCCCTCGCTTCACTCGCAAAAAGTGGGGCGGGGCTAATTTCTCCACCCTAGCTCCAACCTTCTGGAACTCACTCCCTGACCACCTCCGGTCTGCCACCCAGTATCTCCCCTTTCGCAGAGATCTGAAAACGTTCCTTTTTAACCAAGCCTTCCCCATTTAAACCCCTTCAAATTTCCCCTTCTTCTTTCCCTGGTCTCCTTGTTTTCACCTCAGTTGCCGATCTCCCCAGCGCCAAGAAACCGCAAGGTGTATGCTGCGCTTTACAAGTATTTTAAATTAGAATTAGAAATTAGAAAGAACAGTACTATGGATTTGCTGTTAGGTTTGAAAAGTCAAGCACTCTTGCTCTGTGGAATTGAAACATTGTTTGGTGAACTTCTGACCTAACTCCACACAGCAGTGTTCCATGAGCTGTTGCTATGGTAGCAGGCAGAAGTCAAGTTGGGGGAAGGGTACTAGGCAGAAGTCAAGTTGGGGGAAGGGTACTTTTGGAAAAGGGTTGGTTTTCAACCAATAGAAATGTGTGATTACATTTGAAAAAAAGGGGGAAGCACTGAGATTTGAAATTAACATGTATATGTGTGGAAAAAGAGAGGGAAAGTTTGCCAGTATCTGGTTCTGCTGAGAGGAGAGAGGTGTAAAGAACAGAGATCCTGGCTCTGATAATCTTCTGTTTGAGTGCCACATTTCTTTCACAGCTAACTAATTTTAAAGGTGAGTTTAGAGTTTGAGAGGGGATGTATATGGTAAATTAAGAAATGAATAATAGAAATGGAATTCCTTTTGTTGAAGTTGTGTTTATCATTTTCTGTTTTGGGAGAAATTTAAATGTGAGGAACATGTAAAATAATATGGACTATGTTTTCACGATAAATTAAGGTGTACTGGTAAAAATAAGGAATACTTTAAGGGTTTGAGGTTGCACTCAGTAATGCAAATACATACAGCATCAGTAAGGCTGGTTGCCCTTGCTGGAGTGTAGGCAGTCACCCAGGTTACACATGGTGCTGGTCTGAAAAAGCAGTTTGGACATGTGCTTTTTTAAGAATCTAAAAAGTGGATTCAAAATGTGTCAGTCTGTAAAAGTGTTTATCACTTGCCAAAAAAAGAGTAGTAAGTGTGCTTTCAAATAGGCAAAGAAATTTCGTTTTGTGACTAATATGAAAACATGACTCTGTGTGCAAAGAGAAATTACAGGCAGAGATTTATTGCGTATTGCTCTGGTGATTTCACAGTTGCATTAGATGGAAAGGGGGAGCCATTTTTTGGTGCAGAAGCAGACTCTTAGCACACACCCAGCTGCTTACCCTGTGGAATCATGCACAGTATTCACAAGCGAGTGGGGTTTGAGGTTTCAGTCAGTAATGCAAATACATTCAGCATCACTAAGGCTGGTTGCCCTTGCTGGAGTGTAGTCAGTCACCCAGGTTACACATGGTGCTGGTCTGAAAAAGCAGTTTGGACATGTGCTTTTTTAAGAATCTGAAAAGTGGATTCATAATGTGTCAGTCTGTAAAAGTGTTTATCACTTGCCAAAAAAAAGAGTAGTAAGTGTGCTTTCAAATTGGCAAAGAAATTTCGTTTTGTGACTAATATGAAAACATGACTCTGTGTGCAAAGAGGAATTACAGGCAGAGATGTATTGCGTATTGCTCTGGTGATTTCACAGTTGCATTAGATGGAAAGGGGGAGCCATTTTTTGGTGCAGAAGCAGACTCTTAGCACACACCCAGCTGCTTACCCTGTGGAATCATGCACAGTATTCACAAGCGAGTGGGGTTTGAGGTTTCAGTCAGTAATGCAAAAACATTCAGCATCACTAAGGCTGGTTGCCCTTGCTGGAGTGTAGTCAGTCACCCAGGTTACGCATGGTGCTGGTCTGAAAAAGCAGTTTGGACATGTGCTTTTTTAAGAATCTGAAAAGTGGATTCATAATGTGTCAGTCTGTAAAAGTGTTTATCACTTGCCAAAAAAAAGAGTAGTAAGTGTGCTTTCAAATTGGCAAAGAAATTTCGTTTTGTGACTAATATGAAAACATGACTCTGTGTGCAAAGAGGAATTACAGGCAGAGATTTATTGCGTATTGCTCTGGTGATTTCACAGTTGCATTAGATGGAAAGGGGGAGCCATTTTTTGGTGCAGAAGCAGACTCTTAGCACACACCCAGCTGCTTACCCTGTGGAATCATGCACAGTATTCACAAGCGAGTGGGGTTTGAGGTTTCAGTCAGTAATGCAAAAACATTCAGCATCACTAAGGCTGGTTGCCCTTGCTGGAGTGTAGTCAGTCACCCAGGTTACACATGGTGCTGGTCTGAAAAAGCAGTTTGGACATGTGCTTTTTTAAGAATCTGAAAAGTGGATTCATAATGTGTCAGTCTGTAAAAGTGTTTATCACTTGCCAAAAAAAAGAGTAGTAAGTGTGCTTTCAAATTGGCAAAGAAATTTCGTTTTGTGACTAATATGAAAACATGACTCTGTGTGCAAAGAGGAATTACAGGCAGAGATTTATTGCGTATTGCTCTGGTGATTTCACAGTTGCATTAGATGGAAAGGGGGAGCCATTTTTTTGTGCAGAAGCAGACTCTTAGCACACACCCAGCTGCTTACCCTGTGGAATCATGCACAGTATTCACAAGCGAGTGGGGTTTGAGGTTTCAGTCAGTAATGCAAAAACATTCAGCATCACTAAGGCTGGTTGCCCTTGCTGGAGTGTAGTCAGTCACCCAGGTTACACATGGTGCTGGTCTGAAAAAGCAGTTTGGACATGTGCTTTTTTAAGAATCTGAAAAGTGGATTCAAAATGTGTCAGTCTGTAAAAGTGTTTATCACTTGCCAAAAAAAAAGAGTAGTAAGTGTGCTTTCAAATTGGCAAAGAAATTTCGTTTTGTGACTAATATGAAAACATGACTCTGTGTGCAAAGAGGAATTACAGGCAGAGATTTATTGCGTATTGCTCTGGTGATTTCACAGTTGCATTAGATGGAAAGGGGGAGCCATTTTTTGGTGCAGAAGCAGACTCTTAGCACACACCCAGCTGCTTACCCTGTGGAATCATGCACAGTATTCACAAGCGAGTGGGGTTTGAGGTTTCAGTCAGTAATGCAAATACATTCAGCATCACTAAGGCTGGTTGCCCTTGCTGGAGTGTAGTCAGTCACCCAGGTTACACATGGTGCTGGTCTGAAAAAGCTGTTTGGACATGTGCTTTTATCAGAATCTGAAAAGTGGATTCATAATGTGTCAGTCTGTAAAAGTACTTTTCACTTGCCTAAAAAGTAGTAGAAAGTATGCTTTGCAATTGGCAAAGAAATTTCGTTTTCTGTCTAATTTCAAAGCATGACTTTGTGTGCACACAGGAATTATTTTTAGATATTTAATTTGTGAAGGTGTTATTGTGATTTTCATTTATAGGAAAGGGGTTTATAGTATTTTAAGATTTCTAAAGAACATAAAAAATGTAGTAATATATTTAAATAAAATAAAGGAATTTTTTTTTTGTTTTTTTCAGGTATTGCTGAAGAGCAGTGAACAAAATTTAAGATGCCTACAAAATCCAGAGTAAAGAAAGACCACAAAAAAACCTATATTTGAAGACAACTGGAGGACCTAAGTTAGTTGGAGATGCTCATGTTGGGAAAAAGAAAAAATCTTCTGGTAAGCAGACAAAAGATTTTTTAAAGAACATATTCAAAAAAAGGAAAAATGTACAAAATGTCTGTACTGGAAAGAATGTTTTCAATAGAAAAGGACAGGAAAAAATTGAGAATTTAGTTAATGCAAATATACCTTCTGCAACTAAAAAGATTAACTTAAACAGAAAAACAGCGTTTAAAGAGATACGTAGAAAAATGTTTCAGAGAAGAGTTATGTCCAATTTGATAAAGGATGTGAAGAAATATAAGCAAAAGGCTAAATTTTACAAGAGAAAAAAAGAAATTGAAGCCATTGCAGCAAAGGCATTAGAATTAAAAAGGAAACTATTCATTTTAATTTTGAATAGGATGCGTACATTAGATAAAATGGTTAATGTACTGAAATCACAAAGCAAAAGGAAAAGAGTAGTGAACAGAACAAACTTTTGTAAAGTGTTTTTAGGAAAATGGATGCATAGTTCAAGTAGTGAACCTTTTTTTAATGAAGAGAGCTATTTTCAAAGTAATAGTTTGCTGCATGCAGTTGACACCAGAGGTCGTGCTTACGAAGTGAAAAATGGTTGCATAATGGAGAAGGAGATAATGGTTCCAAGAGATGAGGTACAAGTGATGGCGGATGAGGCTATGGGGAGACGTCCTAAAGCCCCAGTGTACACTTGGAATTGTAGTAGTATTTGCACTGTGCGTCAGGAATCTATTGATAAATTTCGTGAGTTTCTAAGAGAATATAGTAAAAAAAGTGTAAAACAGAAGATTAAGGTGCTTCAAAGTCTAGATCCATGCAGAGTGAGAGAGAATACTGGTTTGCAGGGTCATTCTCTGGCTTGTCTATCTAGAAAAGTGTGTAATAGTGTTTTCCATCATTTTAGAATGCTGGCTGTTCATCATACTGAAATGAGAAAGTTTGTGAGACGGTTGTATTTTGCTAAAAGTCCAGCAATAAAGTTAGATGAATTGAATAGGGCTCTGTTCCGTGGATCGGTATCAGATGTAGAGAAGGTTGTTGATGAAATTCAGTTTTGTTACTTTGGTCCTGAACAAAACAGTGCAGAAAAGGACACAGTAAATGAGGAAGAAGTGGAAGAGAATGTAGAACCCTCTGTAAGTAAGACATTTAATGATCACATAACAAAATTTGCAATAATCTCTAATGAAAGACCAAATATTACTTGTATTTGTTGCCGCAGAACTCATTATAGAAAACAAACTAGGAATGTTGATCTCTACAGAAAGAGTGAAAATGAAGATAATTATAAGTGGAAGGATTTTGCCACATATATATTTCTTGAAAATTGTTTTGAATTGGGTGAAGATCAGCGTATTTGTAAATACTGTTACAACAAGTTAGAGGAAAATAGAATGCCGACCAGAGCTGTACATAATAATTTAGAATTGGATGCTATTCCTGCTGAACTTTCTGATTTAAATACATATGAGTCTATACTCATTCAATGTGTTCATCCGTTCCAGACCATAGTACGTATGGAGCCCAAAACTGGTAAATTACCTCCTTCAGATTTACTGAGAGGTTTAAAAGGTAGAGTGGTGTATTTGCCCTTGGATTTGAAAAAAAATATGGAAACTATTGATGCGGATACTTTGGAAACTGAACCATTAATTATTCTGGTTAATGGTGTACCTACAAAGAATAAGACGATTTGGTAGGAGCTGGTAGATGTACGGAAAGTACAAAGAGCAAATTTGTATTTGAAAAGGAATAACAAATGGTATGAATCAATTTATATAGAAGAAGAAGAAGAAGATTTACAAGAAGACACAGAAACACCAACTGAACAAATTGAAAAAGTGGACAAGTCAAAGGAAGAAGAAATTTATGAACATTTTAGCATACATCCTCTTCATTCAAAAGAAGTTATGGGAGACAATATTGATCTGTTTCAGATGAAGAAAGCAAAAGGAACTCCCGTGAGTGTATGGGAGGAGAGCTTGGAAGCTCGATGTTTTCCCCAGCTGTTTCCTAAAGGAAAAGGAGGACGATACGATGAACGTCCAGAACAGATTCCAGCTTCTGAGTATCGGACTACAAGACTATATGCTGAAGATCCCAGATTTCGACAAAGTATTCCTTATTTGTTCCATCTTTTATTTGAAAGCGACTTGTCTGCACTGTCTTATGCAGTAAATCACATTTTAAAAAGTGGAGTACATTTACAAAATGTGTCTGCTAAGGATTTTATGGAGAAAGTGCAGCACCGAGATGATCATTTGGAAACACAACTGATCAATCTGATGGCTTGTCAGCGTGGGACAAATGAATATTGGTACCGACGCCATGGTGAATTAAAATGCATGTTACGGAATTTAGAAACACCAACATGGTTCCTTACCCTAAGCTGTGCTGAGTACGCTTGGGATGATTTACTGGATTTTCTACGAGAGGCAAATTCAAACATTAAAAACATCGAATACAAGACAGCAGGAGAACTGTGCTCATTGGATCCGGTTAATGTTTGCAGATATTTCAATCATAGATTTGAGGCTATGATGTCCTTCATCTGCAATAAAAAAAATCCACCTCTAGGAGAAGTAGTGGATTTCTTTTGGAGAAAAGAGAACCAGGCAAGAGGTGCTCCTCATATTCATATGCTGTTGTGGATCAAGGATGCCCCAAAGTTTGGAACAGATGCTGATGAAGCAGTGTTATCTTACATTGAAGAATATGCAACATGTGCTATACCAAAAAGCACAGAAGAGAAAAAGTTAAAGGAGCAAGTTTTACGTTTCCAAAGTCATCGGTGTGGAAAATACTGTCGACGGAAATACAAGAGCAAAGATAAATACTACACTAAATGTCGATTTGAATTTCCTAGACCTGTTCTTTCAAATGGAAGAGTAAACAGTTTTATGTCATCTGTGAGACATACTATCACAAGAAAATCACCTAAGAATACCTACAACCTTAAAAGAAAAGAAGAATCAAAAAATATAAATGACTACAACCCAGTCATTTTATCCATGTGGAATGCTAACATGGATATACAGTATTTAGCTGACAATTCCATTGCTGTTGCTCGATATGTAACGTCTTACATTACGAAATCAGAAAAAACAGAATTGAAGGAAATGTGGGAAGAGATTTCTCACGAGAAGACTGTCAGTAAGAAGCTGTACAGTTTCAGTTTAAAGATGTTATCGCATCGAGAAATTGGATCCTACGAATGTTCAGATAGGTTATCTTCTGCAAGTCTCTACTCGAAATCAAGAAGAATAATTTGGGCAAGTTTAGGCCTTGCAGCAATGAGAAATCGGGTACTGAAATCTGTTGGAGAAATTGAATATTTGGCCGAGAATGACCCAGAAAGTACAGATATTTTGAAATCAAACATGTTGGACACATATTACCCAAAGAGAAGTCATCATCTGGAGAACATGTGTCTGTATGAAGTGCTGCAGAACTACATTTATTCACGGAAAGCCGCAGAAGACATCAACAATGGAAAATATAAAGTCATTGGTGAGGAAGGATGTTTGGTGAAGCAAACAAAAGGAAGTTTGATAAATCACAGGAAGCTGAGTTGCGACAGTGCTGACAAAAAGGAATTTTACTACTTGGCTCTTTTACAGCTGTTTAAACCATGGCGTACAGAGGATGAACTACTGGGAGAATTTCAAAGCTATGAAGATTCTTTTAATGCTTGCAAAGACAGCATACAATGCAGTACATTCTCAACTTATCTGCAAATGTTAAATGAAGAAATTGAACAGGAAACTACAATTGCAGCAGAAGTAGCTAGAGACAGTTCTCAGGACAGCCAAAGTTCAGGAACACTCAGTCAAGATCCCCTAGGACAACCAATCATTGAAAAAGAAGCATCAATAGCCATGAATGAAGTGGAAACGGCTATGAATCAAGCTCAAGAAGAATTTATAGACTTACAAAATTTGGAAAGACAACTGAACGAAGAGCAGCAACAAATTTATGAAGAGATCAGAAACAAAATTGATCACGGATTGCTACATGAAAAAAAAGAGTGCTCATGCACATCATTTCATCCAATCAGGATGTATGTAAGTGGACAAGCTGGAACTGGAAAAAGTTTCTTAATAGAAGTCATCAGAAGCTACCTACAGCAAAAAACGGATTCTACTTTGTCTTGTGTGGTTACTGCTCCAACTGGGTTAGCAGCATATAACATAAAAGGAATCACCTTACATCGTTTGCTAATGTTACCAGTGGAGCATGAGAACAAAATACAATACAACAAGCTAACTGGAGAAGCATGCTTGGAAGTTTCAAGAGTATTGAAGAAGATGCAAGTTCTCATTATTGATGAGGTGAGCATGGTATCAAACTTAATGCTTGCCTTTGTGCATTTAAGAATGCAGCAAATTCGAAGGACAGACTATGACGTGTTATTTGGTGTAAAACATGTCATAGTTTTTGGGGATCTTCTACAGCTTACTCCAGTTAAAGGACAACCAGTGTTTAATACTGTGACACATGAAGACACAAAGAAGTCATTGGGAAGCATCGGTAATGCAAATATTTGGTCCTTCTTTGAGTACAAGGAACTTACTACTAATATGAGGCAAGCAAACGATGAAGAATATGGAAGTATTCTGAAAGATATCAGAATTGGACTACTCACTGAAGCTGGCACAAAAGCATTACAGAGTCGGTTGCTACATAATTTATTTCCAAAGGAAGAAATAGTTGCAGAGAAGATATACAAGAACATTGCAGAAAAGAAAAGTGTCATCTGCTTAATGCCAACTCTACGTGAATGCTCAATATTCAATGAGGAGCTTTTGAAATTGGAAAAGGAAGATATCAGGAAATTGGAAGCAGTGGACAAAATTGAGGATGGAAGAATTACTATCACATTAACAGGCACACTGAAAAATAAATTGGATTCACTAGAGAAGAACATTTCCAAAACAGCTGGATTAGAAAAAAATCTATATGTTTGCATGAACTGTAGAGTATTTTTAAGGAGAAATTTGGATGTTGAAAAAGGTTTAGTTAATGGAGCTATGGGAAGAGTTGTGGGTTTTATTAATTATCAGAAAAAAGATGGAATTGAATGTTTAAAAATAAAATTTGATCAGATAGAAGAAGTTAAAGATATTTGTCGTTGTTCAGTTCGTTTCATGCTTGTGAAAGACTTATATGTACGTAGGAAGCAGTTTCCGTTTTCTCTAGCATATGCTGTAACTATTCACAAGTCTCAAGGATTGACTGTAGATTGTGCATTTGTGAACATTGGTTCAACTGTGTTCAAAGAAGGTATGGCATATGTTGCTTTGTCACGAGTGAAAACATTATCAGGTTTATTCATGATAGACTTTGATGACTCAAAAGTTAGTGCTGATACAAATTGTGTAAAGGAGTATAATAGATTAAGAAGAAGCTATGCTCCTCATTTAGGTCAGTATCCTGTGTTGGAGAAACGTGTAGTTTCTCGTAAAAGGAGAAATGAGAATATCTGTAATGAAGATGTAGAGAGGAGGAAAAAAAAGAGGAGTGATGTAATTGCAAGAAAAAAGAAAAAGGAAAATGAAGAACAGGTTGTAGGATGTCATTTTGAAAATAGCTCTGGTGTCAACTGCTACGCTAATGTAGTGCTGAATGTTGCATTTTATCTGGAAAGTGTGCAAGAGCAGATAATAGTAAATCAGGGAAAAAGATTCTGTTCTGAGTTGAGTCTCCTTTTTCAAAAGCTGAGTAATGATAAAACTCAAATAGAAAGTGCTACTGAAATTAGAAAACTTTTAGATGTATGTTCAGGACGAACACAGTTTTCTCAAAATGTACAGCAAGACGCACAGGAATTCTTGATGTTTTTTCTTCAGGTACTGGAAGAAGAAGGGGTTCCCATTGAAAATTTATTTGGTCTCTCTTATAAATGGGAACATAGTTGTGAAAACTGTTATAATATATGTGGCTCTAATGTTGATTCTGAAAGGTTTATTTATTTAACATTGCCAGAAAGTAAAACAGTCACTTTTGCTAAATTAGTTAAAGATGCTAATCATAGCATGGAATGCAGTGAGTGTCAATCTGACATGTTTTCAACGTTAATTTTAAAGGAATACGGACAGTATGTAATTTTAATGATGCAACGCTGTAAAGCTGATGGTTCAAAATTAGATACTTTAATAAAGAAGTTTACAGGACAGCAATTATCAATTTCAGGAAAAACTTTTGTAACAGTTGCAATAATTTTCCATGATGGACCTACTGTAACTTCTGGTCATTACACAGTTTATCTTAAATGTGAAAAAGGCTGGACACTGTGTAATGATTCCCAATTGATTTTTAAGCAACGTTTGTCTTTTGATTTAGCAAATTCCTATCTAATCTTCCTGAAACCAAAATTTTAGAGAGACTTGGCAAGATCTGTACAAAACAATTTTACCATTTTATTGGATTACCATTGGAATTTTCAAAAAAAATGATTTTACAAATTATCATTTGGCCTAATGGAAAGGTAACCAATTGTAATGTGGACTTTTTCAATTTTTAATGAAACTTTGGAAAACCAAAAATTTAGAAAAAATCGGTAACATCTGCACAATTTAAATTTTGGAATGTTATTGGATTGCCATTGGAAATTTATTCCAAAAAGATTTTTAAAATTACTATTTGGCCATGCGGAAAGGTAAACAATTCTATTGTGGACTTATTTAATTAATCTTTCGGAAACCAAAATGTTACAGACAATCGGTGAGATCTGTACAATTTAAACTTTAGATTTTTATTGGATTACCATTGGAAATTTAATCAAAAAAGAATTTTAAAATTACTATTTGGCCTAAAGGAAATGGAATCAGATGTATTGTGGAGTTATTTGAGATATATTTTTGTGATTATACTTCTGAAACAAAAATGTCAGACGGTATTTTAAAGAAATAAGTATTGATATTAGATGATATTTTTTAAGAATATTATGCATTTCTATAAAGTTATGTTTATGCAAAAAGAGATTGTGGGCTTTTTTAAAACAATCTTTGAGATTGTTAATTTTTTTTTTGCCTGCTGTTAAATGATGAATGCAATTGCTTTCACAATTTATAGTGAAATGCAATATTTTCTGAAAACAGCAAAAAAAAGGCAAAAATATTTTTTGAAAAATATGTAAATATGTGTACTGTATTATAAAATGTTTTATTAAATATTAATACTTTTTTCTTTTTTTTCAGATTGAGATAGAAAATTTTCGAAAACTAGAACCATTTTTAAAGCAATTAAAATTAAATTTAAATTAATAAATATTTTTTTGAGTGGGTATGGTAAGTCAAAAATTTCATGGTCCCTTTTTTCCACTTCTCCACAATCACATTTTCAGTTTTTCATTGTAGTCTCTCAAGGACCTTGTAATGTGATAATTGATTTTTAGTGTTTTTAAAAAAAAAAAAATAATAATTACGGGTACCGTACGCGTACGGTAAAAAAAAAAATCAAAAAAAAGTTTTAAAAACATATATAAAAAATAGATGAAAGGTAAGGTTGGCTCTTACAAGAGCCGTTGTGTTCATGCAGGGACAGAGGAAAGAAAGAATGGGAATATTAGTCGGTACGACAAATGTGCTGATCTATTTTATTGTTCACTAGGGAAACACTGGTCTCCCTATGACAAATTAGATCAGGACACGTGGCGCACCGTATTTCAACCCTCACAAACCGATGGTTTGTTTCCAGAGGAGAAGAAAAAGGAGATGCTCCCACCACAGATGAAGGGCTCACCTGACCTGCCGAAGATGGACTCGGCCCTGCAGATGATGGACCAGGCTGAGCTGCTGTGGATGTACTTGGTTGACTTACTGAAGGGTTACCTTCAGTATGTCGAGCATGTGTCCTTCTGTGTACATCTTTAAGGTGTCTCAACATGGTGTGATTCCCGAAGGAATACTTCTTGTTGGGATTCCCTCTTGAAAGTACACGGCCACACAGCTTACAAGTCACTAAGGGTGCATTTACCTTTTTCTTGTCCTCTGGAAAAGTAAAATACTCCCATATGAAAGAGGTCTTTTCTTTCCTCCTTCTCTGCCTCAAGGTAGTGCTGCTAGCCTCACTCTCAGAAGAGCTCTGCTGTTCTGCCATCGTATCACAAAGACACCCCAGCTCCTTCTCCTAAGGGATCACAAGCAGAAAAGAGGGGAATGGGTGTGGTGTAGGAGAGTTCTAGAACTGAAAGTAGTTTCAACCAATCAAAAGTTGTGTTTCATGATCACATGACCCACCGTGCGCGTACGTTACGCTTACGGTGCGCTTACGTCAAAAGTACGCATGCGCGTAAAAAAGACACGCGCTCGCGCGCATGCGCATAACAGTCACTCCCCAACACTTCCGCGTAACGTGCGCAGTACGCGCGGCTACGCAAATTGCGTAACTATACGCAAACAGAGTAGATAAATTACGGACATTGCGTAAACCGTACGCTTACCGTACGCGCACTAAAAAAAAATATATATATTTTCAAAGTTATACTAATATATCTTACCTGTTTGGTAAAAAAAAAAAAAGAGAAAACTTGAAATATTGCAGATTTTTTAGAAAAAAAACAGTTTTGAGAGAATAAAAAGTTTTTAAAAAACTTGTTTTTTTTTAAAAAAAAACATTTAATATAAGAATTTATAATAAAAAAATCATAAAAAATCAATATAAAAAAATATGGGAATCACATATGTTATAGCTAAGAATTAGCATTTAAAAAACCATACAAATTCACTGAAAAAACCATGGGTTTCACACACGTTATAGTTAGAAATTAGCATTTAAAAAACCTTGCAAATTCACTGAAATAACCATAGGTTTCACACATGTTATAGTTAGGAATTAGCATTTAAAAAACCTTGCAAATTCAGTGAAAAAACCATAGGTTTCACACACGTTATAGTTAGGAATTAGCATTTAAAAAACCTTGCAAATTCAGTGAAAAAAACATAGGTTTCACACACGTTATAGTTAGGAATTAGCATTTAAAAAACCTTGCAAATTCAGTGAAAAAACCATAGGTTTCACACATGTTATAGTTAGCTGCACATTTCACTCGTAAAAAACCAATGAAATTTCCCTGTTATAGTTAGTTAAGCTAACTATAACTCGCGCGCCCGCAATGCACTGCTGATGACGTCACATATTACATCACTCATGACATGGTCAGTGACATCACTCATGACATCACTGATGACATCTCAAATGACATCACTGATGACATCACTGATGACATCATCCATGTGATAGAGTGGCAGACCTCCTCTCACCCTAATATAACCTTTGATAGACACATTCAAAAATAGAGACTGAAATTTTCAAAAAAATGGACATACCAATACCAATTACAACAACCTCTTCAATAATTCTAAGATCCACATAAACATCCACTTATTCACCAACAGTCCTGTACAGTCACTCATTCGTGTACTCACACATCATATGTACTCATACACCTATACATCCTGTAACACAATGCCACTCATCCATAGAGTTACTCACACACATAGTTACTCATGCTAATAAAGAATTAAACATCCATTTACTTGCATATACAGTTATACACACACCACCACACTTACTTCTACGGAAACTTACACATACTTAGTCTTTTAAACAATCACTTATAGAAACACATACTTATTCATACAGGAACTCTTTCAATCTCTCACTCTCACATACACTCACTTATATACACCAATAGTCACATATACTAGTTTAAAACATATGTAGTTACTCATAGAGACACTATTGAGACAGCCATTCACTCACTAACACACCCATACACACACTCTTCCACCCATACAGTCCTGCACATATGCTGTCTTCAACACATACAAACAGTGAGTCACTCATTCATGCACTTATGCACTACGTAATACCCCCCACTGAACCATACAGACACTCAGACACTCATACTGATACTCAAAAAACCAACTAATAACCTATATAGACACTCATGTTGCTGCTCACCAACCCATGCAGCCACTTATACACAAAGTGAGAGACTGATACAGGTATTTACACATTTAAACATTACTCACTTAGCCATGTATTCAATAAGATACACTTAATCAGTCAGTTTTTTAAGTGTAGCTCGTGTCGAGCGTGCAAGTTTGGTATTAATACATGTGAATTCATGATTGCATTTGATCAGACTCCTATTAATGTTAAAGGTATCTTTACGTGTAAAACTGATCATGCAGTATACGTACTTGAATGCTCCTGCAAATTAAAGTATATTGGCAGCACTAAATTACAGGCATCAGCACGGATTTTACAACATTTACGAGCTATTGTTAACTCTGACTCCAGCTACCCTGTTGCCCGTCATTTTAAATTAGTTCATCAGAATAATTTGAATGATTTAAAGTACTTCGTGATTGATGCAGTACCTAAACTACCAAGAGGGGGCAACAGGGAAAAACGTCTCAGACAATTAGAAACCCATTACATACTCTTATTAGACACTAAGATGCCAAATGGCCTTAACACAGGGGAAGACATGCATAATTTTCTATGAATAGAGGTTTTAGATGAATGCTTCTCTGTGCTAGCTGATGACTCAGTTTCTGAACACTATTTCTTATTGCACTTTTGGTACTAGTCCTCCTGGCAGACTTGATTTTACCTATATTTTTTTACCTTTACTTGGATTGTGGTTTTTACCTAACTGTACCCTTTTGGGCTGGTTTTGGTTTTTTACTATGGTCTTTTTGTTATAGGTTCTTTTTGGAATGATTCTATATGTGCTTCCATTTGTATTCTATCAGGTAACCCCGGTTTTAGTGAGGTTTTAACTCTGGATGTTACCAATTCTACTTAGTTATAAACCCCTCTTTAGTTTCCTTATTATTCTTTCTGCTAGAATGTTATGCTATTTGCACAGTTATGCTTCATTTGCACAGATGCACTTGCACTTATTATTCTTGCTGCTAGAATGTTATGCTATTTGCACATGCTAAGCGACATTTGCACAGATGCACTTGCACTTTATCTTCTGCATAGTTGCTTTATCAGACATTAAGCAAAAGGCACGAGTCTGAACTGAGGACTACTTCTTTGCCAAATTTGGTGTAATTAAGTTCAGCAGTTCCGGCTGTAACTGCGTCAACAGGTCCTATGGGAAAATGCGTTTTGGGACCCCCCCGCTTGACGAATCTCCGTGAAATTTTCAGGATAGGAGAGTAGCTGGCCAAAAGTTTGGAAAATTTCGCGAAGATTCGTCAATCGGCGCCAACGTTATTCCAAATACACTGTTGCGGATTTCCTACAGGTACGTGTGTGCGCACACACACACACACGCACACGCACACACATCCCCCCCCCACACCCCCCATTGAGGAGTTCTGGTATCATGAAGCGAACCATAACCACAAGGTACTTGCTATGCATTTTTATATAACCAATTTACTTTGGGCAATTAGCTAGAAAAAGCTATTTTATCCAATTTGTAGCAAGCAATGGGCACTGAATGGAGTTAGAATGTACTTTATTTTCTAAAATTAAGTGTTCATAAAACAATGGGGAATGTCGAGAGTCAGTAGATAGAGGCAATTCTGGGGCAGCAGCGTTTATCACATAAATATGGATTTATCATATTAGCCACATAATTTTTTTTAAATGTAGATTTCACCATAAGTGTTGTTTCGAATGCGTAATACTGCCAAAGAATGTATTGCATAATTTGAATATTTTGTTATGTAATTCAGATAACTGTGTTGCACAATTTGGTCCTCCATGGCACATATTCCAAGCTCCCTTAACAATGTTACAGATCTTCAGAGTGGTTTGGGCTGTTATTATGATGATGAAATCTGTATTTTACAGACAACCGTGAAATATTTCATAGTTCTGTGTTTCATGTGGGTTGTCTATCAATGTATTTTGTGCAACATCCATATCCCAGCAACAGATTAGTCATCAGGCGATCAGCAGTCTAGTTGTTGAGTTGGCTGCATAAATAGGGATGCTCGCCCAGACGCGCAGCGGGTGCGCCTAAGGCAAGCCCGTCTGCGCCCGTCCGCGCCTCGTCCGGGCCCAGGGCCAAGAACCCTGGCCCAAATAACCCAGTCATGCCCAAGAAGTACTTATCCTACTCTAGCACCCAGCTAAAAAATATTGGCCACTACACTAACATCCCCCCTGCCTTCACCTCCACTCCTGGACATTAGAAATCAACACAACCTTCAGTTGTCCCGCATGCCCTTTTAGGCTTAACGTGAATGACATCTATAACATCTCAGGAGACACCCGGACCCGACAAATTCACTCCAAACAGGATGACATACATTCGGCACTTGTAAACTCGCGCTCACTCCCCAAACACAAATATGAATTAGCAGACTTCCTAACCAACCATAACTTAGACATCTTATTTATAATGGAAACATGGGGAGACCCCTCATCTGGCCCGGACTTCTGTACCGCAACCCCAGAAGGTTTTTGTGTATTTAGGCAGGACAGAAATAATAAGAAGGGGGGTGGTCTGGCTATAATGCATCGAGACAAATACTTGGTAAGGACAGAGACAATCCCTAGCACGACCTGTGAAGCTATAACATTCTCCATAAAACTCAACAACTCTCAATCCTTCAAAGGGACCCTCCTATACCACCCCCCAGGCCCGCGAGCGGGGTTCCTCACCACCCCGGTCAGCCTGCTGGAACCCGTAGCAGGGGAAGCGGACTTCACCATCCTAGGTGATTTCAATTTCCATCTAGAAAACCTTGACGATAAGGATACGTCACCCCACTCACAGAGCTAGACGCTATCAACCTCCGACAATTGGTTACCAGCCCCACACATAGAGCCAGTCACACGCTAGACGGGCTTTTTACAAATAATACCAATCTATCTCTTATCAAAACTCTACCCCTGACCTGGACTGGCCAGTGTTATTCAACATCCTGGCAAATAAAACCTCCCCCCACTCATACCTATAAGGCCTACACAATTTAGAGCCTGGAGCCGAGTAGACCAGCAGCTCCTTAACTCTCAATTATCATTATCCAACTACGAGCCCACAGCGGATCCCACACTAGCCTCCTCCAAATACTCAGATTGGCTGAACAATGCCTTTAAAGCACTGGTACCTATAAAAAATCTCTCTAAAAACAGAACCTCACCATCAGCCCCTTGGTTTTTAGACGCCCTCAGATTAGAAAAACAACGCTGCAGGAACCTCGAGAGACATTGGGGCAGAGATTATAACACTACCGACAAAGCGCGCTATAAAGACGCAATCTACCAATATAAACAGCTCTTGATTGCTGAGAAAAGCAAATATTACACCAATCAAATAGAAGCAGCCCAAGACTCCACTAAACGACTCTTTCGGGTAGTCTCCAAACTGTCAGGATCCACAGTAAACCCCCCACCAGCAAAGGACCTATGCAATGCCTTGGCCAGTGCATTCCAAGACAAAGTCAGCAAAATATATGATAACTTCACCACGCAATCAAAAAATGATCACCCAACCTCCCCCGACAATAATGACAATTCTCCTTCCTTACTGAATTTCCATCAAGTCTCATCCAAACAAATCAAAGACCACATCCTAACCATAAAATCGGGCTCTCCAACGGACCCATGTCCACCCTCGGTATTAAAACTCATTCCTGATCTACTAGCCCCTAACCTCACAGACATCTGCAACCCCATGTTTGACACCGGTATCTACCCCACAGCTTGGAAAAGGGCAACTATTAAACCTCTGCTGAAGAAGCATCATCTTGACCCGCTAGACACAAAAAACTATCGACCCATTACAAACCTCCCCTTCCCTGCAAAAATCTTTGAAAATGTAATGAACACGCAACTAGCTCACTACATTGAAGAAAATAATCTCCTGGATGAGACACAATTTGGCTTCAGGAAAGGCCATGGGACAGAAACCACCCTCATTAAGGCGGCAGATGAAATCAGAGCCACCCGAGACCAAGGTGGATCAGCAGTCTTGATACTGCTGGATCTATCAGCGGCCTTTGACAAGGTCGACCACGCCACTCTGATCACCGGGTCTCAAACATAGGCCTCAAACTTAAAGCCAAGGAACTATTGGCCTCCTTCCTGTCCAACCGCACTCAGCTAGTGAGTCTCGGAGAATTTAATTCCCCTATTTACCTTCCCTTGTGGTGTGCCACAAGGATCATCCTTGAGTCCGACATTGTTTAATATCTATGTGTCGGACCTGGCCCAGGTAATTAAGACTCATGGGATGAGGCCGACATCCTACGCCGACGACACACAGCTGGTCCTTGCAATCAACAACGACGGAGGAGCAATTGCGGCCAGTTTTCAAACTGGCATGCTTGCCATCAGTTCCTAGATGGCTAAGAATTGTCTAAAGCTCAACTCCGACAACACGGATGTAGTGATCTTCGGCAAATTACATCCAGCATAGTCCCCTACATGGTGGCCGACCACCTTGGGACCTCCACCCCTCCCTGTACCTAAAGCAAGAAACCTAGGGGTCATATTCGATGACAAACTGACCTTCTCAGCTCACACAAACGCCATTGTCTCATCATCTTTTTACACTCTCAGAATGATCAAAAAACTGTTACCTTTCCTCCCCTTAATTGCAGGAAAAACACTGGTCAGTACTCTAGTAATGTCTAAAATCGATTACTGCAATGGCCTGCTCATTAATGCCCAGCAAAAGATTACTAACAAATTACAGATGGTGCAGAATGCCGCAGCCAGATTAATAACAGGAACCCCCAAGTACAATTCAATTTCCCCAGTGGTTCGGAGTCTGCACTGGCTACCGATAACAAGCCGCATCAAGTTTAAGGCCCTCTGCATTGCCTTTAAGGCCATTCACAATACCGGACCAGACTTTCTGAAGAAAGCCTTCTGTGCCCATGTGCCTAGTCGAACCTTACGTTCTTCAACCGCCAACCTGCTGATGGTTCCCTGCACATACAAGGCGTCCTGGGGTGACAAGAGATTCACTATCGCCACTGCCAAACTGTGGAACTCCCTCCATCAGCACATTAAAGCCTGCCCAACGCTACCTGCCTTCAGGAAACGTATCAAGACCTGGCTTTCCAATCAATGAGCATCCCACTAAACGACTACTCCTTTTCAGTCCGTAGCGCCGAGACACCCACGGGTATTTGCGCGATCTATAAATCGCTTAAATAAATAAAAATAAATAAATGACTGGCATGTAAGACCCATTTATCCCAAATTATAAAAAATTATGTACAAATGGTTCTCCTGCAGACAGAAGAAATACTTCTGGATGAATACCAATACGTACACTGGCATTACGCTGCCCTTAAAATCACTTATGCAAAAAAACTATTTGAAGGACTGTGTGCTGAACCATACAAATTCTGTATCCAAAAGTGAACTGGATTCCCGAGAAGGTGGAAAGATATAACAGGGGCACATAAAAGTTGGTTTATGTATTGTATTGTATATGTACTTATATAGCGCGGCTGTCACCCTGCGGGTATCCTGACGCTGCACCTTGCTCTGATAACACTAGGCAAAACAGATATCCTGTACACCTTTTCCAGAAGCTCAGAATTACTCATCCCTCGGGAAGAGCCACGTCTTTAGACTCTTTCTGAATGGAAGCAGCAGCTTTATCTGTCGAATATGCAGGGGGAGAGTGTTCCACATTCGTGATGCGACTATCCCAAATGCTCTTCTGCCCGACCTGGACTTCTTAAACCTGGCAAAGGTTACCAGGCATGTGTTGGAAGAGCGGAGATTTCGCCCAGGTGAATTTTTCCTGCATGGCTATTGGGCCTAGACCATGGACAGCTTTAAACACAGTACAGAGGGATTTGAACAGTATTCTCTCCTTAACGGGCAGCCAATGAAGATCCTTCAGTGCTGCCCTAGATGAAGACCTACGCTGCCAATGCCAAAAGATCTGCTGGATCCTCTGCAATTTCAGTAGCACTGACTGCGGTGCTGCTAAAAATAACGAGTTGCAGTAGTCCAGTCTACTTAAAATAATACTCCTCACTACTAAAGGTCTAGTTGCACTAGGTAAAAGTGGGAGAATCTGTCGCAGGGCTCTCAGCAAGAAGAAGCAGGTACTGATTATCTTGTTAGCTTGTGACTCCATTTGGAGATTGTCATCAATTAAAACTCCTAGATTACGAACTGTTTTTACTGTAAGATTTCAATAACCATAAGTTATTATCAAAATGTTACACATCATGCAGTAGGCCTTCTATGGCCAGTCTCCCCCTCCCACACTCCAAAAATCACTATCATCAAACCAAATATCCTCAGGTCCAATTATACTTTCAAAACCATCATGATAAATGTCAAATATAAAATAAGGTTGATTATCAGGGTGCAGGCTCGCTTTAAGCTAAATGCCCTTAATTGCTCCCTGAAAATTTAACTACATCTGACGCTCTGAAAATGAACTCAGTAGAGAACTCAAGCAGTCACAAACCATGCCAAACTAGTTTGCAAACATATTTAATTTAATTTACATTCCTGCATCATAGTATCCACTTTATTCTTTACTAAGCAGTCGACAGTGGCTTTGCATTTATGTGTTCAGAGAAGCAAGTAAACGTATAATAGTTTGCCATTTTGGTCATGCGTCCGGTACAAGCATAAGGGAGGCCGAGAAAACAAAACTAACAGAGCCAAGTAGAGCAACATGGCTGGAACCTTGTGTGCAATTAAATAGGGTTTAAGAGTTGGGGAGGGGGGCACAATTTACATAACACAAATTGAAGCTACAAGCATGTGTAATTTCGTTTCCACTTCAAATTGTGACACTGAATCAAGTGAAGTAAAAAAATACAGTAGTGTGTGTGCAAGGCAGACAAACACAGTAAACTGAAAATACATTGGCATACCCAGAAATGTCCTAATACTCTAAGCCTGAGATCACCCACTTACCAATCTGACTTTGAGGAGCTCCGGTGACAACTAGATTTAATGTGCTTGAAGTCATCTCTTTTCTGGTTGGATTCACAATAAATTCTCCATCGACCAGTCCTATCCTGACAGCACCTATAATAGATAATAACACCCAGAGGTCTTAACATGGAAATAACAAAACAAAAGATAGTAAATTATGGAGCTAAGATATACTCACAACGGTACCTACCGCTTTGTTTATTAACAGCTGACAACTTCTAGTTTTGTCAGACAAAACTGACTGAGTTACTTTTAGCCACTGTATTTCAAATAACATCTCAAAACACGAATTCTTATAAGGCACTTACTTGTTTTGTAAATTTGTCACCGCTGTTTCCTCTAGGGGTTAACTAGCTTCACAGGCAAGGTACGAAAGAGTGGGGACATGGAAGAGTTACAATGGGAAGGGCCAGGGTTGTTATGCCCATACAGAAGGACAGTTCATCATCTATGCCGGGTTATATTCAATGTGGGATATTTTAAAAGATTCTTGTGGTGGGAGGCAGGGGATGTCTGATGCATGTATAATGGCTGCTTTTATCAGAGTAGCACAGAGCAAACTTTTAACTGTCAGTTCACAGTTTGTAAAAGTCACATAAAAGGCACAAAAAAACGTTAATGGTTAACATTGTTTCATCTACCCTGTCTTACTGGAAAAAAAATTGGTTTCACTAGAAAAACAAGCATTTACAATGCAATGGTCTCGGCATTGTTAAAGTTAGAGCTGTTGGCATTGTTCATGACATTATTCTTGATTATGTTTTTGTTTTTAAAACATTAGAAGAAACTGCATTGTTATTTACAATGTCAATAGCTTAATCACTCTCCAATGCGAGACCTATTGCATTTGCACCCACACACAGAGCCACACACACAAAGCCACCCACACATACAGAGCCACACACATAGAGCAACCTTCACACAAATAGAGCCACCCACAGAGCCACCCACACACACACACAGCCACACAGAGCCACACACAGAGCCACACACAGAGAGCCACACACACATACACAGAGCCACACACACATACACAGAGCCACATACACACAGTGAAAGCTCCAAAGGTCCCACACACCCTCAGCATCATGCCCTTTCTGCCAAGGATATTAAAATGCAAGCATCACAACAGGTAGGCAATGGGGGCCTGCACAGGCTACTAAACACTGAAGAGAGACCACACGAACTAAGCAGTGTTTATCTCGTCTGGCTTTAAAAGCAGGAGGTTTCAACAGTCTGCTGCAATAGCCACGCACAGATGCCCTGGTCCCCCATCATCCACACACAGATGCCCTGGTCCCCAATCAGCCACACCCCCCCCATCATCATACGCATTGTCCCAAGTAGTTTCTGCTGCTCATCTTTCTCTGTCCTCCAGGTAGCCCACTCCGAATCCGTGTGCCACCTTTCCTAGATGCCCTACTCCCTAACTCCACCTTCCCCTGGCCCAATCCCTCTATATGACCACTCCCACCAAAGGTGGCCACCGCCCACATGGGGCACGCACTACACGGGGGAAGCTTTCTCACTAATCCCTCCCTCCTGCTGCAGATTCCCATTGCCCCAAGTGTCCTTCTCTCGCAAGCCCCGCCTCCTCCATGTGCCGACCCTCGGGCTCTCTCCACCTGCCCCACAGGTGGCTTATTCTAGCCCTACTACCCAGAGCCTACCCCCCGTCATCCGACCCCTTCTTAGAAGACTTACGCAGCCACCCCAAATAGACGACGGTTGAGGAGAAGCCTGCATCTCCCCGCCCCCTGCCAGAGGGGGATTACTGCAGCGTGCCCCGCTCAATGCCCCAGATCCAAAGTCAGCAGCTCTGGCCATTACGGAATTTAGGGAATTAAGTAATCCACAGTCTGATGACCTCAAAATAATGGAATGGTGTCATCCACGGGCTCATGACACATCGTGATAACCATTCACTATATAAAATATAAAATGTATGGCCATTGTTTGCACAATTATCTAACGTAAAAATCTGACATGATGCGGCCTTCCGAAACCCACGTTGGACATCCTTCACTAGGGAGACAGCGCTTAGAAGCAGACGTGCAGCACTTCAAAACGTTCATTTGTAAGCGCTTTATTGTGCCTATTCTTCACAAGATGTTCACCGCTGAACTGTCCATTTCACTCAGAATTTATAAAATAAATCTGATTCGATATTGTCGTCTGGGGGCGGGCTTGTAAGTGTCATAAAAATGCAATCTGTGACGTTGCAATGGCACCATTTAGGCGTTTCTGGTCACACTTGACATCATTCTCCCTTGCATTTAAATCATGCCTCCCCTCCACCCACCCCCCCTCTCGCTCAACACTACAGTCAATAGCTCCCCCCACCCCATACACTCTCCCCCAATCCTGCAGAGCCAACCCCCACCCCCCCCTCCACTCGCCCCCTTTCAGTGCCACCGCCTCCCGCTCAATAAGTCCCCACTTTCCACCCCGGGTCACCAGGCCTCGCCCTCCGCTTGGAAAGCCGAAACCTACAGACACCATCTGGAAATGTTTAGACGCCCGCCCTCGCCCAGTGAAATTCCTCCAACTGCAAACAGCGAAGGGAAGGGACGGGTTTATTATTTTGCTCTGGGTTTTGGTTCCCGGGGACCCGATGAATGCGTTCCTGGCGGCCTCCCTGGCCCTGCAGACGCTTCCCATTAGCAAGAGGCGCTTCGAGTTTCACATCTCATGCGCTATGTGTCAGACAAGCCACGTAATCCGGCCGCTGATCTTCGGTTCCCCTCGCATATCCTTGCTCGGAGCTCTCACTGCCAAGCAGCCCCGAGTTAAGATATCACCACTCGTGTAGCGCCTTCCACCATGAATGTGACGTATTAGCGCTATCTCCAGCTCGGCGCCATTTTTACTTGCCACCCTCAGCCCGTCGGGGCATTTTAGCCCACTTTCCGCGGTCGGATTTGTAGGGACTTTTAAACCCACAATTTATTAGGAAAAGTGCAACTACAACTCCCAGAACGCACTGCGTAGTTGGATAAAAATAAAACCGTATAAGCGAAAGGTGTAATTTATGACAGACTTGACTCTCGCCCTGCCACGGGGACAGCAGACCCCCTACCCTCGCTCATCCCTCCACGGACATAGCAGGGCACGCCCACACCTCTCTTTGGCCCTCGCACAGGGCAAGGAGGCCTCTTGTCCCACTGCTATGTCGAGTGGTCGCTGGGCCCCCCACCGACCTTGCAGGCCCCCAACCCCCGCCCATCTCCTTGACACGAAGCCAGCTGGGCCCTCACCCCTCCCGAGGGCACAGCTGGGCACTCTCCCTGCCACATGGGCAGAAGGCCCCTTGTGGCGCTCACTACGAGGCCAGCGGGGCCGTCACGACGCCAATTGAACAGCAGAACACTTGCCCCTCGCCCTGCCACGGGGCCGAGAGCGCCCCCTCAGGCCACAAGTAGGCTGCGGTACCTGTAACTGTAAATGATAACCACGGGGGCCATTCTATGCGTGTCTGGCTGCGGCTCAGATTACAAAGCGAGCCCGTGAGCGTAAAATGAACAGGTAAGAAATGTAAGCTAACAATCAAAGAACGAATCAGCCGAGTAAACATCAAATAAGGGAAAAGCAAATCAACCCTGAGAAAAATATACAAAGGCAACAGGGCGCAGCTCTTGCTGGCAAGAAGACAGGGCCGGCAACGGTGCCTGGGTTACAGGGTGGGGTGCAACCTGCGAGGGACACAGCTGGGCAGATTTGACATCTCAGGTGGGGGGCGGGGGGCTCTGACCTGGTTGGATTGAAAAACAAGCACACTACCCCGATACTACACACACCACTGCCTTTCTCCGAGGCGAAGCAGAAATGCCTCGGAGAAAGGCAGCGGCGCTTTCGGATTCAGGGGCGTGTTCTCCTCTTGCCATTGGCTGGAGGAGATAATTAGAAAAGTAGCAAAAAACACGCCCCCGAATCCGAAAAGAACGGGGCCTGTTCGGAGAGACGAACCTCTTCTCCAATGGCTGGCCAGCATTCAAGAGGCCAGCCAATGGAGAAGAGGGGAGAAGAGGGGCGGGTTCAAGCCCCTCTTCTCCAAGTCATTAGATCTCGGAGCGAGACTGCGCAAGCGCAGCCTTCGAGCTGAGACCTAATGAACCCAAAATGGAGGCAAATCTTTAACTGTCAGTTCACAGCTTGTAAACTCTACATGAAAGGCAAATAAACCTGGACGTTTAACAATCTTTCATCTTCCCTGTCTTACTGGAAAAATGCACCCAAAATATACACAAACCTCACTGACTGGGAGCCAGCTGCTCATTATTGTGGCTAGATTTTCTTGCTAAACGGGTTTGATCGTGTATGGCTTTGGTTCTTAATATTTTGACATCTGTGGACCTCCCAATTAACCATAACTGGGATCTGGAACCCCCCCACTGAATCATTCTTGGAATCTGAGGACCAACATGGAGTCGTTACTTGAAGCTAGAGACCCCGTATCTTATGAATATCTATGATTTGAACGACAAAAATAATACAATAAATACAGACACAATCATTCATCTAATTCAAACTAATGTAATTAAACAAAATCAGACCGGAGCTTTTCTAATTTCAATTGAGGCACCCATTACCCAAATTATATGCTGTTTGATGAACCTGCACTGCTCCCACGACTGAATTTGAGGACACAAACTACACTTTCAACTTCAAGTTTCAAATTCCTTCACATTTACAGAACATTTTAGAATTTTCAAGTTTACATTTGCTACTTTATTTATATACATTTTATTACTCTATTATTATTTAATTTTCAGAGCTGTCGCAGACCCCGTCCCCCGCCTCGAGCAGGCATCATGTACCACAGATTAAGAACCACCTGTGAATGGAATAAAACATTTATTTTAATTAATGTTATAGGTTATGTTATTGTAGACTCATATAAAGCCACTACTCCAAACATTTTCAGCTGATGGAATTCTTATAGCCACCAGGGCTCCAAATAATGAGGCAGAGACTTAAGTGGGAATCATCTAACGGAGTAAAAGTCTCCACTGAAAAAAGGTTGTGTGGCCAAGATACAAGTCATATGAAGTCATGTTTTATGGATGGAGTAGGATGTCTTGTATTGTATGACTGTGCATAACTGGAAATATATGTTATCTAAGTTGAATGTATTATAGAGGGGTTGGCTACTACAGCATGCAAGATGGGCAAAGATGGCCACCATTTTCTAAGGCGATGAGACATTACTACAAAACTCACAAAACAGTTTCCATTCACTTGGTACATGTGAGATGAATAACACAAAAAGACATCAGAAACCAGCTAAAGTGGCATGGGATTTATTTTATGGCCCCGCATACTGAAGAGACAAGACGGTTACTGGTAGGCTGCAGCAGCAGAAAGAGCGCAAAACTACGGAGATTCTCTGTGGAGTTTCACTTCTTGGCTTGTGGGCCTGCTGGCAATAAGAATGTACAAAGGCGGCGAGACGAGTGCTGCCTGGGAAAAAAACACAAATGAAACTACAGGAGCATCACAGGGAAATGCAGGAAGAAAAGGAAAAAAACAAACTAAACAGAATTCAACTTCAGATAAGTCACTGTTGTGTTGTACTGAAGCTGGAAGAGTTTAGAAGTGCACAGAAACCAGTCCAGCCATTAACAGAAGAATCAAACATAGTCTGCCCCTGCTTGATTAAGTGTGACACAAACGTAAAACTATGCTTATGGGCATGAAAGGTCAAGGAGGAACTGCAGTGGATAGATCGCTGGTTGGCGGATAGGGGCCGTGAGGATACTGCGTCTGTGCTGCCGCCATACTCGCTTGAGCAGTTGCTAGTGCTCTTCCACCCAGCCTCTAGGGCTGCAGTGTCAACCCCGCTCCTTCTTGCTGTGGCATATCGCTGCTTCCGCAGGAGCCTATTCCTCACTCGGCACGTGATCCCATATGCACCGGCATTACCACTGGAGGGCACCCCCAGTGGACAGGACCGCTCACCTCCCTTGCGCTTACACAGTGGCGAGAGGCGGATATTCAGACCCTGGGAGATCTGTACCGGGATGGAGTGCTCCTCCCATGTGACTTGCTGGTGGAAGAGGGGGGACTACCACCGGGACAATTCTTGACTTATCACTCCTTAGTTAGGACTTTGGTTGCCAGGTGGGGAGACATGACCGCGGAGCCCAGCCAGCACCTCACCATACAGTATCTACACGTCATGGGGAGAGGCCGACGTCTGATTCGCTGGTTTGCAGCGTCGTTACGGACACATACGGCGATCACCCTAGAGCCGCTCAGGCACAAGTGGGAATTAGACCTGGGGAGACAGCTGGCAGAAAAAGACTGGGAACGCATATTGAAAGGCCCGGTGCGTATACCTAGAAACATGCGCCTCCGACAGATACAATTGTTCGTCATACACAGGGCGTACCTTACCCCTGAGGCCCTTAATAGCTACTTCCGCTGCACTGACGCAGGGTGCCCTAGATGTGCTGAGCCGGGGGCTGACCTCATACATATGTTGTGGGGTTGTTGCAAATTACATTCCTACTGGCATGCAATTCATGAGTCCCTGCGTACTATAACAAGTCGTGACATACCCTTTGACTGGGTGGTCCACCTGCTGCATCACTTCCGCAGGACACCGACAATTAAGGTGACGTCTTGGTTCCTGGATTTGGGACTTGCGGTCGCGAAGCGCCTCATAACTAGGAGGTGGAAGGCGCAAGACTCGCCTCATCCGCAGGCATGGAGGCACTCGCTTGCTGCATGGGCCGGAGCGGAGGGGACTGCCATCAGACGGGAAGAGACATTAGGGTTGAGGAAGACGCCCATAGCTGCACAGTGGGAGGATTTGCTCCGGGCGCTCAGGCATGTTGAGGAGGCGGACGGGTGGGGTGGTGGGAGGGGGGGGGGTGAGCCAGCAGGTGGGGGGTCGACTTCAGGACAGGCAGCAGGGGATCCGCCGGAGTGACCTCGTAGGGTTCCACGCACGACTTACACCTAGACTAGGCGTTGTGAGAATACGCATCTAGACACAAGACTGTGAGTAACAACTTAGTCACTGCACACTACCATGAGAGGAGGGGAACAGACGGGTGGCGGGAACAGGGATGTGCATAACGGAGCTGGTCTAGATTGAGGTGGTTGAGGTTTTACGGGTCTTGTTTCACTATTATCTGTTGGAAGTAGATATGGATTTGGCTGAGGGACCCAATGGGACATTTTGATGTACTCATATATGGGAGTAGTGGGCCGTACCCAGAAATGCTTAAGAGCTGCACTATATAAGGGGTCCGAACAACTGGATGGCGTTACCATTCTACAAACTATTACGCAACTAGGTCCCTTTCATATTTGATATGTAATACTATTAACAATGAGTGTTATGACAAAGGAACTCATATGTAAGTAAGCCGAATCTCTGTAATTGTTTTTGAAAATAATAAAACAGATTTTCAACAAAAAAAACAAATGAAAGGTCAAGGAGGATAGGTTCCTTAGAAAATCCACTCAATTCTTTCATTGATTTGGAAGTCTTCCTCATAGGTCTGCTGAGCGGTCATTTTCACTTAAGGAGAACACCTGATGATAGAAAGAGGAAATCCTGCAGAGTAACAGTTCTAACAAAGTGAACATCATCACCAAGCACTCAACTTGTTATATGGCTGTTTTGTAAAGTGTCCCTTTTAGAAAGGTACACATTAAGGCTGCATTAATCATTATTTGCCTGAATGGTGTATCAGTAGGGAATGTGCTTTGATAAGCGGATAGAATGTTGTTGTGGTTATCTTACAGGTCTCTTCTACTATTTAGCAAAGTGATACCGAAATTCAACAAGTACAAGGTGGATGTTGGCCAGGTATTACTGGTATTTACACCTGATTCACCTACTATAGCCCTCACATAATGAGAAGACCTTTTATCTCAGGTCACATACACTTAACCTCCTCAAATGCTCTGTCCACTTACTTTACTACAGCAGCCAAACACATCCAAAGCCCAGTCCGCTTAAGCAACTGCCATCCTTCCTGGCATTCCTGCGTCAGAGACAGAGAACATAGCTCTAAGAGGCTGCCATGTGCACTGTGATGCTCCTCTTCCTTATTTCGGTTCTTGTTTAACAAAATAAGGCGTGTCCGCACATCTCAGAGGATCCTGCTCCCGTAGCCAAACTTTTATACATATGTATTGTAGCAAATTTGTGTTTTCTGCATGGGCATCTCAAATGTTATTGCCTGTTTCTGTACCCTATTTTTGCTGGTACTAGAAATCAGTGCACTGTGACACTGCTACTCAGCAGCTATAGGTAAAATTGGTTACACCCACTTGGCTCTATTTAATTTTCCTCTAAGGCCATAATAGATGGCACAGAAAATGCCTCAATGGCTTGAAAGGTTAAATGTCAGATGTGGGCTGGAGGGTGTATTTACACCGCCACACCACATACACACACAACAAAAATATTATCTGACAGGAGAACCACTGTGCTCTGGCTTGACTGCAGTTTTAAAAAGGCGCAACAGTACCATCTGGTAATGGAAACCCCTAAAGTGCCCCTCAGGAGCTAACAAGGCAGGGTGCATCCAAATAAAAAGTGCCAAACTTTAGATTTAAAAGCTGTGCCCACATTGTCACTGAACGTTAAACACTATTTGTCTGTGTAGGTTCAGCTACATTTAATTCTAGATCTCCAACTGAGAAAATACTTGCAAAGTCATTTAAAGTTATTCCTACTTAATACTGTAAAAACTGATTTAGTGGCAAAAGAAGATTTTTTTATACATTGAGGAGAAAATAATCTTTATAAAAATACCTCAGCTAGAACTGGCTTACAACTCGTTCCGCTATTCATAACACCTCTAGCGATGGAACATATATACTTGGCTGGGAAAGTTAATAACCCTGGTTCAGAAGACAACAGCCTAACCTCTGAGTTTAGGAAGGACAGGCTGGAGTTAACTGTTGATTAGTTAGCAGGGATTAGCTATTTGGGAGTGGACAGAAACACACACTTATTATTTCCACTTAGAGATGTCAGGATGGGCTCACCCTATTCAATTCCCAAACCCTTCTAGACAGCCAGGTTCTAGACACAGTGAGGTAGAGAAATAGTATGAATCCTGTCAGGTGGGAGGAGAGCTCATCTAAATAGGGGGTGGTTAAAGAGGTGAAGACATCGTGCCTGGTGACAGACGGGACCTGCCATATTGAAATAGGGGCTTCTATGATATTTTACAGTAAGGCAAAGAGAAATGCATGGAAAAATAGTTGCAAGAAAATAGTTAGAATTAAATGGCAGAATTTCCCCTATCATTTGTCAGTGCACAGGATAGATCTGTCTCCTGAAATAAGCCCCACAAAGGATCAAAGGCTCCCTGGTCCACAGTGCTAACCTTATCTAACCCACCATCTCTCCTGATAATGAGACCAGGCCCCGCTGACCAATAATTCCTTCTGAATCAAAGAGACCTTTGATGTGCAGAAAGGGTGCTCTAGAATGTCAGCAATCGGCATGTCCTGTCTGGGATTGCAGTCCTCACTTCCAACTAGCCTTCCCAGGCAAAGGGCTTCCAAGATGGAACCCACACGCCTCCATGCTATACATCATGCACAGGTAAACACAACACGGCACGCACATGCAAGCATCACACGCTGCATGGTACTACATATATTCATCATGTTGGCTAAGGGTGAGTTAAGTATACAGCAATGGAACTTTATATGAGTGGGTTGGTAAGCATCTCTCCAGTGACTCAGAAAAAGAGGCCTATTAACACTACTGATAACTACAAGATACAAAATGGTTATGCCGCAACCACTGCGCTTATGTCACTTAACTCCTAGCAGGGGCAGTAGCCTCTACCACTATTAAGGTAGTGATTAGTGTGCCCCTCCCACTTTAACAAGACATTGTTACTGTGAAAAATGTCTAGGACAAAGGACAGATAACAGTAGAGGGCACATCAAAGGAGATGACACCAACAACATGAATTTCAAAGGACCAGACACTAAGTCACATCAGTCTGGGTGTAGACTATAAAAATGGGAGTATGAGACCCACAAGCGGTTCCTCAGCGTGGAATGAAGATCACCAAGACTTTGAGTTGTTGTAACCAGGACTGGGGATTCAAGGTCTGCTCCTCCCTGCTGGGTGAGGGGCCATCACCCAGGAAGTCAAGACCATTTGCCCTCAGCCAGGAGCACCAGCTTTCTGCCTGCTTGACATGAAAAGTGTACCCTGTGAGGGGATAGAGAGCACCTGGAGCGTGAGAGGGCCAATGGGGATCGATTACGGTGAGGGAAGTGTGAGAAATCTGTTCTGGTCGGGACCATATTGAGAGTGTGGGACCAGGAGTGTTTGGGGTGTGGGCTTTACACATAGGTATGTTTCCATTATTATTAAACTGAGTCACCAAAAACAGAATTGGTCCTGAAGAAAGTCGAAGACCCACTAGGCTCCGGTAGACTGATGAAACATGTAGACCTCGTTAGATGGTAGGGTACTAATTGTGCTCCTGATACTGAAGACTTAACTTTTCTTTTTATCTGGGACTAGGAGATTTTCTCTCCTTTTAAAACAACACAAAAAAAAACTCTTACTCCCAAAGTGTTGGTGCAGTCCAATTGAGTCCATGTGTGTTCAAATGTGGGATTGACTGACAATGAAGCCTCAAAGACAAATAATAGAATGCACACCTTTCCTTATTTTGTTCAATTCATTTTGTTATTCATTTTTTATGCAACGACTTTAGTTGAAAACTGCTCAAAGGCAAGTTTTTGGCGTGCAAGGCTTGACTCATGCTCCGTCCATAGCATGGACAATAAAATATCCAAACTTGAACTGCTGCGCCATCGCGATCAGCCTCAAGCCGCACAGCCATACGAATATGCATCATAGCATGACGTAATTCCAAATGGACTATATTAATCCACTGTAATCCATTTTTGTGTTCCAATCCATTTTTATTCAATCCTTAATCCACATTAATCTCAAATTTTTTAATGGAGGCCAATTGGTTCCAAACTTTCAGTGCAGAAGAAATGCCCATCCACGCCTTTTCCAAAGACTCGTTACAATCCACTTAATATTCTTAGGTTACCATATGTATATTCACTCTCACCCAATGCATTTCGGGAACCTTGCCCTTCGTCAGGGGTAGCTGCAGTATACAAATAGACCATCAGTGCCTTGTGAAACATTACCCACATTCTAACAATGTACATTTCAGTGTTCTTAAAACATGTATAATTATTCCCATGGATTCCTCACCTTATGAATGAGTCCCAAAGCAGTGGCAACTGGGAGGCAGGTCTGAGTAGTGCTGAAGAACCAAAGGAAAGATGTAAAACGGCCTTAGCATAACACCCATTAGCCCATGGCCAAACTGCAACAGACAGCAGTGATTGGCAAATATATATATACAGAGGACCAAGGGGCCACCTGGCAAATATCTTCAAGTAGGACAACTATGGAAAAAGCAGTAGAAGCTGCCACAGCACTCAATGGATGCAGAACTGCCAGTCTGACGTTTTTAATTATAGCCAAGAAATAGCAGCTGTTAACCCCTTCCGTGCTCCCGTCGGCCAACGGTCGTCGCAAGCACTACCTGGCTAGTGCTGCGCACATCCATTGGCCGACGCGCCCCGTCCACTTTTTCAAACCGCCGCACCGCGGCGGAATTCGCGCCGCAGTTAATGCCAAGAGTGATCCAATCTGAGACAGTATGTTTGGTCACTGCTTTGGCATTCCTGATACCAGTGAAACCTATTAAAAAAGGTGATCACCACATTTTGACCTTGTTTGATGAACACAAGACAAATTGCCTACCTTCCAGCCTGTATAGCCACTTATTTTCCCTGGAAGGATGAGGAAAGAGAAATATAGTAAAAGCGATAGACTGGACCATGTGGACGGCTGACACTACTTTTGGTACATATAATCAGTATTTCTGACAAAAAACGGTGGTTGGCCTAACAAGACCTACAACTACCTGACCCCAAAAGATTAAATAAATCATCATCAAGGAGACAGTCTTAAGAGTCAAAAGGCGAAGTGAATAACTGTGCATCAGTTCACGATGCTGTGACAAAATGCAGAACTAAGTTTTAGATACTATGGAACAACAAAGGCTTTGGACAAAAACATGTACAGTAAGCCTTTCAAGAAACACACCACTAGAGGTGATGTGAAAAAAAATGACTCATCAGGAGACATAAAGTGCAAATATAGCAGCCAGATCACCTTTGCTAGTGGGAAACGCTGACCTTTATTGAGCAAGAAAAGTAAACGGGCAGAGTGTCAGCACAGGCAAGCTTGAAAAGTAGTCAAACCTAACAGCCCCACACCAAGAAATAAATTTACTCCAGCAACCTACATAGACAGAGATGGTGGCTGGCTTCTGGGTAGTAAAGATGGCATTCGCAGCTTTTGACGGCAAGTAGAATGTATCTAATAGCGATGATCCAGATGCAAAAGGTGATATATTCTGTTTGAGAGGAGAAGAGCGGCCTACTGCTGAGTGCCAATTGATTGGCATACCAAATTATTCTCATGCATTCTGGTTTGGATGAGGATCAGCTGCGTATATTACTCTCACACTTTCTGCAAATTCCTCAAGAATAATAAGAGTAAGAGAATCAGAATGAATGCAGGACTCGTAGCTCTTGAGCAGGTGAGTTGAAAACACCCCTCCTGGAACTGTGTGGAAGATACAGAACAGAGGTTGTTTTCTGTTTGAAGCTGTGGAAAAGAGGCCTACGCATGGAACAATTATGTGGGAGATGATCATGCCTGTCAAATTGAGGGTGGAGTTCCTATTCATGATCGTCCAGGGACAGGCGACTCGATGCAATCGCTTTCACACTGAGAGCGTCTCCTGTATAAGCTGCTACAGGAAAATACTTTGTTGCAGAACCTACCACCACAAGCACAAAGCCTTCCAGTACAGGGACCAGGAACCCACTCTCTCGGGCCAAGAACCAACTCCACTCTGTTGAGATCATGAATGGCGGTAGAGTTGTCAAAAAAAACCTGCACAACATCCTCTGCCTTGTGCCATCATCTCCTGAAGCTGAGTGCTCAAAACCAATTAGGAAACCTCCGGAATAAGGGTGTCCTGCAACTGCGGAGGACTGAAGGAGGGACCCACGATCTGGTGAGAGGGGCATATCCATCAATCAAAGTCTGGAATGACAGAGCTGAGGAAGTTCTCTATTAGATTAGAGAGACTCATCAGATGTCGAAGCCACAGCCTGTTGAAACACCACTGAAAGAACTTATTTACCAGCTGACATGCAATAACAACAGGCTGCACAAGACTATTTAGCCCAATAGGAGAAGAAACAGCAGATCCTAGATTGCATCTGCACAGTAACCGTAGAATCATATCAAGATTATCTGTAATCGTATGTACTTGAGGAAAAGCCCTCATGTAGGCGCTGTCCAGGATTGTTCCACTGAAGGCAACCATATCAATTGGGGTTAGGTCAGAGTTGTGCTGGCTGTTGGTGAAGCCCAGATGATGAAGTAGGGTGTGAGTGGGCTTCAAACAATTCATGGACAGTACTGGAGACCCCTCCTTAATGGAAATATTATCCAAGTATCAAGAGCGGTCCGTGCTGGTAAGAGGGGTGGGGCGGTGCAGGAGATAGGGGGGGCAAATTCGACAGACAAGGTAAAATGAAATTTAAATAAAGAAAATCACTTACCTTGCACTCGCAGCATCGCCGACAGCGCAAGGTAAGTGGTTTTCTCTTCTTTTTTATTTTACCTACTCGTCCTCTGTCAACTCCCCCACTTCCTACCTGCCCAACCGCTCTTACCTGCACGGACCATTCCTGCCAAGTATATTAAACCATGGGCTCCTAACTTCCTGGGGGAGGCTGCCACCTCAGCCAACACTTTGGTGAGGGCTTGTTGAGCGAACATAGATCAAAAGGTAGTACAATGACTTGGTAGTTTTGTAATCCCACAGCGAAGGACATATAAACCTCTGAACTTTTAAGCGTTAAAGATGGAGACAGCTGTCCAGGAGATGTAGGGACACCATCCAGGCCTGTGCTTTCAGTCACAAGCACTTGTCTCTGGGATAACATTGTGAATTTTCCAAGCAAACTAAGAAATTCAACGGTCCCTCTTGGGGCCCAGGAAGTAAAGGGGGTAAAATTCCCTCTCCTCAAAGGATACCTCTTCTATGGCCCTTCAATGCAACAAAGTAAGAACCTTGACATAAAAGATCGAGGAACCGTCACTGGTGAACTTCTTTCTAGAAATTAAGCAGTCCAGAGGAGTGGATAGAAAAAGGCAAGAGCGTAGTTCTTGCGAAACATCTGGAACACACACTGGTCCATTACAATGAACTACCAACAAGCCGGTAGCGTCGAAACACACTAGAAGGCAGATGGGGGGGATGTTGGTTTGTTTAGATTTCAAATATACACATTTGCGTAACCAGCTGTTAAAGGATAACGTATGGACACAGTGGATGCTTTACACCTTATAACGCTGCCGGCCCGCTGGGTTGTAGGCACAAAAGCTGTGTTCTGCCGATAAGGCTGTTGATAGTAATAAGCTGCCGACCTCCGGGATGTAGGCAAAAAGCTGTGTGAACATATTGACCCTTGTATACTTTTTGAAGAAAAAAATAAATAAACTACCAACAAGCCAGGAAATGGGGACCTGTTCTCTAACCTGAAGCAGATGGTGTAGGGAAAACAAATTAAATTTGTTTTGGAATAGCAGAGAAAGGGGGAGACTGGAGCTGCTGATGACATCCCTTAGATCCATCTTACCTCAAAAGAAATGGAAGAACTGCTGCGGAGTCTGAAACAGCTGGGAGGGTTGAATATGCTGCAAAAGTGTCTATTTTGTAGAAATAACTGCTTGGCTGGGGAAACTAGCCCCAGCAAGCACGCCATAGCGTAACTGGTTTTGCATTGAGTCAGCCGTGATATACGTCAAAAAGCCATTGAAAGGCATACAGCCATGTCTGGAGAAGGTAACCAGCACAGCTATAGAATGAGTCGTCATGTTAGTCGTGGCCAGGTCACATTTAAGAAATTGCTTAGAGGCATCAAGACTGTCATTCACGCTGGGACAAATGACAGAAACACATCTCAAAACAAACGGGGGGCTAGCCCGCTCAGAGGTGATGCTGCGGGAAACCTATAGAACAGTGATCCGAGGCCATGCGTACTCCCTCATCGCGGGGAAGAAAAAGGAGGAAAGGAAAAATCTAGACCAGTTAGAGGAAGAAATTGCAGACTTGGACAAGATAGCCCCTAGTAGCAAAACTGAGGCCGACACACATAACCTTAGACTGAAGCAAAGGGAATATAGGGACCTAGCAGAAGAGAGAGCAAGGACATCTTATATAATGTACCAGAGGAGACTGTAAGACGTAGTGAACCAGGCTGGGAAATTATTAGCGTAGTTGGAAAAGCGCGACCAGGCTCAGAACTGAGTGCTTAATAAAGGGGGAGACAAAAACTACCCCATACGAAACAGTGAAAGAATTTTTCAATTACTACACTGATCTTTACTCAGCGAGGGGGCAATATGAGATAAATGACATTCAAGCTGCCCTTCGTGATAAAGCTCCTAGGCTCTCTGAAGTAAAACAGACAAATGCTGGATGATGAATTCAACTCCAATGAGACTGACCAAGCCCTCTGATCACTAAACTCGGGGAAGGCAATGGGGCCTAATGGACTCCCCATTAAGCTTTAAAAAGGACTAGCAAACAAATTAGGGCCCACCCAGCTAAATATGGTGGACCAACAACAAGCCACGACACTGGTTCACTTGTAGAACTATAAATATATCCAGTTCAGGCACTCACAGGTGGCACAAATCCTGAGGAATACGGTGCTTGAAGACTCCTCTCAATTAGAGGACCGCACACTATCAGAGCTGTTGCATAAAGGAGCGATCTCACTAATATATAGAAAGCTTGTAAACAACGCTCCTGATACCCTGCAAAAGCTTAAGGCTAAATGGGAATTGGAGCTGGGAAACTTTGAAGAGGGGGAGCGGGAGGAGGCCAAGGGAGCCGTCAAAGAAATTGCTATTAAAACAGGGTTTCGGCTGGTGCAATCGGGTTTACTGCACCACTCCCACTATTCCCATACTGCCCTCTGTGCCATGGGCAGGTGCCCCGCGGAGACCTGTGAGAGAGGGTGCAGAGAGGTGGGTACCTTCCTCCACGTGGTGTGGAGCTGTCCCAAGATACAAACATATAAGAATGAACTCAGGGAGATAATGAGGGCCACGACATGATGCCTCATACCTGATACAGCTAAATGAGGTTGGTTGAACATCT